>NC_041807.1:23706747-24408622 GCF_900964775.1 Scleropages formosus | reverse complement strand
GGCTTTGTAGACAGAGACAAATCCTTTTCTCTGAAGCAGTGATTTAAGTTGCATTGGAGGAGGGTATTACATATAAATGGCTGTGAAATTGCCTACCTGAAAAGCAGCCATATTTACACTATAGCACTACTTGCACTCTGTGTTCTGCCTGAAGGCCTATTTTACTCCATGTACTTTTCTCCCTGGTGCCCACAGGTTACAACAGGTCTACTTTGATGCCCCCACATGTGACAACAGGAGGCGCGAGCGTCTTTTCTTGTCCGGCGATCACTCCTCCTCAGCCGAGTTCTTTGTCACGACTGCAGTCTTCGCCTTCCTCTACTCTTTACTGGCTACAGTAGTCTACATTTTCTACCAGAACAAATATCGAGAGAACAACAGAGGACCCTCCATTGTAGGTCATGGCCATCTCTCTTGACGTTTCTACTCTTCTTAATCCAATCTCCTTTTTCCCGATCAGCTTCTCTTTGCACATTACTCTCCTGTTTAATTACGAACACTGTCAGTCAGGTGTGTCACCAGAATTGTTCTGAATCTGGTGTACCTGAAGTGTGGAAGTCACTAAATCACAGCTAATCCTCCATGCCTGGAACAAAGGACAATGTCATTATTTCATTCAGTGTTGGTAGTAGAAAGGAGCTCTATGAAATATTTACCCTCAGGAAAAACACAACTGATTCACCCTGGATTAAGACACCTCCAAAAGTAATATTGTTCAAGTATTAAGAAGAGGAAGAAGATTAATAAATGTCAGTGTAATTAACTTTTTCGTCAGAGAGCTCTTCTATCTGCACAGTACAAGAAAAATTGCATGATGTAAAAATAACAATGGAAAACTACTTTTCAGAAATCTGAAACATGTTCTTATTTTCTCTTAAAATATCTAATTTCATTTTTCGGATGTTAAACATGGATGGTGTTTGTTCAGTTATTTGACATGAGCCTTTTTAGAATCCATTTCCATCACAGCATGTATTTATGTAGACCTTGATCCAGGATGATTTGGGCAGCATAAAGTGTTATTATGAACACTATCCTGTTGGATAGATTTATACTGAGTTGACAGGCTCAGAACAAACTTAAATTTGTGTCACCACAGATTCCAATCACAGCTCTCATTCTTAGCAGTGTTATGCCATTTCAAACTGGTTAGTTTAGCAAGTGGCTGATTTGAAGGGCTAACCTTAGTTTATTTTTTGCTAAATTTATCCCTGCTCTTCAGCCTCTGACATGGTACCCAAGTTGTCCCATAATAAATGCAGTTGCAATGCTTTCTCCTCCCCGTGACTGTGAACCAGGACTTCATGGTGACTGTGGTGTTCTCCTTCGCCTGGCTAGTCAGCTCCTCCGCTTGGGCCAAGGGTCTTTCCGATGTCAAGCTGGCCATGGATGCCAACCAGGTCCTGCAGCTCATCTCCGCCTGCAAAGTGCCAGCCAACAGGTGCGCCTCTGTGCTCGGGCCCGTCTGGTCTGGCCTGAACACCTCTGTGGTGAGTCACTGAACAACTGCTGCGTGCAAGAGACCCGCTTGCGAGCGTTGTGATTTTGAAAAGGTTGTCTTTTTGTCTTTTTTCTTTTACTTGTTCATCAGATTGTACTGCGGCCCAAAATGTGGTTCACTTGCAGTTTGAAAAGGAACTTCACTGTGTTGCTGGCAAAGAAGCCTTTGCCATTGTTTTAAAACAATTTTAGTGTGAACTCATCAATAAAATATCAAATGCTTATTAAATACTTACTATAAACCTACAGTTCATGTAACACATTTCAGTTGTTTTTCTTTTTTTTTTTTTAATAAATTTACTTCACACAATAGCTAATTATTTTTCCAAAACATCTGGTTATAAATGGCTTTTTAATTTGAACTTTAGTTATTTCAGAACAGCCATAATATAAAATACTGACATTTTTTCATGAAGAAAAAAAATCTGATGGTCATGCATAATTGACAAATTGTGCTTCAGTTTGTAACTTATTAAATAGCATTTTCTCTTTTGTAAATATGTGATAGAGGTTTGTGAATAAAAAGTATTGACTCTGTCCAATTTTCTCTAGTAATAAATTATGCCATTAGTTCAGTGCATTAATGTACACCTTTGTAAAACATTAAAATATGTAAAAGAACTTGAACTTCGAAGAAAACTGCAGCTGCAAAAGCAGCATCACAGGTGACTCATATTAATTACTAATTGATTTTAGAACTTCTCAGCTACAAAAGCAGGGTGACACTGTAAGTACTGAAATTTAAATGTCATCATGCTTTTTCTGATGCCCATTTAAACATTAATACTCCTGAAACCACAAACTTCACGACCTTACATGTGGGCTGAACTTAAAAAAAACCACTCGGGGATATTATAAATCAAGCATTTGAAATAAAATTTTCTTCTGAGTCAGACTGAGTTTTTGTTTTCATTGTAGCCTTATGCCTTATGATTCATGAAATGACAGATTTTCCTTTGATGTTAAAATGGATTTTACAGAGCAACCAAAACACTTTGGCCTTTGCAATGGTTGTCATATTGTTGTAATATAAGATGGTTTTTGGGCCAAATTGTTTCAGTTTGAGATTTAGATTAGTCTGTAATACTAGTTTTGAATGGACAATGTTGCATTTATGTCATTTTGACAATGGAGACAGCCACAAATTTGAAGTTTTTGCTATGGAAAATTGTGGTACCTCTATGTAAATGTAGCTTTGGATTTTTTGCAATGTGTTCTAAACATAAGTGTTGCAATGGCAGTAATCTGAAACGTTATTATCCGAGCAATTAAGGGGGGACTGAGGAATGTGCATTTAAAGAAATATGACTGCTGAGAATTAAAACAAGGCTAAATAAATATAAAAATTATGAAATTATTTGGTGTATCGAGCTCCGAGTACTGTTCCACTACACTAAATGGAACACTAGTTGAAAGTCAAAGCACAATGATTGTCGGTTTCCCAAAAGCATTACTACGATTTAGCCTAAAGATAGATGTTGAAAACATGGTCAATCTGTAATTGTATGTACCACTATCTCAAATAACTCATATCTGGTTCACCTAACTGGTCCACGTGATTCTGTAATGACCATTCAAATACCACATTGGTTTGTATTAAAAGATATACCCTGTGGTGTGCCCAGTATCTTCACTATCTTCACATTTTTCATTGCAACCACTTAAACCCATTTCGGCTTCACAAGGAGGAAATTTGTTGATCTCAAAGGTATCCCCAGTCATCAAAACACCTCACTGAACATTTATGAAAAGTTCTGAAGAAGAGCAGGCTTTTCTTCAATCACACTGCAAGCAAACTCTTGACGGATTCCAAGAAAAATTGAAGTTGAAGATAAAGAAAGGATACCTCTTTACCTTATGTTACTTGATGTTCATTTAGCATTTCATCATTTTGCCCCTCTGTAGACATTCACATATGCATGGCAATTTGCACACACACACACACTGTCTGAACTGCTTGTCCCATACGGGGTCGCAGGGAACCGGAGTCTACCCGGCAACACAGGGCGTAAAGCCCGAGGGGGAGGGGACACACCCAGGACAGAACGCCAGTCCGTCGCAAGGCACCCCAAGCAGGACTCGAACCCCAGACCCACTGGAGAGCAGGACCCGGTCCAACACACTGCTCCACCGCACCCCCCATCTGGCAGTTTGCAGTTATACAATATTTATTTTTCCTACATGTATTAATAATATTTTATGATGTATAATTGTGCAGCATTCTATATAACTTGGAAGTTGTTTAATGATGAATTTGAATTTCAAATCAGTCATTTCACAGTTGTCTCCTCACATCACCTGAGTGCCTGGAATTGTTGGACTGAGGTTCTTCTTTCTCTGTCTAGGTCTTCGGGTTCATGAACTTCGTTCTATGGGCAGGCAACATCTGGTTTGCGTACAAGGAGACAGGATGGCACCAGTCAAGCCCTCGGTACTCCATGAGAACTTCTTCCGAGAAGCGGGCTGCCAGCTTTCGTCAGAGGCCTTTCGAGTCACAGGCCAGCCTTGACCACACTGGAGGGAGCTTCAGCTCCCAACTGGTGGACCTAGGACACCATGATAGCTACAGCCAGGTAGGCAACTACACTCTCAGTGGGCCCATTTCTTTTGCTAATCAGATTTAACAATGTGACCCTACCTAATTATTTCAGAAAAGGCACAATGGCAGTGGGACGTGGGGAGAATTTGGCAAAATGTGAAAGATTTGCATTTCATTGCTGTTGCTCTGTGGTTTGCACCGTGTTGCGTTGCTAGAGCATACACCTCTCATGTGATTCAGGCTGGTTCGCTGTGTATTTTGAGAAACCACAATAAGTGGTTCAAGCATGCTCAAAACTCAGAGTACATTGTAACAAAAGTAGGCACAACAGAAACAATAGCACTGGTGAACCAGGGATCACTCTTTTAGTAGCATAAGACGACGTGTTGCTTTTGACTTACATCTTGGCTTGCTTTGGTATGTGAATGTTGCTTTACAGTTTTTACCTTTCTGCAAGTGGTTTCTATTGTATTGTTCGACTAACCTTTTGTTTTGTTTATTTGCATAGAGGATTTCCTGTCATTATGAGCATTTTGTCTTCTTACGACGGATATAATTGCATGAAACTGCGCCGGTAAAGTTTACATATGCCTTTTTATGAAAGTTTTAGTTTTCGTTAAATAATATCTGGTGTTGGCAAGCCTTGTGTTTCAAATGGATAAATGTCAAAAGTCTTAATATGTCTATTTTTTTTTTGACAAAGTCTCCAACAAAGGAACTCTAACCTAGATAGTTTGCAGTTCTAATTTTATAAACTACTTATTGTGTTTATTCAAGGGATCCATTGAAATGGACCTGAGTGGTTTAACGAGAGCATTGCATAAAGTAAAGAAGAAGACAACTTAACTTTATAGTAGACATGTTTATTTTTACGATGTGGCACATACTGTCAGGTACATTACTCAAATAGCCTATGCCAAACATGCAGGAGTACTCTTTCGACAGTAAGGCATGTCTTGAAAATGACTAATGGCCTGCCAGGGAGTTACTGTATGTTCATAACATGCTATTTCTTAATTTAATTTACACCCTGGTTTTAACCCTCCAGTTCTTGAATCTTGATATGTGTAAATAAACATCAATAATAAAATTAGAAAATGTTAATAATTAAATGTGTAACATACAGAAAAAAAGAGATATCTGTGCAGTTTTCGCTTGATTTCCAAAAAATATGGCTGGGATTACCATGGGAACAGCATTTATTTAAAAAATGTGACAGAGAAACGAGATGAATTCTGTTCCCTTATTGTTTGTGATCTGCTGTCAGTGTGAGACAGTCTGGGTCTGCCTGTATGCTTGCCGTAATCTGTAACTGATTATGAAGTGCAAATGATGTTGTTAATGCATTTAATGGAATGATAATAAAGACACACAAACCCTTGCTTTATGTGAGTTTGTTCTGTTTAAGGTGAGCGGGATTGTGTGCATGCACAAGACAATACAAAAATTTTTATTCAGATCACAAAACATGGATTCGTTAGTCACTTTTCAACAAATCCATTTCCAGAAAGGGTAGAAACTCCATAAACACATTTCAAGGGAATAAGGTATATCTAGTAGAAATTTAATTAGTCAAACATAGATACTTGGTTTATAATGTGATACTAAGTAGATTTACTCACATAATGACCACACATGACTTTCCTCAAGTTTAAGAACTGAACATACTTTAGTCTAACCAGCCACTGATTGTGCATCTAAAAACAGTGCTGCATGTGAACCCTATAGGGATGGTCAGTTACCAACATCAACAACAGCTTGTCCAAAGCAGGGTCGCAGCGAGCAGGAACCCACCTGGCAACAGGGGGCCAAGGCTGAAAGGACACACCAAGGACGGGACACCAGTCTATCACAAGGCACCCCAAGCAGGGCCTGAACCCCAGACCCCCAGTGATGGTCATTATTCTTCTATAAATTATTCAAATAAACTTATAAGACCTAAACCTTAAAATGAACATATAAAATAAATAATAGACTACAAATGACATACCTGAAAGCTGCCAGTGATTAATAAAGTCATTAATATTGACAAATTAATAATTAATTACACTATACATGCTTTGTAGTGCTTCTTCATTTTCTTTTTGTAAGGTAAGTGAATGTTTTGTTACTTTGCCTGGCAGACTGTCTGAAATGTTCATTTTGGATTGGAAAAAAGTCTATTTTATTGGCCTTGTAGCTCCAGGAAAAGCAGAGTTATGTGCAAAAAATATGCTGTCATTGCTAATCTGAATAACGGGTTTGTTTTTTAAACAGAGGAAGTTATTTTGAGATGCATAATGGTGCATCTGTAATTATTAATATTGTAGAACGTGTGCTGCTGATGGGCTAGGTTGGAATTCAAAGCCAGGAATCTGTTCCATTCGATGTTTTGTGTGCTCTTGCAAAGCACAGAGAACAAAGATGAAATGAATCCTTCCTTTTGGGGGAAAGGCCTCTCTGATACTTTGGTTTTGGATGCTTTGTGTCCTCCCAGTGGACCTCTGAATATGTCTGGACCAGCACTGTATTCCCAAGACACCTCCATGGACAGGTTACCTGTTGTTCTCTGCCTAGTCTAAAAAGGTGTATTGAAATTTTGCCAGATGTTAAACTGGCTTCATCCTACAGAAACAAGTGTATAATAATAGTGAAGCGTACAGTGAAAGCCCATCCAGTACAGGGACAGCACTGACCACTCCCCCCTTGATGTTTTTTGAAGCTCTCAGTAACACAGCAATCAAATACACTTTGATGGACTACAGGTGTGTACACACAAATACAGTTTGCATCCTGATGAGATGTGAGTTGAGATAAACCCATCCAGCACACCCAGCCAATCAGTCCTCCATTCCCGTTCACCACTTTCCAATACAGCACGTGCCCACTGGAGATCTGCTCACAAGCTTCAGTCCAACCTGGTGTCCCGCCCAGCTCCTGCATGTGTTTCTACACTCAGGCTCACCCTCTGCTCCGGCCGGCAGTCCTGTTGCCATGGTGATGGGGTGGTTGCGAGGGGCCACTTTTTCCTGTGTTCCTGTAAGGGGGGCTCAGCGTGACTCTGGCAGCCTCTTGGTAGGAGCAAACAAGGCCCTCTCTGCTCTGCGCTTGTGCAGCGAAGTTTGTCGACGTCGTTCAGGATGGGAAATGGGGGGAAGAGAAACGTTTGGCTCATTTGCATTGCATTGTGCCACTGTGCCTCTGAAGGACCCCGATTACCATAGGAAGACACTGTATTTCTTCTTCACCCTGCTTGTCTGTGTGCTCCCCTCATAGGCACATGCCAACTGCACCACGTGTTGCACGGCAAAGACTGCATAAAAAAACAGCACAGTACACCTTAATGACTGGAACTTAAGATGATTCTCCAAGAAGATTCTCCAAGAAGAATTTCATTCACCAAACTTCTAAAATTATTGTATTGTTGTAAAATTACTATGAGTCTCCGGAAGATCTAAATTGAAGTATGAAGGTAATGAGAATAATACCAAGAATAACCCATTTCCTTATCCAGCAAAAGGTTGGAGTGATCAGGGGGCGGTTCTCAAGAGGATGTTCAAGACATGCCTCGATGAGACCCCAGTTCGTCAGGGCTAATTCATGTTTTGTCTCAAGGTTCCCTTTGACAAGGAACTCTACCTTACATGAGCCTCCAAAGTTTTGACATTAGATGTTTATAAAGGACACAAAGCTGACACTCAGTTTTGGTATTTAAGACCAATTTTATTTCTAAATCTGATCCTCAATATTGAAATGTTGGTTCAGTCCTCTCTAATTTCTGAATAATTGAAGCTAAATTGTCCCCTTAGTTTTGTATAAATGAATCCTGTGAGTCTGGGGGTACTCTACAGTACCACTAATGGAATGTGGTGTACTGTAGAGAAAGAGCACAGCTTGAAGGAAACAGCATGATTGTTATTCCTCAAACAGGTCCTGAGGACCATTCAGTGTGCGTTCCTTAATTGAAAACACTACCGAGGCCCACGACCCAATAAGCAAAATCTCCAAAAAAACTGAATTTTCCATTAGAATGGGTGAGAATGAAGATGGAATGGCAAACCCTAGTTTGCAGGAGAAACAGAAGTAAAGCCAGTACCGTGAAAAGTCGTTATCTTCATGGTCTCGTAAATGATACAGTAAGAGAGGGGTAATTATGGAGTCGGAGGAATAAAGTCAGTGTTTAGACTGCTCTCCACAGAGATGTTAAATGCATGCAGGTGGAGTCGGTTCAGGGATAAAGATGACTCTGAATTACAGTATAGTGGCCCTTTAATACGTAAGAATTAGGGGTTAGGCCATTGACAGAAAATTAGGGGTTGGTATGATATTCACACCATAGCTGTCTGCAAGTAGTAATTTTGCAGGAGGCAACAAAAACAGGAAAGGGGATTTCTTGTTGCTTCCACGGATTCAAAATATTCATGCTTAAGTAGAGCAGTGAAAAAGAGTACATTAGAGTACTAAAAATCAAATTCATATGTTCTTGTAAAATGTCAAGTGTTAAATACTGTCAAAATGTTTGCTTAAGGTAGTATAAGTTTTCAATTACATAGGACAACAGTGATTTTTGAGAGAGAAAATATCAGAGATCTAATGCAGCTGATGAAGCTCATAATGCCTGAAAAGACTCCTTTGGTTTTAATGTTCTGAATTATATTTAAGAACTGGAATCACTTTGTAAGTCATAACTGAAAGTTTGCAGAATAATTTTCTTGGCAGACTTTAAAGGTCACAGGTTTACATGGATTTGTCAGTACAGTTGTCAATCTTCTTCCCTTTATCTCCCACACATTCTTATATTATTATTTTGCTTCATTTACTCACTGAATTCATGGCTGGAACAAATAGGCAAGGCCTACATCGAACATCAAGTGCAGTTGTTCTTTTGTTGATGTTCAAAGGCGATGAGTTTTGATTTGACCATAGAGGATGCCCCGCTGGGTAGTTTTCATGTATACGAATGTACATGCCTTGATAATGTTTCTCCTGATTTTTGCATTAGGATAAACAAATAAAAATATAAAGAAAGAGCAAACATGAAAAGACCTGGGAGTAATGACGCGTCCTCCAATGGTACCAGCAGCACTGACACTTTTGATGGTGTTGTTCATCAACATTACACTTTAAGCCCTCCTGAATCTGACTGCACGTGACTTCCTTCCCAAGCAAGTGCCTGTGTCCTTCGTGCTTTGGATTCCTTGGATGTCTGAAATCATTTTAATTTGGCTCCTGCCGTTGCTGTAAATGGGAGATTTAATGAGGAGCCTCAGAGTTGGCTTCAGGTGTTCCACATTTATTATTCACATGGAGTGGCGGCATACTAAACAGAGAGAAAAGCTCTCAACAGAGCTTGCTGGCTCTGTGTAAAAAGCATATTTTATAACTTAATTAGCCCCAGTCAATTGTTGGAGAATACACACGGAGCTGGCTTTATCACCTGTGCATTACAGGCATTGGTTTAAAACGCATAATTATGAAATAGATTCGCACATAATCAAATGGGGTATTCATTTCTTTTCCCACTGTAATTTCAACAGAGCTACTGTTTGGGAGGGGCAGGACACTAGGTGGGAAGGGAAGGGGTTGGGAAGCACTGCTTTATTTTTTCTCTTGACCCCATCTTCCCCTCCCTCAGAACAGGCTTCGGTTTTCAGACCCATCTGTTGTCGCTGGCTGGGAAGCAGAGTGCTCAGCAAAGACAAACCAACAGACCGCCATGCTGGGCGGCATCTGCGCCCAGGTTCCCAAGGCTCATCTCAATCAGTGTACAAAACAATCCATGGAACAGCAGAAGGCTAAACAGTTTCGAAGGTATAAAAAAAAAAATACATCAGAGGCATGTCAGCTGAAACCTCACCGTGTCAGAGCAAAAAGTAATCATATGGACAAACGAATTACTAGACTTTGTTCAGTTGATTTTTATCCACAATTTTAATGCAAACTTGACTTCCAGCTTCTGTTTCAACAGTCTCGGATAGCGCTGCCATTCAGAAATGACTTGCTGTGTGCATAGTAAATACCGTTTCAGAGTTTTGGCAGTCTGTCCAGCTAAAGCCAAGCAAACACCAAGATGGCTAGTGACCTGAGCTCACTGAGAGAGAGGTTGACTACAGAGATAAGCCTCAAACCTGCACAAAAAGAATCCATTATCCAAGAAGAAGACTGTCATGTGCCAGAGCTGAAAATGAATTCCATGTATGGTTATTTAAAATAATGAATTGATATACAATTACATAATTAAAACCGCCCAACATCTGGACAAGAAATTATTGATTTTTTTATTTTATTAATTCTGATTTTAAAGTTAAAATCCATTGAAGTGAAGAAGTAGGAAAACTCGGTTTAGACATACTTGATGGCTTTTCTTCATTTATTTTTATGCATTCTCACATTTCAAGAGTGCAATGCATTTCTAAAGGTGCGCTTATAAAGTATGAGGGTGTGGTGGCACTGCGAGTTCAGCCAGTGCCTGCTGTATGGCATGTCTGGGGTTTGAGCCCTGCTTGGGGTACCTTGCGGAAGACTGGTGTCCCATCCTGGGCGTGTCCCCTCCCGCATGGCCCTGTGCCCTATGCTGCAGGGTAAGGCTCTGGCTTGTTGCAACCCTGCTTGGGACAAGCGATTGTTGACAATGGATGTTTATAAAGTGAATTTGCTAAATATGTGAATGCAAGCATTTAAATTATTCTTTTTTTTGCAAGAGTTACTATCCCACACCAGTGTCTGTGTTTGTAAATGTTATGAGTAAAAGCACAGCTTTACCCCTACTATACCTTTGACTCTGTTTCTGTCCTGCTCTCTGAAAGAACTCAGCATGTCATAATCCCCTAATTTATTGTGATATTTTCTTGTGTTTGTTTTTTTATTTTACTCTGCTGTTCTTGTGTGGGTATCTCACAGCTCCTAGTCTGTGTGGAGTTTTTATGTGTCCCTATGTTAACATGAGTTTTCTCCCACAATCCAAAGATGTGCTTTTCAGGAAAGCTATGAAGTCTTAAAGTTAGGGAATGATTGTAGGGAATTTAGTAGACTTTATCTAGCACTGTAAGTCACCTTGGACAAGGCTGTCATCTTAATACTGGTCACTGTAGGTTGCTTTGGAGAAAAGTATCTGCATAATGAATAAATGTAAACATAAATCAAATCATAAAAAGTCACTGATAATGATATTACCACTCAAGAGAATTCCAGGCTTTTCATGACTTCAAGTTTTAATATGGGTAATGCTTTCTTTGCAACTGACACTATACTGGCATAAAAGCCACTCTTCCCATGAGCAGAGGATTCTGGTCACCTCATGTGATGCCAAAGTGCATATTTTGAACTGAAATATCTGTTCTAATATGAGTCTCAGCTCATCTTGCAAATTTAACAGGCCAAATTACAAGTGCTTGTAACTCAGAACACTCTTAAAAGAAGCTTTTGTTTTGCAGGGGAAGACTTCTCCTGCTCATCATCTTACAAACAAATCTGGAACTCAAAGTGTGTTCATTATTCCTTTTGATTGCACCTCCAGAGTGAAAGTGTCAGGTAACAATCAACAAAAGCTTATTAATACACTTATCCTTCAACTTATTCTGTCAAACCCTTGGAAATACCTATAACAAACAAAAAATTATTTGTGTTACTACTCACTTTAACATTTTTAATAAACTTTGACACACACACACACACACACACACACACACACACACACACACACACACACACACACACACACACACACACACCCGCTTCTTCCATACAGGGTCACGGAGCCTACCCAGCAACTCAGGGCGTAAGGCTGGAGGAGGAGGGGACACACCCAGGACAGGATGCCAGTCCATCGCAAGGCACCCCAAGCGGGACTCGAACCCCAGACCCACTAGAGAGCAGGACCCAGTCCAACCCACCGCACCACCGCACCACCGCACCCCCCAACTTTGAGCTACATTAAAATGAAAACCATTTTAAAATGACTGAAAATAAAAATGTGTTGCCTCTAGAACCTGTACTTTGGTTATTCATCACATAAACCTGTGTATTAGTCCCCATTGCTATTGATGACCAACAGACACAAATACCAGACAACAAGTTGTAAATACTGCAGAAGGGAGAAAAATTTTTAAATGTCACATTCTTGCCACTACATTGAGAAATTTATGAAAATATATAACTCAAGAAAATGCAAATGAAAAAAGTAAACTTGGAATTATTGCAAATTCATTGCTTGACTATTTGTAACATGGATTGCTTACCTAAATATATAATTAATTATACATGTGTATCATGAGTGATGCATGTTATACTTGTATATGAGTGCAATATGTGAGTAACTAACAGGTTTGATAATAAAGCCATACGTAGGTACTAGGGGTTGCTCAGACTAGTCGATTTGTCGACTTTACTGCTCTGTGATACGCTTTAACCTTGACGCCGACTATGGCTGTCTTGTCAGCATATGCATTCAGTTTGAGAATACAGGTTGTCGGTGGTTGCAAAGCATTCCTTTCTCCGGTGTTTTTATTCTGACATCATCAGTGATTACTCAACGTCAACTCGACTTTCATCACATAACTGTGGACTTAAAAAAATCTGAAGTCGTGCAACCCCTAGTAGGTACCTATAATAAAGCCAAGACCAACATATAAGATATCTGCACTTGATATCCACTTTAGGTCTAGGCCTGCTTCATAGAAGTTTAATCTCATTTAGTTTAATAGACAGGCTAATTCAATAGGTTTCTGTAGTATAGTAATACAGGTTTCAATTACTGATTTCAATTAAAATGCAAGGTAAGAAAATTTCAGTTAGGTGTTGCATGCATTGCCTGAACCTTTCAGTCTCCTCTGGTGGTAGTGTTCTCTGAATCATGGACACAACAGTGTCTCAAATACACTATTACCTCAAGACCAGATGGCAGAGTCAGCAGTGAAAATATATATATATATATATAAAAATCATGACTGGCAACATTTCAAGCATTCCTGTAGGCAAAACTTTAGGAAAGTGGAAAGAAAATGCAATTATAGCCCTCCATTTGAAGGGAGAGATTCTATAACCCTTGAGTTCAGAGAGAAAAAGTTAAAAAAATACCTCTTCCATCTACAGCGATACAAATGGTATCTCTAAAGAAGCACTCTCACATGGAAAGTGGATCCTTAATTTAAAACATTAATATTCTGTTTTGGAAATGCATAAAGTAAGCTGCACGCTTGACTAAAAATATTGGACTTTGTAACCTGTACATTTTGCAGATTTCACTAGTGGTGAGTCTTACAGAATATAGAGAGCTGTTTTTATTTTTTGTTATATCGTCAAAGTGAAAACAATTGGAAAAAATAGCATATACGCGTTGGTTTGTAAAGCAACAATGAATCAATCTCTGGATGACCCAGACCAGTTCTATGACAATGTCAGCATAAATACCTAGCAACCCATTATATTTTGGACCTTAATCAGTGTATTTCAGTCCACTTTAGGCTTCTAGTCATTTCACCCTCCCCGTAGTTTTGGAGAGGATGATGACACACTCAGTCCAGTGCACTGTGCTATAATAGGTACTACAGTAAAAGAACATTTTCGTAGTGTCACCCTCACCATTATAGAAGCTTATAATGGTGACATTTTAACGCATAATATGAGTTGAGGTCACTGTCACCTGTGAAAAGCTGGCAAAGCAAACAGCTGGCACAGGAAGTGCTAATCTTTTCTTTCACTCTTCCCTTGGCTGTTTTGTTGTAAGTGCAAAGTGAGAACAGACTGGCTGTTACCTTTGTGTCATTGTTGCTCTTGTGTTATGCTTATGAACGTTCAGTTCAGTTTTATCTCAGATCTGACTTTCTTCTGCTTCCTTCTACGTTTCTCTTTCACTACGAGTTTTCCCAGTAGAGGCCCATGGGACCACCGCATAAGTATGGAAGATAATGACTACAGGATACAATCCCGCATGTCCTTGGAAACAACAGCATTACTCATCTGTCATGAGACAGATGCAGATATTATTCTCAGTGCTACCTGCTATAGTTTAGGTAGAACCTGCTGATGTGGCCAGATGTTTCCCAATGCATCGGGCACGGAGTTTTCTAATGCAATGGGCTGAACAAATTTTGGGCTTGCTTGTTGTTTTTAAAGTATCGCTTTCATTAGCATTTCAGCAAAACCGATCAAGGTGTGAAAAATGCATCTACTATATTTACTATTAATCCACATTTTTTTCTCAAATTGGTTTCTCTAGCTATGATTTTATTTTCATTCTTCAACTAAACTTCCAGAAGACGCACTGGGGATTCCCTCATTTTCCTCAGCCCTGCTTTGGAGGCCTGTGCAGAGCCATTACACTGCTTAGTGTGCTATAAATTACCCTAAAGCTGCTCTACTTGGAATGACATTTGATTGCTGAAAATATTCGAAATGGTTCGGCGGCGTACAGATGCGTGTGATCCGCACGATAGCTGCCATTTTTTACAAGTGAAAATGAATGTTGCAAATGAGAAAGTTCCACAATGACCGATGCGATTCATACATGTTCTGAACACTGCACTGAACTGAATGGCGAGTGATGCATCTGAATGAGAAACGTCTCTTGAACAATTGAAGTACCCGCTATGTCCTAATGTGGAGCTGATAGGAGGAAGCAAAACACATCAGTGACTGCTCTGTTTTTCATACCTTAACAGAACTACACTGTGACCTGTTTGCTAGGTACACCTGATTCCCAGGCACACTTTACATGATCTCTGTGATGCTAGATAAATCTCGTCATGTCACTTTACAAGCCTGCTAAAAATTCTTGCTTACAGTACCTGTGAAAAGCTGGAGAACCCATGGCCAACCCGCAGGTATCCTACATCTGTGCAAATTGTTGCAGAGGAGCTGGGAACACACACACATTTTCAGAACCGCTTGTCCCTTACGGGGTCACTGGGAACCGGAGCCTACCCGGCAACACAGGGCGTAAGGCCGGAGGGGGAAGGGGACACACCCAGGACGGGACGCCAGTCCGTCACAAGGCACCCCAAGCGGGACTCGAACCCCAGACCCACCGGAGAGTAGGACTGCGGTCCAACCCACTGCGCCACCGCACCCCCTCTCTTGTGAGCTGGGAACACATGTTGCTTCATTTCTTGATCACACTTGTTAAGCGAATACCTCACAGATAAACTAGTTTCCAGCAAGTGTACCCAGTTTCTCACTCAGCTGAATACTAATTGGGAGAAATATATTGTGGTTTATGATTTGTTGGATCGGCTGGCAGCACTCACAATAATTGTTAAAAAGAATGCAGTCTGTTTGGACACTACACAGTTTCTCAGGCATTTGGAAAGCACACGATGGTTTTCTGCTAAAGTGCTGTTAACAATCTATTAACGTTTCCTTAAGGTTAAATAGCAGCATAATTCCTCCAACTATTTAATTATCTGAGGATCCAGTGGATGGGAAATCACACACACACACACACACACACACACACACACACACACACACACACACACACATTTTCAGAACCGCCTGTCCCATATGGGGTCGCGGGGAACCGGAGCCTACCCGGCAACACAGGGCGTAAGGCCAGAAGGGGAAGGGGACACACCCAGGACGGGACGCCAGTCCGCCGCAAGGCACCCCAAGCGGGACTCGAACCCCAGACCCACCGGAAAGCAGGACTGTGGTCCAACCCACTGCGCCACCGCACCCCCTGGATGGGAAATCAGCAGGACATAAACTATGACTGTGAATTTAGACATAATAACACTACGCTAGTAACAATAATAATAATGATCTTAAAAAGCAGAGGCAAACTAACACCTAGACTACAAAAGCTGTCCCTTCTGCAAATTATTGAGACAAAACAAGTGTTTTGTGACTATATGCAGAAATATTATTTAAAATCTGACACGGTTCCAGCTCTGCCTCTGTGTCAGGTGTCAGTGTCTTACTCAGCTGAGAAGTCAAAGATCGCTGCCATGTACTGAGAACTGACATATGGATTACACCAGGCAGAAGGGTGTGATCACAAAACACGCATCACCACGGCCCATGTCAGTGCACAACTTAGACTTCATTTATGGACGCTTGACTTATTCAAGGCAATTTAAAGTTTTGATCTGCACGGAATTTCAAGCAATTATGTGCCACTTAGATGATGCCTGTTGAGGTGCCTCTGAGTGCGAAGAAGAATACCATCCACATGCAAAATCTCATACAATTGCAGATACAGTCATAAATTATGATTGAATTATAACTAGTATTTTCTAGTTGTGATTAGGCTTTAAGCAATTTCAGTTCTTTTAAGAGGGGGTGTGGTGGCGTAGCGGGTTTGACTGTGTCCTGCTCTCCGGTGGGCCTGGGGTTTGAGTCCTACTTGGCATTTTGTCCTGGGGGTGTCCCCTCCCCCTCCAGCCTTACACCCTGTGTTGCCGGGTTAGGCTCCGGCTCACAGTGACCCCCGCCTGGGACAAGTGGTTTCAGACAGTGTGTGTGTGTGTAAGAGAGAGTTCTTCTAAGTAATCTCAGAGGATTGTCATTTTTGGGCATCCCTCTAGCAAATGCATTAAAGTCCCTGTAATAAAGAAAAGGTTCGTTTTCTATTAAATTGGCTGTGAGCATTGTTTCCCATTGACAGGGCCTGAGGAGACTGGCCGTGATACCAGCACTCCAAGTTGACAGAAGTTGATGACTGCATGCCTTTGCGGACGGGACCAGCACATCTGAACTTGGACATAAGCTCATCAACTTATCTTCTAGCAACTGTATTAATGTTTAAAATAGCTGTATAAGTTGGCTTAAAAGGCTTTTTCTGTTTCTAGAATGCCAAGGAAGGGTGAGAAGCCAATGGCACTTGGCCCCCAGAGAATTTTTCTTTTCTCCCTTGCTTTTCAGGTTTCAAGTTTTTGTTTTACTTTCCTCTCTGGCCTGTTGGCTTACTTATAGCTTTAATGCCTGCAGTTGTTCTCGTAATAATTTAATGCATAGCTTTTGTATACCAGCGGGGGCGCGGTGGTGTGGCGGGTTTGCCCTGGCCTCACTGTGGGGCGGGTCTGGGGTTCGAGTTCTGCTTGGGGTGCCTTGTGGCAGACTGGCATCCTGTCCTGGTTGTGTTGCCGGGTTGCGCTCCGGTTTGCCGCGACCCTGCTTGAAAGAAGTGGTTGTAGTAATGTATACAGAATGCCAATGAATCCCTTTAATTTGTATTATTACATTTACTCATTGAGCAGATGCTTTTCTCCAAAGCGACTAACCCCACCAAACCACTGGGAAGGATCTGTCTGATACGTAGAACTGAAACCATTTCAGTGCTGTCTCCTGATCCCTCCTTCAGCACTCTGTATCACTAGGATTTGAATTAAATGAAAATGAGTCCCAACCAGAAACTTGGCCTGCGTTTCCATGAGCAGCCCTTAGTTGGAAGTAAAATGCAAACAGAGTAGGAATGCGGAATAGAACTTAATTAAACTCACTTCCACAATGTTCAAAGCGCGTCTAGTGTTTGTGCTCAGTAACAAGATGATGAATATTAAATATGTCTAACGGATAAATCAGTCAACACTTAAATATTAGTTTGTAGAGGCAACATACTTTTATTTTGTCATTTTGAATTAGTTTTAATTTCAGTGATGCTCAAAGTTAAAAATGTATAACAGTGTTACAGCACTTATTACTTATAAAAATACATAAATAGTAATATCTGAGACCTTTATAGAACCTACCCACTGAATACATCGAGGTAATCTCCATTATAAAGCTTGTTTTGATTATCTAGAAAATAAACAAAGGTGACATTGGCAAAATGCTGAGGAATATAGCACATTCATATGACAAAAATTGAATAAGAGGTTTGGAGATTATGTTTCTTTTTTCTCAGTAATTTTAAACCAAGCCTAATTTTAATGATGACTTGATTTATAAAATATAATAATAAAAGTCATGACCACAGTGTACCCTGATTTGTGTCCAGTGTTTCCAAGGTAGGCTCTAGACCCCTTCAGTCCCATGCATAGGATGAGCATGTGATGGTAAGTGAAAAAATGAATAAAAGACTTCCAGAGATTTTATTAGAGTTTTGTCAGAAGTTCTTACAGAACCGAATTATAAACAATACTAAAATAAAATAAAGAAAATTAACTGAGGGAAACCAGTATTATTTCTCTTGATTATGACATAGTGTATTATCTCCACCTACTGGAGCACAATGTTCTGCGCAGTACTGCACTGTATTATGGACACTGCAGCCAATGCAGAGTAGCATATGTACAATAGCGCCATCTGCTGTTTAACGTCAGATTTCGCCAACAAAAAAGACCAAGAACTACAGAACTTCGTGAAATGAAATTCGTGAATGAAAACCAGCGCATACGACAAAACAGTCGTGAACATAAAGGGAAAAAAAAAAAATGTGTAGAAAAAATAAAAACGTGAAATGCACATGAAATTTCATGAAACATCCAGCAGTTCTTCGGACCCACGCCACGGAACGTATTTTATGAAGGTACAGAGTACATTGAGAAAACCTGGGAAAATTTAAATTCGCAGAGTGTAGGCTACGTTTATTTTCGTCTTCAGGCACATAAATAATGAGGGCGCGTTTAGAGGTGTTTGCATCCTTGAGGTTACGTGCAATTACACATATCAGTTGCCCATACACATTCATTAATTGTAAACAAGCCACCTGTGAACATACACGCATAAAAAATTCATTATTTTATAATTCATCCTAAAATATTCTCTTTTTCTTTGCACTTTTACTACAGTTATATTAGTTAAGCCACTTGATACTGCTGCATAACAACAGTAAGTAATAAATAAATAGTGCGCATACTAGACAGACATTCATCGTATGTTCACTTTTTCAAAACCCAGCGGGATACTAATAAATGAGAGAGAGAGAGAGAGAAATAACCTTTGAAATGCTAAAATATTACTTCTTGGCCTGCTTATTCTGGCCAATATATTTTTGCATTTCTGTCCAATTATGTTTTTATGTAAGTTGCATACGCCTGTAGGCAATATTTAAATATATAAGTCCATACATATATATAATATATCTATATCTTATGGACTTATGTTTATATGTTTATTGATATTTATTTATTTATTTATATTTACCAAACTATTTTATTATGTGACCGTATACTACTATTCTGTTCGTTTCAGAACAAGCGGTTCTGAAAATGTGTGTGTGTGTGTGTGTGTGTGTGTGTGTGTGTATTTACACACGTATCCCTTTTGCAGCAATATCATGCGCTCTAACAATGACCTAAACATAACCATGCTACATACAGCGATATTTTTTGTGACTAATAATAAACATTGGTAGGCTGCAGTTTTACTCTGCTTAAATGTCATTGTCCTGCATTCTTGGTTCTAAATTAGAACACTTGAGAACATTCAACAGTCCCACACATTTTACACTGTTGCACAAAGATTTGACACTGCTGCTGGGTATTAAAAACATTTCTAATGAGAGTTAGAAGGAAACACTCATTTTTCGTATTTTATTACAAAACTATTTTATTATGTGACCATATACTATTATTCTGTTCGTGTTTAATTTTATTATATTAAACACTTTACATAGGCTATGTAATGTTATAAAAAAAATAAAGTTAACTGTGGACATTAAACAAGGAAAGCGCTAAGAGGGAAAACTTCGCACAGCACGGTGGCACAATGAGTAGCGCTGGTATCTCACAGCGCCTGAATGTTGCGAGAGGACGTGGGTTCGATCCCCACTCAGTCTGTCAGTGTGGCGTTTCCATGTTCTCCCCGTATCTGCGTGGGTTTCCTTCTACAGTTCAAACACATGCTGTTCAGGTTCTCCCATATCATAGTGTGTGAGTGACACAGAGCGTATGTTTCACTCTTGTATGGACGACCCGTATAGTCTAGCAGTGTGAGTGTAATTCACTAAGAGAGCTTTCACGGGAAGTCGCTTTGGAGGAAAGTGAGTAAATGCATCTTGGAAATAGAGTACGAAATCCCGAAATGAGACGTGTATTATATATATTTACACACACACATTTATTTATCATTTATGCACAGCAGTTTTGCCGATGCACTGCAGTGAGTGCTCAGTCTTGAGAGTCACTGACAGTCACTGAGATTCACAGAGATACGCGGCTTCCTACACTGTGACGTCAGTATTAAGTAAAAGCGAAATTCTTACGAAGTCCAGCAGAGTGAGGCACGGTAATAAACACCCCGCACTTCATATTCGGTTTCAAACCCTTTAGATGCGACCAAGACACCGGGACACCTCATGCGCTGTGGATCGCGGCTCTCTGACGAAACTGTCAGCAGTCATTAGTTGGCGCCGCGGTTTTGAAAGCGATGTCAAGAAAGCACCGGGGTTTTCTTGGATAACGTGAAAAAGGCGGTGTAACTGATCAGCGCCCGCCGCCATGTTGGCTCTAAGTTCTCCCCTCTTGCTAGTGGAATGCCGGTCACAGGGTGCACCAAAATGGCGTCAGTTTCATCACCGCTGTCTTCATTCTGCGACCAGCACGCTAGAGCACAATCGACGTGCGATGCGTGCGGGAAAAGTTACGTCCACGTCCCAGAATGCAGTCCGGTAAACAGGCATGGAAGCACCTGGCTGAGACCTCCACTGTCAGTGAAAACGCTACGTTCGCTCTCTATTTACAGAGACCCAGTATTATACACCGCCCACGTTCCGTGGATTAGGAGCTGCGGGGAGACGTTCTTTTTCCCCCTGTACAAAGTTCTGCAATCAGGTAAAGACGGATGGTGTTTCGCTAATAGCAGTTAATGGCTGTATTCCGAGCTGGAGCTAATCTAGCGAGCTAGCTGCTTAGCTGCACGGTGGTCCGGTCACCCGCGCTGCCGGACGGCCGGGCTCCCTGGACGGGTGAGGGCTGTGAAATACTCCACTTTGAAAGGTAAACGGAACAAAAGCGTCTGCAGCCATCTTCTCCGGCACTGCTGCAAGTGTCGGCACACTTATTCAGCGGGTTAGCAGTGCAGTGGGAGAGCCAGCACTGTCTGGACTGAGCGTCGGCTTTTCTCCAAATCAGCTTGCTGTAGAACGTACGTAACATGTTTAAAATGCCCGAGATGATCTATGCTATGGGAGGTGTTCATCTTGGGACCGGTTGCGACGTTTGACCAAGCCAAGCCTGGAGGATGATGCTGGAGTGAGGAGAACTCAGGTGGTGTTGCAGATTTGGAATAAACTTTTGTACCCTCCTGTGTATCCGTAGTGTACAGTGTTTCAAAATGTATCTTTTCACTGTGAGGGGAAGATGTCAAAGTGTTCCTGGACATAGACACCCTCAAAGGGCGACTTTGATGTGTCCCCACATAAACTCCACCACCTCTTTGTCTACTTCATTAGAGCAAGTTTGGCACTGACTGGCACATGAGTGCAGAGAGAGAGCGTAAAGAAACACTTATTTTTAAAAAAAAAAAAAAAAAAGACCTATAACTGGTACTTGTCAGATGCAGTTGCTTTCTGTTTGGTTTACGTGGGGTAGGCCGTAAATGTCATTCACTGCAGGTATTTACAGTTGCTGATGGAACCCCCGGTGTTGCTTTTCTTAAATCAGATGTGTTTGCAGAAGCATCTCTGAAACATGAAGGAAGTATTTACTGTAATCTACGGAAAAGGGATTATTGAGCTGTGAAGGGCCGTATTCGTAGTGGTTAACCATGGACTCTGCTTATTGGATTGGGTTACTTGGCAGCTACTGGTTTTTCCATAAGTAGTGCAGATCGTGGCTAACAAAGGTCTAGACAAGCCACGGCGTGAGCACTGTCACCAGCTGTGGTCAGCTCTCAAACTCAAGACCATAGTCAGTTTGATGGATAAACACATTAAATCCCCAAATGGCGATGAATTATTTAAAGTCACCAGGGAACACTTTATTGCCAAATTTGATACGATCCCATGTTCTCATTGCCAGCTTTCTGTTGACTTTCATCCCTGAACAAATAATCTGGTTGTTCTTTTAGGTAATTTCGCATAAATTTTCCACCTTTCATAGTTTGTATGTCAACAGACTCATAAACTAATAAGAGTGGTCACAGTGGGGAAGACCTGGTGCTTCACAGGTCTTGGTCTGTGGGTTGAAATGTAGCTCAGTCTTTATGGAGTTTCTGTATTCTGCTTGTGTTCATGTGGGTTTTTGGAGGTCCTTTAGTTTACCTGGACAAAGGCATCAGCTAAATAAGAATGGATTAATAGTGAAAAACAACCTTAAATGCTACAGCTAAATGATCGAAACTATATGTAATATAGACATTTATGTAACTAGATGTTTATAAAAGCCTATTTTAACAATGGCAAATTTCTGAATTAATCTGTTCTGTCAGGCCCGCAAAGACTACTAGACACGTTTCATTCTAATTGAAACTCATCAGCCGTACATATCTTTGTCTTCACAGAGAAATTAACTGGGATGGGATAGTAATGCACGCAAATCGAGAGTGTTTTCCACTGTGCCACAAGCCTACGTTCCAACTTGTGGTAGATTTGATAAATGAACGAGTGTTAGTGCTTATGATCCTTTCTAAAAGCTGATGACTGTCAGCATGTGGGTTGCCATAAATTGAGTTGGCATTTACTCTGCCTCAGTGTGCAAGGTGAAACGATGATAAAGGATACTATGGACAAATAAGTTTCCTCACCTTAAAATTTAAACTTTATCACATTCCCTGTCTCAGTATTTCTTGGGCCATTCTATAGATTTTTATGGCAATGGATGAAATCTTGATCAGTCTCTAAAAACTGTTAGGAGAGCAATGATGTTTCAGATTACAGGTCAGTAGGTAATTTGGCTGGTAAGGACATTAGCCTGTAACCCACATCCACTAAATATTCAGTTTCACAAAGGATAAAACTTATTATTAATAATAATAATGTAAAACTGGCTTAGGCTGAAAAACAGTTTTAATGCTTCTCTGGTCTGAACTCTGTGTTGCACAGTTGAAACATGGCTCATGTGCCTTAGGTCAGTACAAACCCGAACAAAATGCACACGTTTGCTGCAGTCTAAAGGCATTCGGCTTTACGTAAATCAGCGCACATTTCTGGTGAAACAGGAACCTTAAAACGATCCAGGGCCTTGACTCTGAAGAAAATGCATTCATGCTTACCTCCAGCTTTATATAGGGGAAAGGAGGGTTCCTGTGGTGTTTTTTCTGCGATCCATGTTATGTTTCTCACTGTAGCGTCTTTACTCGAATGGGCGGAGGAACTGTGACTCATCTGAGTATCTGCGAATCAGAGGAATCAAAAAAGATGCCTGTGGGCACATTTTAGCCTAAAGACAAATTACGACTGGGTTTCTCCCTTTTTCTCAGGCCGCGGTGACAGAAATGTAACTAAAAACAAATGCATCTTTGGATCATTTAACAGTGAACGTCAGCCTGCATGGGACACCAGGTTGTGGAATGTCTGGGGCTGTTGCCTTGCAGTTTGAAGCTGTCTCGTTTGAATCCAGCTGTTGTGTAGTACCCTTGATCAAGCTAGTGACCTTGAATTCATAAAGTGTGTTGCACTCTGTACATGGGTAAATCATAGTTGATAAATCGGGGCGGCACGGTGGCACAGCGAGTAGCTGTGGCGCGAGAGAACATGGGTTCGATCCCCGCTCAGCCTGTGTGGAGTTTGCATGTTCTCCCCATGTCTGCGTGGGTTTTCTCCGGGTGCTCTGGTTTCCTCCCACAGTCCAAAGACATGCTTCAGGTTCCCCCATAGTCGTGTGTGAGTGACCCAGAGAGAGTGTGTTCCACTGATGCATGGATGAGTAACCCCTTGTATGTAGTGTATCTAGCAATGTAGTCACCTTGGTGAATAATAATGTGTGTGGACTGATAAGACTACACAGTACCCATTGTAAGTCGCTTTGGAGAAAAGCATCTGCTAAGTGAATAAATGTAAACAGTAAAATTGATTAACGTTGTAAGTTGCCATGGATGAAAGTATGAGCTAAGTCATATTTTCTTGTATGTCTGATACTTTGGGGGCAGTATATATTATATATATTTTTAGGATGGTTGTTTATTGATTTGTTCTTCCAGTGTATTTCTTGGTTGGTAGGTTGACTTAAGGATCTGGTCGTGTTGGGGGAAAGTTGGACTTCCCGGAAAGCTCTGGCGGACAAACCCTGTGGGTGTTTCCTTATAGAAACACCGTTTGCCGCACTTACACTGCGTGCTGCTGATGGTATGTGCGCTGCTGCCGTGTCTTTGGCTCTTAAAGGACTTTTTTTTTTTTTTTTTTTTCTTTTTCACCGCTCCGCTTGTGATCGCTGTGCTGGGCTGGGCGTGTGTCTGTCACACAGTTCCTGATGTTTAGTTTGACGAAGACAGAGAGAGAGTGTCCCACACTTCGGCCCAGGGTGACAGACCTGCTCCACCCTGCAGCTGCTCTCACGCCGAACCTCGAGGAAAAAGCCTCACGTTCACCGCTAGCAGCTCAACAGCACATCTTACAATGGACGTAAAAGCGGGATGTTGCAACTCTCCGCACTTTCTGGCGAATCGAAAGTGATCTTACTGAAAGCGGGCGCGCGGACGCTCTGTGTCTGGAGCCGAGTGAGACTCTTACTCCTAAGTTACTTGGGCATTTTACACGTTGGCGTGAAGTGGACCTTTATATATATGACTATTGTTGTGTATTCGACTGTAGATTAACTGGAGTGTTCAAATGAAATGAGGAAGGCCCGACCTGTTTACATTTACATTTAATTTTAGCAGACGCTTAGTTTGTCCAAAGCGACGTACATCTCAGCAAAAGTACAATTTGTTTGTGCATTAGTTAGAGAAAGAGAGGACGATGGCTGCAGACATGTGACTCTCAAGTAAACCTGCCTGATTTGTGTTGTAAACCTACCTACCTAGTCTGTTTCTCTATCTATGTTAAAAGTAAAGCACGGCGGCGCTTAAGTTAAAAACAAACAGATATTTAATTTAGCTAACCGGCTCTGTTTCTCTCACAGGAGCTTCTTCGTGTTTTATTTAAACTTGTGCTGGGTTGTTTCGTCGTGTGCCGTCAAGTTTCCTGCGGGAAATGTGCGGTTCGTCCATTCCTCCTGTCAGCGCCGTGTCGTTTTTAAAACCTCACGCGCTGTCTCTCCTCCTGGCTGTTAGCGACCTCAAACACCGGTACATGTACGTGGAAGCCATAGGTATAGTAGCATTAGCGATGGTTGAATGTTGTACTGGTTTTACTTTTAAACACATAGTGTGATGTGAGGCAGTCGGCGGGCTGCCGCTAAACCGCTGCGTGTCGTTGCAGCCGGAGGGATGTCGGAGAGGGCCGACGGCGACGGCAGGGCGGAGCAGCGCAGGGCGGCGCGGCAGCACAAACACCACCAACAGCACCACGACCACCACCACCACCAACAACACAACCAGCAACAACAGCAGCAGCAGCAGCCGCCGCAGCTCGGAGAAGGCTCCGCAGCAATGGCGGCGCTCCCCAGTCCACAGACTGTACTGGGACAGTCCTGGAGCGACTGGATCAATGCTGCTCAACTGCAGGACCAACACGGTGAGATCTGAGGATGGGCCACGGGGTACGACCAGGAGTGCCCCGTATATTGCCACTACTCACGTTTTTCCCCTTATTATTATTTTTTTATTATTAATAAATAATAATAATAATAATAATAATAATAATAAATAGTGATGATGATGATTTGTTGTTGTTGCCCTTTTGTGATTGTGAAATACTGGTCACCAGTAAGTGGAGCAGGACTAAGACTTTAACTTTAAGTGTAGCTGACTGTCCCTTGCCACTCTTTCATTCAGGTGCTGAAAGTGAAGAAAGTTTGAAGGAGTGTGACAAGAACTGGGAATCCATGAGGCTCTCCAGAGATGGTGAGTACCTGGACATGATTCACAACCCTCTGCTTCTGTACAGGGTTCTGTGTCTGGGGTAGTAGGTGGCTGCAGGGTCACTCTTCTTGGCAGTAAAGAGTGTCTGAATGTACTGAGGATGTCCATGCAGAAAAAAACAGGGTCAAACTGACAGTGATGCTCGGTGAGGCTTGTGGAGGGAAAGGCGGTTGAGTTCATGCGAGCAAGTGAGTAGTAAGGAGCAGTGTTCAGGTAATGACTGTTGTGTTCTTTACTTGGCAATTATGGTTGAATCAGGTGCTGTGCTGTCAGCTCCAACGGCCTCTGAAAATCTCAGCAAAAATACCTTTCTCTTATTAATCTTTATGCACCATGTTTTACAAGCATGTTACCTTGCTGCTTCACAAGTTGTTGCCTTTACTTCCCTACTTTGTGCATATTAGATTTTAAAATGTATTTTAAAACGTATTTGTCATATTTCTGCATTTTTTCCCGTTTATGATCATAGTGTTTGCCACCAAGGGGGTACAGTGGCGCAGTGGGTTGGACCACAGTCCTGCTCTCCGGTGGGTCTGGGGTTCGAGTCCCGCTTGGGGTGCCTTGCGACGGACTGGCGTCCCGTCCTGGGTGTGTCCCCTCCCCCTCCGGCCTTACGCCCTGTGTTGCCGGGTAGGCTACGGTTCCCCGTGACCCCGTATGGGACAAGCGGTTCTGAAAATGTGTGTGTGTGTGTGTGTGTGTGTGTGTGTGTGTTTGCCACCATAATGGGGCAGTAGGTGGCATAGCAAAGTGGAAGCTTTCTGGTTTGAATCCAAACTTCTGTTTTGTAACCCTGATCAAGGTGCTTACTCTGAATTGATACAGCACAAATACCCTGCGTTATGAATGGGAAAGTCATTTTAAGTGCCCTAGTTTAAAAGCCAAATGTTATAAGTAGCCTTGTACATAGACATCTGCTTCATGGATAATAATACTTATGGAGGCACAGAGCAGCTGATAGTGTAGTGGTTAGGGCTGCTGCCTTCCAATTCAAAGGTTGACAGTTTGAATCTCACCTGCTGCTGTACCCTTGAGCAAGGATTCACCCCACATTGCTCTAGTAAAACTGCCCAGCTGTGTAAATGGGTAAATAACTGTAAGTAACCTAACATTGTAAGTGGCTTTGGAGAAAAGCAACAGCTACATGAATAAATGTAAATAATATGGATATTTTTACTTTGGTATAATACTTATATTGCGCTGATAATTCCAATATGCTTTTTTATTTTGAACATGTTTTTTTTTTTTTTTTTTTGGTAAAGAGTTTAAGAAAAAAAGTTCTGTAAAAAATCTTAGATTTTAACATCACTGTAATGATTTCTTTGGCTGTGTTGTAGTTTTGAGTTGTTACTGTCCCGTGCTTCATTGTACACACTGACTACTTTTACACAATTCACATCACCTTTCAGTAATTTTTTCATGTTCTATTTTAAGATCCAAGCCATCTCACTTCCTGAATTCATTATTAGTTCAATGGCTTTTCTTTTCCTGTACTCTCAGTACCAGAAAGTTTTAGATTCAGCTGCTTGCAAAGTTGTTGCACAGATTTAAAAAAAAAAAAAACAAGACTGAGTGTTTAACTGCTATGTGGTTTGAAATTCAGATGTCAGCTGATGGATTATTCCATGGCATTTTAGTATTACTTGGTGCATTCATTTATATACTTTTTTGCTCTGTCTATTTTTTAACATGCTCAGGCAACTTTTTCAGAATGGTACTATGCAGAAGTGTATTTATTCAAGCAGTACCTGCTGTCCTGGGAATAAACCTATGATTCTTACACTTGCATTCATTTGTTTAACAGACACTTTTCTCCAAAGCGACTTCCAAAGAACTCTATGTAGTGTTATCAGTTCACATACCTTATTCACCAATGTGACTTACAATGCTAGATACCCAAATAATTCTTAAAGAAAATTTACACCCTAGTAAATAGAATGAGCTCCTAGCTTATTCACAGCCTGGGTTGCAACAGTGTTTTGTATGTTCTGGAAGAAGCTGGAGAAGATGAGCGCTTTGTATTAGTCTTGGCAACAACCCTGAGAAATTTAGCAATTTTAAGTATTCAAGATGGCTCTCATGCCAAGTACGATACACAGTCCATTTCAGATTTCAGTATGTACTAAAATGAACAATTGCTTCTGTGTGTGTGCGTGCGTACACTTAAGGTGCATCTTGTAATATCTAATTGTAATGTTTTCTTGTTAAATTCATCCAGCATAAATTTCAGCTTGGTAGTGGGGTTGCTGGAAAAGCATAATGCACTCCAGGTTATTTCCGCAGGGTTACACACATTAAGATATTTGGCTTGTCACACTAGAGTCATTCATGTGCACCTAGAGAGGGAAGCCCAGGAACGTTACCTACAGCTTTGTTTGCTTGGCCTCAGTGGAACCAACCAAAATGTTGTTTCTGAATCAAACTGTAAAAATGAATCACCTATAGGTGCAGCACAGAGAAAAGTTTTAGATTTCATCAATGGTGGTCAATAATGGCTTTTTTTTTATTAAATCTCTCAGAAGTTATTGTCTTATCTGAAGGCATGTTCTTTCGCCTGTCATTGAAAGCTTGCTGAAAAGCAGCTTGGTACATATTCTACTTATCGGAGTGTGCATTTGAATTGGTGAACAATGTCTTCACTGTGTAGATGGACCACATTACTCTATTTGGTGCAAATTGGTTGTGTCCGAGAAGTCGTGTTAAAGAAATCGCAGCTGTGCACAAAGTGTCACTCTCACCACTTATTGCTTCCTTAACTCACCTCCTCCAAGACAGAATTGACATATGAAATCCAAAATCATCAAGCTTTTTCACTTTATAAAGTAAAACATACTTTGTTGTTTGGTTTCTCCTACCTCTGCTTGGCACAAATAGATACTTCTGTCTTCTGTTAGGTGGAAAATAGATTGTTTTGAAGACTTTATTTTAATATCTGATCCTAACATTTTGGAGAGATCGTTATGTTCACGTGGTGCTTTTGCTTGATTATAAATCATTGAAGAAGAATCCCCAGGTGTCTGCTGTGTTTTAATCTGTAGAAATTTTGCTGGGCATTTGTCCAGGGTTTGCACACAATTTATATTTCAACCTATAGGAGTGTGTTAAGAGTGGTGGCAAGATCTCTGCAAGGATGTATTGTGGCAGTTCAAGTCATGTGAGGAGTGTCTCAGTGTACTGAAGTAACGTCCTGTTACCAGAGGGTTGAAGGTTCGTCTCAGAACAGAGACAGCAGTTTTATCATTTCCTTGAGCAGCCATTCATTGTCTGTTGTCCAGCTGTTGCATTGGCATTTTGCAGATGATGCAAATTAGTGACAAACAAGTGTATTAATTTGTCTGAAGAGCAGCTAATCAGTTGCAGCAACTGCAGATGCCACAGTCACAAGACATGTAAAGTGGCTGGTAACAGTGGAAGACAGACTTTGGAGGTGGAGCCAGCTAACTGCAGTCGTGGGAAGATGTTTATGGCAGTACACCCACTTTACCACAGTCCTTTTGTTATCCTCACACTAGACTCCTACATTGGTGCTAGAGAGGAAGAGTCTACGAGTCCGCTTTTACTGCACTGGAGTAAAATCAGGTAGATGGCGTAAAATTGTGTGGGTGAAGTGTAAAGTACAGCAAGGGATTATTTTTGTCGCCTCTGAACAATAGTAATAATGGTGTTCTTTCCAGCAGCGCTGATGGAGACCTTCCTTGGAGTGTAAGTGTGTCTTGATAGCTGAGACAACATTCACACTTGTGACGAACACTCTAATCTTAAGTCGGGTCATCTGTTTTGTCCAAAGGAAATAGACAATCATAGGTATTAAATGAGTATTGTTACGTTTTAACTAGCAGTAAATAAAATCATGGCAGCGGTGTTGTTGTTTTACCGTGTGAAATTGAAGGTTAGGTTTGTACAGCACGAATGGCGCAGGTGTGTAAATTTACCAGGGACTGCTCGTTTTGAAGAAGAGCATGGCATGTTCACCCACCCACTGATACCCAGTGCTGTGTTCCCTATGTGAGAACAGCTTTCCAAGACATAGATGGACATCTTGCAGAATGCCACATATTCCACAGAACATCCCTGAAGGGCTGCCAAATCATGGTCCCTCTGCCACTCGCAGAAGCACAGATTTGGAGGCACAAGTTAATAGAGCTGTTAGAACGGCAGGGCTGCAGCAGCAACTGTGGCAGAAGCCCTTTCCACGGCGCACTAACGGAGGACTCAGACATTCACATCAATGTCAAATTAGCTAACATTACTCAGTATAAGTACAATTTTACATTGTTACATTTTTTTGTTGTACATTTTGCCACATTTCAGTGTGATTATTGGATAGAGTTCAGTTTTCTTGCTCATGCAAATGTTAGGCCACACGGCACTAGCACACCATACGTTCTCATGGACAATTTATTCACTTAGCTAGTTTTTCTCCACTGACACTCGCTGCTACGACTGTTCTCCTTACTCTGTGTTTGTCTATAGGATCAATGAGCCAATTGTAGGCTTCAACAACAGGTAAAAGGTGGTCAATGCTGAAACTCCCATGCTTCTTTTTCATCGCGTGTAGGCCTCGTTTTACGACAGAAGTGTCTCCGTTGTTGTTCTCCATGTCGACCACCAGTAGAGGGCGCTATGGACTATCGAGAACGGTCCTACCTGCTGCCCTGCCACTTTCACCATTTTTGAAGACGGGAAATGTTGCGGGATAATGTTAGGTTGTAGGTTGCAGCTCTCTGGTTTTAAATAAATAAGCAAGTGCGCACACACACACTTTGCACGTAAAGTGTAGAATTCTGACATCAGATTTTATTTATTTATTTATTTATTTATTTATTTATTTATTTATTTATTTATTTTTTTAAAAAAGAGAACTATCCCAGATTCATTCTGTTAGAACTTTGCATGTGAGATCTTTAACCTTTTTTTCTCAGCGAGCACTGCAGATTTTTTAATCCAGGTTCTCTTGCCATTGCATTTAGCTGTTGCCTTTAGTCCTAATTGCAGTCCATTCGTTGATGGACAACACTGAGAACATGTATGAAGATCCATGTGGGCAGATGACTGTACTGCATCAAGCCCCGTGATCAAGTGTCCCACTTCTGTGAACTGCTGTTCCTTCTGATTTGTTTTTTTGAAAAGCTTCATGCCATCTGCTGTGAACATGGTTATGGCTGTGGTTACTGTGAAAATAGATATGGTTTTCGCACCAAGTTTTGTCACACATCCCCTTTGCGTGGATGTATGAGATGAAGAATGTGAAGTTCTTACGTTACTGTCTAGTGTCTGTGGGTGTCACTACCACACTCTGAAAGTCCTGCACATATTTATTCATTTTTGCTGATGCTTTTCTCCAAAGTGACTTATGTTGATCAACTTTACAATTATTTACCCATTTATACAGCTGGGTATTTTGGCTGGAGAAATTTAGGGTAAATACCATGCTCCTGGGGTGCTACTACAGCCAGAGGTGAGATTCGAAACTGCAACCATTGGGTCCAAAGGCAGCAACTCTAACCACTACGCTACCAACTGTCCCAAGAGTCGTTCCAGTCTGAAACAATGTTGTGTTGAGGCACATCGATGGAGTCTGTCATGGCTCAGTCTCACCTCTGACAGCTTTCTTCTCCCCAGAAAGTAGTTAATGTGAAGAAATTTGCATCCTGTGGACGTATTCTCACCAAAGAGATTTTTGAATGACATGTCGTTGCTCTTCAGTGGTTTACAGTTTGGGCAAAATTTTTATATCAGCTGTACATCACGTCCAGTTTAAATAAATTTTAGAATTTTACAGGTTATGAATTTTCCAGGATATCAAAAGAAATAAGCCTAGGTAGAAGTGTCGGTATTCCTGTTATACTCACTTTTAAAATAAGACTCAGAGAAGTGTTATAGTTATATTGTACTGGCTATAGTGTTAGAGCAAGTGTCGATTTCATTCAAAGTTTGAAATACAGTATGTTTTAAAAAGTTATACATTATGAAATAATCATCAAAATATGATAGTATAATCCACCCCAGATAAGCTAGAAACCGTACTGTTTGAGCTTCCAGAAGTTTTCCTGTTAAATATTTAATGTTCTAGTTGGCCTGTCCTACATATGTGGTGATAAATAACCTTGTGTTTGTTTCTTGTCTATTTAGACATGGCCATTTTTGGCCAGTGTCCCGCACAGGACGACTTCTACTTGGTGATGTGCAGCCAGTGCAGCCAGGTGGTGAAACCCCAGGCCTTTCTGGGACACTACGGTAAGTTCAGTAGAACAAAACTTCTAGATTTGTACTTTTCTGAGGTTTTGTTTTGACTTTCTCGCAGAAAGGACAAAAGACTTGAGACCTTTCAGCAGGTTAGTCGTTTGGTGTTTAATGACTGTGCGTCTTGATTTGTGCTTTGCATCAGAATATTCTTCTGATCGTCTCTACATAATAGTCATGGCTATTTAAGGTTTTCGATCAAAAACTCAGCCCCTTGTTTAAATTCTTAGCAGGATTTGGTCTGAGCGATTTTTGATTAATTCTTAAGTCAGCTTTACCTGACTGTGCCAGTGAAGTCCCACTAAGAGTCAAAATGTGGAAGATGAAGTACAGAACAGAACTGGCTAAGAAAGTGTCATGAGATTGATGAAGATGGGCCAATTTGTCATCTTAGGAAGATTTGTTCAGAATGTAGAGAGTGGCAACAGGTTTGGTTTTTTGACTGAAGTCTGAAGAACGAAGGATATTCTTTGACTGCGACAGTCATGGCTGTCATTTGTGGCCCTAATGAGTAAATATATTCCTACCAATGAATTTAGCAGTATGAATTTATTTTTCCAAACGGTTCACTAACCACAAAGTGCCAGATGGATGCAGAGAGCACAGAGGTACTAGAGGACTGCAGTGGCAGGCTGGCTTATCAGCTGTGTGCCTAGACAAGATGGTGATTCAGGGATTGAGAATTAGAGGAATGTGTGGCAGTGCGTTTCCACAAATGCGCCAAATTGCCAGAAACGGTGGTCATTAACAGCTGCGCTTCAAACCGATGTGCCATCATTGCAATATTTGGGCCTCGACACTTAGACTGCCCTCCTTGCATTTAACTGATTCAGATTCACAAATATCTCCATTCTTCTGACCATGAGTGAGGAATTAGAAATATTTATGGTAGGTATGCTGTGTGTTTTTAAAAAAAAAAAAAACTCGCACTTCTGTGCCATACAGCAAGAATAAAGTTGGCTCTTGTAGCAGCTTGGCATATTTATGTAATGGATGAGAGTGAGTTGACTGCTGGATGACTGTGCAGTGGACCAAAGCAACAGCAGTAATCGGCTGGGATTTTTGCTGCTGACCGACCCATTAGTCGACACCCATTAGTCGAAACTGCTGCTTTATATTATTATTCTCTACGTTTTTCTTCTTACTGGCCACTTTGTCGTCTTCCAGAAAATAATTAATGTGAATATTTGTTTCAATAGCTCAATAATATTTCATCCCAAGAAGCTGGAATGATGGCATTCCAGGGTTGCTTGTCAGCATTTACTTGCAGTACTGACAAGCCGCAGAGAATAGTCATCTTGTTATGACTCATGGTTGAAGGAGCACATTGCGAATTGTTCCTTTGAATCCCACATGGAGAATTGCTGTCAGAGGCACTTTACTGAGCAAGTGGTCTGTTTGCTCATGTGCAGAAAGAGACTCTACATAATATTTCCATTATGCCACCTCTTTATCTGATACTGGATTTTTAATTAATCTGAGCCTCTCCAGCAGTACAGTAGGGTGACGACGAGTCACATCGGGAGTTTAGCTTCTAACGAGGAGTGGAGCAGAATTCTAGTGGCTTCCTACGATGTTAGTAGAATGTTTGATTCATGGGGTTAAGGCCAAAGGCCAACCAACATGCGTTTGTACTAGAAAAAAGACCCACTATGTTCAGTGCAGTATGCAGCCAGTGATGGTCTTTCCTGGCTTCACACCATAACTACTTAGCACTGAACAAAAGTATTTACCATCGTATCTTATTTGAAACATTAGTGTTTCCTCCCACTACTGCAATTCCTTATACCTAAAACCCACCTGAAAGACCCAAACTATCTAAAAGGCACATTTCGGCATCAAAAAGGTAATTAATTAAACATGTAATGATTAAATGATTAAAAAAGTAATTAAACTTGTAATGATCCCATATGATGATCTCCACATAAACACATTGGCTAGTATTGCTAAACAAAGTCATCACTAGATCTGGTGGTCAGTAGGTAAAGAGTCAGGCAGTAGACTTCTTATTTGGTAATGGCATCCTTCTGAATGTATAACTTTACTGTTTTGTTTTCATGGACCTTTTATTTCTCAGATGGTTTAAAAGAAACTTTAAGGATATGTCTATTTTGTACGATGGATTACATTTGGTTGACCTAACAGTAGAACTTCAGTGTGTTTAGGCGAAGGCTACATTACAGATAGACAGTGAGGCTAATATTTAAATTTCAGTTTCACAAATTTTCTAGCTAGTTGCTGATGTGTAAATTGTCCCATTCTATATCTCATGGATACAATAACATTGTTATCCAGTGGTGTGAGTCAGTGAAACATCACTGCTTCTAGATGTCCTGCTCCACAGAGCTCCAACCTCCACAGATGAATGCTTTTGTGGGTTCTATAGGTCATACTGGACAGTATCCGCATGAGGTATTTTGACTGTTTACTGTTGTTTGTACTCAGTTTGTTCCTGAGTTTTGCCGTGTTACTCGGGTTGCCTTGTTACTAGTTTTCAATAATGAGTATTGATGAGGATTTCTTGTACTAATCAACATTTTAACTAGTTCAGCATGACAGATGTACTGGTTTGTGGGAAACCAACTCATGATCTCCAAATTCAATAGTCTTTATTCTGGAACTCAGTCTGGCATGGTCTCTGCTCTTTCCTTGTCCCTCTCCTTCTCCGGGTCAAATCCCTTCTCAGTCAAACTTGAGTAGGGGATATTTTTGTGAGTAGGGAAGTCAAGGCAACTAGATGTTTAACTGTAACACACAGTCTGCGTGTTAGGGTTTCGTGGTTACCAGAGCTGTAAGCAGCTGTTCATGTTGCATTTGTGTGTGAGGTTTCATATATGGTGTTTGCAATGTGTTATATGCCACAGCAGGATGTTTGTATGTTCTGTATATCTGTGCTCTTGCCACAAGCCATATTTATTTACTCTTCACATGAACATTAATACTGCAGAGTACTGCACATATGTTTTAACCCTCTTAAAAATGTAGTTAATCTTTAAGGATTGATCTGGTTCTCTTGGTTTACTTCTTTGGACATTCCCACAGTTCAGCCTTCTCTCACACTCTCATTAATGTATTATCCTTCTCAATAACAGTTACTGTGGATGCACCAATTTTCAGCCAAATGGGACAAGTGGAGGACAGACCATCCTGGAGGCAACTGTGTGGTCACCAGTAGTTGAAATTGACTCTACAGCACTTAACATCATTGCCTCTGTTTTTCTCCCTGTTCTGCTTTCTGGCTCTCCACAGCTGAGCTGTTAGCTGTCTGATTTAAGAGTTCAAAGGTTCGTTAGAGTAGAAATGTGCAAGAAAGGTTTTTGTCCATTCCCAGTCATATCTCTGGTGCCTTAGCGTTTCTGGGCTTGTCTGTGTGGAGTTTGAATATTCTGCCCACATTCGCATGAGTTTCCTTCTGCAGAAAAAATGTGTGTTTCGGGTGGATTGTTATTAAATTGGTCATGGTGTGTATATGTGTAAGTGAATGAGTAAGTGTGTGTGACTGCTGTGTTATGGGTTGCATCCCATTCAGGGTGTACCCTGCACAAAGCGATATGCTTCCGGAATTGGCTGAACCTTTGCGACACTACATTAGACAAGTGATTATTGATAATGGATGTGTGCATGTATTGTAATAGGCCTGCCTTATTTGATTCTGCATTTTCAGCTTATAATGGAGGGTTCAGGGAGAATTGTGAGGACACAGTTGAGATTCTTGGAGATCACAGGCAAAAATCCATGGCCTCTCCTCACATCGCAGCTGCATCCACTGACCCCCCCCTCCTCCCGCAGCCTCCTTACTGTGGCATTTTCAAAGCTTCCCTGTTTTTCGCACTTGGACAGGAGACGGATCCTCCTTTTCTCCCCTGCTGTCCAGAAGGCTCTTCAAGCCAATATTGACTGTCAAGGACTCTGGGTTGCTGAGGCTCTTGGCTTTTTTAATCCCGTCAGGCACCCTTCGTGTAGCAGACCGCTATATCCTCCATGCCAGAGTCATCCCAGAAACACTCCTGAGAAAGCAGTTTCCTTGTTGCCAGCCTTCTTTCCTTGTGCATGCATACCCTCAGGAAGCACTTTCATTGATTCCTCTCGGATTTTTAGGTATATCACCCTCAAGAAACCTACCCCCTGCCTCCAGCAGCCCAGTGGCTTGACGAGTTATGACAGCTTAGATAACTGGGAGGGGTACTTGGAGTCAGTCTCAGGGGCGGACTCTTAAAAAGGTAGCCAGAATGGTTTAAGAGTACGATTCAGTTCAAGACCTGGTGATTTTTCCCTAGTCATTTTGAGGACAGCCTGTGCAGTTCTCTTGCGTGGAGAGAACCTGTACTGAACATTCATTCCCTCTGCTGTGTGTCCAGGTGTTATCGCTTTCTGCAGTGACTGCTAATAACAGTCATCCTTTGAAATGAAGATTTCTGCCGTTGCTCTCATCTCTCACCGTGAGCTATACTGCTGAAATGGGCTCTTCAGGAGTCCAAATGATTCCATGTGACCCAGACACTCTGGTGGACACTGTTTATTCAGCACAACTTAATTTAGGTTTTCACTGTTACACAAGTTAGTAAAATAAATAATTCCTTGGTCCTTATTAGGAAGTCTCAAAAATTGCAGCAGCCAGTGTTTGAGTTTTTTACCCATGTGTCTTGCTATGAATGTTGATTGGACTAGCGCAATTGTGAGGGATGGTGGTAGCGTGAAGCTGATGCTGTGGGATACTGAACACACTGGGAATGTGATGATGCTCATGATCATACATGGTAAGGTACACTGATTGAAATGCAAAGACGCTGCCAGATATGCAATGGAATGCAGTAAAAATGCTGAATTGCTGGTGGATGAATTATTCTGTGTCCACTTTGGTTAATTGTATATGGTTAATTGCTTGTTTAGCCAGCTGTTATTTTGTCACCAATGCCAGTTATTAGTAATGTTGCTGGGTCATGTCTCCCTGTACATTCACACAGTCTGTTCTGGGAAGCATACCATGTAAAAAATTAACCCTTTATTTATTTATGTATTTATTTATTTTTAAGGCCATTGTGTTTTGCTTTCAGTAGATGTTTTTTAAGGAGGTTTGCACGTATCATTTACTAATGTGTACGTACAGTTGGCAGTTCACCCATCTGGAGAATAAAGTTCAGATTAAAGACTCTGCTCAAAGGCTCAGGTGCAGGAGTTCAACCAGGGACTGATGCCTCCGCTACTTTTATACTGCCGTGTTCTGAAGAAGGGCAGTTTAGAGGCCAGTATTGACCTTTAGCGCCATCTGTAGCTTCTTTTGTATATTACTCCGATTCCTCAACTCACAAACGCAATTTGGATCGGAAGTCTTACTCATTTCAGCCTAAACTCCAAAGTCACTTTTACTACTAAGTCACAGCAATAGCTTAATAGGGAAATCCATCAATTTATTTAATGGTTAGGTTTTAAATAAAAGTTTACCGTATATAGTTATAATAAATTTTTTTTTTTTTTTTTTTTTTTTTTTAATTCAGAGCTATATTAAAACTGAAACATTTAAAAGGGTTGAAAATAAAATGCATCATCTCCACAAACTCCTGTTCAGAGCCACCTTTTGACGGATTTATCCTGTGAAACATGTGCAACGTGTATCAGCTTGCACTGATCACGGACACTTGTAAAAGCCAGACACGAGCTATAATCACTGTTAGTGAATTAGGGACAAGCGGTTCAGAAAATATGTGCGTGTGTGTGTTTTGCTGTCACTTTGCGCTGTAGCAACATATAACTCGGAGTAAACAAAAGTGCATTTAATATGTGTCGCGGGTTGTTAAATTAGCTTGGTCCTCTTCTGCCATTTACCAGCTGAACATTGAAACACAGGTCTTTTCCCACCCAGAAACAACTTATAAAAAAATAAAGTGAATAAAATTCTATTGAAATGAATGCAATTAAAAAAAAAAAAAGAAATATGCTGCTTAAAAATTCATAACTTGATGGTTCCTTAAGTCACCGCTGTGTCTTGTCATGATGCATCTTGAGGAAGTGTGTGTTTCTATCTAGATGTGATTGATTTCTGGATCTCAGACATTATTGTTGAGTAAAATTCATGGTAGTGTGTCATTGCTGCGTTTTGCATCCTTTAAGAGCCAGAATTTAAAAACATTTTTGCTGTCATATCAGTACACACTCAGACATCCCTCAACAGTACAGTCTTAACACAAAGGCGCATACAGAGCAGCTCCATGGGACCAGGACCGAGAACCTCTCCTGTAGACTCTTGATATCCTGCTGTACGTCTCATTGACTGGAGGGGAGTGTATTGTCTCCAGAGAGACCATTCACGTCACGTCAAACTAATAAACCCAGGCCTGGAAATGCCACACCAATATATCTCCCTCTTCTTAGTATTGCACACAGCTTCCTTTTTAAGAAAAAGTGTTATGTGTTTGGAGGCTGTTGTTGGTGGAGGATACCCAGAAGTACCTTCATTTCCCATGTGTCCAGCTAGAACAAGCTTTCCATTTAATTTCAAACCAGGTTAATGGGAAAGGGGTTACAGTGGAGAGTAAAACTCACAAATCTAGACCAAAGGATAGTCTTTGGTCTAGATTTGTGAGTTTTAGTCTCCACTGTAGTCCCCTTCCCAACTGATTTGGTTGATGGGACAAACAAAGACTAAAACTGACAAATATAGACCATAGGAGGCTGCTTTGGTCTAGATTTGTTGGCTTTATTTTGTTTGTACCCTTAGCTGGGGAAAAAAAAAAAAGCAGCCATTTCCATTGCAGTTAGTCAGTTTAATTCAATCAGTTCAGGTTTTCAGGTGCAAGTAGATGTACCGCCAAAGCAAACACATCCTTCTGTGGGTGTAGTTTTGCTCAAAGGTGAAGGCAGCTTGTTCAGTAGCCCTGTGGCAGAGATCGTGAGTGAATTTCAGTGTGTGTTGTCAATAGCGATACACATTCTGTTCTCTTTCATGTCTCCCTCGCTAGCGGTGGATGATTTAGGCCATGACAGATTGTACTCCGGTAAAATTAGTGTTGAGTTCAGCCATCTGAAGGGCTGCCAAGTCTGTTCTGAAAAAGCGCGATTAATTAGCATAAAAAGGCACTTCAACCATGCCCATATTAGGTCAGGCGAGACTCCTCCTCATCATCTGTTTCTATGCCAGGACGTCAGTGAGTGAGGGTTTTGTGTGACACCAGTGACGGTGGTGTCAGGGAAGGAGGCTGACGTAGAGGTGTCGTGTGAGAACAGAGATACAGGTGGGAGCTGAGACGTCCTCCTGTGTCCCCTTTCTGCCCTTGCAATGTTGGTGGCAGTGTGTGGCAGGAGGCCCTGTTGAGAATTCACAGTGCTCGTGTGTGAATGGCGGGTAACACGATGTCTGATGAAGGAAGCAGGAAGTGGATCAGTGTTGTGACTGAGTGGCAGGACTGAACAATAGCATTGTTTGCCTCCAGCCCTCAGGTCCTGCCCTGGTCTTGTGTGTCATTGTGAATGAGCTGTGGCTTTGTGTCCATTCATGAAAATGCACACGGTTGGGTTCTCCACACTTATTCTAATATACATATGCCGATCAAGACTTCACACAAGCAATCTCTCTGCTGAAAGAAAGTCCTTTGACCTTCAGTTACCACATGAGCAGTGGGTTTTGTTTTTAGACAGATTTCAGTACGGTGGCCTTCTGTTTAATAGCTAATGTAAAACTTTAGGACTATTTGAGTGTTCATTTCTTCAAACTTACAGCAAGTGAGCTGTTGGGTTTCCTCCATAGCAACCTACCCAGGCTGCTGCACTTGGTTCATTTTTCTGGGAAAGTCCCCAGGTGAATGCATTTATGATTGCATTACAGATGAAATGTGTGAGTTGGTTTTGCAGTTCCGTCATTTTCACATCCTGCAGAAAGGTCTTTTCTCCACTGGCCCCAATACAGCGCCAAGCCTCTGGCCTGGCACGTTTACACAACGGTTATTTTCAGACCTTCATCCCTGCAAGGCCGGGTGAAAGCCTTCCAAAAGACCCAGCAACTTATTTTAGCGCCTGAGAGCACTGTTTTTCCCTTGCTAGCCTGCCTTCCAACACCCCAGTCTTCCACACATGTGTCTCACTGAGAATGGTATCCTGCTGCGAGCTCTGCTTATGAATATTCAGGTGGCTGAAGACAAAACAATTACAGCGTTTGAGGATGCTTCGGGTGATGTAATGCACCTGTAATACATTTTTTCTTAAACACTGCACTGTTTAATCAAAAGTTCTGTTACAGGTGTTAATCCAGGTGTTACAAGGTATAAAGTTGAAAAAACCGAGTCGTTTGCTTCCTTTTGCTCATGCAAATTAGATACCTGTTTTTAATTGTTTCCATCCAGATATGTGTATATTCAGATATAGTTTTACTGGCTGCCTTCTAAGTGTTAATTCTAATATCGGTGGCTGCCATAGTTTGTCTTTGAATTTCATTGCTTAATGATTGGTTTATTATTTCAGTAATTATTTTGTGGTGTGTTATGCTGGTGTCTTTCTGCAATTTTTTAATCTGTATAATATGAATTCAGGCACAAGCAGCCAGTATTAAAATCAGCAAGATCAGTGTCCCCGTGTCAGTGCGATGGTTTAGTTTCATAAATGAGTTATGGATGGCTGCTCAATTCCTGTCATGACTGACCTTTCACGCCTTCTCCTGCCCCCGCCTTCCTCAGAGAGGAGACACAGCTCATCCAGCAAGCCCCCATCTGCCTCAATACCAAGCGCCACGTACCCACTCTCCACACTGCCCTCCAGGAACAAGCCTGTGGGGGGTGGCAGCCTGGGGGGAACAGGGCGGCTCCCGGGTGCCAGTGGGTCATCCTCTAACTCCAAAGTCCCCAAAGTGGCCAAAGAGAAGCTGCCCGTTCACAACCGGCCTCCCATGTCCTTCAAGGTGCTTCCTGACAGAATGTAAGTGCTGACTTGTACCTGCAATTGGTCGCCTGCTAACTTAACTGAAGTCAGGGAACGCACATTCCTTGGTATGAAAGTGTCAGAGCAAGAGCAGTATAGTCGTCTTGGATTTGGACATATTAATCAGTAGGTTACAGGTTCAAGCCACTTCTGTTTTTCTGCTAAGCAAAGCAATTTAGATCTGAGATGAACTAATGCAGTTAAAGTATTTCTTTGCAGTGAGTGAAATATGAAATTGTGAGTTGTCCTCTGCCTTGTTTAGTCATGCTGAAAAAGGATTGGACACAGTGTATTAATGAAATCTTCAAATAATGTGTTTTTTTGTATCATTTAATTGAAATTGCAGGCATGATATGTGTAGGAATCTTGTACTTTTAGTCTTGCTCTACTATCAAAATGTTTATCAAACCCTCAGCTAAAAAGTTGGTTGAATGTAGTTTTAGTCGTGAGTAACTGAGAGAACTTGGGTTAATTGAGTACTACATCGGTCTGAAGAGAAACCAGCATACACAGTAGTCCTCGAAGACCCGGATTGTGAACTACTAGCTTGGTGTTTGATACATGACCTATTGTATCTGCTGTCACTACATAATGGCAGCTTGAATTGATTTAGTTCTTGCTGCACAAAATTTTTTTTTAACATACCTACTATATTGTAATAGATTATGATGTTCACGTGGGCAGTGAGTACTGTAATGTTACAGCTATCACTGTGCAGTACTCATTTAAAAACCTGCTTCCATTTTAGTAGTCACCCTGGATTACATCAGCTAAATGAATCATTTTGTCTGAGATGGCCATTGATAACTTCTGTGTAGTAAAATGAAAACTGGAATTTCTCCAGAGTCTCCCCAGGTGTGAAAGTGGAGAAGCCTGTGAGGGCATGCGAGGCAGCGCCAAAGCCTGTTCACACGCCCTCATCCTCCACCACTGTGAGCTCCAAGCCCAGCCTTACCTGCTCCTCCATACCAAAGGCCCCGCTGCTGTCCCCAGGGCAGATCCCCAACGGGAAAACCCTGCTCTCCTCCCTGGACAGGAAACAGGATGACAGTGCCAGCTACAAGAGGCACAAGAGGATATCCGGTGAGCAGCAATGTAGTGTGGTCCCTCTCTCTTAAACTTTTCAGGTGTACCCAGCCTTCCCTGTAATGGCCATACTAGTCTGTGTGTACAATATTGTGTGTGTGTGTGTGTGTGTGTGTGTGTGTGAGAGAATATATGTGTTTTTTTTTTTTTTTTTTTTTTTTTTTTTAAAAAAAAAAAAAAAAATTTCCATGCCTCTGTTCCAGTAACAAAGATGACATTTACCCATAGTTTTCGTATTTCCATTTTGAAAAATTGCAGCTCCCAGTTATGGATGGAAATGGTGTGTTTGTCCCTCTTTAATGACAATGATTCTTTTCCCAATGTTCATATTATATGAAGGGCAATCTAAAAGTTCTAAGACTCATTATTTTGAAGAATTGTGTTATTCATCACGACCCCATTCGGGACAAGCAGTTGTTGACGATGGATGGATGGATGGATGGATCATTTTCATAAATCATTTTAATATGCTGTCCCCTCAAAAACTAATCTTTTGTACCAGCCTTCCTCCCACTTTCATTAGAATACAGTACTATTTCAAATATGTTGCCACAAAGTTCTATCTTTAAATTATTAGGGATGCTTGGAACTTTTTTTTTGGTTTTTGTGAACAGAAAAAAAAATCACACAGAGCGAGACCAAGTGACTCTAGTGTGGTGTCACGGAAATGTTTTTACCAGTCCAGGCTCCAGGAAAATAGTGGGTGGTTTTCCCAACCATGACGCTGCTCATTCAGTAACTACTATATCTATTTAAAAAAATAGACAAAAAGTAATAAAATCTGTTTAATATATTTACACATTTGTCTAAAACATATTTACATATTTAATTGAAAAGTCTGGCCATTTTGGGGCTAGAAAATACCAGTTGAGGAATGTAATTTGAGGGCCACAATTTCTCATTGTGTTCTCTCACTCCTGACAGAACGAGAGTTCAATGCAGATTTCCACTGTGGTGTGTTGGACCTAGTTACACGGAAGCCATGCACAAGATCGCTCACATGCAAGGTGGGGTTTATCATCAATATTTCTAAAAAAAAAAAAAAAAAAATGTCCTTGAAGCCTGTGCTAGAATTCATTAGATATACTCCTTTGTCTGAGGGATTATGACTGTTTTGTCCACAGACACATTCCCTGAGCCAGCGGAGGGCTGTGCCAGGCCGCAGGAAGCGCTTTGATGCCCTGCTGGCAGAGCACAAGAGCAGGGCCAGGGAGAAGGAGCTGCAGCGCACCTCAGACCACCCTCAGCAGCCTCCCCCTCTCAGGGACCCCCAGCCTCCCCCATCCCGCTTCTCGCATGACCTCCACCAGGGGGCACATGGCAATGCCCCCTACGAGGCCAAGCCTTCACCACCTGGCAAGCCTAGACCTCATAATCCGAGTCTTCCAAGGTGCGTAGTCTTCCTTCCATACTTTGCAGTGCTAATCTATACTTAACAGAAGCACTGCCTGCCAGCTATTTAACTATGATCTTAGTCCATCCTTACTGGTTCACATCTATGGGCCTTTTTGAAGTACCGAACCTAAATTGGTTTGTAAAAAGAAAAATATCCAGTTTAAATTGCTGAAGAATTTGGTTGTATTGGATTTTTTTCCCCACAGACTAAACAGCCACTCCTCACACTCCTCTGGGAATGCCCAAGGCGATCTGACCACAGTGCAGGAGTCACCACACCCCTCCACAGCAGCCTCCGATGGGGTATCCCGACTGTCCAGCGACGAGGGGGAGAATGAGGAAAAGGAGGAGAGCATGGAAAAACTGGATTGCCATTATTCAGCTTACCATCCTCGACCAGCAGCTGTGAGTGCACGCGACAACCTGGAGAACCAGTGGTCATATACTCCCTGTTCTAAAGATAGTTGTTTCTGCATTACGGTTGAAGTTTTACAAGCGGTCCTTTTCTAGCAGACTTGCACCAAGAAAATACTGTACAATGAAAGTCCTCTTGGATATGCATGTGGTGAACCCACTCTTTTTTTTTTTTCACTCTTATGGGCTGCAGGCTTCACTGTGGAATGTAACGTGCTAGGAGCAGAGCATTAATTATCTAATTCCAAGTCCTTGCTGCTGAGGAGTTCCCCAGTGCGTTTTGTTTAAAATTATTAAAATTGGATCTTTTCCATCAGAGTTCCTTCAGTGACTGGAGGCACCAGTGCTAATAATAGTGACGCCAGCTCTATAATATTAGCTCTTCTGCCTTGTGCCCTGCCCAGACGTGCACTTTCGGGAGTCGACAGCTGGCAAGGGGCTGCTATGGCTTTGATCGGCGCTGGGATCGCCTCCGCTGTGCCCTTAGTGCTATGGTGGATCGACACGTCAACGCCCAGATGTGGAAGTACGTGGTAGTTTTTTTGCTTTTTTGGTCATTTTCTACTTTTAGAAAGCACAGACTATTTTAGCTGAGCTTAAAAAGTGCTGCTATTTGTGTTAATTGAATAGTATCTATTTTATTGACTAATATTTTTTTTCTTTTTATTTTCTGCAATAAAGGCTACTGTATCATAATGTGTTGTTCATTCTTGGAAATCTACTTAAGGGTTTTTTTTTTTTTTTCTTTTTGGACCCCGTATGGGACAAGCGGTTCAGAAAATGTGTGTGTGTGTGTGTGTGTGTGTGTGTGTGTGTGTGTGTAAACTTCTCATTAATTCAAATTTGGAAAAAATAAAGTGCTCTTGAGCCACAAAATTTTCACCTCCCCCTTTTTTTTTTTTTTTTAAAAAAAAAAAAGCTTGCAAAATACCTGCATTATATTTTAAAAATGGTGACCATTTCATTCAAAACCAAGTCCAGAATTTCAGAACTACTCTAAACCCCTTTAAATTCAGGCATATCCAATTTTTCTTATATATATAACACATTTGTATGCTCCCTTTTTTTCTGTCCCCCTTCCTTCTGATCATTTATCTTACTAGTAGTTTCTCATTTTATTTTCTTGTTTTATTCTGTTCATGGGAGACATGGTGGCACTGCTGTGTCAGCTCATGGGCTGGGGGTCTTGAAGTGGGTTTGAATCTGACTTGGTCTGTGTGGAGTTTGCATGTTCTCCCTGTTTTTACTTGGGTTTCCTCCAGGTGCTTCAGTTTCCTGCCACCATCCAAAGTTGGTTTTCAGGTGGATTGGTGACTCTAAATTGCCCTTACTCTTATTCTTTTTGTGTGCGTGCGTGCGTTCAGTTCAGTTTCATTTTATAGAGCGCTCTTCTCACGCAGTGACACAGAGTGCTTGAACAAAGGTGTGTGTGTGTGTGTGTGTGTGTGTGTGTGTGTGTGTGTGTGTGTGAGTGAGTGAGCAACCGACCGTTGTAACCCTGTATTGGACAAACGGTTATTTATAGTGAATGGATCTGTTATCTTAAAATACTGTGTTCTGCTTTTTTAACACTTATTGTTATTTTAAAATAGCATTTACTACAAATATCTTTGTTTTTGAGTTTAATTGATATCGATTTTAAAGTGCTTTCAGAAGCTGCTTTTATAGGCACTATGTAAAATAAACATAACACTAAAAGTAGTTATTGTAATCACCCATAATGCTGGTAACCTCTGCTGAGCTTTTTATAAAATATTGACAAGCTCCTTTGTAATGATATTGCCTTTGAAGAGACTGGGTTTTATTTCAAGTTTTAAGCTGAAAGGTAAGGCTTTCTTTTGCTTTTTGGTGTTTTCTTTAAAGCTTTTATACTTTAGGGCTCATTGTGTTATGATAAATGAAAAGGTTTCTGAGAGGTGCATGCAAGCAGGCACACAGCTATAAGACCACAGATATGTAGGAGAACCCACATCCTTTGTGTGGGGGGGGCTTTTCAATTTGGTGCTCACTAAGACTTTACTTTGAGTTGAATTTTGAGTTGATAGCTTGTTATGTAAATTTTAGGATACAAATTGTTTGTGCTCATAACTGCAAATGCTCGTTATTTCAGCGCTTGTTATGGGGAGAAGACTATATATGCAGAGCAAATCCATAGTCTGTAGTCTGCACAAAATGTTATATTTTGTAACCCTAAGCAAAATGGACTTCAGTCCCCAAATGCTGTTAGGATATTGGTTTTATGCAGCACTGTTTTCACCACAAAAGCAGGTATATCATTTTAACGCAAGAGGTTTAATCAGTTAAGCTTGGATTTGACTGTCTTTACCTGCTTTTCTCAGCTGTCAGAGTTACATGAATTAGACTAAAGCTGAAAGAGATCTTGCCATCTGAGAACTACTTTAAAATGCATGGGAAATTTTGAATTATATTTTCTTCTCCAGGAAAATTCCCCCTGCTTCCGAGATGGTGTCCTCCACAATGCCTCAAAGGACAAGCACAAACTCCCACCTGGTCCCAAACTACAGCGGGAATGCCACTGGCTTCCAGTGCCCCACCTCTGCTACACCATCTCCTGTGCTCGTCTCCCCCTCCTACGCACAGTCCCTGGACAGCAAGGCGGTCCTTTCGTATGGGACTACCCTGAATGCACGAGTCTCCCCTGGAGGCTCCACGGACCCTCCCAGCTACAACACTCCTGCCAGGCCATCAGTGTGGCCCCAGCTGCCCTCGGGACACTCTGCCATTCCATCTCCTGTGTCCAGCAAGCCCTCAAAGCCCAAACCCAGTAACAAGCCCTTCCGACCCAGGGAGCCCTCAGGCAGTTCAGCTACGAGCAACTCGGGGAAAAAGAGGAGAAGCAGCTCACCCCTTTCTGCCCACCCCCCTACTGCAACACAGCCTTCCTCCTCGGTCTCCTCCACCTCCAGCACCTTCAGGAAGAACTGTGCAGTGACCTCACATCACCTGCCATTGGCCCCCTCACCATCTAGTCACAGTGCAGGGCTCAGCTGCACCCCTGGCAGGACTAGCTCCCTGGGACCCAAGCAAGAACAGCCAGGCCGGGGTCCACCATCAGGAAGCCCCGCCGAGTCCATCAAGCGCATGAGTGTGGTGATGAACAGCAGTGACTCCACGCTCTCCCTAGGGCCCTTCGTTCATCAGACAGCCAGTGCCCATGGTGGCTTCCCGCACACCTCCCCCGACCATCGGCTTGAGGGAAAAAGGCGCAAAGGCTCACTGGCTGCTGGCAGCAGGGAGGGTGGTGGTGCCTCAGGCCCTGGAAGGCCCCTCAAGTTGCCCAAGTCTCCCACTATGAATAACCTCCATGGTAAACATGGCCGCACCATCACTGGAACACCGGGACTCCCTAATAATACCTTTATACAACCGGTGAGTAAAGCAGGCTCTTTCTTAGAGTTGTCTGTGATTTTCTTTGGTTTGGTAGACTGTGGTATTCAGGTATATGACTGGGTGTCATCTTGGTAGGGGAAGCAGAGAGAAAGCTGCAAGTTAAAATAGTTCTGGGACATTTCTGCACACCGTTTATTTGTGGTACAGTCTGTCAGTAGCAATTTTTATTTTAGGAGCTTGCTCTCAGATAAGGACTAGATCTATTTAGGGTGTAGTTCTTGGGAACTAGAGGAGGAATTGACATGATGCAAGTTATAAGAAAGACAAGTAAGAACAACTAAAATGTTTTTGAAGGTTTTAACAAGAGTTTCCTGTTTTTCCCCAGCCAAAGGCACGGCCCTGACGGCGGCTGAGCGGTTCCTGCTGGGTCTTAGCTTGAGGAGCACTTGTGGCACTCCCAAGTAAACGGGGCTTTTCACATCTACTTTTCCCCTGGTCCTCAAGGGTGCGGAGACCTACTGAAACATCAGCAATGTTGTGAGAATCTGCCCCTTCCCATCTAAAGCCATGTCTGCTGCTGCCTTGCTCTTTGGTGGGGAGACTCAACGACAACCAGCGGGGCCGGTCTCCTGTTGGCAGATGTCAGTTTTACAGCGGGCTGGGCCTGGCTGGTCTTCCTGCGAAGGGGCTTTCCATTCTGTGACCTTAATACTGAGGTTCTGAAGGTACAGAACAAGGGCTGAGTTAAGCAGGGCTTGTTCACGTTCAGAAGAACATGCGTTACAGGAGCGGCATCAGTGCAGAAGCCACTAAGCTAAGTAGTTCACCATCTGCGTGTTTTGGCTGATCAGGTTCTGTTAAACCACTGGAATACGGAGGGCGGAAAGGCTAATTAGCTTGAAACTGAGCCTCTGAAGAGCTGTGGGGCAGCTGGGCTAAGAAACTATCAGAAACTATCAGGAGTTCCAGCCATTTCACACGCTTGGATTTTTTTTAATGCATAATGTCAAATTGAAAACCATTTCTGCTTTTCCAAACATACCAAGGTTGTTAAATCAAGATGGAGTACTTGGGGTTCCAGGTGAGCCTCCAAGAGGTGCCTGAATCAATGGTGGGTCAACCCACATTGCTTCCATCAGGGCTGGTTTGGACAGAGCCGTGAACAGTGTGATCCCATTTGATACAATGAATGCAAGCCTGCTACAGGCTTTATGCAGGGCTTTGAGCAGCTTTTGAAAGCCATCAATCTTCTGTTTAATCTTCTTGGAAGCTTACTGGGCTGCTTCAGAAATTTTTTTCATTCCAGTGAAGACTGAAGACCAAACCAAACTGCTGAAATGCGACTAGAAAACCTGCTTATGCTGGAATCTCTCCCCCCCCTACACACACACACACCCTTGTGAAATTCACCTTACTTGCTTAAACGTGACCTGTCTCAGAATGACCTGTCATGGTTTTGTTGAGACAAAATGGAGATATTGTTATGGTCATTGGTTTTAGCTGTAATGCAGGTTAATTTATTTTTTAATTTAAAAAAAAAAAAAAAAAGTACCCACTTTGTCAACCAAAAGCCTCCTTTTACTGTGAATCATTAGCTTCAACTGGATGGTGTTCTTTGTGCAGAGATTATGCAAGAGTCTTCAGCTTCCCTGCAGCTGGCTGAATGTGACAGGCATTGTGTTCTGAAAACGGAGTCCAAGAAAAAGTTGGTTCAAAATGCAAAAATTACTATTTTATTATAAGATAGTTATCCTAATAATGCTTCTCATCTAACAAGCCTTCAGTGAGAATGCTGAGTGTGAAACACAAGTCTACTGTTTTATGGACACGCCAGTCAGTTAGTAGCATCATTTGTGAGTACTGTCAACTCAGTCAGTGTTGTATGCAACCAGGCCAACATTTCAAGATTTCATTTTCAAATAGTTTTTTAAAAAATTTTCAGTGATTTTCACACAACAATAGTAAAGAATAATTAGGGTCTCATAGAACCACCAATGGAGTCCTTTACGTGAGCCCGATGAAGCGAGAACTGTAGCTCAGACAAACCGCCGTATCGGATTGAAGAGTGAATTGGTGGTTGGATAGGTGGTCAGGAGTTGCCTTGGTTTTAATATGTTGTCCTCAGGGGCAGTCGCTGTAGGAACTTCATTCCAGTTTACCTCCAGGACTCTGAAATGGAGCTCTGTACTGGAAGGGTCTCGTCCCTGACGTTTGCTTGTAAAGTTTACGGGACGGGCAAACCCTCGGCCTGCGGAGACTTTCTTTTTTGAGCTGGACTGGGGGTACTTGGTCTTGCGCAAATTTTCATGCCCGTGTTTTCCCCATGCATTTGTTGTTAAAAAAGCATTTAAATGGTTTTCACAATATCCTCAGAAGTGTACGTGAGGCAACAGCACACTGTAGCTACTATTCAGCTCCTGTAGATTTCATGACCCTATTGATGTCAATCAACAAAAGTAGCTGTAAATCGGTCCGTTTTGTATCTATTATTTGGGGTTTTTCCTGGTATGTATTATACAGATATTGAAATTTCAGAAAATGTATTTTGTTAAAAAAATGTACATATTTAAATATGTATTTTTGCACAAGCATTTTTCCTATCCATTTTGGTACAGTTGACCTTCAATATGTACTTAGTCTAAAAGAATTAGTTCCTTTTGTTTGAAGTGGTTCACTGCCAAGCCAATAATGCAATATGCCTCTAACAACATCTGTTAAATGTGCACTTGGGTCCTTCGGAGGTGAAGTGCTGTCAAGTCAAGGTGTTCAAAGTCATTTTGTCCCAAAGGTCTTTGTGAGCAGTTATTTTCAAACATTGCTTTTGCAGATGAACTCCATTTACGACGTATCTGTTTGATAAATTGTTAGTCTGCAACCATTGTGGATGAGATTCAGATCCTTAAAGTAGTTTCAGAACCAAGAGCTCTCCACCGACGCTTCTTCAAAGCTGAGTTGATGGCCACTTTCACAGCCTTGCAAGTTGGCCTTTTTTTTTTTAAAAAATTATTTTTAAATCCTACTTGTTCTTATAAATATTTGACTATGTACTTCCATTTCAGTTTAGGTAAAATTTCTCTGTGGACAGAGGGACAGACTTGGTGTGCGGTCAAGTCAGTTAAATCAAGTGATGCTTTATTCTTGCAGTTATTCATCCCATAACACAATACTTTGGAAAAGGTCTGTCACACTTCTTTTCTTATTTTCTCTTAATGCATGACATTTTTTTTTTTATTATTGGTTGTTACTTTTGAGAGAACAAAATCACATCTGATCTGACAGCCTCCAAGCTGTCCGCTCACAAGACCTGTGTGTTTTTTTTTTTTTATTATTTTTTAAATTAGCTTCTAAACGTTACTCAACAAAAGACTTGAATGGTGACAGTTTGGCATTGCCTTGCGGCAACACTTTACCTTTAAGGCTGTAGGAGTAGGACAAATACTGAAATAGGAGGAGGAGGAAGGAGGGTGAGAACACTTTAATATGTAATGCAGCTTCTTGCATCATGATTGCCAAACATTTCATTTTAAACACTGCTTTTACTTAGGGAAGAAGTGCCTAAAATTCTCACACTATGACTGTTTTAACTACAGCTGTTATTTGTCCCTATGACTTGAATGTTGAAGTTGTTTAGGAGCTTGCTTTTTATTCCTTTCTGTGTGTCCCAGTTGTGGTAAAAATGCTGGCCAGCCTCCCACAGCTTTTTAAAACTTTAGAAAATACTGGTGACTGGGGTGCGGCGCTGCCAGTTTGAATTTGACTACTGTTGGAATTGTAATCTGCAGTTCTTCCTAAATGGGGAGGGGATCATATTCTCTTTTGAAATCTACACGTGACCATTTATTGATCAGTCATAGGTCAGGTATGTGACTTTGAGCAAGAATTGACATTTTTTTTAGTCTTTACACAAAATTGACAATTGAAAAAGTTTCCATTTGTCTGAATGACAGAAATGTATCTGATTTGGCACTACATGTATGTAATGTGAATCTAAGACTGAAACAAGCTTGTCTGTGGGTAATCCTTATAAATGCAAACTCCACTGTATACAGTAAGTGTATATAGTTAATTTTTGTATGCATTGATCAGCTGGACATCGTGTTGGCTGCTATATAATTCATGAACAAATGTAGTTGAATAGATTTAAATATTTAAAGATTGTATAGTCTGTTTTGTAACAGGTTTCTGTAAATAAAAAATAATTTATACTGTTATTTATACGTTAAAACTGCCTAACCTCTTGCTTTAATTGCTTCTACCCCTTTTGTAACAGAACAGCAAAATCCACTTTCAGGGGGGGAAAAAGCTTTTTAACTGTGTTGATTTCTTTACACAAGAGTAACTTTTTGCTGCTTCCATTCAAATTAGAAATGCTTAACCACTGGAAACAGATGGTTCTGGAGAAAAATTTATTAGTTGCATCTACATCTACAAACTCATACAGCCTAACTGTTATGCTCAGTTATTGAGACACACAGCACAGTGTGTCCTGGGAGGAAGAGGAGAGCTAGTGACCTGCAGAGGAAGGTCTGTGTGACTGATGGAAGAGCTCCTTACAGCAGGATCACAAAGACAAATGGACAAATATAATGTGAACCATTTCCATAAACCACATAATAAATCACATAATTCAGTGAGTGTTGTTTGGCCAGACAGTGCAGCCTAGTCTTAGGTGCTCAACTGTGGCTTCAAGAGAATGGTCTGTAACCCATCAGAATATAGCGAAATTGATTTGTAGAGCTGAAAGCAGCTGAAAGCTCTGCCAATTCTAGGATGGTGAGTGCAAACAATTCACTCTGTGTACAGGACATCCAGGCACATCTTACTGAAGATAATGGTGTTTTTCTGTTGGTGCATCATGAGTGTTGTAACTGTTAAGAGGCTGGTTGAGAATGTACAGGGTACTCCTTGGAAAGCAACAGTGTGTCGAGACCATCAAGAAGTCCCAATAAGCACAGGTAAGGCACCACCCCAGTAAGATCTGACTTGTTACACATATATGTAATTGCATCTTTCTCCCCCTTGGACAGTAATGGAAACTTTTTATTGCAACAGGCTCAGTTTATGAATTTGTGTTTTTGAAATTCTACATATTCTGTTATTTTCTGTCATTATATTGGGGGAAAAGGTACTAATCTTGCAAAATGTTTTGAAGGTAATATTTAATACTTAAGTCATAATGGAAAACCACTGATAAAAATGTGCTTTATTTGCATAAATGCAATTCTGGAAAATGTGCGCAAGAGATAGAAAATCCAGCAGTGCATAGAACAGCAAGTTGAAGGTACATGCTAACCACCAGGGGCCACTAGAGAAACTGAATGATGTGAAAACTGAAGGATGATTTTCCTTTTATTTTACCACAGAGTGTCATCAGGGAGTTAAGATGATGACCATCTCAGCCAAAGGCTTCAGCTAAATACTGCACAGCAAGTGTTGCATGTTGTTTTGAAGAAGTGTCTGCTGAATGAATAAATGTACGTTGAGGACCCAGTGTACGAAACTGTATTTCATGCCTTTCAATTGGCTGTATTTTAAACAGGGTCCCTGAGCTCTGATATCACTTTCGGGTCACTTTGCTACACATTGTGTCAGTAAATAACTTCAATTTTGGTCAGTGACATTTGGGCTTTTAGGCAAAGCTAAAGTTTCTAACTCCTATTTTTGTACTGCATATCTTTTAAATTGCTTCACTATGTGAGTTAATCAAATTCTAGTGACAGACAACTAATGAAAAAGAATCTGCACTTTTGGTGACACAAATGACAACGTGTAGAGCACGGCTGTGACCTTCCACTAACCTGCAATCGGTGAAAACACTGTTTTCCTCTTCAGTGGAAGAGTCTTAAGGTTGGGTGCAATAAAGGCAGCGCGCTGCCACCTACTGGACCGGACTGTTCTGTACTCGTCCAGTTCACCGCTATTCTAAACTCGGAACTCTTTACCTTTATTCATTTATTTACCGGACTTTATTTATGTGACTGGGTAATTTTACCGGAACAATTTAGGGTACGTGAGGGTACTTTTGGCCTGGAAGAACAGCTCAGTATCACTTTTGTTCAGTTGTCCAATGGAGGGGTAAGGATAGTATAGGGGTTGCTGACAGTGTAGTGTTTAGAGATTCTGCCTTTGAATGCCAGCTACACTACCCTGGAGTAAGGTGCTTCCACCAGCTGTAGAACCCTTGAGTAAGGTACTTATCCTAATTTGTTTCAGTACCAGCTTCCCAGCTGTATAAATGGGTAAATAAATCTACGTACAGTAGGTTAACATTGTAAGTCACTTTGGATTAAAGCATCAGCTAAATGAGTAAATATACATTTGGGTCCAAAGGCAGCAACTCTAACCCCTGTGCTACCAGTTGTCCCAGAATATAGTACACTGGATTTGTTTGTGAATTGGCACCTAATATGAAACACAGTATAGCAATATACGAACAATGAAGGACAAAACAATAACAATATACAAAGCAATCACCATGTGCAAGTAGTAGTGCAAATAACAGCGCAATTGAAGGCAGTGCACTACTGCTTGTGTTTACAATCCTGTTTACTACCTGTACATGGTGGTCACACATTTTATGATCTTACCCTTCACTGTGTGTTGTGTTTTCATGTTTAGTGCCGAACCACAAACAATTCTTATATTTATCTGACCCTTTTTTTCTAAAGTGACTCTCAATGTTAAGCTACTTAAATTATTTACCCATTTATACAGCTGGGCCATTTCACTGGCACAATCTATGGTAAATAGCTTGTTCAAGGGTATTACAGCTAAAGGTGGGATTTGAACCTGCGGGCCCAAAGGCAGCAGCGCAAACCATTGTGTCACCAGGTGTCCCATGAAACCCCTGACATCTCGGAGGAAAGACTAACCTAAACAACTCTATCATCCAAGCAGCTACCATGTGCAAGTTTTGACCTCATTGCTGTAAGAAACTGAAATTACAGCTTCGGTTCGATAAGATTAGACTTTAGCACCTGTCGCACAGGCCCCCAAAGAATAACACTTTCAAATGTTCAAAACTGCTCTACTGAGTTTCTACTGAAACTAACGTGACGTGTGAAGGCTCAGTATATGCAAACTTGGCACGTTCTCACCGGGTTTGTGTGGGTTTCCTCCTACAGTCTAAAGACATGCACAAAAAAAGGAAATGGTAAACCACTTCCGAACCCTCCTTTACCGTGAAAACCATGTGAGTGTTCACTATAAAACAACTTACTCGAAAGCATTTACTCTTGCCTTATGTTACGTTTAAACTTGTGAGCTCACTGTGTCATAGACTTTAGAACTTTGTAAAGATATATGTGTGTGAGAGAGAGAAAGGAATAACAAAACACACCGAAAACCTGTTCAGAGGCACTAACCCTACCAGTTATAGTGATTAGCGCTACTGCCTTTGGATCGAAAGGTTGCAGGTTCAGTCCCCATCTCCAGCTGTAGTACCCTTGAGAAAGATACTTACCCTAAATTGCTTCTGTAAAATTACACAGTGGTTTGTGACGAGGCTGAGATTCAGACATTTAGACATGAACAAACATACACAGCTGTATAAATGGGTAAATGATTGTAACTTCAATAATTGTAACCTTACCACTGTAAGTTGCTTTGGAGAAAAGCGCTGACTAATTGTAAATGTATACAGTGCTACTTAGAAGTATGTGAAACCCTTGTGCCACAAAATGGCTGTTTAATGAGAATCAGCCTTTCTCATGGGACAAGATAGGTGTATAATGACTGGTTCCATATGTTGCTTTAGAGGAAATCGTGTGTAGTAGAAACACGGAGGTAGCGCGGGTGCGAAAACACGTGAACCCCAAATTGCATTTGTTAAAACTAAGTAGGTAAGAAGAACCAAACTAAAATCCCAGTGTCATCTGCCCAAAATAGTTTTGCAGTCATCCGCCATCCAGTGTCCGTGTTCCTTTGTCCATTTTACCCTTTTCGTTTTATTTGCCAGTTTTAGGCACGGCTTCTTTTTTTGAAGCTCTACTTCTAAGGCCAGCATCCCGGAGTCGTTTTTTCGCTGTCGCACGTGACCCTGCCAGCTGTTTCATGTATACTGTTTAAGGAAGCGGCCAGCTGGGTACCTATAAGGCGTTTGTTTCTCCAACTACAGACTGATGTATTTATCCTCTTGTGTAGGTGTGAATCTGGGCCTTTTGCTTCTTTTTCTCTACCCTGGTTCTTCAGTTTGCCCTCTCCTCTCAACACAGTAGTGGACGCTTCTGTACGAAATCTTCAGTTTCTTGGCAATCGGACGCATGCAATGACCATTTCACAACAACAGACTGACGTGTTTCTTGAGGAAGATGCTTCGTATTGGCCATTCCTGAACTTAGAAATGAACTTTAAGAATGCCAGTGCGTTTCAAACCCAGGAAAGACGATTTACTTCCTTCCTTAAACTGAATAACAGGTTTGAGCTAAGCTAACATCGCTACCATTAGCGCCATTACCATTAGTTCACGCCATTAGGACACTGGAGTAATGGCTTCTGAAAACACCGCTGTGCAGTCAAGTGTGAATAATAAATTATAAGTAATTTCAAGCAGTAATGGCCATTTGCAATATTAGTAATGATGGCTTTGCTAATATTTTAAAATCAATTTAATTAATGGATACACATTCACTAAAACAGTCACTTAGTCCAGTGCCGCCATTTTTGACAGCAGGCATTACATGTCATGTAGCTGTGGCCTATACACTATTTATTTATTCGTTTATTTTTAATTTATTTAATATCCGATCGGGTGATGCAGAGTGAAATATTGTGAAGCAGATGAGCGATCAGGCGAGTTTTGGGCTCCAAAAAGAATGTGTTTTAAGACTCTTCTTGAACGTTGAGAGGGAATCGGCATTTCCGAGAGACTGGGGGAACCTGCGAACCGAGAGCATTCAGGGTGTTAGAGCGAGACATGGTCACAAATAAGGAACGTAACTGTTCGGTAAAGTGCAGCGCCAACCCTCGCTACCCGATCGCCGGGCTGCGCTGAAAGAGCGGCTCAGCATTGCTCTGCTGCGTTTTTGTTCCAATTCCCGACAGAGGGCGCAATAGCACAAGAAAAGAGCTCAGCGTCGCGTCCAGACCAGCGCTGCGCGGCAGCTGCAGAACAAAGTCACCCGCTCTTTCGCTTACACTTTCTTTCTAAGAAAGTGTCTTTAACAGAGCAGTTTCTACACTTTCTCTCGCTCTGTTAAAGACGCTTTCTTTCCTGAGCCCATGCATGGAAAATTCAGTCAAGAATGCGTATGGAAAACCTAGTACTGTCTCTGTACAGAGCGAAAAGTGTACAATATCATGTCACCGATCCGTATGATTAGCAGAATTCCAAAATAAACACCTTAACTTAGAGTTTGGAGATCTGATTTAATCATTAAGAACACACATTTGCGTATGTAGCCTAGAGAAACTTTTAAATTATTGAATGTTTTCTGTCAAGATCCATGGGTATGTAAATAAATGACTCTATGGACCGCTAGTGACTTGTCAATTTAAGGTGTTAAAATATAAAGAAAACACTGATGAAAATGATTGACAGGAGTACACCGCGACTACTGGAACAAGTCGTGTTCTGAAGTAAATATGTACGTTAACGATTGTCCAAATCTTTTCGCTCAAGCAGCCATGGATGCCTGGTGGAAGCTGTGTAAAACAGCCATGAGAAGCAGTCTGTCATCAGCATTTAACGCATCCTTCACATATTTTTTTGCATATATGCAAAACAGGGTCATATGAAATGTTTGTTTTGTATTGATGCCTTTTTTAAGGCCCGGACGTTCTCTATTCACGTTAACCTTGCTGCTGTTATCGCAGTTTATGCAAACTGTGAAAATCAGTCAATAGGGACGGATTTCTCCCGATAAATTTCAACAACACAAACTCGCTCATCATCGACTTTTATCGACTATGTGCCCTATGGTGGCATTTTTCCCTAGAAATTGCAACAACTATTACAGTAGCTACCAAGTTTCATATGAGAGTGTATGTACAGTATATTTCATGTGTGTACACTCTGTTTCTAATGGTTGTCATTCGGTGGGCCTTCGCGGGCAAATCAGATCTCTCTCTTGCTAAATGTGAACAATTAAAAAAATAGAAAACCAGAACCTGAAAGTAAACAAACGTGAAAGTAAAACAACCACGGCTATGCCATAGTGACATCACCATAGTGAAAATGAAACAAAACCATGTTGATTTCATTCTCTTCCTGCTTCTGTCAAAGCTGCTTTGTGTTGCAGAGGCTGTGGCTCAACAGAACGAGCAAAAGGAGGTTCAACGAGGTCCCTTTGTGTGCTGGAAAAAATGGTAGGGATGTTTCTTGCACCGCTGGTCAGCAAGGCTTTGCTTTTCAAACTACACTCTACATTAGCTTTGTCTCAAAATATATTTAAAAACATTGGTATATTTCTCCACTGTTCTTATTACTTTGTGCTGTTTTGTAGATAGACTGCACCCCAATTTCTGTTTAGTTAGAAGTGCATGGCTAAAAAATGTACTTGGTGCTAGCAGTCTATTTGTGCATTTCTGAGGCTAGCCAACGGACAGGACTGTAAGTGCTCAGTGGGAAGCTTGTGTTACCGGTTCCTTACCATTTGTTTAAAATAAGGAAATTGACGTGTTACAGTTAAAAAAAAAAAAAAAAAAAAAAAAACGGTCAATGTAATGGAGCCATTCACTGTTGTTTGTTGGGTGTGTTTCAGAGCTCCTCGAGACAACGGGGTCAAGACTCCCATGAGAGGAGAAAGAAGTTGTCCAGAGAGACCAGTGAGTTCAAGGTAAACCCATCGGTTCAATGAGTAACACTGTCTGAAAGTGCTGTGCCATCATGGGTCAGAGTGGTCAGTGCTGTATGGGAGCAGCAGGTGCCATAGTGGTAAATGTTTCCTTGTAATCTGACTGTTCCCTTTCACTCCTGTTGTATTACCATTGAGCTGACAAATACCCTGCTCTCCAAATTTAACACACCTTGCTCTTCAAGCAGTAGAACAGATGACACAGGAAATGCAGATGTTGACAGCAACATGTCACTAACACTTGTGGTCAGTCTAAAACGGAACAAAGTTCTATGCCTTTTTTCAGGGTAAGGGTGTTTATCTGGGGAATATGTTTGTGAAATTATTTAGGTAGGATCCTTATAAGATAATCAATGCATGTAGGACGAAAGAAAGCCTTCCAGACAGAGCAGAAGCCCTTCCCGAGTGACAGCCCCCTTCAGACCCAGGTTTGGTGAGAGATTCTTCAGACCACGGTAAAAACTAGTTGCACCCCATTGTTACTTTGACTAAGGGCAGAAATGCAGGCCCAGGGCTTTTAGTCAGTGTGTAAAGGCTCTATCTCTGAAACTACAGTATTAGTCCTATGTTCTTGTTTTCCATATAGAATAACAGTTAAAATTAGTCTTCCTTTTCTGGAGCCTTATTTTTAAAGAAATACAGATACATGTTTTTAAAATAAAGCATTGTGAAAAATGCTATATTTTAAAGCCTGTCCTTTATGTGACTATATTTAATTTTCCAGTTTCATAAAGGCTGGGCCTTTTTTTCGGAGACCTGGGTTTAGCTTCATGTTCCAGAGGTACCGCCCTCCTGCGGGCATGAAGTTACAAAACAGACCTCCTGTGGGGGTGGCAGCCCCACCTTTGCCTTCCAACCAGCGCACCAGCATTAACAACACAAGCAAGTGCTCCAAAGGGATGTCAACAGATCAGAAGAGTAAGTTTGTCATAGAAAGATGTGATCATCATTCCATATTAGCGTCACTGTTTGAGAATGCGTTATTTTAAGAGCAGTGGGTTGTGTAGTGGTTAGTGCTATCACATTTCAGTCTGAAGGTCTGAGATTCCTATTTCCATTCCTGCTGCCGTACACGTTCAGTGTACCTGTCCTGAATTTATACAGTGAGAATACACTGCTGTATAAATGGGTAAATCAGTGTACAATTGTACTGCACATTATTTCCCAACACGTGAAAAATGTGACCTGGAGCAGATTGTCCAAGTGCTGAGATCAATTAAAAGTTTTTTTTTTTTTTTTTTAACAGCAGCAGCAGCAGTTTTCTTTTGGCACATAAGATGCCAAAGTTTTTCCAGGAAATCGTTTCACTTTTATCACAATGAATTATTTATGTCTGCTCTGACGCCACATTTGAACTGCTTGCGACAGTCATTTTTTCAGCATTCCATCTAATTCAGTGCCTTCCTGTAGCATCCAGTAGGGTACTCTGTTGTAGCAGCGGGGAGGTCAGGAGTGACCCCCCTCATGCTCTCAGGCCTCAAGAGCCAAGAGCTGTATCAACTGTTCTCATAAGTGGGTGATGCGGGCACAGTGATCACATGCTGGTGTTCCGAAAACCTGGGTGTGAAATCTGGACATGAAAATGCGCACACAACGTTTTAACAGGGAAAATCAACAAATAACACCATGCAGGGTACACTTGCTTCTTCAGAGCATCAATATTTCTGTTCGGAACTGGAGACATGCTCATGACTGCGGGAGCTGTACAGTTGCTGAGGAGAGCTCAGAGCAGGTTGCTATGGGCGCCTGGGAGATGTACAGTGATGACTCACAGGCCTTGCGTAAGAGCCAGCTGATGATATGAGCACACTGGGGAGCAATGCGCTCCTATGCTGAGGCAGATTCTTTCAAACGCACTCAATGGATGTACCAAAGTTATGTAATTTTTTAAAAGATATATAATAAAAAATATAGGTTTTGTCATCATCTCAGAGTTAATTACACTGTTTTATTTGTTAGCACAATCCTTATAAGCGTGTAGTAGCTGGAAACGAGTATATGTGCAGTTGGTGCTTCAAGTGGTCTGGCTGCGGGGAGAACAGCTGAGCTGAATAGACTGCCCATTAAGCACCCTTTTGTACACAGTGGTGATGATGTGGAGGAGGAAGCAACCCACACAAACCCCCTGTTGCCTGTTGGATTACGAATCAGAAACCTTCACTGGTCCAGCTCCGGAGCATGAAGAAAATCATTGTTTTGAAACATGGAACCTTGTGGCTCTGTGTGTAATGCACTCTTTGCATTGTTCTAAATACACACACACACACACACATTTTCAGAACCGCTTGTCCCATACGGGGTCGCGGGGAACCGGAGCCTAACCCGGTAAATTTTCTCTGAGATGGAAAGATGTCACCTTGGAGAAAAGTGTCTGGTAAATGAAGAAATGTAATGCGTTTCATACCCACTGTTGTTTATTTTTTCAGATTCTTCTAAGTCATCTTCCGCTGCAAGCAAAAATAAGGGGATGACATCTCTCTCTTTCACAGTACACACCAGTCAATTCCAAGAGGTATCAGCTGTTGAGAAGACATTTTATATTAATCCAAGACCATTGCTGTTACAAAAAAGTACTCTTGTCAAAATGTTGCATGGAGGCTTTAATTAAATCAGGTGGAATATTGTTAGAGCTCTTGCCTTACAGTCGGAAGGTCCTTGTTTCAGTCCTTGATCATCATACTTAGCCCTAAATAAATATAAAGTATTTAATACATTTTTATCAACATTTACAAGAATATTTGGGATATGTACACCTGATGTGGATTTTTATTTAAGATGTCACTAAGCAAGTGCTTAAAGCCTTCTTATCTGTTGGGGAAAAAAAAAAGAAAAGATAGAAAACTTAACTAACACTCAGTGTTGCACCATGTGGGTGGCTATAAATTAAGGAAGCACTTTCATAATGAGTACATAAAATGGGAACTGGCAAGGACACTGGGAAGGGGTATAAACAAAATATTATTGTAATAGTTTATAATATTACTATTGAGTGCCCTGTTTTGCAAAGCATATTTTAAAGTCAATTTATACCAGTAACAGTGCTGATAATGTAAATGCAAGCGGAAAGCAATTAATAGTAATTTATGCAAAGTGCTGAAGTAGCCACAAAAATGAGTGAATTGTCTGCAAATAAATGGCCAGATATTCTTGAATTGGCTGCCATGTGAACTTCTCATTTGAATGTGTGTTTCATTCTCACTGCTTTAAATTGGATTAAATTCTAATAGTAATAATAATCGGGCAGGATTTTGTTGCAGAACAAAGTGTTCGTGCCTCGTTGCTTCTGACCTGTGAGGTCAGATGTAAGTTTGACTCTGACTCTGTTTTTGTCAAGTCAACCTGTTTATTTGTTGGGGATTCCTTTCACAGTCCATAAACGTGTGTTTCAGGTGAACTGGTGATTCTTGATTATGTTTGTTTGCAGATGTGTGAGTGAATGAATGTGTGTGATTGGGCTGTGATGGACTGTTGGCTTGTCTAAGGTGTATCCTGCTTCATGGCAACATTGTAACCCTGTAGTGGACAAGCAAGCAAGGAAGGATGGATGGATGGATGGAAATGGCAATGTTTGTGTCTAAAGCTCTATGTCTATTGTGAATAATAAAAATAACTTTTTTTTCACTAGCTAGACCCTTCCTGAGAATTAATCTACCAATTGCTAGGGTGCTTTTGAGTCTGTCTATGTTGTGCCCTTGGTCTTTCCCCTGACCATCCCTGACAACTGGTTGTTCTTCCTGACATCTGCAGGTCTTGCAGGAGGGCGATGACTCTTACAGTCAACAACTGCCAGACTGTGCAGCAAGGGCTGCTATGCGGAACAGAGCGGTCCAGCAAAAGAGGAGAGAGATTGAAGAGGTATTACTGTGCACTTTACCTTGCTGTTTTCATGGTAGTATGGAGATGCTTGCTGTTAGACTAGGACATTCATCCCTTCATGTCAGTGCTAAACCTGTTGCTGCCAGTCTTATGATCCTTTTAACAGAACTTTAATTTGAGCTTATTGTGCTTAGGATGAGGTTTCTCAAGCGGTATTCAGTTAGTCAGACCCTCACATGAGTTGTGACAAACCCCTCTTCGACCCTTTCTTGTTGTAATGAACAGGTGTACAGACAGGACTGCAACATATTTGGGATTGTGGTGAAGATGCTAATTGCCAAGGATCCATCCCTGGAGCAACCAATCCAGGCATCCTTCAGAGAGAACCTTCAGGACATTGGTTTGCGGTGTGCAGAAGCCATGCAGCAGTTCATTGAAGAATACGACCTGCTGCATCCAAGCCCTTTGTCCCCATCTCTCTTCACAAAATGATACATTTTCTGTCCTGCGCTACTGGGTCCGTCTTCATCTGCTGCTATATTAGTCACTGCCGGCAAACATCATATCTAGTCTTAGTTTACGGGTTCATTTATCTCCCCAAAAAAACGCTTAGATGAAACAATGCTTTCAGTAATATGGAAGCTATTGACAGATGAGATATTTTGCATGGCTATAAATAAAAATGTATTCAACGCGGTGCTGCCATTTAGATGCATTTGGCTCTAACTGAGTTTGCGTTTTGTTGTCATGGATACGGGCAGATTACACAAGCCTCCACGATGCACGTGTAAGAGCAAACACGTGACGATTCTTTCACAGATCATTGGTTGGTCACCCCTTTTCATCGTTGCTCCTCTCAGCACAGGAGACAGGAGCGCTCACAAAAACAGCAACACTGCCGTCACACTATGGCTGGGACCTTACGCTTTTAAATGCAGGCTGGTTGTAGATTCATACTGACATCTTGGAACAGTGTGCTTGAATAATGAAAACACCTGCTCAGATTCAGTTATCATGGTGCAGGAAAAATTCTCTCACGTATGTGCAGAACTCGAATAAGCTATTTTTCATGCAGCAGAGAGCATTTAAAATGAATCACAATATGTTCAATGAAGGATAAGCTTTTCTTGCCAGCAGCATTTTTTTAAATTATTTTTTGTTGCACAAAAACATACCCTCTTCAGCAACCAGATTTCATCTTAAGATCACTGGTGTGTTTGCTTATATGAGATGTACGCTTCCTTATAGAGAGGTGACATTCACCTACAGGTGCCAAAATGTTGTTTTCCTCCTACTTAGAATGCTTTGCTGGTTGCTACTGTTCAATGTGATTGCACTGAATAGTTTGAATCCTTCAAGTAAAAGTTATCCATCCCCATTTACAACTTGTATGTTCTCTTTTGCCTCAAAACAGATATATGAAACTGTAAAGCTATGTCTAGGATCGGTCTGGAAAAGAGAATCACATTGCCATTAAAGGATTCAGCACGCAGAGCCAGATGCTCCTACAAGGCAGCGCTTTCATTTGAGGCTTATTGAAAAAAGCAACGAGCCAAGTCTTAAAAGAGTGAACATGCTCAAGGGGTCCTCTCTGAGAAAAAGATTAAAAAAACAGCCGGAAAGCATTAACATTCCTTGAGCTGGACATGCTGCTGATCAGATACCATATTATTTTCAAAAACCCAACACTGACCTGGATTATTCCCAAGAATGACTCATCTGGATGCTTCCCAGTGTGGGGAATCTGCAGAGAACTGCATGCCACTGTGTGATTGCCATTTCACTGCAGCATGCTGGTGCTCAGCGGAGCATTATGAGTGCTGCTATCCGGACACACCTTGTTCTTCTGGTCTTAAGCAATTATATAGACGGCTGAGAGGTCAAAAAATTCATACACATTAAAGCAGGACCTCAGAAATTTGGAATTGTTTTTCTTTGCGTTCTTGTTTTGCAGACATTCCAGGACATTGCAATTGATTAAGGTTGTTTTATCTGGAGCTTTTATCTTCTCCTCTGTCCTGGTAATTTATGTAATAACAACACTCAAGAAATGGTGAAATGGGGATATGTTAAAGGTAAACACTCATTGTGGTAGAATGTTAATGGGGCTTCTTGTAGAGATAAAATATACTTCTAAGGTACGTCCTTCAAACAAATAATGCTGATTTCTGGGCCAAAGTAGCATTTCTCTTGCAGGGCTACTCTTATTTTCTTATCTGTAATATACATGGTAATTACACCTGGAGGTCACAGCAGATTAGACATGAGGTGCCAAGGAATTCAAGCCTTAAATGATGCAAATGTTAGGAGCTAACTTGACACCATGTTTCAAAAGGAGGTTGAAATTTCTTAATCTAAATGAGACAAAAATGTCTAGAGATGAGCAACAGTGACATTAAAAGTTTCAGAGCACCTTGACAATACTTGTATGTTGACAAACTGGACAGAAGAGTGAAAGTAAAGCAACTCAGAAGTGTCTGAAACTGTGGGAACTGTTAACTAAATGGCTTAAGAAAAAAAAAATGGTTTGAAGCAAACAATTGACTTTTGGCTGGAACTTTAGCCAAACCAAGATGCTGTTTTATGGTAATGTCAACTAAAGATGACAGCAAATTCTACTACTCATCTATATATGTAAGTGTACCCCTGAAACTCAGGAATGAGCTACTACTAGGCTATCATCAACTCCCTTAACCACTTTTATTGATGTTGCATGTTGGCAGTTATAACTCTGGTCATCAAAGTTTAATTATTCCGTTTCTGTGCCATGATTTCAAGGTGACTGTGACTTGTACAAGGGGGGGCGTGGTGGTGAGGCAGATTCAGCCAATGCACGCTGTGTGGTGTGCCTGGGATTCGAGCCCTGGTTGGGGTGCCTTGTGATGGACTGGCGTCCCGTCCTGGGTGTGTCCTCTCCCTCCTCAGCATTGTGCTCTGTACTGCTGGGTTAGGCTCCGGCTTGCCAGAACCCCGCTTGGGACAAGCGGTTGTTGACAATGGATGGATAGATGTGACTTGTACAGATCAACAATGACACATGGTCCATAACACGTGAAGACCACACTCGTTGTGCTTATGCCTTTATTAGAGAAGCAGATGAGAACTCTATGCCAAAGATAACCCATTTCTGATTACTGTTACAATGTGGAATGACATCTGCCACAAAACCAAACAGACCACAGAGCAACAGGGGACTTCCAGCTATATAGTTGTCTGAAATCAATTTGTCTGTAAGAAGTTTCAATGGCCTTCCTGGAGGCTGAGACTTTCAAATGTTCAATTAAATATTCTTTAATTCCAAAACACAAAAATATCAACAAATAAAACTGCATGCACATCTATTTCTATTATATAATACGTTAAATTATTATGAGAATACAAAATATAAAAAATATGGCACACTTCTTTCTGTATATTTACATTAATATCCCCTTGACTTAGCAAATATACTTATATACATTTATAAAACTTAGTTAAACAGTAAAGCCAAAACCAAATGCATTGCATAATATAAGCAGGACTATACTCAACTTTACTGAACTTTACAGTGCCTTGAAGATTGCTTTTGTACACTGTCTTTGATAAAACGTCAGCACTTATATGACATGCTATTTATACACATGGCAGAAGAGAGGACGGCAAAATATTAAGCTGAGCAGATTTTTTCTTCTTCTTCTCCACTGAGGCCAGTAAACTGAATCCGTGCGCTAAATCTGAAATTCAGTGATCGCCATGTGCCCAGCAGCTCAGTCAGCTGACTGATCCCTAAACTGACACCATGCACAGTCTGGCTCAGAAGAATTGTACAGCAGTCCACCCCTGAGGTGCCGGGCTCTTCCTCGTACTTATGATAAACGCCCTTTACCACTCTTCCTCTTTCTCTTGAATTTACAGTTTGTCATGTAGTCTTAAGAAATGAGTGAAGAAAAATCTGGAAGGGTCTGTGGGAAACATGCAAAGCCTCTGCGCTGCAGATGAGCATATTACGTTGTACACTCGTGACCAGCTCATAAACCTTACAACACTAAAGGCATTTACAGGTTGGGGAATTTTTTAAGGTCAAAGTACAATGGGAATGTTTATAGGAACCATCTGAGAGAAAGGCGGTAGGAGCGGGAGTGAGATTCTAAAGTCAGTCTACGGAAAGAGTCAGCTTCGCCCCCCCCCCCCACTGTCCTGCTATGAGATGATGCAGTTCTTGGTCTTGCGGTGCTTGCGTGTGTGCAGCTGTCCTCGAGCAGCCAGCCCTGGGGAGCCATACTGATGCAGGAGGTCTTCACTCGTCAGGTAGCGCATGCCCACCTGCCTTGGGATGGGCTCGCCTAAGAAGTAACCCTCATCATCAGACTCCGTGGAAGAGGTGCAGCTGGAGCACCAGTCCTCCGCGTCGCCATAGCCATCAAAGTACTGTCCCAGGTGGCGGCCCACGGCGTTGTGCAGGCTGAGGTCAGAGGTCGTCCGTGGGCACGGGCGGCAGGGTTGCGGCCTGTACTGGCCGCTACCGATGAGACCCCGGCCAACACCGGGAACTGGATACTGGCCGTAGTCCTCGCGCAGCGGCAGTGGGGCGTGCACGTGTCGCTCGCTTGCCAGGTGCAGGGCGTTATCAGAGCGGGAGAGACGAGAGCGACGGGAATGGCGGCGGTGCCGACGCCGCGGAGGAGTGGCTTCTGGGGTCTCGCCCCGCCTGTTGCCCCTCTCGCTCATCGGCACGTGCTGCATGTTATGGCCACCACCTGCCAGGTGGACCCTGCCTGGGCCCTCGAAGGGGACACCTGGTGGAGACCTATAGTACTGGAGAGGGTATTGGAGCCTGACAGGCAGACCCATACCGGAGTACGGGTGGCCCGAGGTCAAGCTCTGCAGAGACTCTGAGCTGCGGAACTGGAGTGATGAGTTCAGGGTACCCATGTTGCTCTTCTCAGAAACATTCATGCCAGAGTCTTTGCTTAAGTCTGGCATAGAAAACCTAGACAGATGCTCCTGCCGGAACCTGTCCCCATCCACCGATAGGCCTGCGTATCAGAAGAAATGATTAGATGGCACACATTTTCAGCAAGTACTGCTACGACCAATTATTATTTTTTATTTTAAGTGCATGATGCTGCAGTTTTCAGGGAAATAGTTTAAATCCTTTTAATAAGATTATTTCTTTTCATTCTTTAATTTTTATTCAATAATTGTATTTTTAACAAACCGTTTTACACTGATGGCATAGTATTGTCATATTTAGACAAGAATTTCTGTAACGTGTTATTGCAGCCTGGTATTTCAATTGGTAAGGGAAACACGTGATTTGCCATTTTTGCTGTATGACAATCCATACTTGGCAAAAAACAACGTAAAGAAAACGGAAGACGGCTGGAAGATCTCTGATTTTTACAGTTAAAATCGTGACTTATGACAACAATTAAGTCTTATTACATTAATAGTAACGGATGCTCTTTTGAAGTAACTCAGGACCAGGAAGGGCAGTGAGTACCTGTGGTACTGGACAGCGCAAGCGATTCCACGGAGCTCCTTGGGGTTTGTGCCAAGGGAGTGAGCTGCTTGGAGAAATTATGTGTATTGGTGGGATTCCTGCCTCTGCCCAGCTGAGGGTCCACTTCTCTGGGAAATCCATAGAAAGCTCCTGTCCTGTTTCCTGAGAACCCGCTGTTGGAGACCTCATTGAAACTCATCTGCGCTTTTAGTTTTGGAGGGAAGAATTCATCTCTGCTGCGGTGAATCCAATCCTCATTGAAGGAGCGACCCTTCAGGGCACCCATGGGGGGCCTCTTCACATTGAGCTGATCCTTAGCCCACGGGTTTGGCTGGTTTCCTATGAGTGGTGTGGGGTTTCCTGCGTTCTGGCTGGGGTTTCCTTGACTGTGGGCAGCGGTTCCCTGGTTCTGAGAGGAGTTAAAGGAAGCTGACCTGACGCTGCGCTGGCTCAGGAGAGGTGGTGGTTTAGGTGCAAGGGTCTCAGAAGAGGCATCTCGGGTGTTCAGCTCACCCTGGCTCCTCCAGATGCGCTGGTCACGGCTTAGGGCCGGGGCCCGACCTGACAGGCTCAGTAGGTCCATCTGCAGGGAAAGCGGGTCTGGGCCAGCAGAGTAGGGGCGGGCTCCAGCCTCACGCCCAGCTCCCCGCCTGGCACCGTTTTTGCTCACCTTGGCACTGCGGCGGGACTCACGGGAGCGGGCGCTCTGGAAGGCAGAGTCAGAGGAGTCTGAATCATCGGGCTCCTGGTCCATGCTGCAGGAACGTGAGCAGAAGATCTGGCCCTGCTTTGGCAGGAAGGGACGGCCTAGTAGGGACTTCTTGCAGCGGGCACAGCAAAAACAGGTTTCAGTGGCATGCCAGTGCTGTCCATCATAGGTCATCTGGCCCTGGTCAACGCCTGCAACGGAACACACAAGGATTACAGAACACACCTGAAAAGCACAAGCAAAGCATGCACACAACGCCATGTATTTGGCAGTGTTGATATCCATCAAGTACTGCTCCAGTCAAAACCTTGAACAGACCTACATGTCAAGCTGCATCTTTCTGAAGAATGACATACTCCCCAACTTGCTGTATTCTTGATGGAATGGAATCTCTCTGTGGTATGCTATGATAGCTATGTTGGCTGAGATTGATATGGATTTCATTAAGATTTTTTCCAAACACCTACCTCCATTTCCAGCTGATAATTTATTTCATTATTTTCTCCCCATTGTTTTGTTGCTTTTGTGTGGCACCGCAGGTAGTACTGTTGCCCTATAGCTCCTACTCTGTGGGTTCATATATGGATTTGAATTTGGTTCATACAACAGAAGGTAGTGCTGGTCTCTCGCGATACCTAGGCTAGAGCATTTTAACATAGGTTCAAATACGGCTCAGTCTGTATGGAATTTATACATTCTGTACGTGTTTGCATAGGTTTGCTCTGGTTTCCTCAAGCTGTACAAAGGCATCGTTTCAGGTGAATTGGTAACTTTAAACTCCCTGTAGTCTGTGTGAATAAGTATATTAAATCAATGTTATAAATGGGTGAATGACTGTACGGAGTTTAGTGTAGTGTATCTAGCATTGTAAGATACCTTGGGCAAAGGTATCAGGTACTAGTTAATAATCATAAGAAGATGCTTTGAAGAATAGCTTGTCATGGATAAATGTAAATTTCTATGTTGAGTTTGCATGCTCTTCCGATGTTTGTGTGGGTTCCTCCTTCTAATGTGTTTCTCATAAGCGTTAGTTGATAGCTTATGTGAATTTAGGGCAAAAAAATACATCCTGTTGTAAGCGAAGCTTTCACATTATGAGCATTCATTATGTGGGGAAAAACTGTACTTTGGATTATTCACTATAGTAACTATTCGTACATAGGCAGTCTTTGCCAGGATTTCTGAGAAAGCACAAAACTGGATGTTTATTTCAAGATAACCGTGAAGCACTTTTGGATGATGCAAAATAATCAAAATGATCCAGTGACACAAAGAACGGAGAAGAGATCGTTTTCCTTGTGAAGGCAGACCTTTCAAAGAGCTGCCACGTGGTTTCAGCTGGATTTCTTATGATTCCAGCAGAGAATCTGAGACACTCTAAGCTACTTTGTGGAGTGATGGCTACAGGATGGCTTCTGTCTTTCAGACTGGATATTCTAGCACAAAGAACTCTGATTAAGAAAGAGCAGCACACTTTCCTCACAAAGTAATTTCCCTTTGCATAAATGTCAATTGGTGGTAGTTACTGGACACTATTTACAAGACTGAAACCACAACAATTACTATTAATATTACAGTTTTTTCACTGAAGGTATTTAAAACTTCATTTTTAGAGTTAGGTTATTCATCTGGCTATTTAAGAACCTTTCTCAAGAGTTCCTTAACAGGACGTGAGGAAACTTTCAGGTTACAAATCCACATCTAACCATTTTACTATACATGATGCTCAGATATTTCACCAAAATGAATCTAAGACACGTAGCGAGTGAACCACGTACCTATGTGCTCCCCACAGGCGTCACAGTACTCAGCATATAGCGACTCATAGCAGGCACAACAGTATGGCCGGCCATCCTTCATGATGTAGCGCTGCCCGCCCAGGACGGTCTCGCACTCAAAGCAGCAGAAGTGCTTCGTGTGCCAGTGACGGCCCTCTGCTTCCGTGCATTCGTCCGCAAAGATAATCTACAAATAGAACCAAAAGGGCTTCGGTCCCCTAGAGAACAAATGCCGGAAACCTCTCCCTTTCCCCCAAAAGATGCGTAAATGGAGATTGAAATTGAAATCAGGCTGTGACATCAGCAGCCAGCACTATCCAATGAATATCTGTGCAGTCAACATACATTTATAAACAAGTTGTGTGTATCAGTGCTAGTGCTTTATATTACATTACACATTATATTCTATACATGTATATAATGCTGCATTATAGAGTATTTGACAGAAAGCTGTTCATCCTTTCAATAGTTACCACAGAGACATACTGCTGACATGTCAGAAGTGTAGATTCCGATACAGTAAGGAGATACGGGAGAACGGCGTAGGAAAGTTTTGACAGCGCCGAACGACGACCACCAAGGACCTCGCCGAGATGTGTGATGGAAGCAGGCTTGAGGAGAACAGCATGCTACAGTGCTGTGAATGGGGGACGGGGATGTGGGAGACGTGCGCTCACCTCATCGCAGGCTGAGCAGCGCGGTTTCAGCTGTTCAGCGTGATGCCGCCCGCAGTAGATCTTGCCATCCTGGTAGAAGTAGATGAGGTCCACCAACAGCTCAGAGCATACGCTGCACACAAAGCACTGGGGGTGCCAGCACATGTTGTGTCCAGCCCTGGACGCAAACACTGCAATGTCCCCCCCGTTAATTTGCCTGCCGCACTGCAGGAGGGGGCCGGCAGGGGAGAAAGCGAGAGATGCAGGGAAAAAGTGGGGAGTGAGCCCAAGAGAGACAGGAAATGGGGAAGAGGTACGAGGTAATTAAAAAGTGAAGGAAGAGACAAAGCTGGTAAAGTTCATTCCTCTCCTGGGATAAATGGTTTTACTCTATTGGACAGGGTAGTGAGGTGAAACTTTGAGAGAATCAGCACACTTACAAGGACATAGAATGAATGGATCTAGCAGAGTGTACACTGCAGTGTTTTTGAAATAATTCAGATTTATTAGAAGGCTAGGAAAACATTTTCTGGAAGTGTGACCTTTAAATGAGAATCTCCTTCTGGCGTGATTTGTCTCTTCGTTCATGTCCAGTACCTGCTCACAGATGGCTCCAGTCATGGTCACTGGAAACGGTCGCACGGTCCCCCGGCCCAGGTTCTCTCGCTTCCGCTGGTTGCTGAACAGTTTCAGCTCCCTTTTCTCATCATGGTCAAGGGTGTTGCAGTACTGCACCTGGAAACATATCAAGTACAACTCATACCTCACGTTGTCCTCCATGCAGCCACCTTCATCACCGGCTTCATCATCATTTTTAAAGGCCACATCAAATCTATTCAGCTATGGTGGAATGCAGTCTTTCTTAACAGTTGGTCATTGAATCACGCGATTCCTATTTGTTGACTGAACCCATTGAACTCCCTGCCTTATAGCAGCACTATGTGCTTAAAGGGAGCTGCAAAATCTGCCGGTCTCAGTCTACCAGGACTTTAGCTAAATAGCTTTGTTTGCACATTTCCATTTATCATCATCTTCAGTATCCAATCTGATCTGATTGACGGATAGAGAATTCTGGGAGAATCTCACCCACCTCATTGTCGTGCGGAGGCAGCTGGTGCAGAAGCTGCTTGATCCGGTGCTTTTCTCCTGGGCTGTTCATGTATGGAACCTTGTCTTCAGGAAGTGAACTGTAGTACTGGTGAACCTGCAGGAAAAGGGTAGCAATGAGTTCTGTTCAGTTTGACACGCAGCAATCGACTTTGACTTTTACACTAAAAGGCCAGAACTCAAAGAACTTCCACTTGCATGTTAGACAGTCATTGACAAATTTTACAAAGCCAAGAGAGAAAGACTGTCAGCCTGAAGAATAAAATATCTAAACGTTGATATGGCTGAGTGCGTTGAAGAAGAAAGAATGTTATTGTATGTGAGGAAACAGTGATTGATTGGACTTAGAGTGTTCATGTCTAATGACAAGACCAACATTGGAAAGTTTAACTTGCCATATGAAATTCCACTTTTTTTCTATTATATGCAAATACATATTGTGTTCTTAATTGAAGGAAGGGGGGGAAGGAAATGACATAATGAAGGTTAAAATGACTGAACATGTATTTTGTAGGTGAAAGTAAGTGCGGTTTGCTTTAATTTAAGTGGGATGAATTCCTTAATGGGCAATAAATGACTCATAGGTCGTCTGCATGCGTCAACTGCTGTCACTGCAATTTTGATTCAATTTAAGTGCTCTAATGCTATTGTAAATGCATATTCATACTGCTAAAGTATGTACAGCAACAATAACAATGAAGAAAGTAAATAATTTCAACAACATTAGAGTTCTTTCAAAAGGACGACAAAGGCATGTGACAGCTGTATCTCAGTCTCTCACTGCTATTCAGTTCTTCTCAGAATATGGCAGGCTTTGACATATTGTGCCTTTATCCTCACCTATGCCCATCTTTTTCAGCAATAGTGCAACCTGTAGGATTTTATATATCCTCAGATATATAAAACATATATCCAGAACATATTACATATGTAAATAGTGAATGCAAATCGTGTAATATAAGAATAATGTAATGTAAAATAGTGAAATTTAATTTTCTGACAGGTTTCGTATTAATGACTCCATGTTTCCAGACCACATAATTTGTTTAATAATATTCTAATTGAAACAATAATGGATGAACTTACATAGTATGTTTCCAAAGTGTTCCGAGGTACAAGACTCTAACTGCCTCTAATTCTTAGATTGGTTTGTGATAAAAACACACACACATTTTTAGAACCGCTTGTCCCATACGGGGTCACGGGGAACCGGAGCCTACCCGGTAACACAGGGCGTAAGGCCGGAGGGGGAGGGGACACACCCAGGACGGGACGCCAGTCCGTCGCAAGGCACCCCAAGCGGGACTCGAACCCCAGACCCACCGGAGAGCAGGACTGTGGTTCAACCCACTGCGCCACCGCACCCCCCTCATGTGATAAAAACATTGTCTCTTTTTTTCTAGTAAGTACATTGAAATTGATTTATTAATTTGTTTATTACATGAATAATCTTTTATTTAGGCTAGTTTTTTAATATAATTTACTCCAAATTTGTGTTCCATATGTATTTTAGAAACTGCTGTTGTTGATGTGGAGTTAGCGGTACTTAGAAACACTAAATGGTACATATGCATCAAAAGGTGGCAGTTTTCAGGGACAACAGCTGTATTCTTAGCAGGTAAAAATCAGATGCCAGCAATATGTACTGGAGAGTACTAGTCAAATTTGAGGACTGACCGACAAAGGTTGACAGTAATACATTTGCTTAAAATGATTTATCCTTTTATGCAACAGGGTAATTTTTACTGGAACAATTCAGGGTAAAGTACCTGGGTCAGGGGTACTGCAGCAGGGGTGGGATTCAAAGCCAAGGCTCTAACCACTATGCTGCCTGTTGCCCAATAGAAAAGTATACACTGCATCAGCAACAAATGATATCTACAAAGGGCTCCTCTAATCAGACAACAAATATTAATTCTTGCAATGCATGAAATTCCACATAATTAAAAAGACAAAGAGCATAGTGTATTCTTGTAATATACAAATGCGTGTTCTATATATTTTTGGTAATATTGTTAAGATGTTGACAAGCAATCTGGTCTGCAGAAATAGTCTGCTATAAACCATCATACTGAATTCTTCTGCAGTTTTGAAAATATGTATTAAAACATCCCTGAAGAAGATCTCCACTAATAACTGAGAGTGCATCTTTAAACAGCATGGCTGAGAAGTCCTCTCATCTGCATTCTTCTGTTGAATGTATAACAGCCAATTTGACATGTCTCATGCGGGGGGGAGGGTCTAGCCATATGTGGGGACAAAAACAGACTACATTCTCCAGTGTGCCAAACACAATTTCCCAGGAAGGAACGTTTCATTGATCAGCTCATTAACTCAGCAAGCCTCCCTTCTCAGTTAATTAGGGAATTGAAAGGCACACCTATAAATAATCTCTCTGTCCAGAAAACCAAAATTTAACTACTAAATGCCATTGGAATACACCATAGATATGTGCTCAAGAGTGTTAAACAGTATGGTGTTTGGCAGATGCCTTTACTGATGATGGATAGAGCTAATAATGTCATGAAGCAAAAGCTTAGATGTGAAGCATTAGGTCACGGTCAAGATCCCTAAAAATATAACAGGAGGTAAAGTGTCATATTTTTACAATCATATGAAAATAGGAAATTAAAACAAATTGCAACAAGAATCACATAATTAAAATAATTGCAAAATACATAGACTCTATGGTACACATTAATTTACAACAATCACTGCTGGAATAAGCGTTGTTCTAAAATGAAAAGTATGCTTTTCTATAATTAACATTTTCAGCGTTAACACAGCAATCACAGCAGTACTTCATTACACTCTTCATTCCCTTCATATTCCAAAAGCCAGTGGTAAAAGATGAAAAGGTGTTTATGAAGGTCAAGAAGAGGGAGCACCTGTTCCAGCTTGAGGCCTGGAGGCGCCCAGGTATAGTCCTCCTGGGCACAACCGGAGTCGTCGTCAGAAGTGGAGTTCCTATGGAAGTCAAACATCAGCTTGTTGACAGCCTTCTCCATCTCCAGGGGCATCACAGCTGCAGCATGCTCCTCCTGGGGGCACTTGCACTGGATGCAGATCTTTCTATGAGAGAAAGAGGGAGCAAGAGAGAGAATGGAAATGCCATTCAGATGCCATTACAAATGATTTACTGTACACTGAACCGTCACACAGTGAAGTCCCATGGAAAAAAATTGCAATGGAGGGTTTGGGGGGGAAAAAAAAAAAAATGCTAAAATGGCTTCCGAAAATAAACACCCTTCTCTCCATACAGCAGGTTTATAAATTCAGTAGAGTGGCATTTTTTGCCTGTTATACGGTCATTTTGCTCACTTAGATGCGCTTCATCCATTCCTGACAAAGATACAACAGAAGGTACAACCACACATGTATACAGTAAACTCCATATAGGCGATTCCCAACAACCTCCATCCTTGGTAACCGGTTCAGAGCAGTCATTCTACACAAGCGCAACAAAACAAACACGGAATAAACACTCATGGGAACATCGAGAAAATTACAGAACACAATAAATTAACTTTGTACAGAAACAATTGGGCATAGATGAGGCAATATGATAAAGCATATTGACGGTCTCAACCAAATATTAATGTAATATCTGAAACTGCCAATTCATTATTATTAATGAATACATATACATTATACATTGACTGAAGCTGCTTGTCCCAAGCGGGGTTGCGGTGAACCAGAGCCTAACCCGGCAATACAGGACGCAAGGCTGGAGAGGGAGAGGCCAAACCCAGGAGGGGACACCAGTCCGTCGTAAGGCACCCTAAGCGGAACTCGAACCCCAGACCCACCAGAGAGCAGGACCCAGCCATGCCCTCTGCACCACCGTGCCCCCAGCACTATTAATACTATATAATAACAATAATAATTTAATTTTCTCCAAAGTAACTTATGGTGTAAAACTTCTTATAATAATTTAACCATTTGTCTAGCTGGGTGATTTTTACTGTAACACTTCAGGGTAAGTACCTTTATCACGGGTAATACAGCAGGAGCTGGGATTCCTGTGCAACAGCGTAAACAGATATGTTAATTTTTTTTTCGAGAAACGTGTCTTAACACCGTTACGTATAGTGTTTCTTCTGGGAAGAGGACAGAAGTATTAGTGAAGTTCAATGTGAAATATGTCCTTTATTCTTGTTACATACAGAAATGGTGACTGATGACAGTGCAGGACTAGACACAGGGCGGCTCAGTCTTAGTCTCATTCTCATTCTTGAAATTGTGTGTATGCCTTGTTCTTGGTCACACGCGCATGGCCACGTGTGTAACAGTCAAGCAGCTTTGATAACATGAATGACGTGCTTCATTGATAAGCAGACTCCAGCCACTGCAACCCTGCTTTCTCAAGAAGTTATTGATAATGAATGATAAATAAAAGAAAGTGTAACATTAAAAAGAGTTAGAATACTTGTTACAGTTATTGTAAAATATGTTGTCATTGTAATGCGTAAAAATACCTTCTATTTCGGTTTTTTAAATCAATTTTAGGTGACACTTATCACCCAGGAATCTTTTTATATGTATGAAACAAAGTTAATTTGATGCCATCACAATGTGAATTTGTCTCAGAGGGTGATTTCACAGAACTAGTTAAATCCGTTAAGTGAGGAAGAGTACCGTAGTGGAATTATTCCTGATGGACAATTTTACAGTCGAATTTTACAGTTCCACCCAGTTGACACAGAAGAATATATTATTTATTTTCACTTTCCCCTCAAATCATCTTATCCTAGAACTATTTGACCACAATATCTGTAGCCACTGGCTGCCTTGAATTTATCACTCATGAAATTTACCAGAAGTCTGTTTACAAAAGTGCAACAGCAATGGATGTTAAGGATAAAGACATCATCTGCAGAAATAGAAATCTCTCCACTATGCCACAAAATCAACAAAAATCATGAATGCAAAGAGAACAAGATGACGAAGGACTGAAATCCTGTTATGGATGCATGTTAGTCACAAAAATGTTCACCCACATAAGTGTATTGGATTTCAAAGCCTGTAGTTTATTTCTCGCAAGACAGAGACTACAAAACAAGTCTTTATGCTCTTTGATATTTCATTAATTTTCGATCGGGGGTAAGGCACTGGAGGTTCCCGAAGCAAGCACTGCTCACAAGCGCAAAGCATGGAAGGTGACCGAAACCATCTTAGAATACATGAGGCAAGAACACGAACATGCACTGCAGATTACTAATCATCACACGCTCCTCCGAATCACCCTGGCAACACAGAGCGAGGTGAAAACCCTGCGGCTTGCCGTTATCTCTCCGCCTCTCCATCTAAGCAAAGAAAGCTCTCTGTTCTAGCAGCGATCTCGTCTTCCTGTAGGGAGGAAATGCAGCACGGCATGGCCCTGGATGGCGCCCTCCGTAGAGTCCACTGGAAACAAAGCGACTCCAAACGCAGGGCTGTGGTTTTCACAGCATTTCCAGGTCCCATGTGCCAGCATCTCTGGAGAAGCTCATAGGGTCACCGAGGCTCTTCCACGACTCATTCCTAATGGATTAAGTAACGTCTCAAATGGCATCTTTAAGGCATACAGCTCTGGAGCACTAAGCAGTGGGTAATGTTTTTTGGGAATAAGTGAATGCCAGGCTGCAGGGCTGGGGTGGGAAATGACTGACTGATCTCTTCATGTTCCAATTCATAAAGCAGATGCACGGTTTTTGATGTAGTTCACTGCATACATTTTTCATTAGTTCTTGGAGGAAAACTTAAATGATCCAACAAATTTTCAAAACCCAAGACTTACCAACAATGATGTACACCTTCCTGTAACGGCAGTGGGCAACTCGTTCCTTCCTCTCACAGGTTCTTTCAGCATGGGGCCAGAACAAGACCCATTCAGGGTTCAGCTGTAAATGTTGTGAGCAATCTATCAATGCATCACTAGCACACTGAAATTAAACCAGACCAGGTAGGCACTCATTTGAAGAGCATGTGGTGGGCCTTGTGCTATAAGATTCAAACTGCGTGCTGTCAATTTCTGTCAAAAGTATGGCCAAGCTGCACATAATTCCCTTCCTATGGTAAGTCTCATTGAATGTTTTATGAGCTTTAGCTCAGCTGATGCCAGGGTAACAGGGGCAATTAGAAAAAGGATCAGTGCAGTGCATACACTACCAAAGACAACTGAGTTCTAATCAACAGTCATAGCAGCTTCCTTTAGTGAAGAGCATTTTTTTATTCTCATTTTCCCAGAATGAAAGTAGCCAGCTCTTCACTTTTGAAAAGCTTTGTCTGCTAAAATACTACATAAGTTGCATAGCTCTTAACTGTAAAACACTCCTCTGAACACACAAATGTACTTGGGTGGATGACCTTTAAGCAAAAGACTCTAAACAGAGCTCTGAGTCTTTGAGATAGTTCACAGATGATGATGATGATGTCTTGGGTGGGATCATACATCAAATATTTACACAAATTACTTTGCTGCACATCTATAAGAACCTTGTCAAAGTGGTGCTTCTCCTTCCCATGTTGATATTTGCTGTGAGCATCAGTTTTTTTTGCTTTAGTTAAAATGATCAGAATTTTAAAAAAAAAAATGTATAGTGTATTCAGAAAGGACTCAGTGATTTTTGGATGATTGTATTGCTCTCAAAGAACCATTGGATGGGAAAGACATCACGTTATTGGTCGACTAACTTTGTTTCCGAAAGATGCCAACAAATTACAATCACTAAAGAAACCACATGATGCTGGAAAGAGATATTAACACTTCCAATTGATTATACGTATTTAAGAATTCAATACATGCACACCAGAAAATCCAAGAACAGATTTCAGATGCTTGCTAGGTATAGATCTTTTCGGGGTGAAATTCTGTGTTTGTACCTCGTCACCCATGTTGCTCAAGACTAAATGAATAACCATGTATTGTAATGTAATGGCTGCTTTGGAAACCATTTTGAATTGTTAAAACAGGTAATTGTCTTCGCAGTTGAATGGACGTCCAGTCAGTTGTCTCATGATTTTCATTAGTTCTATGTATTTAGTTATCACATGATACTGTATGTCATTTGTTTATTTTTCACTTATGTCTGCACTTGGTGACAAAGGTCTGCGGCTGAAATGGGTCTGCGGTTAACTTTCGCTTGAAAAAAATAGTTGCAGAGTGTCAGCCTAATTAAACTTTATTCCATGGATTATATTTCCCATATTTCATATCCTTTTTATGGTTAGTAATAACTGGCTAAAATAGGCCACCCCATGACTGAATATTTGGGGAACAGTAGTAGTTAAAATTATACTAATATTTTTACCTTCATTATAAACAAATGTTCACATTATTAAATAATTTTTCAAGTGCCTTTGCTGATGTCTTTAGGTTAGGGGCTTGACGGAGCAGTGGAGCTAGTTTCATTCGTGCTTCGACATTACGGATCTACTCAATCCCATTAAATTGGGCAGAGCTCAGTGAACGTCCCACAACAATGAACACAAGGTATTTGTAAACTACTACAGTAAATACTTAAAGCAGAAAGGTGAATACATTGTGGAAAAATCACTTGTGGCATCTACTCCTACTGATCCCACTGAACACCTCCCCTTCTTTGCATGCATCATCTTGAGTTGCTGATAGCAAGTCAGTTATGTGCAGGAAGACAGAAAATCCGTATTTTTTCGTTGTGTCACATATCCACGTTTCATCTCATTTTTACAGGTCCCATGTGGGTGTGAATGAGTGTTTATTTTTTCCCCAATCTGAAAACCAGCATGAGAGGACATTTTCATCTGAAGCACTGATGAAGAATGTGCTTGTCTGATAGATTCTTAGATTTTTCCCCTCATCATATTCTCAGCTGACATCTACTGGCTCTTAAGAGAACCCGATCTGTGTGCGCACACTTCAGGTCTCCAGCTATGTAATGTATGTTAAAATCACAGAGGATAAGCCTTCAACTACACGCAAGGACGTACACTTGATAGATGCGTACCACTGGTTACAACAATGTATTACATGAATCCCATTTATTGCATCAGAGATACACAAGACTAAATCTTTTTCAGCTAAATACAATATGCCTGGAAGCATTCAGTGAGCAACAGAACAGGGGTATGCATTCCATATTACCCCTTGGATTATACATATCCGTCAAGAATCCAACATGATGTACACAGTTATCTTAAGATCTCTTTGCTTCTAGCTACATAACTTCTCCATTATTTGAATTCAAAGCTCAAATTTATATATATTTCTTTACTCTAAAAGGCTTACACCCTACTCTGATTATGTCATTATTAGGTTTAAAAAAATTAGTACAAGCATATTTAATAGCTGATTGATCAGACTAGGCAGCTCACATTAAAGATTTACTGGAAATATGCATGCAAGAAAAATGTCTGACATTTTCAAAAAAAAAAAGTGCTCAGCGCAGTTAAAATATATTGAAAATGGTACTTAATAACGATCCCTGTAATGGCTCTTCTTTTGCTTCAGTCCATTTAAAAAATTACATTTTCATAGACTCCATAGAGTTTCATTGTTTCTTTGCACCCACTAGAGGTGCTTTTTTTTTAGTATTATAACCAAGGGTCAATGGGACTGCTGCTTGCTGGCAATGAATACAGCACTGAAGTCATTAAAATAATAATTAGTGTATCTACAGTGAAATGTAAGGAGAAGGATAACCACATCTTATGTAAGCGTGTGTACTGAAACAGCAATGCATGCAACACCTACCTTGGGTATTCCTGCTGTGGCATTACACTAAGACTGTCTAAGGTTACACTGAGAACAACATAAAACATCACTAAGTTTCTGTCCTATGAAGCCATATGACAAAACCTTGTTACTCTCTGGGTAACAAGAACAGACATGCCAGCACTGTAAGCACATCATGTGTGTTTATGAACCTTTGCCCAGGTCATGTTGTGTTATAGCAGCACAAGGACAAATAATAACCCAAACCTGTTTCCATTAACAAAAAGACAGTATGAGGTACAGCAACTGAAAACAATGAATATATTTGCTCCGAGTCTCCTTGGCAACATACCTGCATTTTCCATGATTGTGTTTGCTTTTCAGACTCACAAATGCAATAAAAACTATTTCATGCTAAAATAATTAAGAAAAGCTTTTGAAATATTTTAAAAATTAAGTACAAAAAAGTACTATTGAACTATCAAGAGACACAAAAATAATGACATTTACTGCATTACATATTTTACTCTAGAGTCAAAAGACAAAAATTAGAAACTAGACTCTCACATCTCGCCATTAGAGCAAATTAAATGAAGCTACTTCTGCAACATTTTTCCCCATGATGGACATTATATAAACAATAAAACAGTTACGAGGGACACAACTTCAACAACAATGTGCTATATTTTCATTCAGAATAGTACAATCTGTTTTGTACAACAAAATCATTTGTCTTTGATTTTCCAGCGAATGGCCAAATTAACCGTCAAGGTCTTCTTCGGAAGTAAGTGACCTCTGTATAGGTTATTTTGAAAGAAAACAACTTAAAAACCAGTTCCAGCAAGTTCGGACTTCAGCGCCCTGAGCTGTGTGTCTCAACGAGGCTTCTTCAATATAAGGACAACTGAAATCCCGTGACAGAGCACCACCCAGAATTAGCGCAGTTTGTCCATTTTTTTTTTTTGAACATATCTGGCCATATTGCATACAAATAAGACAATTTCATTATAAGTGGCATTAAAGACTAATGCCAAGGACTACATCCTCTAACCAGTTCAACGTTATTCCCTAGTCTAAAGCGTAACACCTTTTTTAGCAAAGCCTGCACTCAGTGCACTGGGCTGTGTGCCACTGTACATTCCATCATCCATAAACCACAGAAAAAGGAGACAACTGAAACATGACAATTCTTTTCATATGAAAAGAACCGTAAGCATTTCCAGAATGTGTTCTTCAAGTTCCTGACAGGCAAAGTGCTTACAAATGATTGTGCACATTGTTGAAGAGCTTTGAACAAGCAGATTGTATCTTACGGAAAAACGGTTCTGGTTGGAATGAGGGATGAGAGCAATTCAGCCTGAACAAATACAGTATAACATAAACAGCAGCTTTAAGGACACAATAACTCCCTTCCCTCCATGTGCCACTGTTCTGGGTGACAAATCTCCAGAATTAGAAGTTCACAAGGTACCGAGTGGAAAGATATAATCTTTGGACACTGACAGAACACAGCACACCTTTTCTTTCATTTCCGTCAAAACTGTGATCACTGAGTCAACACAGAAATGATGCAGCGGTGCTATTTTTGTTGCAGCTACTGAAGAGAAACCAAAAGCCTATTTGACAGTGGAAAGCCATTATCTTATGGACACATACCGCACCTGGAGAGCTTCCTGTTGTTAAAAAAAGAAGAAAAAAAAAACTGGGTTAATACAAGTGGGCCCATTTGGGGACGGTGCAGTAATATAATCTCCTCCTGCTGATTATGACTAATCTTTTACTGCAGTTTCTTCATCCAGCTGGTGCGCTATAGCATGTACCCAGAAAAGAAAGACACCATTTCTCATATGCAGCATGAACTTTGCGTGCACAAAAATGATACTCCAGAACATGTTCAAAAGAGAAACAAATCTCATATTACTGCCTCTGTTCTGACCCAAGATGCACTGATTTATTCTGTGACATACTTAAAGTGCTAGAACACTACATATCTGATTTTGATGGCTGGGATATTTGGAATCCTTTCTATAAGCTATTTCAAAACAAGCACAATCAGACCTTCTCCTCGGCCCCAAAATCAATCACATTGATCCAGTGATAATGAAACATTATTGCACAAATCTAGGCAATCAGAGGATAAGGAGCTACACGATCCACTGAGCTGGAACAAGCCCAACTGGGCTTCTGCTGGGACTATGCTACCTGACTGTATATTTCTATCTGAACTCACAGTCATCCCTAGCTAAAACCTGTAAAATAATGGCAGGGGGTTGGTGGGGGGGGGGGGGGGTCGCCATATTCCCTTTGTCTCAAAGGAGCTTATTATTTGCACTTGGAACAACAGAACAGAACGGCCTCTCTTGCTTGCTCTATTTTTCCTTTGGTGCGTCTATATACCCGGTTGTCATGGTGCCCGTCAGAGTGAGTATCCACGGTAACCTGCTTCACTTCTCCCAACCGAAGAGGTGTGATTAATGTGAGCGAAGTCAACAAGGTGATTGCTGTGGTGTATGAGCAAGATATTTGTCATATATGAACAGTGTGTTTCTTATCTGAGTTAGCTACACACAGGCAAGGCAGCAGAGTGAGTGACAAAAAGGAAATCATCATGGAATACTCTACATGAGTAGCTGCATTTATGACCCACATTACATGAAGATAAGTCAGTTAAAGTAGAAATTTTGTATTCATTTTTGTTTCTTGTGGTTTTTTTTAAAGATGTACTTTATGACTTAATGTCAAGGGGTTACTGTTAGACAATTTCCTTCTTTGGTGCAGTTGTTCTGAGCCTAGAATGAAAAATCCTTCCAGTGGTCAAGGGGATACATTTAGAGCAGATAATCTACAAAGGCTTCTTGCTGAGAACATATGACTATAAATGAAGAAATGCAAGATGGTTTGTAATGAGACTGAAATAGGATTAATTTACAATTATATTTTAACGACAATTCATAGCTGAATGTCAAAGCAGATAAAAGTCCAAGATACTGGCACTGAAGAACTTATGAAATATTTTTCCAAAACTTCTAAGTAACAAAAAAAAAAAAAAAAAAAAAAAAAAAAAAAAAATGACCTGCAAGGAGCAAAAACTATATAAAGTATCTTACTCTTCATGTCGGGTTTTATTTCATCTGTGTCAATTATTATCTCTGAACTGCACGGATGGATGTTTTGACAACATTGGAAAGGTGTTTCCAAGAGTTTAAAAGAGTAGGTCACCCTTGTTGAGTTTTCAGGTACAACTTTGAATTAGCTGCCACATATGTTTTACTGCTTTTTACCAACCCAGAGCTTTAGAAGGGAGTACAGCATAATATATTCTTCCCTTGGTAAGATGAGAGTCATGATATGCTGTCAATGACCATTGTTTAAACTGCTCTACAAAAGCCACTTTTTCCTTGAGGGTGAGGAGCAATCTTACCTCTCAACCCCAGTATCACTATGATGTCTTTCTATAACTAGTGTCACAAATGTCTTGCTGAATAATATTGACTACTTGGAAAATATGAAAGTATTCTGGAAAAAAAAAAAAAAAAAAAAAAAAAAAAAAGACTTCACATAAAGGTGTTTCAGTGTTTTTCAAACAAACCCAGAAACCAACAACCTGGTTTTAAAGGCAGAATTACTGCTGCCATTTAAACCCTGTAAAACACATATACATTAATTCTGATTCAGCAAAATGATGCAAACATACTGAGACATTATACACATCCACCAATTTTCAGTAATTGCTTTTATAACTGGGGTTATGGCAATCTGGAGCTAATCTGAAAGCATGAAGCAAATAAGGTAGTGTACACCCTGGATGGCGGGTCATTCCATCACAGAGCAATGATGCACACACAAGTCCTCTCACACATTCATAGAGCAACATTAACTTACATGTGCCATTTCACTCAGGCTCTCAGTCTTTGGACTGTGGGAGGAAAGCAGAGAACCCAGAGCAAACCCACACGAACACAAGTAGAACAAGCGAATTGCAGAAACAGAGCTAGGGCTCGATTTGAATCTGCAACCATGGGAACACGTAACCCAACCACCATCCTGCCATCTTGTCTAATTATATCCAAATATTAATTTATACCCAAACTGAAATTTTTTGAAGTGCAGCCAAGTCTTACAGCAAAGGCGAGAAGAATTTAAGGCAAGACAGTTCAACTGAAAACATTTTTAAAAATGTGATTAAGGATCCTCCCCTGTGGCATATGGGTAAATTACAGTGCACCCCATCTCTGGGACATTCGCTTGAATCCATGCTGTTCCACACCAGCCATCAATGGTGAGGATGTCCAGTGAACATAGATTTGCTTGCTTTTCCCTGTGTAGGTGAGATGACTGGGTGCTTGCAGGGCTGCAGGTCAAATGAGGTGAATAGCTCTCTGCTCCAAGTGTTTTATATGATCTCTTGTAGCCAAGTGCAAGAAGAAAAGCTCAGACTCAAAGTGACCACTTGTGTGGTTCGCAAGTGCCTTCTGTTTCAGGTCGGGGGAATGCAAACTCAGGGAGAAACATGTGAACTCCAGACACCCTGAGCCCAACTTGAACCCCACTCCCATCAGGAGCTGTGACACTGCATCCCCTTAGCAAAAATACGCAGCAAAGCACTTTATCGTCACAGTGATTTTCAATAGTTTTGCTTTGACAACCAGCTTTAACTGCTCATTACCTGGTTATCTTTTGTGGTATTAATTGAAACAGAAAAGCAGAGCAAGAATAAGAGAGCGCTGCCAGTAACCTCGTTGTTTTTAACTATTGCAGTTCCGTACTGCATTTGGTCCACATCTCTATCAAATGTTTATTATTGCCAGGGCACATTATCACCACATGACAAAAGGTCAGGCAATCCATGAAGACCCCTGGTGTTATTGATCGATATCCAAATTGCAATTGACATTTCTGGCAGATTGTCAGGCAAAGGCCTATGGGGCAGCACGTGCAGGAAAGCTCACGCTCTCCGCTTCACGTGCACGGCAGAGCAGCCGAGGTCTGGGCCACGCTGGATTACAGCGCGCCCGTTTCAGCGAGAACTACTACACCTCTCTTCAGTTTCTAGAAATCCTTCAACTTGACACTTCTTTTTGTGACAGTATACTAAATGCCATACACGAAATTTTATTCGGCTAAAGTCTGACAACCATGATTCAGAGAATCAAAACGATTCAAAACCCACAAAAGACCAAAAAGATATATTATGCAAATATTTCTGTTTGTTCTCGAATGTTGTCTATTTAGCACAAAATTCAGGCATAATTAATTTATGATCGTAATTCATATTTATGAAATATGCTGTAGTGTTTTCTTTCTACTTCATTAGAAATTTGACAGAGGACACAGTCATCGGTGCAGGAAGCTAACAGCATTAGCAGATGGCTGTTTAAATGAGTCCCTTGGTGTTCGTTATTATTTCAATAAGCAACCAAAAGGATTTTATAGGTGAATGATGCGAATGAAACCCAGGCCTTTTCCCGATATTTTCCACACTCTTAATCATGATTTGCTGCACTGCAATCTCCTGCCAGCATCTTATACCACCTCTGCCCATCCAGGAGACTGGGGTTCCTCTACATGCAGCATGGAGGAGAGAGGAAAAGGCACCTGGAAAACACAATTTAAAAAGGAGCACAGCGCTGCCTCTAACCTCAAGTGAATGACATTCCCTTGATGCCCCACCTGTAGGAGCTCCTATTCACACACCTCTGCTCCTACTCCCACAATTTCACAGCCTTTTTCCCACCCCCAAATCCTTCTTCTCTTTACAGCCATCACGGGAAATTCACAAGCACACCACACATCCAGTCTGAAGAAAAGAAACACCCTGCTTCTTATTAACAATTGATGTTTTCACTTCTGGTTCCTTTTGGGCACCGAATGCCGGGGGAGTTCGCCTAATATCTGAAATAACACACACACACACACACACACCACTCGTAGCTACGGTCGACTGATATTTCTGATGAACCAGAGAGCTGTAATTAAGCGGTGACAAATTTCTGCCTCCCCTCCTCTCTGTGTGGGATGCCTTGACAGCGGTGCCACATGGTTTCAATAGGCAAGGCACCATTCTCAAGAGGGGATGGGGAATATCTATAGAAAAGGGATTATCTGAATCCACGAAAAACACATTTGGATTCCCAGGCTTTTCTTAGCGCTCTTGGGGTGTGTTGCAAAATGGACTCCGCAGTCAATATGTACGCCCCACCAGGTACCGATGTGACAGGATAAACTGGACAGAAAACGGAGAAGCAGACCCCAAAGACAGGACTTTCAAAGAAAATAAAGCATGCTGTTAAAAGGCTGTCAGAATGAATTAGAACATTATTTTCTACATGCAAAAATGTGCCCTAAAACTCCCTTTTTGGTACTGATTTCCAGGTCCTGTTGGAAAATGAGTCTGAAAAATGCAGAGAGGGCTCGCTGGTGGGGGGGGGGGGATCTTTAATGGACGCACATCATTACTCACGCCTGTTGAGTCAAGCGCTTCTGTTGCTATGCGTCTTCGCCCCCACCAGCTACTTCACAGGGAGCCAAGCCAGCGCTCGCCCAGCACTCCTGCCATGTTTCTTCCACAGCGCTCTTCTCTTCTGTCTGTTTTTGGTACTAAGGGCCTTCGACACGTCTACGTAAAGCCTGTGTTTTGTGCTCGCTGACACTATACATTCAGAGTGTATGAATGCAGCAAACCGAGGGTTTACTTTACCACTAGCAAACTCCTCTTGGTATACCGAATTTTCCAACCTTCCCCGCCCTGACAGAAACGAGTGTGAAAATAATTTTGCTAAAAAAAAAAAATTTTTTGGGCAATATGGGATTTCAGGTATCATGAGTGAACTATCTGGAATAGATATGTTTAATCGATTTCTATTAAATACAGCTTTGTGTTTAATTTCCGGAAAAAAGAAAAGCTGATCACCTTTCAGTTTGAAAATTCTTAATCAATACAACCATTCTGTAGCTTAATGTGGAAAGTCATGATCTCCAAGACAGCAAAGATGGCTAAACACTGGACTAAACTGTGGCAGCTCTTAACATACTTTTTTTATGAAGAGCACATGCATTCCAAAACAAGAGTTAATTTTTTTCATTTTGATACTATTTTCCAATGAAAGCAACCTTTATTGTATAAATCTTGACTGGTAACACTGGAAACACTCCAGTTCTCTTTTGCTTTTAATATTGCACATGTTATGCTTCCAAAATGGTTGGCATTGACCATTTTACAGAAAACCAGCTGTGAACTTTGCACATCCCTGTGAAAATTATAATAGTCCACATAACAATTGGCCATAAAAATACCGCTAAGAAAATCTTAAATGCCTTCATTGTTCCTACAAACACATCTGGCATATTTAACTTCTTCATTTTGAGCAAAATTGTCTGTCTAATCAAAGCTGAAAATCACAAGGTGAGGTAGTTTCTAAGTTCAAGTATGAAAGCTTTGCTTAAACTAAAGACATAATCCGCCTTGCTATACATCTTGGAAGCACAAAGGCGATGGAGCTTCACAATATACGACACTGTGCTCAGTTGCAAGGTGTGTGATGGAATTTTCTCTCTGCTCTGCATACTCAAGTCAGTGACAGTTTATTTGGCCCCTAAGAGTATTTTTATCCCTTCCAGATATTGCCTGAAGGAAGACAAAGCCCAAGACATATGTGTAACAGCAGTGCTGCTGCTTGCTGTGCAATCGGGACAAACATTTTGGCCTCTCTATGGCAGGCACTTCATTAATATATGGGGCTGGAGGTATTAACCACGTCAGCTGAATATCAAAATCAAACATGAGATGGGTGTCATCAGGCTGCAGGAAGAGCAGGCTGAGTTGAGGTAATGATCGAGGAAGGTGGGCACTAAAGGAGGCCATACACACAGTTAACAAATCAGAAGGCTTTAAAGGAAACATGGCTAAGGTCACCATTCAGCTTCAAAGTAAATGTTTGCTTTGAGAACAAAGCTATCCAGGTTGGGGTTTAGGGCACTTAAACCCGGAGTCACATGTAAGAGGCCCAAAGCAAAACAGACAAAAACAAACTGGCAAACACTTTGATTTCATGGTTTGTCATGAGAACCCCTTAACAGAATGAGCATCTCTCAAATGGTAGTGCTATTTTATTCATTTCTCCCAGGGACATATATATATATATATATATTAGGGAATTTGCTTTTGGATTCTGCATAAACAGCAAACCGTAACTACGCTCCAGTGGGCATTCATGTTAAAATCTTTTGTATTCTGAGCATCATATAACATTATGAATTGTACCATAGTACACACAAAATTAAAAGATTCAAAATTATTCACAAATGAATTTTGTCAGCAAAGTGTATACGTCAAGAGGTGTCACAGAACACTGATTCTGAAAATAAACAGTTAAAACAAATTCTACTAAAATGCTAAGGAAAACATTATACATACAATCTCAATGATAATCTGAAGTATGGGCTGCCATAATTTTATTCATAGTCAACATTTTTAAAAAGTTACGCATTTTCAGCTCTGTTCTTTCCTCGGTATATCCGGGTAGACCAGAGACAATGTGGTGACTATGAGAGCTTGAATAGGTTATGAGATTATTCTCCATGGCAAACCCATCAAAGCCTGAGTATGGGATGTATTTGTGCACCATACCAGCCTGGACAGCTCAGTGGAAAGATACCAAAGGGTTCCTCTACAGTCAAAGAGGTCCAGAACAAAACTGCACAAAAAAAAAAAAATAATAAAAATCTTTGCCATCCAATTAAAGAAAAAATCTGGCCCAGAAATGTTGCAAAGGCCTAACCCTGTTATCATAAATACATTGTGCTTCCTCTAAGAGACTTAGGCTAATAAGAATGAAGCTTATCCCTACAGCTGAGCAATGAAACCGCTTTCGGCAACATTAATTGGCTTAAACATTCTCAGTGTAATACCGCTAGCAGGGGAGAAGAGTGGCAACATTCTTTTTGGAATTCAAATCTGTTAAACCATTGCTTCCATTTTTTTTCTTTTAAACTAAATATGTTCCCTTGTCTCAGTTTACAGTATCATGTATCTGCTTTCACTGTCGACATATTTACTATGTGTACACATGCAGTCTTTACATTGGCCATATATCCAGTGTATTTTTCTTTCCATTCATTCAGCATAAGGTGACATCAAGTACCCAGGCAAAGGATGTTTTGGCAACTTGAATTATTGACAGCAGTCACTGTGAGTGACAAAATAAACCTAGGACTGAAGAAATCTCTTTGTGCAAGAGTAATAATTCTCCAAGACTCAATTCAACCGCATTTGGTTCTGCTAGGTAGTCGTCCAGATTACTTTGGAGGGAAAAAAAAAGTTCTCCCTTCAAGGCTACTGGTCTCAACTGGTGTCTGATGTCAGCCATTTGTTCTGTCTGGTAAATTAATATGTTAATAAGAGGTCTGACGAGTTTTACTAGGAAAGATGTCTAAATGCGTTGCTGCGTTCAAGCTGCACTAAAAGGGGTCTTCATTTGTTGTGATGGAAAGCAAGCATGGTTTGTGAGCAACCCTCCTTTTCTCCAGACTTGTGTTGGCAAGGTGATGCAAGAGACATGTTGCAATTAGCCACAGATTGAAGTGTTATACTTGTCACATGGCAGACTTTCCACTGTGCTTTGGGGACAGCTGTAAAAACATGATACATTGGTGTCTTGGGTCAGCTCTAAGGGGGATTCTTCTAGGGATCAGACACAAAAATCCTCAGAGATCAACACCCGCAGCAAACCCAAAACTGACACGGTGATAATGGGGTTTACCATAATCGCATTCCACCTGATGAGGGGGACGACATGCAGCAGGTGTTAATTGCACCTCCGGAGTGGAGGAACATGACGCACCGAAAGGGGAAAAAAGCTGCTTAGAGAAGGTGTAATGCTGAGTAGTTTGTTCTTTTTGTGTCCTTTTCCTCGTCAGATCAGTTTAGATTTTGAATAATAATTACAAGGAGATAAATTAGAAGACCCTGCTCTGCTTTTTAAATGCTGTTCTGGACAGCCACATGGCTGCTGCTGCTTGAGGGAGAGCAAGGGACATCACTGGGTTTTCAGGCACATCTGAAGAGCTCCTCAGACAATTAAATAACAAAACTACACAGCCCAACACGGCATACGTTTAACAGCATACAAAACCACAAACCGCCATTTCCATTGCCACGGGCTTTCGTGTCTTGAAACGCTTTGACTTTAGACGTTTATTTTATCTCCCAGGAAAAAGAAGTAATGTAGAAAGCAGAGAAATGTATTAGGTGCTGAATGTTGTCCTCCTTCATCCAAGGATCTCAGTGTGCTTTGTGTAAAGGTGGAATAACACCTCATCCTGCACCAATGTGTTAGCACACCCATGCACAACAGCCATTTTGCACCTGAACGCCCATCACACAGCTGTTGTGGTAAGAAGGCAAGGATCTTATCAGACTGGAGGCTGGCCAGACAGAGAGCTTGCTTAGAAATTAGGCCAACCACTGGGACTCGTTTCAGTTTATTAAGCCTCATAAGTGGCTGAGGATCATTGATGATTTCCCGGGCCCACACTCTGAGCCCAGATTAACACCTCCAACGAGAAATGTTGATATGGAGATATACTGCAGCCAACATCAGCGAATGAGGCTTCACTAAAAACGAGTCACTAAAAATTAGCTTTTCTATATATATATTTTCCCCCACTTTAGACTTCATTTAAAGGTTGACTTGTTTCTGCCAGCAGAGGTGCTTTGCTCACTGTAAGCTGATTACCTGTCTTTCAGCCACGTGAGTAAAGGAGTCCTGTGGGACCTATCAAGGAAACTTCTACGTAAGGGCACACAAAAATCCAAATTTCTGCACTTTTCTGTTGTGGATAAAAGTCATGGCTCAGTCCTATCTCTGGGGATAAATGTGATAATTGTGGCAACTCGACGGCCACAGATTTTGACAAATTTACTGCATAATTTCTAGCATTTAGCGGTACAGGTTGTGACTTTTTTCACAGGTGAAGCCCCTATTTGACAATGCTGAGAATTTTCCTACTTCATTAAACAGTTGAGTTAGATGGTTTAACATTTTAGCAGTTCAAGGAAGAAGGTCTATGACTGCTGTGTGACAAAAGGTGTATTGATGAAGTCAAACAAATTTCACTTTTTTACAGATTAGAGTACTGTACATCATACTGACTTCAGGTCCCAAAATATGATATTGCTTCAGGCACTGTAAGGTAAATTATGGAATTAAGATCAAATATCTATTACATTCCACGTCATCCCAGAATTCTAGGTGTTGAAGCTACATTTACTACAATAAACCTTTTGGAATTGAAGCTCAAGGTGGAATAATGTCCCCGTTCACTACCTTCAGCTATAACAGTTTTACATTACAGCTTAAACCACCTGTAGCTTGGACGAGGATGATTGCAGGGGTGGACAGGTTTGGGGTGAGCTGAAAGAGACAGCCATCAGCCTCTGTGTGACAGATGCAATGACATCTCTAGATCAGATTTTATCAGAGGCGCAGATTCACCAAGTAATGGGTGGAATCCGTGTCCTTTCAAGACTCGTTACAGATTCCCCAGTTCTGTCACAAACGTAATTGCTTAGAAGGGATTACTATGCATGAAAACTTGAAGCAATTTGGCTACCAGATCAGGATTCAAACCTGTCACTTTGAGGCTCGAAATCACTGATGTTCTCACACCTCCTACCCAGTCTCTGCTTGAAATTTTTTCTCACATTGAAACCTTTCCTCATTGCAACTAGGGGGGGGGGGGGGAGATTATAAGAACTTAAAACTTGCACACATATCATAGAATAGACAGTATTTGGTGAAACTCTTTTTAAAGAGACTGAACATCAATTCTTTATTTCAGTCTACTGGAAAACTATTTCAAAAATATATTTTACACATTTAATACATTATTTATAGGTAGTTTCTAAACCAGCGGTGCTATTGCAGGATAGTTGCCAGTAGTATTAAAGTTTTCATGCACTTTCTTCTTACAGTGCAGCATCCATGGGAATGGCTATATCAAAGTGTATGTATTAAACACAAAGGCCACCACAGGATTCAGTGTGAGTGTGGAAGATTTTGGAACACAGGAGGAAAATGAAAACCTCCTCCTCTAATGTCATCCATGTTTCGCCCACACACAAGCAATTCAATGGATGCATTTGTCTCACTGCCGCCACCCAGAGCACAAACCCTATACCAACCTGGGCGACGGGAGTGTGCGTCAGGGCAAGGGGAAGCCTGGGGAGGAGATTAATGAAGCTCCTGCTATTCCTCTGGAAGTCTCCTACCTGATTCACACACTCAGCCTCTTGGACAGTGAAGGTGGGAGGTTCCACAAAGCACAGTAAATGGCTACAGGAAATGAACAAACTGAACTCTGTGGACCCCCTCCAAGCCCAGGATAAGGCATTGCCACAAGAGTGCACACTTCGGTTAGACTGGAAGAGTGGCATCTTATAACTCTACTCAAATCGTATAGTTCAGATAAGAACAGAACCACAGCAAGCTACCCCTTCCCACCTACACACTCACATGACTAAGATCCTTGCAGTCAGGCAGGCCACAGGGGTATCGTGTCCAAAAGGGCTTCAATCAGTCCTTGGCCTTCCCTGGACTGTCCGTGTAACTTCCATTTACACAGACTTACACGTAAAATGGCACAGACACGGTCTTTATTTTACCAAAACATTATTTCAGCAAGGCAAGGTTTCAAGCGACCATCTTGATCTCACTTTGATTTCTAAACACCCCCCCTCGGAGACATATAAATATGCTGGAAAATATAAACAAAATTCTTCGCACACTACGCACAAACACTGTGATGCATGTGAACTGTGAACATTCATGTAGAACCTCCATCCGACATAGACCAAAATAGATCCTGTATCACCAAAAGCATACTCCCACCAGCCCACACAGCCCCCAGTCCCTGAACCTGCACTGAAACTGCAATGGCTTTGTTAGTCTATGAGTCATTCTTAGCAACTTTCATGGAAGAGACGTCAGCACATTCCACCATCAAAGCAACCCACCAATGGACAGTTGCGATCCCACTGGGTAAAATCCTTGGAATAACACAAGCAGACCATCATAGGACCACCGGGCCCGGAGCCTGAGGCACAAGAGGGGGTGCCAAAGCACCCCCCAAAGACTAATTCTGGCTTTTAGATGATGAGTTCCAATACATGCTGCAGACGGCAGCGTATTCTCTTTGGCTGCCAAACACATGATCCACTGACAGTGTTGACAGGTGCCAGAGCTGTGTAAAGCACTCACCTTTTCCCTTTGCTCTGCGCTGGATGTTGTAGGGCAGGGCAGCAGAGCGGCGGCTACAGCCCACACAGTTGGGAGAAGTTCGTTCTCTGGAACGCAACAGCTCTGCTGCCGGCTCTGATGGAGGGGGGCAAGAAGTCAGAAGAGGTGCCAGCAGAGCTGGGGGCCCTCGCTGCTTGCCAGGGTCTCTCTCACTCTATCTATCCACCCCCTCCTCCCTGCTCTGAGGCGGCTGGTGGAGTCGGCTGGAGTCAGGGGAACAGCAGGCTGGAGCAGTGCACACCAGAGGAGTACGATCTGGTTCGCGTGCTGTGTGCCGTGCTTAAAGCAGAGCAAGCAGAGCAGCTTGCCTCCTCGATGAGAAGAACAAACCACTCCCACCACCCACTCTCCCTCAGCCAACCACAGTCAGCCTGCTGGAGTGAAATAACAGGTCTCAGCCAATCATCATGACTTGTTGGCCTGGGGGGGGATAGACACTAACCAAATTCATGAGGATAAGAACTATGGTTGCAGCTCCTTGGTTATCGAGAAGGAGGGCAAATAGAGTAAGACCGACAAAATGTGGGAGCTATGTTTTAAAATCTGTGGGTTGCTAGAGGTTCTTTAGGGTGTTGGGGTACATTAAGTATTCCCTCTTAATAACTGCTGTCCTCCTCATGTCACTGCTCTCCGTGCCTCAAACATTTCTGCAAAAAAAGCCAATAAAAATGTTCATCTTCCATCAGTGGTTGAAAATGGTCTTTTTTTTCTTTGCCTTCAGAAATAGTCATTTGTGCCTTGTTTACATACCACGCAGCAATCCACTTATGCTTGAGGAGTTCTCACGTGTGCAAGTGTTTTTTTTTTTTTTTTGCACCTGGGCAGAAGCACTTGATTCAATTGATCATTGAGCCTAATTAAAGTAATTACCTCTTTTTCCCTCTACTGAGGTTGGTAGCTGGTTAAAAGGAGCAGGAAAATCAGATGGAATGTGACCCTACAGTATTACAATAAAGGACCCCTGACCAACGTGAACAATTTCACAGAGTCAGGATCAGAAATCGAACACACGTGTTCTAGCCAATCAATGCAAGGCCAGTCTGCAGGAGACAGCCATTGGAGCTTGTCACGTGTACAGCATCACAATACTGGCACTGTGCTCACTCCAACTGGCATACCAAAAAATGCCAATTGGACCGATGACCAATGAGACTGTTGTTCCTGGAGATCAAGCATTGAAAAGTCTAATGAACAAAATATCTGAGATATCTGGAGTCCCTTCTCTCTCCTAGACCACTGGCAGCACTCTTCACCTCTAGTTGCTCCACTGTGTACCGCCACTGCAAGACTGTTCCACACCTGATTGTGTGACATTTAGCATTTTCTTCGAAATACAGGTAAATGATAATTATGTGTTACACAGCAAGTTCTCGAGTTTTTCTCTTCTATTCTGCACGACAGTCCCTTAGGAGGTTTCTTATTTAAAATTGCAAGTAAAATTTGTAAATTTGTTTTTATATTTAGATCCACATTTTCAAACAATTGTAGGAATTTATGTGTTAACATATATGTTTTATGTTAGGCAGTCAAATATTTGGAATACTTCAGTGGAGAGCAGAGGTTTGAGAGAACATGAGTAAACACAAACAGACATTCACCAACATACTGTATATAGGTCTTCGAATTTCACAATTAAAACACAGAGAAACATATGCATGTCCTTCAACAAACCAAGACCAAAATGAGCCTACGGAATACAAACCGGTGCATCCATAGTGCATTTACAGACCCCTGTGCAGTAACTACACCTGAAAGTTAGACTGCAGTGTCTCTCTCTTCCTTCCCCAATTCACCAGCGTTGGTGATTCATTATAACCAAATCCCCAGTTAGAGCCCCGCTGAGACAACAAAGTCCGGACAACCTGGAGGAGGAAGGTAGCTGAAAAACCTTAGTGAATGGAGACACTGTGTTATCCACCGAGCTTTCTGCAGCACCCCTCCCTCTCTCCTTCACTCATTTCAATGTCTTAAGCCCAACAAAATAAAGCAAGTCTTACAGATTCTAAATATAAACCATCACGGCACGACATTCCCTGACAAAACAAACTGATAAAAGGCTATTGATTTTTCATTTTGAATCGACAGAAAGGCAAGAGGAAGGACTGTAAAATTAATACAATTAGGCCTAAATGCAAGGCTTTTTTACTTAAAATTTGACACTGTCTGAGGAAACCATCCTTTCTTTTTAAATGTGCAGAAGACGAATAGTGAATTTAATATTGAAAGGAAAGGAGAAAACCAATGATAAGAGCCACAGTGGTATAGCGTATTTATTGCACCGACATTGAAATGGCTAGCTGGAAAACTTAAAGACACAAATCAATTTCCTCTTTTCTTCCAGGCAAGTGGGAGAAGGGGGGAGGAAGGGAAGGAGGGAGCGGGAGAACGAATGGGGGGGTTGATAGAAATGACAGCTTTGGCTGTTCAAGTCATTCCTCCTCTTTGGATGTCTATGTTATTCCGAAGAAAGGCATTTACATTTTAAACACACAGCAGTGCAGATGACACAGCCAAGTGCCTCCTTCCTGTAAGGACTTTTGTTCTTTGCAAATCACCTCCATCTCAGAAGCATTAATTCTCACGGCGGGCAAAGACAATGTGTCTTTCTCATCAATTTAGTAAGAAAGCGTGAGAACAAAAATAGTGGGTTCCTCAGAAAGAAAAGCCACAAGATAGGCTCTGGCTAGACAGCCAGCGAAGCTGTTTGTTCACTCATTTATGCAGTTTTCATAACACTGGCTTACAGTTTTCCCTCTTTCTGCAGTTCTTACATTTGAACAACCATTCCACACTGCTGTACTGTACACACACACACTGAACCTAACTCTATATGCGGTCTATGCAGGGTTAAGAATGATGATCTGATGAAAAACACCCTATAACATACTCTACTTTCCAGCTCATACAGATGAAAAATGAAGTATCACTCTGTGTACTGTAGGGGGACCTGCCCCTTCTCATCCACACTTCCCCCATCAGGAAGTGAAAACCATATGGTTGGTGGTGGGCTCAAGGCTGGGCCTACTGAAATGTGGGAGACTTACAGTCCAGCTCTTCCTTACACTACAGCCTCCAAGTCCACAGGGCCTGAACTCAGAGCGTTGATCTAACTGCAGCAGCTGGTTTCTTTTGGCTCCTTTGCTTTCATGTGAAACGGATGGAAATCTCAGCCTGACTAATTAAAGTGTAAACTGCTTCATCTTTTAGACAACGTGCCTGGAAGACTGTTTACTGTATGTCGCTTTCCCAGACATGCAATAAACTCAACTTGCCGCACTAAAAACTACAGGAAGCTTAACACAAAGGCAAGAATGTAAACATCATATTTATTTTAAGGAAAATAAATAGGTTTTACACGCTTCCTAGAGATAAACATAAGAAGGTGCCACCTTAATGTTGTCTGCATCACTCACTCTTTCTGTACTTCTAAGAATGAAACCATACACAGGAGCTGCATGGGGTTTGAATTATTATTATTATTGTAGTGATACTAACAGGAGGAATCCAATTTCAACCTTAAAGGTCGATACACGTCTCCCTCCGGACGGAATCTATAACCCTTTTGAGTCCGGAGGACACAGCCACTGTTGCCGCTTAGCTCCGCAGCCCACAGACTGGGTCTTAGCTCCAGCGATGCCTCTTTTCAGCCGCGCGTGAGTCATCTTAGTGCGCAGTTTATGGGGGGCTGGAGACTGGGTGCTAAATGATGTAGTCATCACCCACATCCGTGCCAAGTAGCAAGATACCGAACAAGGAAATAAGGAAAAAGCCCTACTGTTAAGTCCAATGCTAATGGAGGAATTTTTCCCACCATGTTGGAGGGCCTGGTTCATACTGACAGCTGCTGCAGGAAAGGGTGTGGTTGAATAATGGACGTACACATGGACGGTGACAATAGGTACACATGGGAGTAGCCGAAGAATTAATGGCACCAAAGTGACAGATTCGGCGACATGCCACCACTCCCGTACATCCCTCGGGACACCTTTTGCCATGACACAACTAATCCACCACATCAGGAAACCAGCAGCCTCTGGGAGAAAACCCTCCCCGGGTACTTTGTCTACTCAGTGTATACAGAAGATGGCTGCATGATACTCCACCCACACGTTTTGCGTAGAAAGACACAGATTTCATATTCCGTTACGCACTCTCAGTGCATTTACAGCACAGTAAAACTACAGGTCCTTCTTTTCAGGCCTGAGGCACTTTTTTCACCAGAACTGCATTTTTACCGTAGGGAGGAAGGAGCTCATTCCTGTGAGCAATCAGACAGGAAGAGATCCCTTAACAATAAGGAGCTGCACTGAACAAAAATCAAGGAGACAAAATGCACCCCTGAGCCAAGAGCAGTAGCAGGAGAACTTTTCTGGAGATGCTATCGATGAGATGGAAGTGACAGCCGCCTGTGAGCTGCATGAAGCCAGGGACGGCTAGCTGGTTGCTCCTCTGTGGACGACTTCTCTCGAGGAGTCTTTTGTGGACGTCCTCCCGGTTCAGCGGATTGTGTCAGAACAGTCAGATGTAGTGAGAGGAAACAGAGGGTTGTTTTGGTTAGGGCAAGTGTCCTAACAGAATGAATACATCTAGTAATGTCACACAGAGACTTCGTATGCAGTCCCAGGACTAGTTTTGCACCTTTGTATTAAACCTAAAAGAAGCGTCTCCCCACACCACCTCACAACTCCTCCCCACCTACTGTAACAACAGCAAGTAAATGGTTCCTATTCTTCTTCTGGCTGAGTGTCAGGCTCATTGCTGATAAAAGGGACATGAGGAAGAACAAAATGACATTTGAAACGAGCAAAGGATTAACACCTGGGTGTAATTTCATCTTCCGTCAGTGCAGTTCTTTCACGTCAAAGAATTCTTGGCGGCAACCTTCGGACAGGGATGCATGCAAACACGCTGGATGCTTGAGAACACTGTCCAACACATCAGCATTACCTTACTCATTTGCAATTGGTCCTTCTTCTCCAGATCCCACCCATGGACACTCGGTTGATTTCCATAGCAACAGTTTGAAGGACACACTTCAAGAGAAAAGGGCATCTGAAAATGCAGCTGGTTACTGTGCCTTCCCCCACATCCATCCATTGCATACACATTACCATGACTCAGACAGTCTCTGAAATCAACTATAATTTGAGTCAGCCACAATAATAAGCAGTCTGAAAGACATTCTCCCAGCGCCATTGCAGCATAACTGAATCACAGGATAACCGTCAACCATCTGGGTTAATGCTGCATAAATCAAAGCACAAACTGCTAAATCAAGTCCCATCATGAGTGTGCCCTACCAATTAGCGGGACACTTTCTCAATCAAAGTTTCAGTACTTAAATTACACCATTAAACTTAACCGAGACAGAAATGGAGAATCCATTAATTTCACCATACACTGATTGTCTCCCAGGCTTTTTGCGTGCCATCTGGGAGGTATATTAAAAGACGTAAATCACAAGAGTTTGGCAGGCAGAATTCTTGGTTGCCCCGTGGGATAGCTTTAGTGCTATTGTGGCAGATTAAAAACAGTTGATCTCGGCTTTGCATAACGGGTACCTCACTCTTGATCACTCAAAATACGTGAGATGAAACCACTGTCCTGTCCAGGATCACACTCTACACCAAGAGGGTCGGTGATAAAAAAAAACGCCTCTTGTCAAAATCTATGCCAGAGCTGAATTTGTTCAGTGAAATGAGGCTGTCAAACCCTGGAGTAAAGACCAAACCTCAATCCATTCAGTCTTGTTTTACATATCAGGGAACAATTACACAGACACGTGTTGGAACATAACAGAACCACCTCTGCACTGGGATGCCTCAAAACACAAAGTCTGGGAATGTAGGTTTCATGTTTCTACTTATCAGAACCTCATCTGTGCCTGCATAAGGCATACTGTACTGCAAGAAACCTTATACATTTACACTTTTCTCCAAAAGCAACTTGAAATCTTAAGATACTTACCCATTTACACAACTGGGTAATTTTAACTGTAGCAATTCAGGGTAAGTGCTGTCCTCAAGGGTACTGCTGTAGGAGGTGGTTTGGAACCGAGGTCCTTTGATGCAAGGTGGAAACTCTAACCGCTGTGCCATCCGCCAGTCCTTTGTAACACACTTTATGAAGCAAAAAACTTTCCACGTACCTTGTAATTCTTGTTCTTACATTTCCCTATTTTTGATGAGCAAGAGATAAAAACTGTCATTTAAAACTTAAAACATTTTAATTACATTTACACTGCATAAATATCTGAAGCTTCCTAAAGTTATCTGAAATTACCTACAGCAATTTAAAATTTGTAATTAATTTAATATACTGTTCTCCTGTAAGGTGGATACGGCATGTATGATCATGGGGAATTTGGACGTTTTTTATCCCGGCAGGGACAACCACTAGCATAGTAGTTTGAGCTACTGCCTTCAAACCTAAAAGTTGCAAGTTTGAGCCCCACCTCCGGCTGTAGTACCATTGAACAACGTACTCATCATAAATTGCTTTAGTACAATTACACAGCTGTATAAATAATTATAAGCTTGTAACCTTAACATTGTAAGTTGCTTTGGAGACAAGCATCAGCTAAATGTATTCATCTATTTCAAAAGTCTGAGATATGCTGAAGACTAGAATTTGGTAGCGCAGTAATTAAAGATACGGAAAAGGTCCACAAAGGTGCTGATGTATCCACTAGAATTCTTCAGACAACAATGTTTTCTATGACACAGGATGAACGTGAAAGTTGGTCTTTAAAAAACACATGGAGTCCTCTACACTGTGGTGCTGAAGGAGACTTAAGGATACCATAGCTGATCAGAAATGCAAACAGATGATACTGAATTAAATCTGTTCAGAACTTTCACTGGAAGCACAGATGATGAGACTCATGTTATTGTACCTTGGACACATCAAGCAAAAATATCATTCTCTCAAACTAACTTTAAAGTTTGGGAAATTTGAGAGAAAAAAAAGAGTAACAGGGGTAACCACATGGATAGACTAAGTAATAGCGACAATGGACACACCCATTTTAACACTAAGGACACAAATGAATTACAGAACGTTCTGAAGGAGCTGTATTAATGTGATCATAAAGAGCTAAAACCGACTGGATGGCACTTAATTCACAAGTATCACTTGAAGTATTCAAACACGATTTGATGCAATAGTGCACATGAGCTCTGACATTAGCTTTTAAAAATTCCATTGACAAATAAGTAAACTGTAAGGAACAGGGAAGGTGAAGTAAATCAGGATTCATTAAAAATAATTTTTTTGGTCTAAACCAGGAAAGAATGTGAAATGAAGGAAGGGATCAAGACAAATATTTGTCAAAATATGTAGATAAAAATAATTGTGAACTTAATTTGACAGTAGAGTCTCCATTTTTTTGATTACCTGGTCTTCCATTTTATCCAGCTGCAGATACATTAAAAAAAGATAAAAAGTATTTTTTGCAGAATGCCTTTGATTGAAAATCCATCCTGTTTAGAACTGCATGCAAGAATCAAACAGTGATGTTCGCCCCTCTAAACATTTTACTCCATTTTACTCCACACAGAGACTTGTTTCTAAAGTTTTCCTTTTTACCTTTGTTAGCTGTGTGCTGGTTTGTTACAATGTAATAACTCTGGTTTCATTTTTTTTTTTTTTTTTTTTTTTGCTTTAGGTTCCATTTTAGAAGCACTGAAATAATGGTTACTGCCTGAGGTTCAAAAAATAAATCCTTTTTATAGCTTCTTATTTCATTAATGAGTCTAACAATCCATTTTCAAATACAGCTCATATTACATACGGTTCTGTATTATCTTGATTTTTGTTATCTGGCCTACTGTCATTCCTGTTTAGGCCTGATAATCAAGTCTGTACTGTTTTGTAATCGGAAAAAATACAAACGTCTACATATCTGTACTATTTATTCCCTTTCAAGAATTGTCTGCAAGAAGGTACCCAGTTTCCTTGGTTTGAAAAATTAATTTAAAATAAACATATCAGGTTATCCACAAGAACAACAGAAGCACTGCTATGATTTATTGTGTTTCATGGCCTTCGCACCATCAATAGCAAAAATGTAAGGCAACGTAAAGCAAATTAGTCAAGGTCACAATTTTCCATCTCAGTGTAACATCTCACATGAAAGCTTGGTAAAACAAATCTTAGCCTTGTATACACAGAAAGGGCCACATAAACCATTAGTAGGGAATCATTTTGACTAGCATATGTATGACACAGGCTTATAACTTATAACACACTTTTAAATGTCTTGAAACTGCTAAATATACAGACTGCTAAGTAACAACAGACTAATGCATTATCACTCAAAAAAGGCATTTCGAAGTTTAATACATGTTCTGTTACATTCAAACATATTCCCTGTTTAGCATTAGCATATACGCTATATATTATATTTACTATATACTAAACTATATTTTTAAGTATGTGATTTTTCTTCTAAAATTTGCATAAAGGATATGTTTAGTAGCACACATTAATATTATTATTATGATTCTATATTATTATGATGCAGGGGGTGCGGTACCGCAGTGGGTTTGGCCTGTGCCTGCTCTCTGGTGGGTCTGGGGTTCGAGTTTCGCTTGGGGTGCCTTGTGATGGACTGGCGTCCCATCCCGGGTGTGTCCCCTGCGCCCTGTGTTGCCAGGTTAGGCTCCGGTTCACCGCAACCTTGCTTGGGACGAGCAGTTTCAGTCAATGTGTGTTATTATCATTATTATTATTAACTCACCCATCCCTAGGTCTTCTGAACTGCAGTAATCAAAGGATAACTTATGAAAAGTAGCTTATGAATAGTTACTTAAAAAGAATGCATAATTTTTCAGCTACACCTTCAATAAGTTATATACGTCTAACATTCATGTTATTCTTTTGCATTTCTATTTGTTCTATGCTCCGTTCTGCAAATATATATATATTTTTTTCCATTCTAGTGGTAATTCATTAGGAAGTGTATGAGTGGCTCTAACAGATCTTAGTGAAAACCCACTTTTGACGCTTACTGCCCTCACAGAAGGGGGTGCGGCGGGTTTGGTCTGTGCCTGCTCTTTAGTGGGTCTGGGGTTTGAGTCCCGCTTGGAGTGCCTTGTGACAGACTGGCGTCCTGTCCTGGGTGTCTCTCCTCCCACTCCAGCCTTATACCCTGTGTTGCCGGGTTAGGCTCCGGCTTGCCGCAACCCCGCTTGGGACAAGCGGTTTCAGACTCTGTGCGTGCGTGCGTGCCCTCCCAGAACACAATGGATTCCTTGGCAAATATGCGAACTAGTCTGTGCTGGTTTCCCTGTCTCCATGTGTCATGGTTTTTCATAACATCACTATGTATAAGTACGTACAGTCAATTCTGCCAGAGATGAAAGAGCGAGAGAGAACATTCCACAGGTAATGAAAAGGAACAAACAACTATTTTGTTTTGCATACAGAAATACAGTAACCCTATCCAGGCTGTACCCATTAGATTCATCCTTGGGCCAAACTGGCATTTAAGTCATGCCGTTGCTGGCTGGCACAGGGGCACACGGCCATGTTGGCTCCTGACGTGCTGCACGCCATTCGATTTGTCATGCCGGTTGGCAAGAGTGCACAAGCTCGCCTGAGTCAGGCGTTGTCAAAGGGTGCCTTGGAAGTGCCAGGTCTGGAGCCGCCACTTGTGGATTGCACCACTCGGGGGGTGAGCCATAGGTCTTCAACACGAGGACTCTGGGTGTCATGCAGCAAAGCGTCGAGGCGCTGGTTTAAACCGCGCTACGTTATATAAGCTAGAAGAGTAACAAAGTGTGAAAGAACAGTAAAAGGGCAACAATGGTGAAGAGCAAAAGAACGGTAGTCCTACAGCAATGACAATGTTCAAGAACACACTGATACGTAATAGGAGAGCGCAAGAAGAGTCACACAACACCACTGGCAAAATTTAAAAGTCCATGAGAGTTCTGAGAACAGAGTACCTCGCATCGACAGGGGATCAACGATCCAGACGTAAAATGGACTAGATAGAGAAATGTAGTTTACATGCTTCTCAGTTTTATTTGAAACCCAGTTAGTTCTCCACATTTGCCCCAATACCGGCATGGTCACAGGGCTTAACAGCATGTTTCATCAAAGCAGTTTCTTCCACTTAGACCACAATATTTACAGAACCGCGTCCCTGTTTCACACAGCAGTCCCTATGGGAGGACGACGCTGATGTACAATTCACAGATGAAACCTGGGAGGCTGTGAGGCTGTGCATTTGTTCCTCCTCCATCTGTGTAAAATGCGGAGAGATGCAATGCAAAGTAACTCCACCAGGCACACGGGACAGAGCTCAGGCTCTCTAGAATGATCCTAATACGAATTCTGCCTGTGACAGGGGTCATCCAGGTCCTTGCTACACTGCTGTATATTCTGCGTGTGCTCTTGCCCCACTTAAAAACAGCACCAGTTGGCCAACTTCAATGTAATATCCAAGGTAAAGCAGACTCCTGACTGCAATCCTTTCACAGCAATTTCTGGCGTTCTGCCTGGAACTCCTACGACGGAGAGATGCAAAACTGACTTTATAGTTTTTATAGCACTCCGTGTGAAACGTTAGATTTTGTTTAAATGGAAGATATCTAGTTCACCATTCCATTAAATGTGGATTAAGGGTATTTTACATCTCATCAAACTGGTATTTCGCAAAAATTCTGCCACCGAATTCCACCAGACCTGGCTGCCCAATAAAATATTTGTTCCTGACTTCCAGCTGCCTCTAATTCTGTTATAATTTCATAACCTTCTACCACCGTCTTTTCTAATTTAATCGCGACTTTCCTGGTGTATGTATTTCTCTTATAACAAAACAAAGTTAACCAGTCTGTTGATACAGATCTGCAGAGGACAAATACAAATCAATATCCCATTAGCTACCGTGAATTTGAATTCTTATTTTTTGCACAGTATTTCACTGTCTTGGAGTGAATTTATTTTTATTTTCTGTGGTCAGATATGTCTAATACAATAATGATTTTACTCTCTACTTCAGTTGCAAAATCAGTTAGTAAAAGACAAATAAAAACGGAAAAAATTTTTAAAAAGTATAACATAGCCCTTAGGTTTCTACTTACAGTTCCCTATATAATGTATGAAGAAGCTGGCGTCCTTAGGAGTGAAAATGTACCCATTTGAAAAGCATGATCTTATTACAGCAATAACAAACATGAATAATGAAGTGTGCATGTAAATTACTGCTGAAAGGGAACCTTTTGATTTCACAGCGTTAAGTATCCCCATAACCTGGGCTCAAATTGTACATTATCGCATGACATTTCCCCATCAAAATTATTATATTCTACCAAAATAAATACCATCAGAAAGGCATAAAGAGAAGCTTTTCATGTTAAAACATTAAACGGTTGGCACACCACGCTGAAAGAGCAATGGCAGGCGCAGACGGAAAACTGGACGAGGAGGCTGTGAATCCTTCAGTCCTTTGAGCCCTTGCTGCGACAACTGCCCACAGCAAGTGCCTTGAAGTGCTTACATAAAATATTAATCTTAATAACTGGTAAATACGCAAAAGGTAAACAATGCAACTAAGACTGGGGTGCGGCGATAAATTATGGAATATAATGAGATGAGAATGACATGTCGCCTGCAGCCACAGAAACATTTGGGGCTTTGATCTCAGAGATGCGTGAGCAGGCTCTGAAGTGCAGATGAAGAGGAGAAAGAGGGAGATGAAGCAGGTGAAGGAGCTTGTTTGGACCAACAGCTAGTGGTGAAGAGTTGTCCAGACTGCGGTCATCAGCCGCTCAAAGGTAAGGCACCAAAGGGCCTCTTCAGGATGTAACTCGTCTTCATTGTTTGCTCATGAGTAGAAACTGCCGTGTCAATCATGGAAGTTGCTTTGGAGAAAAGTGTCTGCTAAATAAAGGGAAATGTAAATGTAAGCAAGTGAACAGTGTGATTGCTCGTTGCTGTGAAAGTTTTACTGGTGTATACATTCCGCGCCAGTATGTAAGTAAATGTTAGAAAGCACGAGCGGTCACAGAAGAAGGAGTAGAGGGCTTTGAAAGGAAGACCCAAAACCCTTCACAACAAAAGAAAACCTGCAAATAACCGTCAATGGCAGAGGAGGAGTTTGCTTGCATGGGAGTGATCTGCAGATCCACGGAGCTCTGCTCTATATGACGTCTGTCAATTGCCTTCCTTCACCAGATGAACTAGCTGGAAGTTTTCCTCTTGCTCTATGAACTGATTGAACAAAATCGTTTCACATTACTGGCGTGACAACAGTCCGCCGTTGCTTTTTCAAACCGCGATCGTTTGAGAAATTCGCATTCAAAGCAATGATCATTTTTAACCATGCTTTTGATTGTTAGGATAGGTGGCAGACAATGGACTTCTACAAATCTAAACATTTAAGTGATTGATAACTCCAGTCCAGTGCTGTAAAAACACTGTACACTAGAAATGCTTTTTACCTAAATGTTATGTGATGTCACACAAAACAAGAGAGCAAACAAGGAGGTGGAGCAACTTCTACTAACCTTCCTTAGCTAAAGCATTTTCTGAACACAGCATACAGCACAGCCTTTGGAGGAGCTTTCACAGGAGGACTTTCCTTTCTGCTAGCGCCACCCGCTGTACAGACCTATATAATACACTGCCCCTTATTAGCTGCCTCTGTTGAACAGATGAGTCCAGACTTTCAGCCAGTGCAAACTATGCGCACAAATCATGCGGAACATATTACACGCAAAGAAATTGGGGGGGGGGGGGTTAAAAAAAAAAAAGAAAAACTAAACATTTCATATATGTATGTTATCAATATTTCATCCATCCAACAGATATTGGAATGCTTCCATAATTTATTTACATTAAAAATAGCAGGGGTGGAGCAGTGGGTTGAACCAGGTCCTGCTCTCCGGTGGGTCTGGGGTTCGAGTCCCGCTTGGGGTGCCTTGCGATGGACTGGCTTCCCGTCCTGGGTGCGTCCCCTCCCCCTCCAGCCTTACCCCCCGTTACCAGGTTAGGCTCTGGCTCACCGCAACCCAGTATGGGACAAGCGGTTCAGGCAACGTGTGTGTGAGTAAAAATAGCAGTACTTGTATTTCAAAATATAAATTTCACTAGTGTTTTGTATTAAATTATCCTTTTGCAGACCAAACATACATACATCATAGAGCTCAAGACCTAAGTCTTTCGCATCTTGCCAAAACAAAAATCTGATATGGAAAGAATTTAAAGACAAATATTTTCTCACCGCATTAAGGATAAGGGAAAGCAGCTGGGAATTGTCTAGGGGGCGCTTAAATAACAGTCACTGCTCATTTCTTGAAAAATAATCATATGGCAAAGCAACATTTTCATTTAAAGAGGTCCCAGGTTGCTGCGAGTTAAGGTATGCAAGTGTGTGTTGCGGTCTACTTTAAACAGCTGAGCGTGACCCAATCACGCACAGTGTGAACTGTATTCGGTCCCCACAAGTCAAAAAACAGAACATAAGTGAAGTGACAAGGACAGTTTGCATGCAGCAGTGATTGCTAACAAACCACATCTGACATTAAAACTCACAACGTCACAGTGAAAAGAATCCCTTGCCCTGGAAGTTCTGCAGTAGTGTATCAGTAAGCCAGCACAGTAAACATCTGTGACAAGGAGGTCCAAGAAGCTGAAACTATTGTGTGTTGTCTTGTGGTGGTGAATGGCTTGGACTTCTCTCCCACTCATCGCTCAGAGAGATAACTATGATCAGCTGGGCACTTACAGAGCTAAGGGCAGAACTGGATATGAAGCCAGGTATGTAGCCAGGAATTCTGGGCCCCTTGAAAGAATATTGCTCTGCCTCCCTCCCAAATAAAAAGAAAAAAAAAATATTTATGGGTCCCTAGAATCATCACCACCATTCACCCCACTCGTCACTGCGCTGCGTGAAGACTTCTCATCCTGGAGGAATATATCTGATGAAGACTGCGACCCTGAAAGCAGGTGGCTCACAGCATTCACTGGTAACACTGTGGGTCATTTTTCTCAGCTGGCTGTTGTGCTCCGAGGGACAAACGGAACAACTGGGTAATAATCTACAATTGAACTGAGAACAAAATGTGTTAAAACGCATAAGACGTACATAAGTAATACACACAAAAAAGTTAAAATAAACACTTCAGTCACCAATTTACATATCAGATGCTTTTGTCCCAAGCAACTTCCAATGAACTCTATGCAGTGTTACCAGCCCACACACCTTATTCACCAAGGTGACTTACACTGCTAGATACACTACTTACACTGGGTCACTCATCCATAAATCAGTGGAACACACTCTCTCCATCACTCACACACTATGGGAGAACCTGAACAGCACCGCTTTGGACTGTGGGAGGAAACCCACAGAGTCACAAGGAAAACAGGCAAACTTCACACAGACTGAGCAGGGATCGAACCCACGCCCTCTTGCTCCACCAGGGTGCTATAAGACAGCAGCGCTACTTGCTGTGCCACCATGCTGCCCAGATGTCTCTGTGCATATTTAACATATTAACATGATTAGCATGATTTTTACAGTGACACTTTCAAAGGCTGAGGGAAACAAAACATGAGAAAATGTGCTGTTTGGTTGCTGAAGTGTCTTCTATTCATGGCTGCTGTGTGGAGGGAGGGTTTTGGGAATCTCGCGGCTCATGAGGACCAAAATGACCGACACTGTTAAACCATCACTCCTATCAACATCCAAACAGAGCTGTCCCAGCCAACCTGGGAAACATTTCAAAGCAGAAGACATATCCTGGCTGACGGGAAACAATTACTTCAAACGAACAGCAGCAGAGGTGCACGCGGTAGTGGTGCACACGGAAATCTCCTGCACAGTAACAAGGCCCTGATTGGACGAGAGACAAATTCCAGAGGTATCTGATCTCTCCAGTGTCATCGAACACGAGCTTCCTCGTGGGATACGGTATTTCCAGGTGGTGATACACACACACACTTTCTGAACCGCTTGTCCCATTCGGGGTCACAGTGAACTCAAGCCCAACCCAGCAACACAGGGTGCAAGGCTGAGGGGGGAGGGGACACACCCAGGACGGGACACCAGTCCGTCGCAAGGCATCCCAAGCAGGACTCGAACCCCAGACCCACCGGAGAGCAGGACCCGGTCCAACCCACTGCACCCAGGTGGTGATATTCTGAACAAATTCCTTTTCATGTCTCTCTGTAGAAGAAAAGATTTTAAATGTATAAGTGGTCAGTGCCTATAAGCTTTTCCAGTGGCACACTGTTCACCTGCAGCATACATTCGGTTAACAAGGAGGGATCTTCTTGTTCAGAGAAATGATACTTACAAAACTGACTGGAACCTAGAAACTCAGAAGGGCCAAACTAAGAATCCGTTACAACTGGCATGACACTTGGCTCTCAAAGCAGCTTTAGCTTGTAAACGTTGAATAACTTGTGGATGAGACATGCAAAGCCCCCAGCAGGTTTATCTTTCCAGCCCCAGGAACTAGGATACTCAAGGTTGAGCAAGTTCCTCCAGAAGGGTATATTTGCAGCCTCATCTTCAGCAATTCAACCATCAAGAAAGGAACACTAAGATCTTTCAAATACCATATTAATGAGCCCCATATCTGATTGTGAAGTCTACTACTGTTGAGACCTCACACATGTACTGTTTTATTGATAATCAACAGACCTACTGTGGGAAAGCTGAGTTATAACGGGTGACATGCAGGAATGGTTGTGTACCAGAACTGCTTGGAACCTCAAATCATGCACCAACACAGCTTCTCTGCAGCTCCACCACATGGACAAACTTCCTGTCATGAGTGATCTTAACACCTGCTGCTACTGTACCAGTGTGAGAAAAGAGTTCAGATGGCTTCCTTAGCATGAATACAGTTTAGATAGACAGTTCCTGCAAGATGGAGTTTAACATTTGCACATGAGGTGGATATTGTTGGACTTGTACCATTAATGGAAAGCTTTCTTTTACCAGTTCCCTTCATGTACATTGCACTTTGAGCATCAAAGTCACACAACCTGGAGTGAAGCAGTGACTCATTTAATCTAAGGTACCATATTGACAAGGACAACTTTTCTCTGAACCCAGGTCTTCATCCAGCACGTGAATTCCACCACTCAAGCACAAACAGTGTAAAGATGTTAGCTAGGTTACAAGGACTGATGATGGGCTCCAAACTGAGTTTAAGGGAAATTTTCAGTACCTAGATGCCCATCTCTGGATTCATGTGTGTAAAATTTCCACATAAAACAGCAAAGCCTCATTATCTTGGTCAAAGTCTTTTTTAATCCAGCATGATCTCTAAGATGAAAGACCACGAAAACAACCATTTTCTAATCCCAGAAGCCCGAGAACCTTGTTTTAAGCTTACTGGTTTACTCATTTTGACCCACTACCCACAAACACCTAAGGCTAGGTGCTAGAAAGTTTCTCTTCTTGCCCTTACACTTCTGTTACTTATCAGCAGAAGGGGGCTTTTTACAAATAATAGGTCACGTTTTAGGACACAGCAGCTCTAATCTAGTTCAGATTTTCCCCAAACAAATTCATAACAGCGACACAACACAATAACGTCGGATTTTGTACACAGTAGTTAGAAGATGGAGGTAGAAATGAAGGTAAGAGATGTGGGAGGAATGGAAAGAGGAATAGGGAAAGGGTGCGAAGTGAGATGGAGGCATTACAAGAGTGCAAGGCAGGAGAATTAAATGATGGGAGTGGACAAGAAAGAATAGAGACAGAAAAGAGTAAGAAAAAGGGTAGGATAGAGGGATGGGAGGGCAAGGAACAGGAAAAGAAAGAGGGTGAGTAAAATAGGGGAAAATGAGAAACAGAGAGGCTAAGAAAGAGAGAATGAGAAAAGGGATCCAGAAAACAAGTTCCCTGTGTTAGTTAAGTCGAATAAAAAGCCTTGCCACCACATACAGATTCATCTAAATATTTTAAGATCTCCTCATTTATAAAAGATATTTAGGTTATAAAACAAACATTCATAATAGGCGCTCGTAACAATGCTTTCTGTAATTACAGTTCAGTGTTAGAGGTTTATAGCAGTAATTTCATAGAGAACCGTCTTTGGGTTCAGATCCTCACCTTGTTCTGTGTCCGAGCTTATGTTCAACAGGGTAAGGACCTCTGTTAAACTAACACTGAGCAAGTGAGTCTGGCAAAAAGTAACAGAAAGCAATCATTTAGGCTGCACTTTTGAGCATCCTGGTGTTTTAGTCATCTTCATTTTGCATAACAGAATATTGAACTTCCTTCACATATCTTTTTATTTGAGTGTGTCTTCTGCTGGGGTGCGGTGGTGCAGTGGGTTGGACCACAGTCCTGCTCTCCGGTGGGTCTGGTGTTTGAGTCCTGCTTGGGGTGCCTTGCGATGGGACTGGCGTCCCGTCCTGGGTGTGTCCCCTCCCCCTCCGGCCTTACGACCTGTGTTACCGGGTAGGCTCTGGTTCCCTGCGATCCTGTATGGGACAGGCGGTTCTGAAAGTGTGTGTGTGTGTGTGTGTGTGTGTGTGTTCTGTTTCATCACAATCCAACACATCTTAAACAATTAAAAGCAGTAAATAAAACTGCAATGCCTACAAATGAGTACTTTTTGTATAAATTCAATCATATAGCATGAGGCAGACATATTTCCAGACTCACCAGAACTGTAATATTAATATTTTCCACACGTTGTAATCCAGCATATGAAAGGCAAGTTCCTTTTTTTTCGGTACATTGTTGCTTATCTGCGGGTTTCAATCTTTAAAAAAAAAAAAAAAAAAAAAAAAAAAAAAAAAAAAAAAAAAAGTGATTTTGCCATGCCACACTTTCAGAGCAGTGTCCACTATGGAGGGAATTTCACCACACACTAGAAGCATCTTTCAGGCTTTAATCAGGAGGAACCTGACAGTCTTTTTTCGGCCAGCTTTTTGGCAAACCGTCAAGGAATGTCAACTGGATTGTAAATGATATCCTACCAATCTGACTCTTACTTGGGCTACTTTGACTGGCACATGTTTCTGCTCATTCTCAGTCAGAATGCCAGTGGGTGAAGTTTTCAGCTGGACTTCAGGCTATTCACAAAAAGTTCTGGATATCTTTGGCATGTGAGCTAAAATAACACCACCTTCAAATATACAGCCTGGAGCAGTGTATGAATTGTTTCGTAAAAACAGAGTAGAAATATTGAGAAAAACATTTAAAAACACCTTTATAGCTTTTCCCATTTACACTGCACATTACAATATACAACAAGGACTTACTGATAATAAGTGGATCAAACAATCTGCCTAATATCTTTTAATGTTAGTAAGATCTTTAATTAGCCTCATTAGCACAAAGGAAACCAAGCGAGCTAAAGGCGAACATAAATAATTAAAGGGCTGAGTTGAGTTAAACATTCTTTAATCTTTTATTTCTTTGGTTACAGGGCAATGATATTCATTGGGTTCCTTTAAATCCACACCTCGTTTTTTGATAACGTTGAGAATATTAAACATAAAATGCGCTTGTACATATATGAGATGAGATGGCAAGGCAGTGATAATTAGAGGGTGTTTCCTCTATCATCCAGAAGATATAAACAAAAACATCCAGACATCCATTGAGAATCACACACTGCGATAATATGGTTGGGAAAAAAAAGAGAACATACCATACACATCACTAAAGCTTGGAGGAACATAAACAACCAAAGACAACAGAGATTAACATTAGTGTGACAGCACTTTTTTGGCTTTACCTAAAGATGTGGCCATAATAGGAAATATTTATAACGTAAAACTGAAAAGGGGCCTTTCTGATGTTGAAAAACAAATTGCACATCTTCAGGTGTGGCTTTGCAGCATTCAGTGTGGTGAGTGAGTGCTTTCTAAAGAAACACTGATGGAACCCCACAGAATCAACCACTGAAAGACTCTCCACCACCCATAGATATCAACTCTAAATAGCTGTCATGGAACGGAAAAGAGAGATTAATATGTTTTTAAAAAGCAGGAAGATGCAACCCTGAACTCTAATGAATATTTAGCCATTAAAATATTTCACAGCACACAGGAGGTTCTGAAGCTGAAAGCAAGGAAGATGTCTGTGTCATCCCTTAAATGATCCCTTGGACTTTCAACTTAGTTCATTTCCAAGAGGTTAACCAGACAGAATTGACTCACTTTGCCTGTATGTTCTCTGTCTTGTTTCTTTGACAAGGCTCTATCATACAGTACCGTGCTCTATTGCATGAACAGAACAGTGCAGTTATTTTAAAGTTAAGCCTTCTGTTTCTGGGATGCAGGTTACTGTAAAAGCAATTTCTGCCAAGTGTGTGTGTGTGTGTGTGTGTGTGTGTGTGTGTGTGTGTGTATACCTGTAAGGCAATGCTAGCGAATACCTCCAAGGCAATGCTAAGAACAAAATTCAGAGAGGGACAACCTCACATTGTCTGAAACCGCTTGTCCCAAGCGGGGTCGCGGCAAGCGGTAGACAAACTCAGCAACGCAGGGCGAAAGGCTGGAGGGGGAGGGGACACACCCAGGATGGGACCCCAGTCCATCACAAGGCACCCCAAGCGGGAATCGAACCCCAAACCCACCAGAGAGCAGGCCTGGGTCAAGCCTGTTGTGCCACGACACCCCCACGACCCCACGGACAATTTCTTTTAAATATATTTTTATTAATCATTTCTTAAATAAGGGGGGTGCAGTGGCGCGGTGGCGCAGCAGGTTTGGTCTGGGCCTGGTCTCCGGTGGGTCTGGGGTTTGAGTCCTGCTTTGGGTGCCCTGCGATGGACTGGCGTCCCATCCTGGGTGTGTCCCCTCCTCCTCCAGCCTTGCGCCTGGTGTTGAAGGGTTAAACTCTGGCTTGCCACAACCCTCCTCAGAACATGTGGCTTCAAACTGTGTGCGCGTGTGTGTGTGTGTGTGTGTATTTCTTTATTCACTTCTTAAATAACTGCTCGTGATTCACAAATGACCAGATATTCATGACAAACTATTAGCTCTCCATTATTGACTATGTGTCCTCTAGATAACCCTGCATGAGCCTTGAGCTCTAGCTCTCTAAGAATTACTTCCCACCGAGTTTCAAATTCATTCTACAGAGTTTAAGTGCAGGACTCTGAACTTTACGCAAGGGCTGGAGGGACAACAATCAGTGCTAAAGAAAATAGTTTAATGTGGACATTACCTCCATCTGTGCATCACGAAACCGGGACACTGATCTCCACACGCGCTGCAGGGCTGTCCTCTCTCCAGAATGTCCATTGTGTTTGTCTGGAAGGCGAAGAACAGTTTTCAATGGCTTAGAAAAAGAAAGCCACATAATTAAATATCCCACTCTCTTTTTACATGGCCGCTCATTTCATGGAAACAGAACAAAATGTGTCACAAAAAAGGGAATGTGATCATAATGAGGTACTAATTCCATCACCATTCCATAAAATGAGAAACTCTTACTTGCCAGCATCTGCCTTTGCCTCCCGAGTATCCAGATGTGGTTCTCAACACTGTTTTACACTTTTGAATACATTGGTAATTAAAAGTGGTACACCATGCATGCTTCAGCAGGTGTTTATTTTTGCAGTGGAATGCCAGTTTATGCCAGGATTGTGGGACTGACACCACACATACAGCGAACGGCCTAAAATTAAGTTTAGGAGAATTATGGTACCATAATACAACAACAATAGGTTATGAAAGATATTCTGCAATTTCTTTTTTAATCTCAGGAAACTGTATACTGTTTTTTTTTTTTGCTTATAATATATGGTTTTGTACGTAATAGGACCAATTTAGTGTAGGTGTGCAGTGCATTCGGAAACATTATTAATTATCATCATCCAGATCCATTTTTAAATATATTCCCAGTAAATAATAAAGCAAACAAACAAATAGTCACTCTGAAAAGAACGCACATTTGGCTTACCCGGAAGATGCAACTGGGATAGCTGGTAGTGTAATGGTTAGAGCTACTGCCTTAGGACCCAAAGGTTGCAGATTTGAGCCTTACCTCCGGCTGTAGTACCCTTGCGCAAGGTACTTACCCTAAATTGCTCCAGTAGAATTACCCAGCTGTATAAATGGGTAAACAACTGTAACCTTAACATTGTAAGTCGCTTTGGAGAAGCGTCAGCTAAATGAATAAATGTAACTGCAAGCAAGTGCCAGCAGATGGTGCAGTGGTTAAGGAGAAAGACCCTGTATGACCCTTGAAGCTAGACCCTCAAGCGTAAGCTGGGCGCAGCAGGTAGTGCTGCAGCCTCTCAGCACCTAGGACATGTGGTGTGGTTCGAATCTGCATGTGGAATTTCAGATGCCCTCCTCCGCGTGTTCGCATGCGGTTTCCAAAAGGAGCTCCGGTTTCCTCCCACAGTCCAAAGCAGGTCAACTGCTGGAGGCTCTGAGACCGAGTTGCTTTTAATACGTGAGAGTGTTACAGATGGGCGAATGACTGTGTAGCTGTAGGGAATTCGGTGTAAGTAACGTACGTAACATTATGAGTCACCTGGTAAATTTTAGAGAGGTAACCGCTGCGTCACTGGAGAAAATTAAGCGCCTGCCGAACGAGTAACAGTAACTGTTCGAGCCGCGAAATACTACGTAAGCATCGGATAAAAATGTGTGCGGATGATAAAGGAAAACGTATTATACAATATTAACATTCGCTTTTTTGCTGAGCCGCAAAGCGTAAAGCCCTCTAACAGGTACAGTCAGTGTTGTATGTAACATGATGTGGAAAACCGCAATAACTGAATAAAATGACACTTCTCAAACAAAGTAACCATGTCGTCACGTGTTACTTTTACTGACTGGTTCGGGGCAGAAACTAAGGAATATGTTTCTTTGAATTACAAAAGCAGAATTCTTTCGGTTGAGAGGGCGTTTCAGTAAAAATAAAACTGCGAAACAAGAAAGACTAAAAACACGCGTATCATGTCATGTTAGTATGTGAGTGCTGATTAATTACTTACTGGTTCCGATATGAAGCGCTGTTAGTCATTCATCTCTTTTGTGACACCTTCTCAAGATTGCCGGTTGCTAAGTTTCTGATCACCTCTTTGCGGAGTAAGGTACTGTATTCTTACCCTCTCAGAAGGTAAACACCGATCCTAAGGCACTGGGACCCGTCCGTCCGACAGCCTTTGAGCGACACCGCGCCCCCCACCCCACCCCACCCCACCCCACCCCACCCACACACCACAGCGTCAGACGGGAGGAAACGATCGAGTCCCTCAAGGAAGGCGCGAATCACACGGACGGAGCCGAGAACCACTCACCGAGCTGACACGTGTCCTCTTGGAGCCGCGGCCAAACATGACAGATGTCCAAAGGTGAGAGAGACGCAGAGCCCAGGAACCCAACGACACCGTCCCGCATCGGCTCCGAGTTGCTGATCTCAATGCACAGCACCCCGTTTTACAGGAGTTAGCAGCGCTGCGGCACCGCCCCCTCCACTGTCCATCACAACGGTGCCAAGCGGAGTAGAGACCTACTGAGCTCTCTGCTCCCTGGTCAATGAGCCCTGACAAAAAGTGCCAGTCAGTAACGAGCATGCAAACACGGAATGGAAATGTTTTTCCTATTTTAACTGTATCTAGTATGTTAAAGTCCATGTGAAGATGAAGACATATTGTGACAATTCATGTCACGCAAACTGGACCAAAACTAATCCCTCCTATGATTTATAAAGAAAATGACCAGGTTTTTGTTAGAAGATGTTGATTCAGAGGATATCTACAAAGATCCATACAGGGTTACATGTTCCCACAGGTCACTCTGACCCCCTGTACTCCACACAATGGTTAGGGGGGGTTACCACTTGTACCTCCCAGAATTCCCCAGTGACAAGCAGATCATCGGTACCATTACTCCCAATCAGAACAGAGCACAGGACTCTGCACAAGAGCAGACACGAACACCAACTATTTACATCAACCCCCCTCATCTCCGTTACAATAGATCTGTTTTTATAGCTGTGCGTGTCATGTCCCAGGCGAATAATGACCCCTTCGACAACAGGAGGCGTAACTCTGTCTCATCCACCCAAACCCACACACCTGTTCCTAATCTCATAGTCAACAACCAACAGCTATAAAAGTACCAAAGAACATAGCAGAGGTACGTTGTGGATTCTTGATCAGTGCTTTATGTTCTCTCTTGCGATAGCCTAGTGATCCTTGTTTATTCATTATTTCCCCCAACTCTTGGTCTGTGGGTGTTTGTGTTCGAGGCCCAAGTTCGGTCATGTTTGAGCCAATCTGTACGTCCGTCCGATTCCCATGTTCCAGGCCTGTATTTCATGATGCCTCTATGTTCCAATCACATATTCCTGTTTTATTTATTAACTTGCACAAATATCATGTCTGTGTCTTTGCTCTAAGTTTATTAAATCACATCGGCACTGTACTTTCCAGTTCACACTGTGCACTTATAAATGCACGTGGGGACATTATACTTCATGTCTGTGTCCGTAAGCTAGAGAAACACGCGACAGTGTGTTCATTAGTATGCTTTTGCTTTTATATTTATTTGTCAAATTATACGTTGTGACGAATGAAAACCGTGTGAAATTTTGCGAGTTCGATTTCCCAGCAAAACCACGCATGAAATGCACAAAATCAGAATGAACGGGGAGGCAGAGTTTTGGGTGGCCCAGTGGCTTAATTGGTGATGATGGATGATCCTTAACACCACAGGACAGTGGAACTGGACTGGAGGCGGAAACCAAGACATGAATTGCGTTTGACTGACCCAGTTTTCAATCTGAGCAAAGTGACCCTTTCCCAAGGGTTCTCACACTGCTCCAGACACACACTCCCATGTGACAGGAAACCTCAACAAACAGGCCTACAGCACCATGTAGAGCTCCAGACGGCTCAGAAAGAGGAGATTCGGCTGATTTCCACTAACAACAAAGAGCTGGATATCGGAGACTGGCATTTCAATGCACTGTGTAATTGTCAAGGAATAAGAAAAATGACTGAAGGATTTGGTACATGTGTAAATTCTGAATTATGGTCTTACTTCTATAACTAATCCTAACATCATTTACTCAGCAATTTAGTGGGGAGGTCCGATCAAAATTCATCTCACACTCACGGAGCCAGAGACTAACCCAGCAACACAGGGCGAAAGGCTGGAGGAGACACATCTAGGACAGGACGCCAGTCCGTCACAAGGCACCCCAAGCGGGACTTGAACCCCAGACCCACCAGAGAGTAGGCCCCGGTCCAACCCACTGCACCACTGCACCCCTGTCCCTCCTCAAAACTGCCTTTCCAAAAAAATATCTTTGGGAGAAGGCGGGGCAGCAACTGTGCCTTGAAAGGAAAATATCCAGTGGAAACTGTTGACCCTTGTGTGGCAGGAGTTCAAACATTTGCACAGACTGCCCATGTATTAATCCTTTGTGTTTGCATAATCTCCTCTGACAGAACAAACCTTAAACTCTTGACTTGTTCCTGCAATCTGAGGAAATTCCTTTTGGGTTATTGAGTTACATTTTAAGATGGCATACTGTGCATCACTTATATTGATCTACAAAGCTAATTTTATAAGGTGCCATGGAAAATAGTGGAAACAAAATAAAGATTTGTACAAATAAACAATGCATATTTGATAGGACTAGTTACATGGTGGTGCAGGGGGTAATGCTTTGGGGCATCAAAATTAATAGAAACCATAGGCTTCAGTGCAAGTTGTATAGTTTATTACAGCCAGGTAAATGGTGTCAGCTGTTTAAATGTTATCCTGTTCCTCATCGCATGGGGGGAGGGGCGTGATGACGCACTGGATTGGACCGGGTCCTGCTCTCTGGTGGGTCTGGGGTTTAAGTCCCCGCTGGGGTGCCTTGTGATGGACTGGCGTCCCGTCCTGGGTGTGTCCCCTCCCCCTCCAGCCTGATGCCCTGAGTTGACAGGTTAGACTCTGGCTCCCCGTGACCCTGTATGGGACAAGCGGTTCAGACAATGTGTGTTCTTCATGGCTATATGTCAGGAGATCAACAACATGACTCAGAAAGCATGTTCACATATTGCAGTTTTAAATGTTTATGCACAGGGGGATACAGTGGTGCAGTGGGTTTGGCCAGTACCAGCTGTGTGGTGAATCTGGGGCTCAAGTCCTGCTTGGGGTGCCTTGTGTTGGACTGGTGTCCCATCCAGGGTGAGTCCCCTTGTGTCCTGTCTTGCCAGGTTGGGCTCTGGTTTGCTGTGACCCTGCTTGGAAAAAGTGGTTTTAGACATTGTGTGTTTATGCGGAGAATGTGTTCTCCTCATTGGTCATGCCCTGCATGGTCCTTCATACATATGTGAAGAATTTGGGTGCCTTGCTAAATGTTTAACTCTAATCTCAATCAATTCTCAAAGACATCTATGGCATCACTGAAGTCCTCTTTGGAGTGAACTGTTCCCTGCTACTAAAGATTATGCCTTTTATTCTAACCCTCACAAATCTTATTCTAAATTAGAGCATTTCTTAAATCTTGATAACTTCTTTCATATAGTCAGATGTTATCGGATTGGTCAGATTGGTTGAAGTGAAGTGGTGCAAGGTGTGATGAGACACAGAGAAATCTTAGTGCCACTTGTTCATTAAGAGATCACCTCCCCAGCATTGTGGGAACTCATTGTAGAGCCTGATGGCAGCCGCTAGAAACAACCCCAGGTAGCACTTCTTGGAACACTGCAAGTGGAACAGTCAGAAGCTGAAAGTGTTCCTTTATTTTACTACAGCAACCAGAGGGTGTGAGCCATTGTCTATAATGGACCTGACATTATTCGGAGTACACCTTTGAGTGACCTCCAGCAGGGAGCCCAGAGTTACAGTTAGGTTTCACTCCCAGTATGGATCCAGCCTTCCCAATTAACTTATTGAGTCTACACTGAAAAAAATGGAAAGTAGCTCTACTGAAAATACTAAAACAATACATTTACAATCAACTTAATACATGCATGTTTGAGATGAGAACATAATAATTATATTGCATAAAGTCCAAGTGAAATTCAACAGTCATCAAAAAGTGATATGATCACGCTGCAATAAAATTTATTTTATTTTTTTATTTTTATTTTTATAGAGCACTCTTCTCACGCAGTGACACAGAGCACTTTAACACAGACATAAAGCATGAAAAACAGATACAAAATGTTCCGATTTATTTAGACTTCTAACAGACGGTGTTCACTCAACATCACTTTTACTGCTTGTTCAATTTACTTAATTAAAATTAGTTAATGCAACACAATTCTTTTGCATTTTGTCTCAACTTAATTTCACTGTGTACAATCCAGCTACGTTTACTTAATCCAGTTGTGTTGGGACTATGTGAATAATATAATATTTGTTGGGTCAGTGTATTGCTGAAACTGAACTGAAAAAGGGAGGCTCTATTTAAAAATATATATCTATTCATATGATATAGTATATTGTATTGTATATAGTTATAATTGATTAGTTTAACATTCTATCACTTTATTAAATATATATGAATGACACTTAATTAATAATAAATATTGTAACGGCGCTGAGGGGGTTGTACCGGCACCCTGTAAATAGTTGATGTTAGTGTTCATGTGCGTACATAGCTCTGTGTGTATTGTGCTGATTGGTTGTCGTTCCATTTATGTTCAGTGTTGGAGAGGGGAATTCTGGGGAGTCCCGGGAATAGCCCCTTAACTGTGGGGCGTAGCTAGGGGGCTGTCATACTGCTGGTCAAAGACATGTATGTGTTTAATGAGGAGCATATTCGTTTTACCCTGATTTCTGAGCCTGGTTTTAGTATCCCCGTGAGGAGATGCTACAATATAATAAATAATGTTATGGAAATGACAAAGGGATACATGTTTTTTCTCTGTCTTGTTTTCTGAAAAAAGGAGAAAACCTCAAGTTTTTTTTCGAGATGATAAAAATAAGACGGAAAAAATGTTGGTGTCAGTTACTGTATGTTCTGAGTCTGAACTGTTTGCAAATGCGTGTTTCCACCAAGGTTTATCACAGCTTCATTTCTATGGAAAAAAAAACATTAGATGGACTTCTGTTGAAACGCTGTCCATGTATTTAGCTTGTATTCAGGAAATATCATGTTTATTCCTCACATATTTTGTCTCTGCCTTCTGCGAGTTTTTTTTTTTCGTTTGCGCCGGAGGCTGCAACTTCAAATCGCAATAGTGATCGCGATAGTCAGTCGCGTAGTCGCGACAGTTGATCCTGTGCAGTAGTCCCTACAGTGACCGTGATAGTCGCGACAGTGGTTGCGATCGTGATAGTCGCGACAGTCACAGTGGTCATGATAATCGCGGGAGTGGCCTCTCGCTGTGTGCCGGTGTTCCAATGACTGTTTGTAGGAATCTCCTGTGGTAATACTGTTGCCCTAGCATTCCACTACAGAAAAACCTGCACAGTCCAACAGAACTGCAGAACTGGTAGAATATCAGCAACAATGGCTGACTTTGTCCTTTCTTGTACAGAGCTTCCGTGTTGCATGTCCATTGCAGCCTATTGTCCATTTTCACTCCAAAATACTTATATGTCCCCACTACTGCCGCTTCCACTCTGTCAGTCCTCACAGGGCACACTGCACCCTTGGGCATCCTGAAGTCCACCACTGTCTCCTTGGTCTTTCCAATGTTGAGTTGCAGCAAGTTCAGTTTGCACAATTGAGCAAAGTCCTTCACCAGGTTCCTGTATTCATCCTCCTGCCTGTCCTTGATACATCCAACAATCACTGTGTCATCTAAGAATCTCTGCAGATGACACAACTCAGTGTTGTTCTTAAAGTCAGAGGTATACAGGGTAAACAGGAAGGGACCAAGAACTGTTCCTTGAGGTGTCTCAGAGCTGCGCACTATTATATCATACAGCTTGATGAACTGCAGTCTGTCAGTCAGGTTGTTCAGAATCCAGGGCACCATGGTTGTGTCCACATGCATGGACCGAAGCGTTTCTCGCATCAGCCCCTGCTGCATAGTGTTGAATGCGGCTGCAGAAATCAGAGAAGATGATGGTCACAGTGCTGCCTGCCTGGTATTCTCTGTTCAGCAGGTATACAGTGGCATTCTTCATTCCATTATGGTCCTGGTATGCAAACTGGAGTGGGTCTAATTAGTGTGAGAAGAAAAAGCAAGAATGTAAATTTTTACCACCCCAGGAAAACTGGAACCAGGGAACAAGTATTAAGGCAAAGCTTAATTCCAGTTATGCAACTCATGTTATGAAGTTACTATTCTCTGCAAACCAAAGTTACTGCAAACTCAACAACAAGCCTAGCACTCTTTTGGTCTAACAGCTGAACTCACAACATTATAGGAGGTCTATTAAGTCTGTAGGGACACTTTAGGTCTAGTTACATATAACCCCTGCCAATTAATGACACATTCAGAGTTCTGTAGGTCACTTTATATCCCTCAGGGGCAAGGCTCAGATGACAAAACAAAATCATCTTTGGAAACGGTGGCACAGCCACTACTGTTGCTGTCTCACAGCACCTGGGTGGTGTGAGAGGACATGGGTTTGATTCTCACTCAGTTTGTGTGGAGTTTGCATGTTCTCCCCGTGTCTGCATGGGTTTCCTCCCACAGTCCAAAGACGTGCTGTTCAGGTTCCCCATAGTGTGTGAGTGACGGAGAGACTGTGTTCCACTGATGTACGGACAAGTGACCCACTGTAAGTAATGTATCTAGCAGTGTAAGTCACCTTAGTGAATAAGGTGTGTGGACTGATAACACTACATAGAGTTCATTGGAAGTTGCTTTGGAGAAAAGTGTCTGCTAAATAAATACATGTAAATGGAAAGTTTATTACTGCACAGTACCTTGTAGGAGGACTTCACTTCATTAAATGTCACAATTACTGCTGATGAAATCTGGTAAACTATTCAGTCAATGCCTTTGGACGAAGCTCCAGGGTTCAAATGCTTTTCTGCAGAAATCTAAAAGAATTTTGGATCCTACACTAATGCTGTCATTTAACAGCATACTTAAAGGCAGACATATCCCTGATTTTTGGAACACAGTTGCAATTACTCTAATTTTAAGGAAAAAAATGTGAGAATACATTACGTATGTTACTTCAAATGTTCCTCCTTTTGACCTATTAGTTTGTTGAATGTTTATTTTAAAAAGTAACCAAATCTCTGGCACATAAACTAAAGAATCTTTGATGAAACATCAAACTGGCTTGTGTTTGGTTCTGATAACATACATCAGGCTTCAAATTTCATAAACTTCATTGCTGAGAAGCAGGGGCCTACTTTGGTTATTTCTCCAGATGTAGAAAAGAGATCTGGCAGGGTTTATTCACTCTTTTGAAAAGGTTTAGGACAAGCACTACCTTTTTAGCCTAGTTAAGGTTTTATGTTCTAACCCTTTGGCACAAGTTAATACAAATGGCTTACTCTCTGACATGCCATATAGGGAAGATGCTGCTGGCAAGTAGGTCCCCATTCTCTGTTGTTCTTTACACGTATGACTGAACCTTTGACAGAAGCTATTAGGACTAATAAGACAAGAAGTGGAAAGTCATTTCTAATTGTATATGAATGGAGTATAATAGAGAAAAAATAATACCAGTATGGTTTTTGTCATTTACTCTGTTTGGAAAATAATGCACTTTGCATAAAGAGGGGTGATGCCTATTTCCTTTTCAACTGCAGATCAAATAGTGGTAATTTTAAACCACGTAAGAAAGAAGCTTAGTCTATGTCATACAGATTTCTATACTTAAATGCTGTACTTGCAATTACAGCATTTTATTGTAGCCCTAGCATAAGAGAATAAACTTTGATGAGAGTCAACTAAAAAAGGAAAAAAATGCTGATCTCACCGAGTAGTTGCAGGGGTATGATATATGAATTACATACTGATTTAACAATCAATGGTATACATTCTTATGACACAGTAAGGGAGACATAGAAGCTTGGCCTAGACTCTTTTAGTGACTTTGCTATAGCCTATGTTCAGTCACGGCTATGGACGAGCGCCCTGAGGAACTTGGATATCATCGCATCAGCTGGGGCATTTATGTTTTTGCCTTTATCTTCACCACGTTACTCACAAGGCAGTGAGAGACTCACTGGGAGCAGGAACATCTAAAACCTGTACAGGTAGACTTGCCCACTGCCCTCTAGTGACTTTGAATGTTTTTCTATATGTGCTAAGGTATTCACTGTCTACACCTACCTAACCAGCCAGGAACAAAACTACAAGTTCATTCACAGAATATACCTTACTCCAATATGTGTTTATTACATATTTCCAACAATGTCCCAGGGTTGGGAATATAAGGCTGCCTCTGGCACTCTGATACATCTGTTCTGGGAATGTAGTATAGGATACAAACTTATTGGAGCAGTGTTCATTCAACGATTCAAAAAACATGATTTTTTCCTCCCTTTATGTATGTTCTTGTTAAACCACAACACAATTTTTTTTTTAGCATAGGCAGCAACACTGGGTCACAGCAAGACAAAAAATACAAACAGCAGCATAAAGAGGATGACTACAATGACAAATATAAGCAAGGACAAAAATTGCAACATTTCAAAAATGTGATGAAGTATACCATTAAGTCCACTATCAAAACAGGTGTCCAAAGGTCCTATTGAGTTGTTACATAGATCAAATGTTAATTTTTACTACTGAAAGAAAATTCATCCCTTGGGAAATCATTTACTATTTCTACAGGGCAGATTTCAGGTATAGACCACAATGTTATACTACTACTGAATTACTGAGACTGAATGAAGTAGAACTAACAAAGGTACTTGTAAGTTTTCAAAACATTTTTCAGCACAGTGATTCAGATTAAAAATATTTAAATACATTTAAATCCATATACCATTAAGTATATTGAAATCCCAGGTAATAAATTTAAATAGGATCACTAGTAAATTTATAATGAAACAATAATGTAACATCATTAATGCATTCTATCTGAACCAGCGAAGTAGAAAGTAGAGAGAGAAAAGGGCACAAAGATATACAGAGAAAGCCTAAGGAGCTCTCCTCCTCAGAAAACCTGTCGACCACTACTTTGTTTACAGGTGTGCATCAAAGGTTTCAAACGTAACCAAAGACCCCTTGCTGCGCCTTCCGTCCAGACACCGCCACACATAAAATAAAAAGAATGAACTCCGGTTGAAAACAGAAGCCTGAAAAGAAGCAGAACAGGCAGAAATTCAGCTGTTCCCAATATGTGTATGAATCAATGTCAGCTCTTCAAAGAGACCAGAAAAACAGCGGCAGAAAAACAAGCAGATCTTCCCCTCGCATAATCTCAGTTGGACGGGTACTCGTTAATTTAGTTGTTTTCCTTTTCTGAGAGTGTGTTGAGAGGGAAAAAAAAAATCTGATAATTCTCGTTGGCTTTGGAACAGCACGTTGAATTCTGTCACTTGTCCTCATTATGGCAATTAAAATTTTCAGTAGGCCTACAGGAGGTGAAAGTTCCACATCTCCAGAGTGGAACACAAATTTAAGCAGCTGTCTGAGAAAACAGCCTCCACCAACTTTTCTTGTAAGTTATTAACCATAGGCTGATTACTTTTGTATCCTTACACTTGACATAATGTTATATTTGTCAAGAAAGAAATGTTGCACTCTTACAGCCTACACCACAAGGTCCCTCTACAAACACGTGATTGACCCAAGTTCTTAACTTTCCTCCACTAGAAAAATAAGCATTTGATCTAAGTAATAACTGAAATGAATTCTGGATTGTGTAAATTCTGTTTTTAATACAATAAAATATGAACTAGAGATGAAAAAAAAAAAGTTAAAAATCTAAATTAACCCGAAGAGGAAGACAAATACGGTAAAGAAAAGCAGATTTTTTTCTTTACAAATGTATTCCAGTAAAAGTTAAAAAGTACTGAAGTCAAAACCTACGTTTTTTATTAAATTTTCTTGACGCGCAAGAACTAAACACGCCTCCGCGTGAGTGACGAAAAGCGTAACTTGTTCAGAAAGTGTCGCTCGACTGCGAACTTCCGGCTTTTACGCTACTCTCGCGACAGATTGAATATGTGGCTCATTTGGGCAATGTTGACATCTTCTGGACACAGTCTATATCGCACATTTGAAATAAAAAATTTGGAAATGTCACAATATACACCGGGTTCTCAACTTACACGAATAACCAGGACCGGAAGGCTGTAAATTACACGATTTGTTTATAAATCTAGCCGCTACATTACCATCGGTAGATGCTTAATTTATTCACAGGCTAGGTTCTGTTACAAAAGAACATCACATAAAGCTATAATTAATTTAAAATGTGCAATAAGGCTTTATTTCTTCTATGATGATATATCCCATTAAAAACCTGCCACTATTTAAAATAACAGTAGAGCAAAGGCTAGTGGTATTCTTATATCAGCTCTGTTTGAACCATTGTGTAAATGAAACGATCAGTAAACATGCGGTTGGCACAGGCTTCCCTCATTTTTATTGAGGAAAAGAAGAGGAGGATTGTGGGTGATGTAGTTTATAACAGACTAATAAAACAGAGACTGCCTCTTCTGCTTGTATGGGCCTATGTAGCAGGACTAATTTACAATTAAAATTATCCCCGGATATACACCGATTTGAGTTACCAGAACTCGACTTTACGATGACTTTCATTTATTAAGCCTTCTTCATTTTACCAGACATTTCTTAGAGTTTATGAGAGCCTGATTTTAATTTTGCGCACGTGCAGACAACTCAGTGAGGGAGACATGATTTACCGTTATATACATTTAAATTTTTTAATTTAGCTTTTCTCCAAAACGACTTCCGATTAACAGACTTATTATGTAGTGGTATTAGCCCACACCTTATTCTGTCAAGGTGACTTACAATGCTAAATATTGCGCTTACTTAGTAACTCGAAATTGTTGTTCGTAAATCCGCCCACTTGGTCAACAATCAGTAAATGCTCAATAATACAGCTTCATCCTTCTTTTCTGTTTTAATCCTTCTTCAGGTTACATTCTGTCAAAAAAATAAAGCGAAAATAAGCGGTGACACATTTATACACCCATTTTGAGCTCACAGTGCGGGTCAGTGGGGCTTGACACTTTACATCGTACATGTGGGCTGGGCGCCAGTTTGATGTCTTTAACTAAACACATATCACCAGTAACGTTAAGTCTACATTAAAATGACTGAAAGTAAAAGCTTGCAGTTTCATTGTGCTGTATATGTATCAGAGTCATTCTAAATCTAAAAATAACCATGGCAGATATGGAGCCATCACAGCATTACCATGGTGAGCAGCTTCAAGCAAACGAGAGCTGAACAAAGTTATTTCCAACAACATCAAAAGTAACACATGTGTTGTATTTTTCTTTTTTTAGGACCTTAAGCCTTCCAGAACCTGCAAGGCAACTTTTGAGAAATATGAGAATTGAGAAGTGTGTTCAAGCTTTTGAAGTGCTTTAAGAGCAAAGCTGGATAAATTTCATATAAATATTAGCGCATATGATGAGTACGGAATCCACACAAATAAAAACATGGCTTTCTTTGAGAAAGTAGCCAAACATCAATGATAGAGTCCAGATAGAGATACTATAGCAGCAGGTCGCCACCACCACTGACAAAGTGGAAACAAAACTTTTATCTGCTGATAAATGGAGTTTTCATAAATAAAGGGTTGACATAAACTGAGCGGTGTTATAAAAATAGGCCTGTCTGAGCCTTTGAAAAACTGCCATGACAGACAAGGATCTCAGGGACCAATACAGACATGTACAGAAAGTAGATCTATTTTGGAAATCACTGCACTCTATGGTAGAAATGGAGAGATGGCAGCTTTAAGAGTCTCAAATACAAACAGCTACATTATGACAAAAAAACAACTTGTGCCTAAAAATATTTTGTGAGCAATATTTAAATGCCTGGTGTTAACATTACAGAGTTGCTGAGGCCCAAGCAGTTTGTTTCTCCTATCTGAAATTGAAGAGCCAGGTCTAGTTTTCAATGTGCTCAGTGAAGTATTGGGTTGCTTACTTAACTGTAGCATAAGTGAAAAAGCCATATTACTGGATGAGAATGCAAATAAGACCTTTCTGGTCTTATTTTTAACCCACTTTTATTCACTGGGACCTGCTGAAGTCAGACAGCTTGTGGAAAAAGTTGTGAAATATACAGTAAAGAGGCTCCTTTTCTGGCACTTCATGTTAATATCGTTGAACGATGAAAAGCTCAACAGACAATGATGTGCTGTGTTATCAGAGCATTCTTATCTGCTGTTAACCTTAAATAAAGCTTGGTAAGGTGCTCAGGGAACCAAAAAAATAATTAAATAAAAAGCAGCACAAGAAAAAACAAAAATAGTATTTGCTTGTTTATTGCGCAAATGGATGTGGCAAACATGTTTTACAGCATGTACCGTGATCTCATTTTGGTGAGAGAATTTAATCACCAGACATTTGATTTTTCCTTATAAATATATTAACTACTGGAATCTCCCAAAAGTAGGAAGAAATTCATTGAAAGGGACATTCATTTCCATGTTTCTGCATAAAAAGTGAAAAAAACATTAAAATTTTTGCCCTGCATTATACCATTGATAACCAATAGAGGACGCTCATTGACTTCTTAAGATTTATTTTTTCATATTATTTAAGTCCCTTAACTGAAATTAAAATGTGTATGTAAATATCTGTAAAATGCATATATTTATTTATTTTAGTATATATTTATAGAAATTTCAGTTTAGCATTGTTTGTAGTCATCATTTATTGTACATTTTAGTACATTTTAGTTTAAGACATACCAGATATGTGTCTTAATAATACAAGTACAACAGTCAAAATATCAGCAGTACAAGTAAGAGTTATGGGTAACACTTTTTATGAATATATAACAACATACAGTATAACTGTGATATGCTGTATTACAGTGTTAATTATACCTCAGTTTGTGAAGAAGCAGCAATGAAAACTTGTCCTTGTTTGTGTTGTCTGGATTATGATATGCATTTTACAAAGTAATAATAGACAAATTTTGGGGGAAAAAGCAATTTTTCCACTGTATTGAATGAACTCTGATTGCCCTGCATTGCTTCCTGGAAAGGAGGAATTGAAGTATGTTACGACCAGGATGGGAAGGATCTGTAATGACTTTGCTTACAAGCTTCCTAATCCTCAAAGTATAGAGGTACATGTCTGGTTAGTTAAAAACATTCAGCATGTGTTGGAAAAATTGTTAGTTGCATTGCTGGTTGATGTCTTCTACACAAATACTGTGCCCTGATAGCTGGTTGATTCTGGCCAATACCAAAAACCAGCAGAGGGGTTTGAGACTATTGTTTCAATACTGTATGATTATTGATAAATTGTGCTGTTACACTGAGGCTGGACAGTTTTCAACAGAGTGAACTGATTTAAATGTATGAATCACAAAAAGAAAAGCGAAACTCTCACAAGTTAAGATGCATTTTTTTAATCAATTGAATCACCTGTATTTTTTTCCGTATTATATACACTTTCGGGCAAAATAGCTTCACCGCAAGCTGAAGATCTGCATTTTTTTGAAAATGTTAAATATTTTCCAGCTCAGTTATTATTTGTGTGCTCATTTCTCATTCATTAAATAGGCCACTGTGTTTTTATTTTAGTAGTGGCCACAATCTCACATACATGTGTTACTGTTTTTCAGCACCATAACTTTCATTTTGCATTAGACGGAGAAAGGCCAGTCAGGGTTGCTGTGTTCAACCTTGAGGGCTTCAGATGATAGTACAGGGAATATTGTGTATAGGGAAACAAACATGAACTCAGCAGGTTGTACACTGAGGCCTCCAGAGAGTCAGTGCCACTTTGGTCCGGTTCTCGGTTATAAGGGGTTATTACTCTTATATACATACTGTATAAACATTATTGTAATTATATGTACATAATGACTTTGACAATGTCTGTTAAATGTTAAATGTAGCTGAAAGAACAGATACCGTGTCAATTCCGTATATGTGGACCTACTTGGCCAGTAATTTGTGGTCTACTGATCTAATAAATAGACTAAGGTTGAGTAGTTTATTGGAGGGGATGCTCCTCAGCAGAACCCTTCTTTCAGAGCTCTATATTTTCAGGAATTCTTCAGAAACCAAAAAAATGGTTCATTGTGTTTTGCTAGAATGACAGTATCAGGGACTCACTTTCGCCACAAGATTAGACTGAGTGATGAGGGTAAACATGTCAATGACCTAGTAGTACTTCCTTAATCTTCATATAGCTTTAAAAATGTTCCCAGTGAAAGGTGATAGTCCTTCTCGTGATAGTGAAGGTGGTCCTCTGATTTCTGTTTTATTGAATTCAAGTGTCTTTTTCTTTTCCTGTGTAAAACTCCAACATCTATTAAGATGTAATCAAATGTATAATAGTGACCTTTTGCACTCTATTTTACTTCTATTGTACATTAAATGGTTTTTATGATAGAGAAAAAGACTGAAGTGATTTTAAGAAAATGACACATTGGACCACAGGAATTGCAGAACAAAGTGGTAAATTAACTGAACGGCATGCTAAATTAGCTTGACATTTTTAACTCCCTTTCATAAGAAATCTTTGATTTTTTTTGATAAGACATTTTCAGAAAATCTTGGTCTTCTCTTGCAGCAGCCATTGCAGTGTTATACAAGCAATGATTAGAAGTGATACCTTTTGTAATCTCTAATCCAAAACAAACACAAAATGTTCAGATTGTTTCCATCAAAATCTGAAACTGGTTCAGGTGGATCATTGCATCTGGACAAATAAAAAAAAAACCATACATATAGCAACATACATGCAGCCTTATTTTGTGATAAAATTGATTATTTGGTCTAAGCTGCACACTCAGGTGTCCAAACACTGAGGGTCAGGAAAAGTCATTGCAGAGGTGTTTAAAATTCAAAAAGATTTACTGAGTCAAGATTTAAGGCTCCTTTTTTTAATTCTTGTGAGAAAGCGTTTTGAAACAAAAACTGGTACTAGCAGTACTTTAAAGTCAACCGTAATTTGAAACAGACAAAACTGAGCTAGGATTTATTTTGCAAGGAGGTAAGTTTTAGACACAATAGGGAAATTTACAAAATGGTTAGGGTTTGTACAAAACATATATGAATGTACAACACGCACCAATAGTGCTGATTTAGCTCACAGGAGCTTCGTGATTCTACCTGCTATCTCAATAGCTTGATAAGTGAAAAGTTATGTTTGAAGTCATGGCTGGATTACTGTTTATATATGGCCTAAAACGTATAGTGTTGAGAGATGGGAAATGCTAATCCAAGGTGTGTCTCTAAAACCTAAAAGACTGGCCATTTGCATAAAGCGTCCACACCATCACTCTCTTGCACATGTAGGAGAAAGTGCAGATGAGCTGTCCGGAGCTGCAGAACCTCATGGTTGATTGACGCAGAGTGACCCAACTTCCATATCCCTACATCAAAAGTCACTGGTGCAGTGAGGAGTCCCTTCCAGTTCTCAGAGTATTACCTTCCTAAGCCATGGAAGTTCTCTATCTTGGCTGTGTACATGTTCTTCTTCATGTTGACTGGCCTGTGCCATTAAAGGATTGTTACAACCCCCCACCCTGGGTCATGGCACGCACAAGTGCCATTCCTCCACTGCGTGGCTGATACTGGTAAATCCCAGAGGGCATGCAGCACAATCCCCAGACCTCAACCCAACACACCATCTTTTGGATAAAACACTATTGGCCTGAATTTACTAAGGTCCAGTCTGCAAAATGAATAAAGCAGATGCCCCTGGAGACTCCATGATGTTCCCCATAACAGTTTTGCTCCAGATGAAATCCCGCCTACCACTTGTTTTGTGTCCCTCTCCCATAGGCATTCATGAGTAACATCAAGGCAGTACAGATCCAGGAGTCTGGATAGAGCAATTGGCCATCAAAAGGGAATATGTACCAAAGGCAGTGTGGCCTCAGTTGCTTACCTGGGTCCATAGTTCACTAAGTTCTTGCTATCCAGGGGTGAGTAAAAGACTTCAGCTCCCAACAGGAGAGTTCTGGCTTTCAAAAAATGAGACAGACTGTGAGAGAGTTTGTGCTGGCCTATACCACCTGGGCTCAGTCCAAGGCTTCCAGACAGCTACCAGCCAGAATGCTGGAGACCCCTTTCTGTTCTCATTTAACTCTGTATACCACTCAATTTTGCAGTTGACTTGCTAAGATCAGAGGGAAGCACCACTTTCCTAGTGGTGATTGACAGATTTTCAATGGCTGTCAATTGATTCCACTTAAAGATATACCCGCTGCCATAGAGACTGCAGAAACCTTTTTTCAAGAGGATTTTAGGTTTTACGGAATACCTGAAGATATTTTATCAGATTGAGACCAGCAGTTCACAGCAAGAGTTGGGAAGTCTTTTTGAATCCCATTTATGTGTGCAGAAGCCTGAGTTTAGGATATATCCCTCAACTGAATGGACAGACACAATGACTTAAGAAATCTGATCGTTTCTGTGCAGCTAGCACAAGCAGAATCAGATCGATTGACATAAGTTCCTTCTTTTGACAAAGTACGTACAGAAGTTTCTTAGACATTTTTCCACGAAAGTAACATTTCTAGTGCCTGCTAGGTTATTCACCTGCCCTGTTTTCATAGATACCCTCATCTAGTGACATTGCTGCAGGTGATGATTGGTTCAAGAGAAAGCAAGAGGTTTGGCAATAAGCTCATCTATTTTTCCAGAAATCAGTCAGGGCACACCATGGTAGAGGGTAAGTTGTCACATGTCACATCATCTGAACCACTTGTCCCATACAGGGTCGCGGGGAGCTGGAGCCTAACCCAGCAACACAAGGCATAAGGCTGGAGGGGGAGGGGACACACCCAGGACGGGACACCAGTCCATCCCAAGGCACTCCAAGCGGGACTTGAACCCCAGACCCACTGGAGAGCAGGACCCAGTCCAACCCACTGGGCCACCACACCCCCATAGAGTAAATTGTATGGCTTGAAATTAGTCTCCATTTAAGAAACTGAGTCCCCAGATGTAAGGTCTATTATTGATAGAATAAATCCAGTTGCATATTGTCTGCAGCTACCTCTTCACTATCCCACGTGTCCCACTTGTCATGGCTCTCTGTTGAAGCTGCCAGTTTACTGGTTCCATCCTGTGTTGGAGTCCAAACACTACGGGGGTGCTCTTGTTTAATTTGTTCACTGGGAGACCTATACCCTGGGGAACAATCCTAGGTCCTTAGGTTCCATCTTGCATCTCTCCCTCACCTAAATATTTCACAGGAACCATTTGGACTACCTGATGCTAAACCCTAGAGGACATCCACTAGCTCATAAGTACAGGGAGGCTCTCACAGTGGAGGAAAAGTCGTGATCTCTGGGTACAATACCTTGCATGACTGCAAGAGGCCCCGTTCTCCAGAATTGTGGTAACTTTCCAGCACATGGGCTCTGCATCTGCAAATGAAAACTGTCTTCAAAAGGGAACAGTGGAGAGAGTATCTGTGGAGTTTTGATTGTGTCACTGTGGATGACAAAACCGGTTTGCTGTGTCCTTGTGTCTCTCACCAGTCCTGATCCCACTCCTCAGTATCTTTCTATTTGTCTGAAGATTTTCACTTATTTCATTGTAAAAAAAAAAAGAAACTCTGGGCCTGGATATATAGTGTCCCATTTGTCTGTGCTGTTATAATAGTGGCTTCTGGCAGGTGGCTGCCTGCTATAGTGGCTCCATGTTTTCCACATTTGTTGTGGTTTATTTTTTAATTTTGTTTGATTATTTTTTGTTTTTGTCATTGTAACAAAAGGAGGCCGAGACGGTCACGCGCGGTGCTCGTGAGGAGGGGTTTATTACGGGCAGGTGTGTCAGTGGACGGAGGGACAGGATGGGGAGAAGGGGGCACAGGAAACTGGTGTCGAGGGGTGGTGCTCCAGGTGCGGGATGGGGGTCGGTGAGGTGCTCGGGCTCGTGCTTCCTGGTGCTCCGGCTTCGTTTCCGGCATCCAGGCTTCACGCTCTCTCTCACTGGTCTGCCCGAGGGAAGAAATAAAAGACCTGTTGAGATTCCGGTGTCGTTGCTCCGCCCTTAGGCCGACCCGGTGTGCTACAGTCATACTATACATGATTGTACCAGTGGTATTTATTTTTGTATTCACAATGAACACAGAGCAGCTGTGGAGTATGTTTACTGTTCTATTGTCTTCTCTTTGGATACTTTATTAAATCACAGTACAGACTACAGTGACTGCAACTCTTTGGAATTATCCATGGAAATCTCTTTTGATCAGACCTATTGTGCTTTAACACCGTTATTGATTCTGATTTGTGGGGGGATGGCGGAGCAGCGGACTCGGCTGGGTCCTGCTGTCTGGCAGGTCCAGGGTTCGAGTGCTGCTTGTTCGAGTGCTGCTTGGGGTGCCCTATGACGGACTGGCATCCCATCCTGGGTGCGTCCCCTCCCCCTCCAGCCTTGCGCCCTGTGTTGCCGGGTTAGGCTCCGGCTTGCTGCAACCCCGCTTGGGAGCAGCAGCTTCAGCCAGTATGTGTTATTCTGATTCTGATTCTATTGCACTTCTGTTTGAAGAGCAGCTACCCAAAATTGTGCATTTTTCATGTGGACAATGTAAAATAAAGACAAGGCAGTGCATAATGTGTGTGTGTTTTTTTCTTCCCTTCACCATTATGGCAAATTTAAGATTGCTAGCAAATAAGATGAAAGAGCTGGCAGTACTAATGAAGATGTAGAGGGAGTACCATGAATTTAGTTTTTTGTGCTTCATGGAGACGTGGCTACAGGAGCAAGTCAAATCCACCGTGAATGTGAAAGGATTTCCAGCTTTACGAGCAGACAGATGCCACCAGTAGTGCAGTAAGAGGAAAGATGGCGTTCCTGCTGTGCTTGTGAGGAATAAATGGTGGAATTCTGAACATGTCACAGGTAAGGAGAAGATCTACAACCCAAACACTGAGGTGACTGCCATCACTATGTGGCCATATATTATGCCCCGAGAGTTTACATTCTGCCCTCTGATAACATGGAACCGAAGTAAGAAATCATCCACGTGAGAATTACAAGATTCCACACAGCACCCCTGTGCAAGAGTAGTTAGTCCGTAAATCAGAAAGGAGGTTCCAAAACTCATGATGAATTTCAATATTGTCTGTGAATAAATGTAGTAATGACAGCAGTAATGAACTCAAGAAAAGCCAAAGTAATTCAAAAGAATAAAAGTAACAACCCTCTTTGTTTTTCAGTGTGCTCTCCTTGAAAATAAAAGCAACGTCCCCACCACGGCCCACACCCTTAAGACTGTAAAAAGTTTAAGCCATCGGGAGGGCTTTGACTTAGGGTAAAGTCATCAGGAGAATCAAGAGTGAGAATATCTAATTTGGAGTGGAGAATAAAATCACTTTACCAGAACAGCTTTACTACATACAAAGCAGATGTGGAGTAATGAACATTTAAGTCACAGACTAAAATTTCTTCTCTACAGCTTTAATATTAATTATGTTAGATGCATGGGGACCCCTGCAGTAAGATCTGCATTTAGTTCAGGGTTATGGGCTGTCTGGAGGTGGTGATTTAAATTTAGAGGTTCAATGCATGTGACCAAGGTGACGTTGTGACATCTTCTTGTAGCTTTTATAAGTAGTGGAAACCTGCTGTGGACACAGACACACACCATCTGAAACCACTTGTCCCATATAGGGTTGCAGAGAACCAGAGCCTAACCCAGCAACACAGGTCTTAAGGCTGGAGGGGGGAAGGGATACATGCAGGATGGGACACCAGTCTGCTGTAAGGCACCTCAAGCAGGACTTGAACCCTACACCCACTGGAGAGCAGGCCCTGGCTAAACCCACTGTACCACCACACCCCCCTACAGACAATACCTACTCTAGACATTATTGGAGACCTGAGATAACCAGCTTCCTATTCGCATTTTTGCTCACATGGACACAAATCTATTGTTTAGTTCTTCTAATTAACAAATATCTAATACTGTTAGTGCCAGCATGGACAATACAGTTCAAGAGATCATTGTTGGTAATCAGTATTTTTTTAAGTTAACAACAGAACAGAATAGAACTAGGTCACAGCAATATAAAGACAGGAACAACACAGAGAAAAATTTCAAATGCGTGATGTTAGGGACCATCAAGTGCGTGTCAATTCTTGGCAACCGCATTAGTAGAGAGCCTTCAGAAACTTCTGTCCTCCACTTGTTTTCATTGCAACTGTGGTAGAATCTATTCATCTGGTTGATCTTCATTCTATTCTTTCTCCTTCAGCGTTCCTAAGCATTACTGTCTTACATTTACATTTCTGAGAGAGTCAAATCCTCTTATGATGTTTCCAAAGTACAATAACCTCAGTCTCATGATTTGTGCTTCTAATGATAGTTCTGTCCTGGTTTGATCAAATATCCATCTGTTTGTTTTCTTGGCTGTCCATGGAATCCTTAAATATCTCCTCCAGCACCACAGTTCAAAAGAGTCTGGATTTTTCCTGTCCTGTTTTTTGTCAAGTCCGACTTTCACATCTGTTTAGTGTTGCTGAAAACACCATTACTTGAACACCTGTAATATTCATTGCTGTTGATACATCAGCTCAGTTGAGGACCTTTTCCAGATCTTTCATTGCTCTACCAAGCACTAGTCTCTCAACTGAGAATACACCATCTTCTTCACCATCTGCATTAAAGTCTGCAGCAGTCCCACTTATCGTGTGATGTAAGATCACAGTGCTGACAATTTTAACTTTCTTCTATTTTAATCATAGCCCAGTGTTTTAGCTCACCACCTTGACTGTTCAGCAAGATCTTAAGATCTTCTTCTTCCTCTGCTATTAGTGTGGTGTCATCAGAGATTATCTTCCGTCCACCTATTGTTCTCTCTGATAATTTAAAGCCTGCTGGATCTCAGTCTTGACCCTGATGTGCTGGAATAAACTCCTGTAGTCCCTCAGAACCTCTGAATCTCTTCCAGCATTCAAAACTCATCAAAACTCTTTTGGGCCTATTTCCCTTCTGACCTCCTGAACCTTTTGTAAAATGGTGCTTCACCGACTGCTACTTTTTATCTACATGTTATTTTCCAATTTGTATGTTGCTTCTACCGGTAGCTATTGGAATATGTGTGATATGACAAAGGTGTTGTTGAACAAACCAGCTGTGCTTCGGTATCCATGTCTGTGTATGTTATCCCTCTGTCTGCTGTGGAATGTACCTTTGCTTACTATGAGGTGTATATTGTTTTAGAGAAAAGTGTGTTTCAAATCAATTAACATAAATGGAAATAATGTGATGGTCCTGTGTTTCTACCCTTGAACCAGGTGTGTCTTCATCATTCCTAATAGCTTCTAGTAAAGGTTCTAGCAGGAGTGTAAATAATTATACGATTTGCAGATGGTATAATCACAGATGGGAACCTTTAAAGGTGATCTTGCATTTCTTCATTGCTACTCTGGTGATGTGCTCCTTATCAGAGAAATGCAGAAATTGAGCCAGTTCACTTCTCAGGGGGATCATTTGAGTTAGGTATACAAGTTGAGTTTATTTACGTGAAACTGGAGGAGAATAGGCTGGCAAACCCACCTAAAATGGCAATTTGCTCTGCAGAAATAGTTTGAGAGGTTGATTGATTGCTCCAGTTCTTGTTTTTCAACTTGTCCACCTTCTCCCAACACAGCTTAACTTCTCACTTCAGAACAGCTTGCGATTCAGCTAAATCATTTGCAGCAGAAATCCTGCACTGGGTTTCATAAAAAACAAAAGAATCCATCCATCCATCCATCCATCCATCCATCCATCCATTATCAGTAACCTCTTGTATAATGTAGGGTTCCAGTTGTGTGGAGCCTTTCCCAGAAGCATGAGATTTGAGGTGAGGTATAGCCTGAATGGGATGCCAGCCCATCAGAGGGCAATCACACACAGTCTATCACTCACAGATACATACTATGAACAATAACACACATCTTTGGACTGAACTGAACAGCTGGAGGGACCCCACACACATATGAAGAACATGGCAACTTCACATGGACTGTGCTGAATTTGAACTTGCATTCAAACCCACGATACTGGCGTTGTGAGGTCACTCTGCACCATCATGACACCTAAAACAACAGAATAAAATGACACAATAAAAAGATAAAATAATGAAGTAAGTGATGAGGGGGTACGGTAAAAGGAGGCAGAAAAGGGACCATGTAAATGTATTATATAAAAGGGATTTTGAATATGTTGGTGTTAAATTTTTAAACTCGTCCACTGAGGATCTGATATTCTACACTTGGTTTTGAGTTGATTTTCTTTGCATTTAGAAGGTAACAGAGGGGTTTTGCATGTTTTATTAAACAAGTGATTGAACCTTTTGTGGATCACACACACTCACTCATTGAAGTTATGCATTTTATGAGAATTCACTTTAGTTGATCACTTTATCTGGGCACAACATGTGATAAGATATAGGTTTACTGCGCTAGGGTACATGCAATCAATCAAACAACCCTAAGCAAAAATATGAGCTGCCTCCATCTATTCTCTTGTTAATTCACAACCCAATTTCTTTCTTGATGATGTTATGGTGCATGAGCTAATTACTCCTACATTCTTGGCAAGGAAATGTATTTTAATGTTGAGGACTAAACCAGAAGTTCCCTCTGTAAATATGCAGATGACTGAAGTGTTGAAATTTCTCCAACTTGAAAAAACTGACATTTTATTAAGTTCCCAGTTCTAACAAATTCTGGAATGTCTGAATGCATTTCTGTTTTTTTTTAGAGTGTGGCATTATTATAGCTGTGACACACTGTGACCTTTTTTCCATGCCCTTGCTCTGTGTACGTAAACGTATTTACAGTTTCTGGGTGCACTGTTTCTACCTCTGTGTTGCTGTGACCCTGTGCTGTTCAAGAAACTAATTGGAAACATTACCTGGACAAATGTCACAAGTTACTTTTTTTAATTTGGTCATTTTAAAACTTAAATTTGATGTTTACCAAATAGTGCAGAGTGTTATAACTGTCAGATGACATTAAAGCACAAGATTCCCTAATGAATATGAATTGAGTTAATTAACTTTCTTGAGCTCTCTGGTAAGCAGTCTGTGCTGAGAGGTGACTTGCACTGAATTACACCTGTATGCGACCTGTCTTTAGCATTCTGCTGTGTTGTTGGATAACCTGGGCACAGGGTGGGCTACTGGGTCAACCACAATGGAAAGCTTAGGCAGCATGGTGTCACAACGAGTAGTGATGCTGTCTCACAGGGCCTGGGTGGTGTGAGAGAATGTGGGTTCAATCCCTGCTCAGTCAGTGTAGAGTTTGTGTGTTCTTCCTGTGTCTGTGTGGGTTTCCTCTGGGTGCTCTGGTTTCCTCCCACAGTCCAAAGACATGCTGTTCAGGTTCCTCCACAGTGTGTGAGTGACACAGAGAGTGTGTTTCACTGATGTATAGATGAGTGACCCATTGTAATTAGTGTATCTAGCAGTGTAAGTCACCTTGGTGAATAAGGTGTGTGGGCTGGTAACACTACATAAAGTTCATTGGAAGTTGCTTTGGAGAAAAGTGTCTGCTGAATAAATGCAAGATGTTGCAGCTGTATTCTCTCATGCTTTTTGCCGCCTGCTTATGTGGAGCCGGAGGGGATTTAGAGAGGGGTCACGAAGAGGCTTAGCAGGCTGCAACTGACTAACCCATCGCTGCTGAGGCTCTGAAAGGAGTAGCTCTGACAGCAGTCAACCAATAATTACTGCTCATCAGAGAGATGATTTTTACTTCCCTTTCTCTAAGTTTTCCTAACATCCTTTCCACTGGTCATGTTGGATCTTCTACCCTGTGATGGACTGGCTTCCCATCCAGGGGTACCCCCCTCAGCCTTGTTTTTGGGATAGGCTCCGGGTCACCGCGACCCTTCTCAGGATAAGCCGTTATTGAAATCGGAGGGCTGGATGTCGGATCTTTTCTTGGGCAGTTGTTTTGTTTGCTATCCGCTCTTCATACTGTTCTCTACACCTTATCCATGGTGACAGATGTCACTTTAACCACTTACTCTAAGCTGATAAGTCCATTTAATTAGGCTTAAGAAGCAGAATATGAAGGTATTACTCTAAGAGGTATTAAAGTGGAACAGAATGTGTATACAACTTAAGCTTTTAAATGTAACTTTTAAACAAGAGGTCAACAGGGACTTAGTTAATAATGTCCAGCTTGTTTCAGTACATTTATGTTACTGCTAATTTGAGTTCTCGGTGCATGTGTTATAAATAGTAATGGGTGTAGCTTTTTTTCTAATGGGGGCGCAGTGGCGCAAAGGGCTTGGACAGGTCCTGCTCTCTGGTGGGTCTGGGGTTCGAGTCCTGCTGGGGGTGCCTTGTGATGGACTGGCGTCCCATCCAGGGTATATCCCTTCTCCTGCTCTAGCCTCATGCCCCGTGCTGCTGGGTTAGGCTCTGGCTCACCGCAACCCTGCTTAGGACAAGCGGTTTCAGACAATGTAATATTTTTTCTAATGCGGGGAAAACTGAGTTTACCACATTTTTTCTCAGTTATTGAGAGTAGCTAATTGTGATTGCAAACAATGAAAGCATTCTGTGCAGGTAGAAGACAGGTCCAGTTAAGACATTTGGCGATTCGCTGAATCCGGCATAGTGAGCAGCTGGACTCCGTTTCGCTTCAGACACAAACCAAATGTCTGGAAGCATCAGATGAGAACCTCAAGATCTGCACAAAATAAAGTGTGGAAGAAATAGGACTGCATGGATTTGGGCTGAGCCGTTCACATCAGTGTTCCTTTGTTTTATGTTTTCTTCGGTTTTCCTACAACTGCCACATAACAATGAGCAAGTAATTTACAGACTTGGTAAATATTTTGCTTAACAGGTGCTTAAAGGGGAAAGATCTCATTAGTGAATATCTTTAAAAAAATGACCACATTTGTGTGCCACACCTGCTGCTATTGAATTCTGTACGAAGGAAACATTCGCAGGTTGTATTTCATGAAAAACATGTTTTGGAGTAACAAACTAACGCAGCATGGTAATTACATGCTGTTCTATGTAATTATATGTTAGCCTGGAGCCACTGCATAATTACCACAATGTTTAATAAAAGCCACTAGTTTTAACTGGCAGTTAAGAATCATACATTAGTTCTATATAAAAGAAATACTTACGCAGTCACATGATATACCTATGGATAACGCATGCAGTGTGGGTTTTTAATATTTAATAATATAAATAGTTACGAAAAATGGGCAAATCTTGTGATTTAGTATAGCCACCAACCTACTTTGTAATTTTTTTTGGTTCAACTTTTTGTTTATCTCTGACTGATTAATTATAGACATACATGTATAAACACTTTTAAAGCGGTCACACCTGGCTTCCTTCTACGCACCAGGTAGCTTGTATGGAAGGAGTTTAAAACATGTAATAGGTCTTTTGCACAATTATGCTGTTGACTTTGGTTTTACAACATAAAAAATACACTGAGTTGATTCTAGAGTTAACTTAGGTTATGGAAAAATATAAAAATCATGAAATACTTAGATATCTGTGGCAAGTTATCTAGCAGTGAATACAAATTCCCTCTGGAAGAGAATACATGGAATATACAGTCTTAGGGCATGTTTCTGGGTCTCTATCTTTCCCTGGAAAGGCTTTCCTGTGGAATGAGGACAAGGACTTCTCAGTAAGAAAGTAATTTGACACATTTCTCATAATTTAGACAAGGAACCTTACAACGGCTAGGAAGCAACCTTGTTTTACTCCATATAAATGTATGTAACAAAAGTGGTCCAGTCTAACAAAGGCTGTTTCCTTTGGTTTTCTTACCCTCCAGGCATTGGGCATCTGCAGGTTTGAGTGACCTCATAGGATAAAGAGGGTCACTATGCACTTGAGGCATGCATTTGAAGTACCCTGCATCTGCATCTTCAGCAAAGACTTTGTTAAAAAACATTGAAATGCTGCACAAGATGTAGAGGCAGTCAGGGGTGGAAGACATTCACCGCAAGCCGGTGCATGGATATCTGTCATGCATACTCTGGTTTACCTTTAGAACTCAGCTCTAATGACCTTTGGGGTAGCCATGGCAACCCTACTGCCATCAAAACTCTCACAGAATACAGATGCTCAATCACCTGTTCTTGTCCTCGAGAACAGTGATGCTTGGGAAAAGTAATCCTGTTCTGGCTCTATGCCAGATGGAATACTGTTTTGTACTGCGGAGTTACCAGGATCGATAATGCAAAGCATCGCCCAATGTTAGTACTTTAATTCAGATCGCATCCTGCCAGGCTGCTGACTTTCATTCACACATCAATTTATCAACAGCTTATATATATATAACGATGTATGAAGAGAATGTTCTTATGGAAAATGTTTGCTGATGCTGGCAATAAGCGCTTGTTGTCTTGGCTCATTACAATCCTTGCCTTTGCAGTCCTTCTTCCATAAAAGTGAATTGGCCAGAAAGAGCTGCTGTCATCTTGGCTTTTGCTACATCTGACTCAACACCAAGGAATTCATTTGTGTGTTTCCATGACAACCACCCGTAGGGTCAGTTGGCCCAATTAACCTATCAGCTGTGCTGCTTTTGATAATAAGATTACACTTGCGGCCAATGATTTTATTTATATTTCTGAAAAGGCATGGTTATCCTTTCGTCTACCTAAGACTTCCAGTGAAAGCAGTAAACCGCTGTGATTAATATTTAAAGGCCTGTTGGAGGGAAGGCAAAGAACTGTGTATCCATAATGTGTATCCATTGTGTTGAGGCACCTCTGTTGATGAATTGTGCAGTCATGCATCCTGGCAGAGCTGTGCTCAGTTCCACACTGCCATGCTACTGCTGTACAATGAGGGGACATGACGATTTTACTTTTACCGGCAGCCAGAGTGAAGCTGACAGTGTATGGAAACAGCTCTTGCTGAAAACAGGCACCTTTCAGTGAGATCCTCACTGGGTTGGGGTGGTCAGGGACATCAGAACAAAAGGGATCATTCATCTCTACCCAGCTCTCCACATACTCAGAAGATACAAAAGATTAATCACCCAACTATGAGCATCTTACTGATTCCCATACAAATGTGAGTTCGTCACACACACTACAGCGCCACAGTGTTAGCAGGAAATAGTATGTTGTGCCAATGGTAACAATGAGTAAGCATTTGGGAAAAACGAGAGCGAAGCCATGGGGAAAGCTCATTTGTGTTAGTATTTACTCTCGCAGTATTTCCTTTTATTTTCCAAAACCGTGTATGTTGTATAGAGTAGCAGTGGTCCAGTTCCTGCTGAGGGAAGCATAGTGCATGTAAGGCAGGGTAACCCCAATCTGCAGCAGGGCGATCACAAGAGCATTCATTCACTCACTCACTCACATAAAAACACGCTGTGGGCAATTTAGATTCACAAATTCGCATGAAAAACAGGTCTTCAGAGTTATATTTTTATTTTAGAGCACAGTTGACATTAAGAACATGGACTTAAAGTAACACCTTTTTACAGAAAGGCTCCAGCTGACAGGATTTAAAGGCTGTACAAGTGAGTTTATAGGTGTAGCACTCCAATAAATTTCTCCCATTACCCCCCCCTCCCCCCCCTTAGTGGCCCTTTCACCTGTTCTGTATGAGTGGATGTGTAATGTCTATTTAAAACCTCTGGACTGCTGGATCAGCCCTCATTCTAACTGCAGAACAGGGGATGTTTATTTTTACACAGTCGAAAGAAAAAGCCAGAGATGAGACCTTTGGTGGACATCACCCTATAAAGGGCCAGATGATATTGCTCAGTACAAAGCAAACCCAGGATCCCTCCACCTCCGTGCTCGCAGCGATACCTCCGGTTTGCTGGGCCACAGGTGGAATAAGGTGTGCAGTGCTCTCATCCGAGTGAGTTAAGCTGCCCCGTGAAACACGAAGCCAGCGGAGTGATCACACTGCGTACACACTGATGAAAGTGTGTCCTTGTGTTCACCCCTGCCCGGTCTGGTGAGTGGGTGTTGTACTTTGAGGGGGAGGCTCAAGAATCAAACATAAAAGCGTGGCAATTGGACATTGTTCTATCGCTGCTTTCAGCTTTATCGTTGTAGTTTGCAGTCTGGAAGCTGTAAAGTGGACTCGACTTTCCCTCTTTATTGTTAGATTTTGGTCCAAATCCTGACTCTTTCATTCTTGAGCGCCACTTTTAGTGAGTTTCAGGCAGCCGCACTGTGCTGAGAACTGCTGCATTTTATGTACTCATCTCAATGAACGTTTAAAATGACTAAATTACAGACTGATAAAAATTCTTTTAACAATTGCTTTAACAGTTTTTCTCTGAAGTGACAAGTGGAAGTTTGTTGAACTTTTTATTTAAGTTGCACATAGGCCTTATGCAACTTACTTTTCTGTTAGGGTCTTCAAAATTAAATGTAACGACTGATTCATTCATGTGGATACTCACTGCAACACAGACATTAATTTGTATGGAAAACTTTATTTAATAATAAAAATAGCATTCACAGACTTTTTGATAGCTACATATATATCGTGATCTGTCTTGAGGAAAGAAGCTTTACTCAGGTAAATCCACATCTACTTGTACTTAGACTAATGTTATGTATAACCTTATGGGTCAAATAAAGCTATGAACAATGTGGTATTTATATATGCATAGTGTTTTTTTTTTTGATAAAAAAGAAAGAAAAAAACAAAGAAATTGGCCCATATACATGTACTGCTTTTATATCAACACAGAAACAGCATTAAGTCCGGAGCACACTGCGAGAAATAATGCTTTAGGAACACAGACTGCATACAAGTGCTTATAATACAAAGGCAGGCTATAATCAAGAGAAATGTTCCAACCAACAAACAGCTTCCGATCGATTAATACAGTCCATTTGAAAATGTCTTTACAAACCTGATTCAGAGTACATTAATATATTTCCCATGAATCATCTGTTCCATTTCAGAAATATATACTCATTTCACATTCCTCAGAGCTGAGGTTCATCGTTAATTCTCTATTGTACAAGAAAAAGGCAACATTTTGTTCTTCAACCAGGCTCACTATGCAGTCCTGTACAGGTGACAGTCGGTCGCTGAACTTTGTTTACAGTAGCATGGCGACAACAGTGATAATTTTATTTCGTTTTCCGATTTTTTCCTTTTTCGTTTGTTTTGGGAAACATTTGACATACAGTATACACAATAGAACACACTGTACAGCAGCATTCACACTTCAGTGGTCTGACAGTAATGACTGACAGCATGGCTCAGCGTGGCAGATTGGTACTCAGATTTTTGATTCGTCAAAGCAGACCTTCACCACACACCAATGCTCTGTCGTCTTAAGACCCAGTAGTCTGGCAGGCAATAGGCAGTTTTTGACATACAGTAAGGGGAAACAAAACTTTGTTTGGGATAACCAGTGGCATCATTTTCCTCGTCACGATCCTCAAGAAAGACACCGACCCTCTTTTCTCCGCTACTTCGCATGATATAACAGGATGTGGATTTCCTGACTTGTTTACTTCTCATTTGAGAAAACGATTAAGGAAAAAAAAAAAAGAAAGAAAAAAAAAACCCTTTTCCACAGCATAACCTGTGCATCCAGAGTGAGAAACAGAACATGGTTCTTTTCTTCCTCATTCTCCTCATTACCAGGCGCCTTTGTGGTATTGAGAAACAGTCAGTCCACCGTCTTTATTAATGCCCCCACATCACCCAAAAGAGTGAAAATAATCTGGGCTCCAAAAAAATTCAGACGCCACATCTGGCACTTTCTCAAGCAGCAAACAGACTTCTCCCTCCCCTGTTTTCTCGCAGGGAAGTGGTAATAGCAAGGCCACAATCCTGCCTGCAGCAATAGACAGCAGTACATCGCATATGCAGCAAAAAAAAAAAAAAAAAAAACCAAAATCAAAAGAGAACTTTCCTTCCATCACTACACAGCATGTCCCCCCTTTTGAAACTGAACTTCTTTTGTACTTTATTTTTAAATTATATAAATATTTTTAGAAAACATTTTTAGAAAACAATTTCAAAGAATTTACGTATATTATATTAATTGGACACTACATTATAATCTTTTCCCCTTTTTTAAATGATATTGTCTTAATATTTAGATGACACACTGACACATCTTAACACTCTGTTCTAATGTATTAGTGGCACAGGAGAAAAACTCGAATTTAATACTGAACCTTTGAGACATGCACAGCATAAATAAAAGCACCATGTTTCAGAGGTCGGTGGGCTCTCTGGACTTTTTAATCCAAAAACAAATTTAAAACACAAAATGAAAAAAAAGAAAAAAAAAAAAAACAACATTGTTTTTCACTAAACAATTTACTGTGTCATCATAAATGGTATTTTTAAACATATAATAAATTTTTGGTCGTTTTCATCGTTTTGATTATGAGTCTTAAGGAAATTTGAGAGATTAAAATGTTCAAAATTAAAAAAAAAAAGAAAAAAAAAGATTGTACTTCTGCTGTTGTCGTCCAGTTTAAATCTGCGGAAGCCATAACACAAGAGGGTCAGACTAATATCTTCAAAATTCCTGGCACCACCTGTTCAACGGGCTGATCCCTGTATTGAGGAGAATGTATATGCTTGCAGCATGTGGGATCAGATGCTCAGGTCCATGTGGCTCTCTTTGAAAGGTCTTCTCCTGGACTCTGGGATCTGGGTGCCGATGCAAGCTGAGCCTGACTTGAGGATGTTGTAGTACTCCTTAAGCCTAGGTACCGCCTCTTCCTCTCTAAATCTCCCATCATGCAGCACTTCGCGCGGTGAGCTCTCTGCCACGTGCTGTCTGCTAGGTGATCGCTCAATGTTAAACCTCTCCTCTCTATCCCTTCTACTGGGAGACCTATCCCTAGGCTCACCACTGTTCTTAAAGGGCCGGTCGGCTGGCCACCCCCTGGGGAGCGGCAGTCTTTCCTTGTTGATGTGTTCAAAGGTCTCATCTTTCAGGAAGCTGTCCTCTCGCAAGTGCTGGGGGGCCGGCGCTTCCACGAGGGGACTCTCATCCTCAAAGGGCTGTGCAGGTTGTGGAGCCTCCCTCTGCAGTTGCCCTTCCCAGTAGGACCTCTCCCTCTGTGCTTTCTCAGTTCTCCTGTCCACAGACTTGGCTCTGCGTCTGCCAGGTGAAGACTCCCGCCCCCGGGCGGGTGAACGGTCCAAGGAGCCCCTGCGGCCTGCCCGCTCTTGCCTCCCGTCCAGGGTGCTGCCATGGCGGGAGTCAGAGTCCCACTCGGACACCGTCGCTGCCTTCTTCTTTCCAGGCTTCTCATCACTCCTCAGCGTTTTGAAAAGCTTGGAGATGCCATTTTCATCCGACTTGCGTGCATGCTGCCGATGTGTCATCTTGCTGTCGGGCGAGTGGTGTCTGGGGACAGATGGGCTGCTGTACTTGCCATGGTTATTCCAGGTGTGGTGATGGTGGCTGGTGTGGTCTGCCCCAGGCCTCCCCCTCCTTTGCCTTTCCTCATTTGGTGATGATTTGTGAAAATCAGGTGTATAACTGGACTCCGATGATGTGTGTAATCGGCGGTTTGGTGGCAAGGTTTTCACTTCCGGAATATTTTGTGTACTGGGGGCGGGGCTGTTCCTGTCACTGCTGGCGTCTGTGATATAGATAGAGCAAAACAATAATAAAAAATTAGATGCTTCTCCAATTTCAATTTCTACACTGTAATTAACAATATTAACCACAAACTCATTCAAAGATAATTGGGTGTTTGTTCTTGATTAGCTTCTGGGCTTAGTGTTGTCCAAGATTAAGACTTCACATGCTGATTTCACATGTATTTCAATGGCTTAAAGAAAACAAGTGAATGTTAATGAGGTGTAAACTAGAATGTATGAGAACCAGATCAACAGCAAAAGCTTTCAATGTAAAATAAAGGAGGAAAAAAAAAAAAAAAAAAACCTTTGATAGAGACTTCTGGTAAAGCGTGCTCAAACAATCCGAACTTCTGAGTTGGGGAATTACAATATTGTAAGAATCCTTAAAATATACAAAATGCAATATGTGCTTTGACATTACTTCATGCAGAGCCATGTAATTGCAAGTCTTTAAAAAAAAAAAAGAAAAAACAACCCAATTCCATAAAACTTAAAAATAAATATAGATGAAAAGGCTCCTTAGCACAGTACACACTGCAATACATTTAAAGGAGGCAGAGCACAGCATATGACAAACGAGGAGTGAGCTGGGAGTGAAAGAGGCGGTGCAGGTTAGAGCCTTAGACAGTGTTAATAAGGCCAGACTGAAAAATAATAACAGGCAAAACAAACCTTCAAAAAAAAAATTACAGGAAAATAAATGCCATATAACGTCAGTGAAGCTTTCCTGTTTCAACAGTGGGCAAACACGCTCAGAGGTCAAATGCAAGGAGCGTTTGCACAGTTCCATTCCCATGACAGCAGGGATGAGGGCAGGTGAAGGGAATTCTGGGTAAATGGGTTCGTAGTCACATGGAGCACCGTATGGGTGAGCGCAGACTAGTCAAACCACAGCACGAGGTCACCAGGAAGGGGTGGGGGGTGTGGGGCTGGGTGACAGAATGTCATCTACAAACCGTGGTTTGATTTTGGCCCGCTATGTAGAAATTGGGCTCCGCCCGCTTGTCATCTCGCAGACATGCAGCGAGATGAGGAGGTATCGTCGCTGGAGAGAGATGGAGGAGCCCAGCAAAAAAAAAAATGGAGGGAGAGGAAAGTGGAGAGAAACAAATCAAAAAGGAACATTGAGAGAGAAGAAGATTTAGATACTCAACATGGACAAGAGAATGAAGAACTATCCCTTCAGGCTTCTTTTGATGCATTTTTTCAATGAAGAGCAAGGGGAGAAAAAACAAGATCTCCTTAAAGCTGCATCATACATCTAGGAAGTGAAGAGCAGGAGAAAGAGAGAAAAGAAGACAGGAAAAGGGAAACAGCCCACCTCCCAAAAAACAATTAAAATCTAAAACAAAAGTAGGCATCTTTTAAAACGTTACCATCAACTTTTAACCAATATGCACAAATGGTGTCATTCTGCATTTATTCTACTGCTTTGAACGAAAAACAAAATGCTTTAGTATTCATTATATAAACCCTTACTATTCTATTAATAGTGTCATATAAATATTACACTAATTCAAATAATTTTTCAATTATTTCTTTATGTCATTATATGTTTTTTAAATTATTAAACAGGTAATATATCTGAGAACAAGTCATATTTATTTAAACAGATGAATTGCTAAGAACAAAGAGCAAAAGCAGTTCTTCATTTTGTTTTCATTTCGTTATTTCGGTGTTCCTCCAAGACTGCCCCTCCGGCTGAGCACGAGTCCAGGTTTCTGTGTTCTATCGAGTGACAGCAGGCCCCACATCAAGGACGACGGGGAGCCTGCACAGCGAAGCAGGACGACGACCCCCTAGATGAAGCCTGCCAAAATTGTTCCCCGGAGAGACGAGTGCGCAGGTGCTCATTTCAACACACTCCCCTGCCTTACCTGCTTCACTTATGCTGTAAACCTCTTACTCGTTGGAGATGAAAATGTTGCTAAATAAATACTAAATGTAAATTATTTATTAACTGTCTGCAACACTTGTTCACCTACCTGAATACAAGCAATTTTTAAATATCAAAATCAATGGCAATAATCACTTGAAAATGAATGTAAATATCTAAATTCTCTGCACTAAATGCTGACAGAAAGAGGCCATTCATATAAATGGCCTTCAAGCCTGTGGTGTGCGTGTGTGTGTGTGTGTGTGTGTGTGTGTGTGTGTGTGTGTGTGGTCCAAGGTTCTGTTTTGTATTTCAGTAGACTGACCCACCGTATTCTGGCACGGAGCCGTCCCCTCGTTTGAGGACCAGGTGAGCTCGGCGGCCACCGTTTTTGATCAGCTCAATGGCACGAGCGTGTTTCATATTCTTTGTGCTCTCCCCGTTGATCTCCAGGATCTCGTCACCAACCTGCCCACCGACGGGAGGAAAGGGAGCCCACTTATGGCACATTAAAACAGACAGAGGAAATGGGTTTTTAACCAAAGTATGGTTGGTTAGAAGATGCTCTTCATCAACACCACGGTTCTTCGGTGACGCGTGACTTACGCACCCTCATCTTGCCGTTACGGATGGCCGCCCCGTCCTCGGCCAGCCTCAGGACATATAAGTCCATGTTGTACTCACGGCCCCCGCGCAGACTGAACCCAAAACCCTTGCTATCTCGCTCAAGGTCAACAGAGTAGAATTCTGCATCCTGCCAATTGAGAAAATGACAACAAAGAAAAATAAGGTTAATTTTTAAAAAAGTAAAAGGAGGTCTGCAGGCTTAAGGAGGCAGAATAAATCACGCTACATTTAGACAATCTTATGAATAATCAATAGAGCGACCGTTCTCCAAGACGGATGAATAACTAAAAAAAGAGTAAAGCTATGCTGGGACTTGACTTGTGAATGGGCACCAGGAAGCTGCAAAGGGCAAGCGCCGAGTCTGCGACATACATGGGGTTACAGAAAACAACCAGAGGCAGGTAACAAAAATTCACTCACTTTGGATGTAATGAAAAGCAGCTGTGGATGTAAAAAAAAAAAAATGGCGTAGACTACAATGAGGATGAATCCATAGAAGACGGTGGTACCTGGGGAGCGGGAGCTTGTGTTGGCGCCGGAGGTGGCGGCACCTGAGGGGGTCCTTTTGTACTTGTCCTATAAAAGAACCATCCACGGTCATTCAGGCTGCACAGACAGGCTAACAGGCTGGGTGATTAACAGCAGTGTTAGGTGCTCGTTGAGACAGCAAGCTAGCGAGCCAGAGCTTTCAATTAAACACACTGTTATGCGCACAGCGGCCATTATCCTTTTTAACACCTGCGTGCTGTCCCTGTAAACGGCCAGCCACATTGCGCTGTCAGCTTTTTCTTTGTGCGAGCTGAGTAATGAGTATAAGGCAGGAGAGGTCCACGAACGAAGGAGACAGGCAGTTATGGCTAGACTACAGTTGTCCATGAGACAAAAAAAAAAAACAAACACAATTTATTCTGACAGCCATAATAAAATACACATACAAACAAATCCGCTGTACCCATTTTTTGCATTCTACACAACGTTGTCGGTGTGTTACAGCATCTTTGTACATGCAAATGTATGGTTTCCTTTACACGCACATAAATGTACATTTGAACAAGCAAAAGAAAGGATTTTATAAAACGTGCACCCTAGACAGGACCAGGACTGTGAAATGCAAATATTGCAATAATTTGCACAATGGAAAAATTACCAACCAATATGAGTAACCTAGGGATTGTAAAGATTTTTTTGTTACATGCCCTTGGGGATGACTGTCATGGTGACTGACCTTGTCTCTGGTGCTGACTGCTGCTGCGGTGTGTGGGTGGTGGTGATGGTAGCGATCTTTTCTGCATTGGTTAGGAGGGACGCGTTGGAGGACTCTGTCCAGGACAATGAGAAGGGATGTGAGACTGACTGCTCTTCAAGGACTCAAAATGCACCAAAAGATTGTCCTACTGCTTACACAAAAAAAAAAAAAAAAAAAACACACACGCTTCTCTGAATATCCACACTGTTCCCCCGAACACGGACACATCATGTTTCAAAATGCACACCGTTCTTCCGTACTCCCACTCACCATCTGCCTACACACCAAACACCCACATTATCTTTCCTGTCACCCACACTGCTGCTCCAAAAGCCCACACTGTGTCCCACCACGTTCACACTCCATCAGTCCAAACACCGAAATTCTATTGCTTTGAAAATACACATCATTGCTCCAAACACTTTCACTTCTGTTCACGAACTCCCAATCGCTCCCGACACTAACGCACTTCTCCAAAAGTGAACCCCCCAAAGTGAACGGCTCCGAATACAATGAGAGAAGATTTTCCTAGACAGAATACGCCATCCCTCACACACACCATCTTTCTAACCACCTACACAGTATTGCTTAAAACACCTACACAGCTCACCCCCCAAAAAATTACATCATGCACCCTTATATCATGCAAATATGAAACCTTTGAATCCCCGTTTGCTTTCTGCTGACAACAAACACCCACACAAGACCTTCAGACCTTAACCTCCAAAAACCTAGCTCCAACTCGCTCTTGTCAGACTGGTATTAACCATTCGGTAAAGAAGCCATTAATGAATAGTTCTTGCCTATTTAAAGCAATAGGCAAACAGAGCCCCAGCTGACCTACACAAATCACAATTCAAATTAAACTAGAGTTCTACACCAACAAGCTAAGTAATTTTGGCTGCACCACAAGTGTGAGCAAAAAGGCCAGATTCCACTCCACTTGTGGACGAGCTTGACTTTGTCTACAGTACGCTCTCTTTAATAGTTATATAGTAATAATTCCTCTTTCCTCGGCATTCTGACAAGTCTGCACTTCTCTGCCGGATGGCGCCTGGTGTTTTGGGGCCGGAGCTAATGCGGTTTCGCCAACGCAATACAAAATCACGCGTGCAAACATCATGGATCCCCAAAGAAGGAACACGGAGAGCTATTTCCATCAAAACAAACTGTCGCAGTTTATTAAACAGCTGGTTTAGCACGCAGCACCACCAGCTCCAACACTTTTATCTCCCCACCCTAATTAGGCCACATTTGTGAACGTCTCTGGAGGGCTTCTCGTAGCAGAGCCAAAGACTTTATCTAAACCAACGGAGCAAGCAGTAATCGTAACGTTCACGGGACTCCTCTCGTCTAGGGACTTGCACCCATTTCAGCTGAGCCACATAATAGCTCATTACTATTAAATACAGCACAACGCACCTACGGCAACCTCCAGACTGTGCAAGGGCGCGAGTAATGACCTGCGTCATCTTAAAGCTTGCGAGATACCACGCACAATATGCCTGCATCACACAGCCCCGGACAAAGACAGCTTGCAACAGTGATACTGGCATCACTAAAATAACAATGGTATGTGGGTGAGACGGAGGTTTCAGGAGGTGTTGCATGTGACATTTGCCATACTTTCTAGTGAGCATCCACATATCTACCCTAGCTACGTAGATTTTCACAAATTATCACATTCTGGACTGAATCTCATCTCCTCCGTGAACCACTCAGAATTTAAAGAGGCACCTAAAAAAGGAATCGACAGTGAATGACATGCGACTTGGGCACAGGCGAGGGCATATTGAGAAGTGGGCACAGCAGCAAGATGAACTCACCGTCACCAGGGATGATGCGCAGCGTGACAGTGTTCCCGGCCTCTTTGATTAAGTTGACAATATCCGAGTGGGACTTGTTGGTGATGGAGCAGCCATTGACGGCCAGGATGCGGTCTCCCACTTTCAGCTTCCCACAACGGTCAGCTGGGCTACCCTCGATAATGCGACCTATTTTGTGGGGCATGGCCACGCAGGCATTGGCAGCTTGTACACCAGCAGATTTTTTTTTTTGAAGGAGAACCGTGAAGGGAAATGATGGAAAAAGATGATAGAAGGGAGAAATTCAAGGTTAATTCCAGGAGACACCCAGATGAAAGATTTGCCAGCACTGTAAAGGACAGTCGGAATGGCATTATATACAGAGACGAATTAACAAGAAAACACTATACAAGAACACAACTATCCCAATGAAGAAACAAACTAATATTTTTCATTTCTTTTCAAGCTCTCTGTAGTATGTAACTCTACATATTAATACATCCTGCAACAAGTGTAAGCATATTTTAATGCTTGGCTTTTATTCTGCCACATTTTACAATATTCTCTTCTTTCCATGCTCAATATTGGCTGTTGCTACCTGTTGGGGTCATGTGGCAGTGGAGGAATGATCTGAATCTGCTTTAATCATGGCATTTCTCTGGAGACTGATCCACAAAGAGTGTGTCCTTTGTGGATCTCCAGCCTGTAGCCTCCTCGCTCTCTGTCACTGTCATGGTCTGATAGGCCTCACTCTCTAATAATTTAATTTTAGTCCCCGTCTCCTGGCGTCAAACTGTGAGTTGTTTTTCCATGGGAGGTGGGGACATCCAGGCTCCCGTCACATTGCCAACAGTGCAAATCTGCCAATACCACACAGGTTGAATTGCTACAGGGGCCCACAGAGGTGGCCACATTTCGGCTGGCTGCCTTTTTTTTCCCCCACCTCTTGTCTCGGCACAAGGCCTAAGAAGCGTCATCCTCGGTGCATCCATATGTACGCCAACACCTGTGGCCAGACCTTTTTCACTTTGACACGATTGAGAAACACACTCTACGGGAATTCAGAAGCATTCCATCACCGTTTTCTGTGACTCTATCTAAATAAGATCTAAGATGGGTGTTGCATGGCAAATGGGAAAATGCCTTCTGCAGTGCAGGTAGCTGACCTGGACCAGAGGAGGAGGGGAACTAATTGGATGTGAAGGGAATGGATGCCTGTGTCGCTCTGTGCCCCCCCAGAACACCACCCCCATTTCCCTTTCCAAACAAGAGCAAAGAACCTCAAAGCCTGTGTTCTTGCAAGTGTCTTCAATTGAACGCGCTGCTATCTTATCAGTTCTCTCTGTGCCAGCAGGGATTAGATTAGAGCAACATGCCTCAGTCAGTTCCAGCCGCAGAGCAGCTCCCAGAGACAAGAGGAGGCCAGAAGCAAACCAAGAAGTGCCCAAAAAAGTAGGACAGAACAGGAGGAAGAAGTACAGCAAGCAGGAGAAGCCATCTGTGTGATGGGGCCAGGATGCCAGGGAGCATGTCAGGAAATATTTTGCTCCAGAACGCATAAATACATAAATTGTGTCTGAATAAATAAATGCATTAACCACACAAATTAGACACAGTAAAGTGAATCCTACTCTTTCATGGGTGTCTACACTTTCTTCGTTTTTAATTGACCTCTTAGTGTCTCTTAATTACTGCGTGTATTTTAATTTATTTAAAATGCATAGAATTACAAACCTTAACAAGAACACTGATAATTTTGCTAATGCTGAACTAACTACACAATCTGTGCATTCTATGATAACAGGAAATTAGTTGTGGGTTGTGGGTTGTAAATCAGTTTTGGCTGAAACAAATGGGGAACCCTACTGAGCTCAAGGGTGGTGGTTTTTCCTGGGGCAAAACTAGAACGGCATCTTACCGAAAGTGGCCCCTGCGTCTGGCCTTGAGACAGACGAGACAATGACGAAGCCAAAGCCCTCATTCTCTCCGCGACGGATCTCCACATCGTAGGGCTGGACGGTAGCGGTGGCAGTCACCACGGCGCTTCCGCTGCCCCCTCCACCGCCACTCCCGATTCCACTGGTGCTGCCACTGCCAGAGCTCACTGTGTTGAGGGAGTTCTGGCTGCCCTGTGAAGTGCGCTTGTCTTCTGTCAGGGACGGAGCCTGGGTGCTGCTGTGATGGGACGAGGCTGGAGATGGCGGTACATCAACATCACCCTTGACCACTAGGACAAGTGGAAGAAGGAACCAAAAAAATATGTGGAAGTTTGGGAGCCCAAAAGGACACCTCTAAAAGTAACATTCAGTTGGCTTTTCACTGCATCATTTCACAAGCAACAACACGCAACAGTAAAGCTACGGAAAAGAAAGCTGGACAGCTGGTAGCGTCATGGTTAGAGAGGTTCAGCCTTTGGATTCAAAGGTCACAGGTTTAAATCTCACCTCTAGCGGTACCACCCTTGAGCAAGGTCCTTACCCTGAATTACTCCAGTAAAAATTACCCAGCTGTATAAATCGGTAAAAGTTGCAAGTACCTTAACATTGTAAGTCACCTTGGAGAAAAGTGTCATCAAAATGAATAAACATAAAATTCAATTACAGTGCACACACATTTTCAGAACCGCTTGTCCCATATGGGGTCGCGGGGAACCGGAGCCTACCCGGCAACACAGGGGGGAAGGGACACACCCAGGACGGGACGCCAGTCCGTTGCAAGGTACCCCAAGCGAGACTCAAACCCCAGACCCACCGGACAGCAGGACTGTGGTCCAACCCACTGTGCCACCGCACCCCCTTCCAATTACAGTGCAATTTCGAAAAATGCCTTTCTCTGTGTTTCAGCTGTATCCACCACTGCAACCTTTAATACATGGCTGGAAATTAATTATAATTTTCCAGTCTACAATTCAATACTTTTAAGCTATTATGTCTGCTGTTATTTCTACTGTTGCTCACTGTATTTATCCCACTTATACAAGTAGGTATTTTATGGAAACAATTCAGGATATGTACCTTGATCAGGGGTACTACCGCTGTGAATCACCAACCTTCAGGTCGCAGGTCTTTTTCCTTAAATAAACTAAATTTCTTCTTATAAATTAAATGAAATCCTCTGCAATAACTTACATGCTACTCAAAATCCAAAGTGTAAACCACTTAAAAAGAAAGCTGTTAAGTAAGGAAGACCCTGGTAAACTTAGAAGGGTGAACAGCCAGTGGGAGGCTAGTGAAGCCGAGGGACCCAAGAACCAACATTTTCCCAGAGGCATTGTGCAAACGGCACTAGTCATCCTCACCTCCGTATCCGATCTTGCGTCTCACAGTCAGGTTGACGTGGCCCTGCTTGGCTGCCTGCTGCATGAGCTGCACCACCAGCTGGTGAGACTTGCCCACCACTGCTGTTCCATCAACACAGATGAGTTCGTCCCCAGACCGCAGTCGCCCGTCCTCATCAGCCGCGCCGTACTTCACAATGTGCCCAATGTAGATCTGACACCGGGACAAAAGGGAGTGTGTTCATCAAACTTTAAAGGACAAGTAGATTCACCGAGTGCTATTATTTAAACCATTCAGTGCTGTGTGAGGGAAAAGGTTATGAGATAGGAAATTAATTTATTTTAGTAAATTTTATTTAACGTAAACATGGTCTTTGTTCCCTCAGTAAGTTTAATCACCTTATTGAGATTCCATGGACAACAGTAAAAGATAAACAGATATCTTCTATAAGAGTTCTTGAGAAAAGTTTAACACTATCATGGCTTTTTATTGTAGTGGGAAAAACAAAATTTATTATGGTTAAATTAACAGATCCAGAATATTCTCTTAGCACATAGTATTTTTCATTAATTGGGCCCGAGAAAAAAATTCTACACATTGCTACACATTTTGATGTTCTCATAAGGGAACCGCTAGCCTCAGAGCACAGTGCCCAAATTACCCCTTATCAGAAAGGCATATGACCAGGCATGCCACACAGTGACGTTTACACCAAAGTTCTGTGATGGTGCGTATGTAGGGTGTGTGTTGCTACAGGTTTCTCACCGGCTCTCCTGGCTCATTCCCGCCGAGAATCCTGAATCCAAACCCTGTATCCTTCCGCCACAGGAAAATATCCTGCTCTTGATAATCTGGTACTGGTAGATAGACACACTTTAATCAGCTTACATACTACGTCAGTCCTTGGTTATATATTCTGCTTTATACTTTTCAGTATATGACTGAAGGTACTGATGAATGAATAATGTCATAGGGTCATAATCTGAACAAATAATCATAATCACGGTTTCCGTCTCTTTCCCCTATAGCCCATGATGATCCACTTTTTTCGTTCATGCTACTGTGCTCATGGAAGCAGCTATTCTGTTTTCACTTTTGGCAATCCTTCCCCACAGCGTCTCTGCAGTCTCACCTAATTTTTCTTCCTCCTTTCTCTCCCGCCCCAATAAACAAGATGAAGGACCAGGCAGAGAGGGAAAAAGGTGGAATGAGAAGGGGGGGTGAGGGTTGCAGAGAAAGAGATCATGAGCAATGATATAGCCACATTTATTTATCCCAGTGTGGCAAATTCTTTAATTTTATTATTTCAGTGTAATAGTCCAATAAAGACTATGTAATTAGGTTAGAAAAGGGTGCTCCTGCTACCTGGTTTATTTGAAAGAGTCTGTCACCAAAATAACTCAGACAAGAAAACACTGAAATATTTCAGTGTACCATAAGAAGACAATCTGACCAATCACATGTGAGGACTGCTGGATGTGGGAGCAGTGAATGAATGCCAAAAATGTCCTCCATTTCATCATATAGAAATATTGTTGCAGTTAATCACAAAGAAATAGCTAATGCTTACAACACATTTTCAAGACAGTTTTTGAATAAACCTACATTTTTTGAATAAATAATGCTTCGTGCATTATTGTACAATATTCTTCCTTCCTTCCTGATAACAGGGCGGCATCCAGTAGTTGAACTGGCTATTATTGCTGGCTCTCTAGCCCAGGACTCTTTCACTCACTTCCAGACAACAGGATACACATGGAGAGTGTCAGCCAGCCTATTAGCTCTTTATAGATCAGCCCCTGGCACCCTGTGGGCTAGGTAGTTCTCGTACTACATGACCTGGCGATTCTAAGGGCAAACCCATCTTTCATGGATGCAAGAGCTTGTGGGCAAGTCTCGTCGAGTCACTGGAGCATGCAGCTTCCTTACAATGGACAAAATGGCCACTGTGATGGAGCTTAGCAAAGCCAATGGCTCATTTCATTGCCAGCCACGTTCTCAATCCTGACAACCTAGTCCTTTGCTTGCCAAGTGCTGTGTTTTGTACATCATGGCACCTCAATGTTGTCCCCTCCCCAAATATCCTCATTTCAACAACACTGCCTCATGCTTTACTCCTTCAGGGGTTATTACCCACAGAAATACCAATCAGAGCACAACGATTTTAAAAACAAGCCACCACATTCGCAGAGCAAAGTTTAATATTTAATCACTGGCAGACCTAGATTCTAAAAGCAATGTTAATTATCTTCCACTGCTGCTCTGTGCAGCTAAAAGCTAGAAACTAAGGAAAACACTTCAATTAAGGGTTAGGCACATACAGCAAATCTGCTCCCACCTGCTAAACAATCTACAACAGCGAGAGCACAGACCTTGTGGTATACTGCCTTTGATCATAAAGAAAGAAAAATCTCCTCTGCTGGGGAACTAATGTCGTCACTGTCTTCTTTCAGGTCACGTGTTCCATTTCAAAACTATTCCATTTTCAAATATGCCATACAAAATGGCTGAGGAAACTTCACCCTATTTCCTTTCCTAAACTTTTCCCTATCCTCAGTGATGCTTCTTCCAGCTATAATTCACAGCTTTCTTCTTTCCTTCTCTTATGTTCACGTAGCTTTGATGACGGAGCTGGTTGGAGGCTCCCCTCAAACACGACATAAATAATGGAGGAGAGACATGTGAATGTGAGTGAGCTAGTAGAATCACGAAAGCAGAGCTGAAGCCGAGTTCCTGGCCACCCCCCGAATGCCATCTGACAGATGAGGAATTCTCCTTCATTAGTAATCTCACCTTTTACTCTGAGAGTACACAGGCTTCAAAAGACCCTTATGGGAAACCAGCATTTGCTGCTAACATCCAAATGAATGCAGAGCACAGAGTGCTGTGGGGTCTTTTTTTTTTTTTTAAACAGAAAGATCATAAGTTCAAGACCTTGTTCTCTTCTTCCTCCATGGTATCAGAAGGAATAATATCTAAGAGCAGCAAATCAAAATCTTAAAATATACTGTCCAAAAGGTAATAAGCCTTAAATCAAAGCTGACCACTTCATACCACCATAAGAGTTCTAGAGACATCGCTCTGCAGCAAAGCTGCTTACTTCCCATCCTCCGAGGTCAATGTTATGGTGGGTTTGAAGGCATCTTACAAAAAGTGACTCATTTATAGCTGGAGAAGAATTTAAGGCCCCTGAAAATACTAACTGAGGAGAACAACTGGGAGGTAGACTGACTCCCTGAACAGCCTGTGAACTTCAAGGACCCTGGATACTCACGCCTGCTTTCATACATGCTTCTAGATTGGGCCCAAATCTTGAAAGGGTCTGGCTTTTTCTGGACAGTTCCGTCTCCAGGGTCCTGGGGAGGTAGGCCAGGCAGAGGCTGGGTTGGGGGTGGCGGCAGGGGTGGGGGAGCTCCGGTGGGCTCGCTGGGAAGGGCAGCGGCTGGGCGAGCGGGCGAGTCTGTGTGGGCGCTGCGGTTGCTGCATACACTGTGCTGGGAGCTACTCTGGCTGTCTTTCCTCTCCAGAGGTTGCTGTGTGGCCAAAAGAGAGAGAGAGGGGGCGGGAGAAAGACACGGACACAGAAATGAGGAGGGAAGGTAAACGATGAAATGATTGAAGACAGTAAGAGACAGGAAGATGGAGGCAACAGAAGCGAGGAGGCAAGAAAAGAAAGGAAGAAGAAATACAAGGTCAATAATGCAAACCGCTTTTGTTCACTGCAATACCTTGCTGCCACGCTTTTTGCTCACGCACTCGCACCAATGACTAACCTCACATCAACAACCCAATTAGAATGAGCCACGATACAAGAAGCCAGCCATAAAGGGCTTCATCTCCGTGAGTCTGCATTCGCACAAGGACACCCTTGGAAATTATCATCATGATAAGTACAACTGGAAGTAAAGGCAACTGAGCAGGAAGCACAGGAGAGAGTTTGAAGAAGTGTGACACATCTTTCTTAATGACGTGCCACAGGCTTCGATAACATCAAACTGGTCTTGTGGTTCACATGTTGCTATTCTCAACCAACCGTTCACTTGGGAGTCAAGAAAATATGTATGAAGTGTATCTTACGTCATTCTTTAATTTTCCTTTTACATTTACATTTATTCATTTAGCAGACACTTTTCTCCAAAGCAACTACTTATCAGAGAAAATACAATGAGTGCATTACATCAATCAAAACCATCATACTCAAAGGACAAAGAATTTTCTATATTCATTTAGAGGACATTGAAATTTGAGCATGAAAATGGATACATTATGCAGCGGTACACACAACAATAACATGAAATATTTCCAACAGAGAAAATGTTAACACTGCTGTATATATAATTATGCAAGACTTAAAAACATATACTGAAAAGCATAAAGGAAACCATTTTTTGACTAAGGCAGATTTACTCTTGGCTACTGACAAAGACTTACATCTGGGCTGACATTTCTGTGATAGAACAAAGAGCGAAACACAGATTTCCCCACCAAAAAACTGATAGGAAATGACAGGGTCACCACTCCCGGCTACCTCCCCCCGCCGCCGCCACCACCACCATCAGTGTCACCTGACTTCAAGCATTATCCACCTCCCCCTGTTGCCTCACAGCTGAGATCAGAGCCATCACACATGCAGCTCTTGTAAACTTCTCCTCCTGGCTCAGGAGAGGAAATTGGACCATGACTACTTCCCAGTCAGGAGGTCAACAGCTCTCGAACCATAAAGACACATGTGCGCACATACATATGTTCAGCGACCAAAGCAAACCGCTCTGAAGTTGCAGGTCTTCGTCATTTCCACTTCGATCTCAGTTAAGTGGTGGCAAAGCAGCAAGGTCTTTAAAGTTAAATGGGGTAAAGAAGTTTTTTCGCTGCCTTGGCTGCGGTGCGACTGCACAGCACCTTTGCCACTCTGTGGTAGGTCACCTACTCTGTCAAACACAAAGTAGTGACAAAAGGACAATTTTCCTGCCTCTGGCTCTCCATCTTTCCAGTCAGTTGGTCACCATTAAAACCAGTCAGTCAGGCTGTCAAAGCAGAGTGAAACGACCTATTTTACTTCTTTTTTCTAAAGTCCGCTGATTCAACAGAGGCATTGGGAGACGGCAACAAGGCATGCAGGGTAAGTAAAATTGGAATTGGTGACTTCACTCACCAGCTTGGGGCTCCTCTTGGCAGACACCGCTCCTGCAAAGCACCAGCAAACGGAGAGAAAGAGGGTTAGTCACCGGCGGCTGAGTTCCGGCTTTCACCACAGCAGACACGGCGATCGCCTGGCTGGCGCAGGATCACTGGGGTGCAATAGCAGGTGGAGAGCTGGAGGGGGGGAATGGGAGGCAGGACTGAGATAGATGGGGGAGGGGGGTCTGCCAGTGGCGCCGACCGCCGCTGCGGCAGCCCCCGGAGGGCCGGCCCCCCGAGAGAACCAACCCGGCCGAACCGCCCACCCACCAACTGACCATCCACCTGCCCGCCCCTGTTGTGGAGACCGGGCTCCGCTCAGTCAGAATCTCTGCTATTACCGGTGGAGAAAGAGTCCAGCAGACGGAACATTATGTTAACAGCGACGGTCAGCTCTCCCCTCACTGAGACCATCTTCTAAATGTCGGTACGCCTGGCAGCTCAGCAGTGGACGGCGGGCGCATTAAGAATCAGTGCTCATCTCTCTCTCTCCCTCCCTCCTTCCTTCCTTCTTTCCTCTCTCTCTCTCTCTCTCCCCCTCACTGTGGGCTGCAAGCACCCACTCCCCTACCAACGTCACACCAACACACAGACACACACACACACACACACACACACACCTACACAGAGATCCCTCAAGTCAGCCCAAAGCATGCACACGCACACACATACACACACAGGCAACATGAATAATACATGTACACATAGATGTTCAACATCAGTAGGACATGGATAAAATATTCAGATTAGTGCAGAATTCATGAAATATGGCGGAATAACTTTTATTCTTGGCTTATCTGCTGGAGCACTTTTCTTGTAGTTTGTACTGATGCTATATTTTATCAGTATGAAATAAGTATAAATGAACATTTTGGTAACATGCACAGAGACGTGAGCCTGCCCTTTGAAGGAAAAACAAAAAAAAAAAAAAAACCTTTCATTCTCAACTTCCATTCCAGCCCCACCTGAATGACCATGGTCACAATGAGTATCGATCCCTCTGGGGTCGCTTCCTGCAAGGTAGCCATTTATTATCCCTTATAGGATTCTCCCAAAAAAAAAAAAAAAACACACACACACACACACACACACACACACACAGAATAGGAAATTACTTGATATTGTTTTCCTGTTCAGCAGCTTTAAAGTAAGCTGTGTGGAACCTCTGCACCAACACAAGTGTACTCCACTTGAGAGACTCTCAGAAGATGTTCTGGTAAAAAGCCAAGTTATGGATTAGCTGTAACTCTGTTTGTGCCCTATAGTCTGCCAACCTTTCTGTGCCGCGACAGATGCTATTAAATGCTAAAACTTCCTGTAATAGCAATACTCCCACTCCTCCTTGAATGATCTGTAATGTAACTGGCTTCTTTATAATTAGGATGGACTTTCAGAACAAAACAGCGATCATTTTGTGTTTTTCCAACATTAGCTAATTGTTTTCATCTATCTTTATTTCCTTGAACAAATAACTGCACTTTAACATTAAAATACGTTGAGACAAAAAACACATTTCTTTAATGAAACAGTACAGGGGCATCATTACATGCTGTACGACGAATTGCTATTTTTAAAGACAATAGCTCCAACTGAAAATTGGTTAAGTAGATTGGACTCCAGATTCCAGTTTCAGGAGAAAAACTGCCGACCTTTCAGACAGAGCAGGTGTTTGACTTCATCTGCACAGGTTAATTCTCTACATTATAGGGTGTTTTCTATAATAAGAACTGAAATATGCACATTAAAACAGACAGTCTGTTTTTAAAATGTTGCAAAAAGCGCCCGAGACTGACTTACTGTTGCAAGCCATGTGAGAAACAAACCAGTGTCCCAGGGCTCTACGCTCACCGATCCCAGAAGACACCGGTCTCAGATTGGTTCATGTTCCAGTGGTGAAATATGCACAAAGTAACAACAATAACCACACTTTGTTCAACCTTGCAGAATGGTAAAATGAATCCATTTAAATTTGCTCCGCTGGAATGCTTCCGGGAGGGTACTCATGGGACGAAAGGCTTCCAGATTGGATGCCAAACCACGAACCACAAATGCTTGCCATATTTCTTTCAGGGCTGTTGTGATTTGAATTGAGAGAGGAAGGGGAGCGAAGTGGGGAGGAACGGAGCACCCCAGCACCACGGCGTCAGCTCAGGTTCGCTCGCACAATGGTGGCAGATTAGCGAGCAGACTGTTGTCTTGGCAAGGAGTTCCCTAGGACGGGATGAATTGTGTCAGACCCAGCAGTCTTTAAATGAGAGCTTTTAGAGGTCTGATTATTGTATACGGTGGGAGTGGTGCGGGGGGCACTCGGAAAGGGCTGCTTCCGACTGCCACAGCCATCTGTTACCGGGGACGTCACAGGTCGACAGAAGGCCTCTCCACAAACACATGGTCCTACCAGTGTGACTTAACATTCACACAACTGTAGACTGTCACCAACACTCACTCTGAACAGCACAACATTGTCATGTGTCATAAAATACATGTACAAAAAGGCGAAACTCACTTTACTGATGACATCCACATGGACTACTTTGCGAATACCATCCAAGCACCCTAACCATCACCCTAATCCATCTGAGCTATGCTAGTTGTAGTTAAAGCAGTCAAACTTGATCTATGGCTATGAGCACAACACTGGAGAGAAGAAAACACTTGCAAACCAGGGTACAATATGATCGAGATGACACTTCTGACCAGGGCTCTAGGCTGGGAAAGCTCTGATGTGACAGATGTGTGTGTGTTTGTGTGTGTGTCTGTGCATGCGGAGGATGTGCTGGGTCATGCAATGTTATGCAAGCGTTTCAGCCTGGTCAGGGATGTGGCCTGCTTCTGCCACACCACCCAAAGCTGTAGACACGTATTTTTCGCAATGCAGACAGTTCTAGCATCCCGTCATTCCCTTTAAATGCCGCTTATTTAATTATGCAACAGGTGAGCAGGATAATAAACTGCTTCAAAATACCATGAAACAATATAACATTTTCTTTCTGGTAAAAACTTCTTTGTTCTTTTCTTCTTTATCAGGAAAAATTGACTTAAAATCTATTTTACTGTATTTTCCTAATTGGAAAAAATGCATTCATTTCAATTTTAATGCAAAGTAAGCAAAATTCTTAATGTAATAAATTCACTTGTCATTTGTTCTTTGTGGCACTGCAATTTTTTGTTTGTTTTTCAGTTAAAAAAAACTGCTATACTTAATTGTACTGGGAGAAAAAAAAAACTACTGCAGGAGGTTAGGGTAATACTAAAATTCAGTTGTACATGCATTGTGTTATACATGTGTTATACAGAGTTATTATGCGTTATACATCGTGAGCTCCAGTTTAAAGAGCGGCTGTAACAATTCCTACAGAAAAGCTCTTATTAGGAATATTTTAGTCAACATCAAGCCTTAGTGACCTTCAGAATGTTCCGTCATCCATATGTAAGTAGAGTTTCTCCTTTGTCGTTATGACTGGGTCCATAGTTCTGGTTGAGCAAAGCACTTTTCCTAAACTGAACTGGTAAAAATGTCCAGTTCTACGACAGGATTAACTGTAAAAATGGAAGCCACATGTTGCCATATTTTTTTAGGGTAAAGCGTCTTCTAAATATCTGAAGCATTCAATAAATTTAGGAAATTTTTTATAGTGCGCACGTATAAAGAATTAGTGAGCCATAACAGCATTATTATCAAAATTTTCCATTAGTATAGGATGGAATAAAGGTTTGAGATAACGTGCACCAATAGTCTGTCTTGCTGCAAAAGAGTCACGCTTGCAATCTAAAAGGCACGTTTAACCGAGCGGAGAGACAAGAAGCAACAAGGTGGAGAAGATTACGTTGCAGTGGCTTCTGGGGATTTTCATTAAATGGCTCTTTGAATATTCTTGCCTACCCGTTGGATATGCTTCCTGCCAATGTTCAGTTTTTTGTCTCGCCCATCCATTATGCAGAGTTTCAGTGGATCTGGCTTCGGTCTGCCTTCATCGATCGATGGCAGAATACGGGGTACAGGACGTTAATCGCCCTCTGACATTGTTTCGGCTGTTCACTCAATTTTTAGAAGGTGAAGTTGGCTGTGGTCATGAGGCGTAGTCTGGAGTAATTGCCCAGGGAATTCTCACCCTCCGTTAATGACCCGCACACAATCGGGTGTGATTGGTCACCGTACTGGTTCCGGTGAAATACAGCTGCATGTGAACGTGGACTTGTGTGGTAGGGAGCAGCATGGGCCACCATGGTGCTGATCTCTCCACCCTGTGGTAGTTAATGAAGGCAAACCGTATGATTGAAACAAAGACACTGGAACTGCTGCAGCTCTGCTCTCAAAATTAACTTGGGTGAAGTCATTTTGTGACAAAAATGACCAACACAAGCATGACATACAGGGAACCCTACAAATATGGGCACATTTCCTGCATTGAGAAGGGATATAGAACCGGTCTGGCAACGTTTCATTATCAATCCATTAAGATTATAGTACATTCAGCAAAGTATTTTAGAGTCTTGTTAAAGTCCCAACCTCTGAAGGCACTGGTAATAAAATACTTATATCTACAATTTGCCTGGTTTCTGGTAGTAAATCATCGCTCCATCCCATGAACACAATTTACCATTAAGGATATATAGAATATTACTGCATCGTCAAACACTTTTTCTAGCCACCGGTCAGCATCACAGGACAAGTGAAATATCTCAGCCATGCATATCTGCAGCTTGCTGCTGCAAACCTCAGTGCTAAAGACCTTGAGATACTTTTGTTAGTCTGCTATTCAGAATGAACCATGCTCCTTGTATTCAGCACATGGAAGTCATTTTTTACTTTAAGAAATTTTTTGAAAAACCAACAGCCATTAACAATCCAATGCCTCTCCATTCAACTCAACTGCCCACACTCTCTCTTGACTCAAATGAGGAACTCAGACTATGGCACAACAAAAGCTAAAGCCATTATTCAGAAATACAAGATCGTAGCTTGGTCATTGAGGTTGACAATAGAACCCACATGTATACAGATGACACACAACACACATGCGTATTTGTCACATCAGCAGCACCATTCGCACCACTATTCACTGATCTAGCTCAGCATCTACCTCCTTGCAACAGCATGGTAACATTGTTGTCTCCCTGACCTATACACTTTTAAACTCCATCCATTTCAACTAGCTCACTGCCAGGTGACATCACCAAGTCACTGTCTTCCTCACTGGATACCTTATTCAACTCAGTACATACCACTACCTGTCTAATGCACTAACATCAGCCTCTCACTGCCTCCTTAACACACTCACCGAACTCATTCCTTACCTAACTTTCCGTATCATCTTGATGGCATAACCGTTTCAGTGTTTTTTTACTTGGGTTCAATAATCCATCCAGCATGAGGACTCACTCTCCACAGTATTTCTTTTTATGAAGTCATTCACAGACTTTCTCTCTGAATAGCATCATCGCTCTGTCTCCTCTCATCTTTAAAGGTTCACTCATCCTGAAGCTTACCTCTCTGAACCAGCATGGTGACCTCACTTCCTCTGGGACACTTGCTCAGCAGGTCTACCACTTGGTTGTGGGTCATGCTTTGGACATTCCTCTTGTTCACCTCCACCAAGATGTCACCCTCCTTCAGACCCCGACAGCGAGGGTAGTCAACAATTTGCTTGACCCTCTGGCCACCCCCTGAGGGGCTATCTGCGATGGTGAAGCCAAAGCCCTTGTCACCCTTCTCCATGTGTACAGTGATGAGTTCTGGCTGTGTGGCAATGGAAGAGGCCAGTGTGACCACATCGCTGGGGTAGGCAGCAGAGCCGTCAGAGGCAACCTCGGCTGATGGGCTGTATGGGCGTGGTTCCTTGACCCCTCCTGCTCCATTGGCCGTCTGGCTGCCATGACTGGAGGGAGAATCATAGCTTTCCTGCCCATTGACGATGATGGGCTCTTTGTCCAGGATGGCCACGGAAGTCACCAGGCTAGTGTTGGGATCATCAGGATCAAAAGGCAGAGGGTAGCCACGGCATAGTTCAAGGTCCACCATGGAGCTGATGGGAATGGACTGAAAAATCTTCACAACTTGGGCATGCGTGTACCCCAGGACGCATGTGTCATTGACACTCACTATCACATCACCTGCAAGAAAAGAAAAAAATTGTTCTGCTCTTCAGACAAAAGAGGAACTATTAAGACAGAGCTCCAGAAATAATTACAAAGATATGAGGTTTTTCTTCCTGCTTCAGGAATCCATGAGCGCACCTGTCTCCATCTTGCCATCTAGAGCTGCAGGGCCATCCAGAACCAAACTTTTAATTTGCAGAAACTCATCAGGCTCGTCTCCACCAACCACAGTGAAACCAAAACCCCGTCGGCTCTTCTTCAACTTGGTGTGGATGAAGGTTCCTTTGAGCTCCGAACGGTTTCTAGTGAAGAAAGGTTTCCCTCCTGCAACAAGATTAAAAAAAAAGACCATTTTATATACATCTTTAACAGAAATGGTACTACCTGAAAATTAGATTTGATCCAGGTTGTGTGGTAACAACAGCTTTCCTAATTTTAATTCCAGGAACAAGGGAACAATTCTTGGAAAAGGAGAAAAAAAAAAAAAATCACCATAAAGTTTATCAAGATTAAAAGTTCACCATGCTAGCTGATTATTTCATTTTGTTTTTAGTAACCTATTTATGCCAAGCTAGATATGCAAATGCTTAATTTAGTGGTCAAATTGATCTTTGATCTTGAGAAGAAGGGTATGTTAATTGAAATTTGTGAACGATAAAGAGTTCAAAACCACCTAATTAACACATTTATTGGACATTCATGTAAGCACATAAGGTTGAACACCAAACCATGGCTAGATATTACACGGCACAGGTTATGAAGTCAGTGGGTCCACAGGGCTTGGACTAGTCTGAGGACAGACATGCGAGACGTGTTCTTGCTCATGATGCTTACTGGTATCAAGAGAACAGGATTCATGAGGAAATCTGCTTTCATCCTCTTTTGCAGGAAAGTCACACATTTACATGTACACTTATTCATTTAGCAGATGCTTTTTTCCAAAGCGACATACATCTCATAGAAAATATAATTTGTGCATTACACTAGGAGAAAGAGACACATAGTTGCAGACGTGATTTTTAAGTAAAGTTAGTTTGTTTCTTCCCACTTTATGCACTGATGTGCATCGCACGAGTAGGTGCATAAAACTCAGGATAGGTGAATCCTAATCACCCTCCTAAATTTTTTTTATTTTTTTTTTTTTAAAAAGGTACACAAACATTTACATACAATACAGGAGTAGCAGCTGTGAAAGGCTTATCAGGGGATGATCATAAAGTTCCGGTGCATGAACATCTACACCTTACAAAGGTCAAAGTGAGTATCCGTATGCTCTTCTGCACGAACAGTTTTCCGCAAACACGAAAACAAATGTCTGATTTAAAACGAAGTGATCAATGGGGTAAAATAAAGAGATTTAATTTTCAACTTCTACCCTGTGCATGCTGATGTAAGCAGTCTCCGTCTTATTCTATGGTATAGTCTTTAAATAATCCACCTCGTTTCATTTCTACACCGTGCAAAGCATATTTGTGCTGCTACCGTGTGACAGGGAACAAATGAATACCTGTGCTGGGAAAAAAAAATGTTAAGTGAGGCTGCCAACCATTAACTAATTCATATCAGTCTGGAATGGATTACTATTACTAAACACATATGCTGTTTCTCATCATATATTTGAAAGTCACAATTTATAGGTATACAACAGAGGCTGGTGACCAGGTGTAGAAGGCATTACATTTTTGTGCAACCTGCAATAGCGCATAACCTGTTAAAGCACCTTGAACACTTGAAGCATAATTCTGTGCAGCTATTTATGATGCAGAAAACATTTTTGTTTCTTTTTCAGTTTAAAACAGAACCCCCATATATTGAGCAACGTGTACACATCACAGTTTTACACTTTATTCAGATATGGTCCTGGAACTCTTCAGGTCAAGTACTGTACATTGATTGGATATAAAAACAGTTCTGAGTTTGGGATTTGACCCTACAGTTTTTGGGATTAAATTCAGTTTCTTAACCACTAGGTGTAAGGAGGTACAGTATGGACACAAACAGTTTGAGTGCATGTATTTACACAACAGTACTGAAGAAAGAGATATTTTAAATCCCATTACAGATACCAGAGGGGTAACACCTGGGTTTCTTACAGGTTTTCCACTCTGCTTATTATCCCTGTGTTTCACTGCGTGTCTTGCAAGTGAGCATCTGCTAGAGTTCAAGCGTGTGAATGATATGTGCTGGGCTGAAATAGGACAAAGCAATAGTACTGTCATGTTTGCCTTCAGCCATTTCCCACAAGGAAGCAGTCTGACAAGCGCCTATACACTGTGGTGGGTAGTATTAATATTCTTCGTCTGTCTGATGAGACCCATGTACAGACTCTTAGATGGTAACAGACCCCTGAACGCAAGGCAACCCTTTGTGCCTCTGTTCACTTTACTTTTGACTCCTGCTGGTCACATGTTCCTGCTCTGTATGTGATATACTGTCTGCAACTTTCTGTGGGCAGAAAACTCACGTTTGGGCCCCTGTGATGGAGGAATTGGTGGGACTGTTTGAGGGTCCCGGTATGTCTCCAAGTGGTTGGTGGCATAGCTGGCCAGAGGCACACCAGCGGCCGAGTGCTCTTCTATCCATTCTACAGAACAAAAGTGACTGCATTCGGTCTCTTGTGCCAACGAATACGCACATACTGTTGCCAACATACATACACAGAAACACAGACACACATTCACATTCCTAATCATTTTGCTACATATTGGGTGGAGAAAAAGTCCAACTCTTTTCCATGCGCAACAACAAATCAGGTAGCATATGGCTGACTGCACATAAATGTGCACAGAAGAGGGGGCTGGAAATGATAGATTACAAAGCTCCACCTCTCTGAACTTTGATTTAGTTTAGTTTAAAGCAATTAAATTGTACCAATGGCCTTATATGGACTGCAAAAAATTACACATTTCAAAAAGTTATCCTTTAAGCCAATTTGCAATGAGGTGTTTTCACCTATAGCACACATGCTTCCAGTATATATTTGCACAGTGATAGCTTAAAGCTTTTCAAGCCATGGAGTTTAAAAAAACGAATGCTTCATGATATTGACTCCAGTAAATTATAAGGAAATCAGAAAACGACAGACAAGCACAATCACAAACATGAAAAAAGAAGAAATGATGCCATGCCTGGCTGGGAAACGAACCTCGAATGTACCGCTCACCTTCAGGAGGCTGCGGCTGCTGCTGTGGTTCAAGCTGCTTTTTGCGCTTGGCCTCCAAAACAGGGTTCTCATACTGAGTCTTCCTGTTTATGTGGCTGAAAGACAGAAGGAAAGGGGGAAAAAAAGAGCAGGACCAAGAAGAGGAGAAGGGGATCCATTAAAAACATTGCAAATCTCTGCATGCTGTCAGACAGCAGGACTAGTAAACAGGCAGTGCAAAGATCCCGTAATCCTTCTGGCAGTGCAAAATAAGACCTTTCAGCACAAGAAAATCATTACAATGTGATGTGTTTCTTTAGGTGATAGTGTATGTGGGGGGGTAATACAAAATACAGAATTTTATCCTTTTGATTTGTGAGTTGACACATCAATGGCAATCACTAAATCAAAGCCACAAAGGCATGTTTGCCAAAGTCTTAACTGTCCAACTTAAAAGCCTGGATAAAACAGGAATTACGCAAAGAATGGAAAGTAATATTCCTCCATCTATGGGACTGTAAAAGCTTCTGTTTACGCTATATTGCGTGTCTTGTGAACACAATCTGAGTGTTATCAATCAAAAGCATTTTTAGAAAAAAATAAATAAAAGCTTGTCATGGGTCATAAAACACTATTTGTCCGGACAAGCTTGGTAGGCTTGTCTAGACACATAGCTGTCACAGTGCATAGTGCTCATGGGGGACAAGTATTCAGAGGATTCTCCCGTTACCTGTCATTTACAATGTGTCTGCACATGGTCAATTCAGGGTCTTGCACAGTAGCGATTTAGTATAACTGCCCCAAACATAATACTGGGAAGATGCAGTAGTACACATGATGTGCTATAATAACAACTTTAGAAAAACCAAAATGAAAAAGCAACATTTCATATTCAACGTAAAAACAAATACATGTCACACAGGTCCTGATTACTTCATACGCAGTAGAGCATTCAAAAGGTGAGCAACTTACTCCACATAATATACCCCATAAACCGGATCATCGATTTTCTCCCATCCAGCAGGAAGTTCTGAAAAGGAAAGAGAGAGGTCAAACTAAGACATTAAATCCCCTGGACCATTCTGTTTAAATAGTACTGTGTAAACCCAACGCTATTGTTCAGTTTCACATTTCAGAATTTTGAGAAAATGGTTCAGCTTCACATTTGTTTGTTAGTACCTTCACAGGTATATTCACAAAAGGCAAACGGTGTTAAATTCATTTCAGCATTCATTGCCTTCAGGTACAAACATTTTTGTACATCGCACTGATACTGTATTTACCACACCACCACATATCTACCTCTTGTGCACATATGCATGTCATAGAAACACGTGGTTAGAAATAACTAAGTGCAAGTAAACGAATACCCTTTCGGATGAAAAAAAAAAAAATTATGCCTTTATCTAGAAATGTCAGTGGGTTATGGGAATAAATTGCATAGGTCCTGCAACACAAGGGATAAACTTGCAAATGTGTTAGATACAGAAATGGGCAAACATGCTTACTGTATGATTGTGTGGCAGCTGCAACACAATGCTGACTGTCTTACCAAGATAACTCACTATGTTTGTTGAAGACATGCGAGCAAAACTTCTATATAATCCCTAGGATGTAGAGCAGCATCTTATTATCTCCATCTTATCTGGTGATGCTGCCAGCACACGATCGCTGCAGACTTCAGGCTGCGAGCAGCGCTTATTGCGCTCCTTCCACTGCCAGATTTCAGACCTCTGGGCAGGTTATGAATCCTACTTCCAGCACAAAGCTAACAAGTGAAGCTGGCGAGATGGGCACGCGCAGCCATTAAGACCTCTGGCACTTTGTTTAGTTTTTCCCCTACCTATTTTAATTACTCCAGTTTTCTCAAACACTCATGTGACATAGTAACTGTATATTAACTGTGCTGAGTCCTGTTCACGATCAGCACTTTAGACCGATCGGTTTTATTCTGTTTCAGCAGTACGTGGAGAACACTTATGGCTTGTGAAAAGTCTGAGCAGTCGTTCTAAAGGGAACCATGAGCTGATCAGCATGTGTGAACTAGTAAGCCATATACAACCAAACTATTTGCTCTCTCTGGAGAGGGGGGAAATCACAATGGGTAAAGTAATGCAGAAAATAGCTCTTAAAAAGCAACGTGCAACGATATGGTAGGAAGTAGCTACACAGTAGCACCAGACTGACATACACAAGACAAATGAAATATACATAAGAAAATAAAGAGGCTAAATATCAAACAGCCAAAAGATAGCCCAAAGGAGCACATGTGTTCGTCCAGAACGTGAGGGTGCTGTCTACAGAGAGGTGAGTCCTACCAAGCTCACTGTCCGGTTCTTCAGTATGTACCCCTTCTTCTCCAAGGGGAAGAGAGCAAATGTGTAACAGAGATGAAGACGCAGAAAGAAGAGGAAGAGAGAAGGAGAGATATTTCAGTGAAATATCTGAGAGCTCTTTGGCCAACACAAAGCAACACAAGTTCACGGCAGACAAAGGATAAAGAGCAGCCCTGACTGAACATACTGGGATACTATCACGAGGGATACAGGGCAGAGCTCATCACTTATTGTCCAGCAGGGGTCTCCATTCATGGAATCTGTATTCAAGCCGTGGAAATGCGCGTATCGGCTGAGTCACGCGCTCTGAATGCACTTCGGTTGTGTCTAGTCTTTAATGCGCTATGTGAACTAATGTTAGTTTATGTAAAAGTATGTCTTTTTACTGCAAATGTCGCACTATCCATCGCATAGTAACAGCTTGTAGTGTACTAGATACACTTGTGGCCTGGCAGTCTGAAGGTCTCCTGTTGCAGTACTCTTGATCAGGGTAAGTACCCTGAACTCATTAAGTAGCCTGGTATTGAAATCCAGCATTGTAAATTGCTTTGGGTAAAGGCACCTGGCTTGAGAGGCCACCCTTCCAATTAATCACTTAAATAACATTGTAGTGTTTTCTTCCTGTCCTGTATTTTGCTTGGTTTATACAGAGACTTAAAATGTCTCGAGAAGGACAGCACTCTCCTCCGAGGGGGACTTGTATTTATGCGGGAGGACACAAATAATCGAGTGAGCCGTGGAGGCGGTCTGGTCAAGGGCACTGAGATGGGAACTGGAGCGCAGTGTGACTGCTGAAGTTCCAGTGCACCATCTACGGGCAGCCGGGGGCCTCTGCAGCATGGCAACGCATTTACAGTGGCTCCACATCAGAAAGAGAGCAAGACATCATACCATCGTCTTCACATTCTTCCAGGGGTTTCTGGAGCTTGTCCACACACCGCGGGTCAATCCAGGATGTTGTCTTGGTGTTGTGGCTATGAAATAAAAATAGTAGCACTACACTATTGTAAAATCCTAGAAAATCTGAAGCGTCCTTAAAGTTATGATAACTATTCAGACAGGATGGAAACACTTATATGGAAACATTCTTGTTCAGGCTCGACCCTGTCCATTGCTTTGGGTGACCTTTCTGTGTCATCTCATGAGGAAACGAAAACAACCTCTGTTTCGATTCCTAGCATGAGAGCACATCTCTGTGTAATGCTGTGCTCAGATGCACCTGAAGAAAAGGCTTTACAGTTTTATATATTACTCATTTATATAGCTCCTGGACAGACATGCGAGACAGGATTTTCAGAAGCAATTCATATGATATACGATGCTCATGAGTCAACAAAAATGTGCCACGTCCTAGCAGCTGCAATTTGCTGGTGGGTCACTTCCTTTCCTGACCTGGCCCTAGATAAGTTGTACGGAAAATAGTACAACCTTGTTTAATTATTCAACAGTTAAATATTCATAAAATATCTAAACATGGAATTCTCATGAATTCTGAGTTTTGGACACCAGCCAAAACTTGCACTGAAATATACTGAGGCCTGAGAGATGGAGGAGCAAAACCCAAGTTCATGGAACTTAAGCATACTGCTGGTTCCAGGTACAGTATAGCAGCAATTTGCTCTGTGCTTTTTCGAAGCAATCTAGTATAACAGCAGTCTTGGTACGGGGCCATAATGAGCAATTTCTGCTACCAGTATTGCTTTAACCAGAAGGAAAGAATAATTTCATGTGCCACCTGTGATCCCTGACCACCTGACATCTCTGTTCTACATGTTCAATGAAATGGTTCACTGTTTGTGAGAAGCTTGGAATTCTGTGTTAAAGGGTGGGGTTAAACAGATGTCAGGGAGGAAAAAAAAAAAAAAACTTCTTTGCCAAGATTTACTCGTCAGTTGTTTAAATCACAGGGCCTTAAAAACATTTCCTTCATTCTTATCATTATTTTCAATATTGCAATGGGAGCAATGTCTTTGAGTTCTATTACCAAGCTGAATTCTCAGGGAACAGATCTGCCTGAGCTTTAGGGATAGTCCTCATCCTCTATTTCAGTGTGCTTTATTTGCACTGGAATGTCTCAATGTCACAGCACACCAGTGAGGACAGGCTACATACTCAATGAAGTAGACCTCCCCATTCTCAGTATACGCCATCTCCCAGTTATCAGGCAGAGGGCCGAGCAGGTCCTCTTGGGGAGGCTGGAGGTTGGCGTGCGTCTGCTGGGGGCTGTCCGTGGTGGTGGTCGAGGTGTCTCTGAGGGTGTAGGAATGAGCCTTCTCTTGCGTTGACTGAAGTCGCAGAGCCACCCGCTCGTCCTGTTGGCTAGTGTCTCCTAATAAAAATCAGCAGAGATGTCAGAACACTGAGGAAGCATCTGTGTTATGTTACCTGTTTAACAATTCAAAAAAAAAAAAAAAAAACTATATGCAGCTATGTGACAAATGGACTGTACTCAGGAATCACATCTGTCTCCAAATCTCTCCTTCTGATGGTATAATGCACATTTTGTATTGTTCTCTGGGTTTCAGTCCCCTGGCCTGTTGTAGGGTTACCTCACCTTCCCAGCATTAAGACCAAAGAGACCATGCTGATGACTCTTCTGACTACCTCTCACAGAAGAGATCAAAATTTGGGAAGACACTGCAATGAATCCCTTGGGACTTGAGAGACGGTGAAGACTTTTTAAACCTTTAATCAAACACACAAATAGAAATGCACGCGCCTCACACAATTTATCTGCGTCTCGCCTCAAGCTAGCTTCCTGTTTGGACCGCTGCTAAATTTAGAGACAGGAAATGAAAGAAAATTGAAAATGGGCACATAAATTTCTAACAGGTAGAGTCAGCAAAAAAAGACCTGACTGCCAGCAGGGGCTGACCTTAGTGGAAAATTCAGGTTATATAAACTTCCCACATATTAGGCAAGATGTTCATGCCTTTAACATGAAATATAGCCCTGGGGCCATTGAATCTGTGAAACAGGCCCAATTTCACATGCTCTACCTGTGGTTTGCACATTCCTGCTTAAAACAGCTGTAGTATGTTACTTATAGCCAAACACTTATTCCAGTATAATGAATTACCAAGAACTCACAAAAGAAACTTACCCATAGTCTGTCTAGCAGAAACAAGCAGACTTTATATACCAAGGGATTTTCACGATTCATCACCACATCTCCAATCAGGTACTAAGCAATCTACATGTGTTTCCAATAAAAGTCACTCCCAAATATTGATACATATTCTGCCAATCTGTGCAAACCAACTCATCAAGTGTACTATGATGGTACAAGAAAGAATGCTCAAAAGAAGGCTAAGAGTTCGGTTAAGAGTCTGGGAGTGATGATAGACTTGAGTCAATCTTTCTCTCAGCACATCGAAGACACAACCTGGATCTGCAGATACATCCTGCATAACATCTGCAGGATTCGTCTTTGCCTCACAACTGACTCTGCCCAACTACTTGTCCAGGCCCTGGTGACATCCCTTCTGGAGTACTGCAACTCTCTCCTGTCTGACCTTCCTGCTACTGCCATCAAACCTCTACAGCTGATACAGAATGCTGCTGCCTGAGTTGTGTTTGACTTGCCAAAGCATTCCCATGTATCTTCTCTACTGGCTTCTCTGCATTGACTTTCTATTGCTGCCCGGATCACATTTAAGACCCTGGTTATGGCCTACAAATGCATCAATAAAACTGCTCCCAGCTATTTACAAGACTTGATCATCCGCTACACTCCAACCAGACCACTACGATCTTCCACATCTACCCGCTTGGCGGTCCGATATAAAAAGGTAAAACATGAAAGGTTCTCGGTTCTGGCTCCGTTGTAGTGGAATGACCTCCCCCTCTCACTCAGAACTGCTGAATCTCTGTCCTCATTTAAAAAGGGTCTGAAACCTTATCTCTTCTGCACTCACTTCCCCCATGATCTCTTAAATTCATATAAGGTGTAAACATTCATGCACTATGACTTTAAGACCATGCCTGGATAAATCTTTACACAGCTACTCCTATAATGTAATGTAAATGTTTATACATGGCTCAAAAAAAAAATATATATATTATATATTACTAGGAAGGTGATTTGGAATCGTTGATAATCAGAAAAAGTTTTATACAACTACTCGTGTGATGAACATTGGTTCATATGGTGGAAAGCAAACTAACTGCACTTAAGAATCACACGTCTGTATCTAAGTCTCTTTCTGCTAATGTGATGCACACATTGTATTTTCTATGAGATGTACGTTGCTTTGCAGAAAAGCGTCTTCTAAATGAATAAATGTAAATGTAAACTAAGGCCGTTCTTCGACTCCGAGAACGCGCGCACCCCACCCCACAGCCAGATGGCGCCATTATTTGGGAATCACAAAGGAAAAAGGAGAAAAATCAGCACAAAGACATGATGTAAGCACGAGACACACAGCATCCGCGACGCCCGACGCAGGTTTTCCCAGGCTGCCATTACCTGTAAGGCTGTTGTTCATTTCAGGAACCTCGCCGTCATCCTCGTGTTTCGCAGACACTACTCGAGCATCTTGCATGTCATTGTACGACTTGGTGTGCTTCGGGGTGGACTGCTGTGAGCCGCCATGCAAAGCATCGCCGGTAATCACTGTCCCACAGGGGGGTTGGCTTGGCGGCTTGGGTGTTCCATAATAGTTGCCTAGGCAACAGGGGGGACATTAGCACGTTTCAAAAACGCACAAGCAAGCAACATAATCTTCATAAATAAGACCCTATATTCACAGTGGGAAGGAGGAGATGTAAGTTTCTCTTGTAAGTATAGTCTGTGAATGTTTGCTTTCAGTACAGTCCAAGGTTGTTTTTTGTTTCTAACAATTCCATTTTCAGTTAAAGGGGGGGTGGGTCGACTTTTCTGCAACATTGACATGCACAATGTGTTCATTGCGAGGGAGAAAAAACACCTAATGAATTTCAATGAACAGCTTTTCTAGCTCCTTGGTTTAATGATTTTTACTATGAACAGCAACCATTAATTTTCTCCCAGTGAAAATAGAAAATAATTTTGTACAGCCCCATATATTAACACCTAAAGCCATTACTACTTTGGAAGCTAAGATATCGTGGTTATTGCACTGCTGAAAAGAAACCCAAAAGAGACGCCTGCAAGCTTGAAAGCTATTAAACAGTCAGATTTTCAGGCACTTAAAGATGAAGTGAACCTGTTCACTGCTGCTCTACAGGGACAACTGGAACGCTGACTGAAGCACACTCGGTGCCCCCCAGCTGCGTGCCATGTGATACCACAGTATGTCCTATACTTGTTCCTTCACTGAGGTTAAGGCACACTTACAGGAAAGACATACAGTACTGGTCCAAAGTTTGAGTACACATTGTGGAGGCTGGACCCGCAGGGCAGTCAATTAACAAGTTTGGTCAGGAAATGAGCTGCTATGTCTTCTCGGCTCTTCTGGAGCAGTTCCCAGAAATGCTGGGCACCCGTGGGTCGCTTCACCTTCACTCTCTGTCCAGTTCATCCCACACGAGTTTCGTCCAGGATGCCCAGGTGCGCTCACACTTTTCATTGGTACTTTTTAAACTTTGCATAAAGCACATCTAGCTTTAAAGGCACATTCAACCACGGGCAGGGATGAAGAAAAAATGCAGCTTCCTTTATAATACAAATTACCTTCATATGTTCCTATTTCGAGAAGAGTGCCACTTTTCTCAAGGTTTAAGAAGTCCTCCACTGATAGGAAGTTGTAATCGACTCCTGGGAGTTCGCCGTCTCGAGGAGGACGGGTTGTACCTGGGGACAGAGGCAGGGAGAATTGCAGGGTTTCTATCAACCATTCACTTGCTGACCATCACTGGAAAATTACACCAACTAATGGTTGCAAATATGCCACAATATGGGGCAGCAGGTGGCCTAACGGTTAGAGACGCCACTTTGGACTCAGAGGTCACAGGCCTGATTTCTTCTCTCCTGTGGTTTGATCAAGGAACTGACCTTAGATTACTTGAGTAAAAAATTACCCGGCAGTTTAAATGAGTGAAAACTGTAGGTAGCTTAACACTGTACGTTGCTTTAGAGGAAATCTTCAGCTAAATGAATAAGTGTAAATGTCCGTTTCATAAATGATGCGATTCTACTGTTTACTTAACAGGAGAAATAAATTGAAATTGTGCCTTATCTCTGCCTCACGTTAAGGTGGTACAACAACAGGCCATTCGGTGTGCTAATAACTCAAACAGCAGGAAATTAACGCCGCTGCCTCGCACTGGGGCTTTCCTGCCAAGCACAAAGTCGTCCAGGTGTAAATACGGAAGCTCGGCTTCACCTGCGGAGAGAATGAAGCCATCACTCGGCGATCCCTGCTCGCGAACGCCGCTCGGTGTTCCGGGAGGCGGATCACGTTAAACGGTGACACTGCTAGCACCGAGTCGCCGAAGACTCGAGCGCCAGCTTCGGTGCCACAATGTGAGCAGACAAACTTGCCAGACACGACAAAAACGACATTATGCGCGTTTGCGTCTGTTTCGCCATCTGGCTCGTAAATCGCTGTGTTGGTGAAAGTGCTAATGTTTCCCGGCAGACTGACAAGTGGTGTAAATTCCAACATTTAAGAATCCCGCTGCAGGATGGGAAAGGGTAGCCGTTAACACCATGCTGATTGTAATTAATGTGAGGAGGGAGCCCTGCATCCTGTCTCATCCTCAACCCCAGTGCCGACCAAAATAAGGTTACTGTACAACGTGTCAATTTCACAGGACAGGCTGTTTACAGCTGATGTGTCACAACTACGAAAGACGCGACGGCGCCATATAGCTTGGTGGACAAGGATGTGGATCAGTTGAATGTAAAGTTTTTGGTTCAAGTCCCAGAAGGAGTCCTGCTGTTGTACTGTCAGCAGACAGAATTTCACTACTAAAATACCTACAAATGGGCAAGTCCCACTGGATAAAAACACCAGCAAGGGAGCAAGATAACATAACTGACTGTAAAATGTTCAAAATTTACATTTTAATTTTGGACTTCATAAGAGGCAACAGACAGCGCTAGTTTGAGCCTGCGGTGCACAGCTGTGCTTCACTAAGAAACGGGGCTCTGAGCAGAATTTATACAGACATTTGAAAACTCAAAAGCATGGGAAAAAGTATTGAAAGCAAGGGAGGGGTCAGTCACTTTCTAAGCAGAAGGATGGGGGGTGGGCATTTCTTGGGATAAGCGCAGCATTCAAAGATGGCAACGACTTGTGGTGCAAGCTGCCAGAGGCGTGTTATTATGCAAACAAGATTTTTTCGGGTGGCAGTGTTCAACAAGGTTTGGATGGATATAGATGGAAAATGCTTGTATTGGAATGGCACCTTATGTTTATTTCACCAAACAATGTGCCAGCCAGAGATTAACATTCACAGAAAAGGTTTTTGTTTTTCAAGAAGTGAAGTGTCATCACTGGTTATAAATAATGCTTCAACAACATAAGAAACATCAGAGCTTTTGGGATTTTTTTTTTTTTTAATGTTTATTGTTCAGAGGGGGTGCGGTGGCGCAGTGGGTTGGACCGCAGTCCTGCTCTCCGGTGGGTCTGGGGTTCAAGTCCCGCTTGGGGTGCCTTGCGACGGACTGGCGTCCCGTCCTGGGTGTGTCCCCTTCCCCCTCCGGCCTTACGCCCTGTGTTGCCGGGTAGGCTCCGGTTCCCCGTGACCCCGTATGGGACAAGCGGTTCTGAAAATGTGTGTGTGTGTGTTTATTGTTCAGAGGGGGTGCGGTGGCGCAGTGGGTTGGACCGCAGTCCTGCTCTCCGGTGGGTCTGGGGTTCAAGTCCCGCTTGGGGTGCCTTGCGGCGGACTGGCGTCCCGTCCTGGGTGTGTCCCCTTCCCCCTCCGGCCTTACGCCCTCTGTTGCCGGGTAGGCTCCGGTTCCCCATGACCCCGTATGGGACAAGCGGTTCTGAAAATGTGTGTGTGTGTTTGTTGTTCAATCAGGGAATATGAAACTTTTATTAGCCAAACACTGGAATATTATTTTCTCTCCCTCTTTACCTCTTATTTTATTTTTGTTTACACATGAATGAAATAAAAACGTGAATTCATATGCCGGTCCTCCAGATTTATAACCTGTGCTATGCCTAAAAGACAGTCTTGAATACACACATATTGTCCACGAAAGACTCACAGCTGTGTTTAAAAATCTTTAGTAGCCTTCAGGTGATATTCACAACACTGAATCACCAGATGCAACGACATGTTGCAAGGAACTTATTTTTATCCATTGTTCTGATACAATTCAGCAGACAGTTTCCCCTAGGCTTAACTTAAATGGTCTTATAAAAATTCACTAATACCAATGTACTATTGCCCTTCCATTTGCAAGTTTGCGCCAGAAGAGTAGCAAGAAAATTCTAAGGTCTGTAATATTGGATATATACACACACACACAGAGTCTGAAACCGCTTGTCCCAAGCAGGATCGCAGAGAACCAGAGCCTAACCTGGCAACAACAGGGCGCAAGGCTGGAGGGTGAGGAGACAAACCCTAGATGGGATGCCAGTCCATCGCAAGGCACCCCAAGCAGGACTTGAACCCCATACCTGGCAGAGAGTGGGATATATATAATATATATAGGATGCATAAAAAAATGGAAGAATTTGCATTTTAAAATGTTGAGATCACAATCCATGAGTTCTGAAGAACCAAGTAAAATTTTTATCAAGCATTAAATGATTTTAAATTATGTCACATAAACCTACTTTATCCAGAAACTCCACAGACTGTTTTTTTTATAAACCAAAATAAACATTTTATAATATGTGTTTTAAATTTCCTTGGGGAGCATGGCTGGAGGAGTACCATTAATATCAGAAAAGGCCTTGACTAATGCAACATCACCATTTGCAAGAGAACACAAGCAACTTTAAACACATGCCTCATGAAAGACAAGTCAACCTCATCGTTGCCTGCTTCTAAGTGCGCTCTCGAGCTTTCTCTCGTGTCATGGAGTACATTTCAGTTACTCTTGCTGCTGGTGACTGCATGGAACAGGAACGCCAGCGCCAAAACGCATCAGACATGTAGCGTTTAAGTAAAGGAGGTGTGTTAGAATCCGGTGGACACTGGCTGGGACGTGTTGCCTGTGGCTGTCAATATCACCTCTAGAAAAGGTGCCCAGACAGAAAGCGAGTAAAAATTATAAGTTATAGTAATCTCCGGTGTTTTATGGCAACAGTGAACAGTTAGGCCACAAGGGGAAAAATCTAAAATCTATTTGAAGTATCAATCTATTAAAATTTCTTTTGTATCAACAGTTATAGACACTGGAGCTGGGCAGCAAAGGGTTTCTGGTTCAAACACTGGATTCTGGCACTGCTGACAGACCACTGAAAAGGTAGCTAACTTGAATTGCCCCAGAAAATGCTCAGTTATTTAAAAGTGAGGTTCAAATCTGTAAGTTGCCTTAGACAAGAATGTGCAGTAGACCCAGCTGTCCCACAATTTACACAGACACATACGCCATCATCCTGTCACTGAAAAAAGCCTACATTGTCAGTGCCATGCAGTACATAGAGAAAAAACTCAAATGGCCAAATGTTATACTGTATTTGCCAGAAAACTTTTTTTTTTTTTTTTTAAAGAAACTCTTTGTAGGAAGTGTTAAGTTCAATTAGCTCTTCTTAGTGAGCGAACACAGTTTTCAGAATCAACAGAGCGAAGTTAAGGAAAAAAAAAAAATCATTGTTTCGAAGTGAGAGAACAAACGCAGATTATACTGTTTAATAACAAAAACAGTGCAAAGTTAAGACGCTGAGCAGATTCCATTTTGAGACTGGACTTCCAAATGGAACAGTACATTCTTAGACAACACAATGCCCCAGTGATGTCAGCTATGCAGAGAATATGAATGCATATTCTTAACCCACAGCAACAATGGCTCGGCTTTCTTCCAGCTTAATCTTAGCAGAGAGGAACACACACAAGGCTCCCAACAATTAAGAATCCGTTCACAAGACAACAGAGTAATATAACCATTTATTGACATATTCATAGGTCATGTGCACCTTGTGACCACTTGACTGATGATTTCATGTAGTCTCTACTCTAATGACCCTGGCCTGAGTATTACTGCCTTTCAGCATCCATACAAAAAGGCATTTGCTGAAATGAAGAGATGAAGCCATGGATGTCATATCTGCAGATTTACCTACCTTGTTAACATGTGGAATGATATGACAGTTCTGTGAGTGTTTAGGGGCATGGTGGTGCAGCGGTTTTAGCTGAGGAGTGCTCTCTGGTGGGTCTGGGGTTCAAGTCCTGCTTGGGGTGCCTTGTGATGGACTGGGATCCCATCCTGGGTGTGTCCCCTCACCTTCCAACCTTGAGCCCTGTGCTGCGGGGTTAGGGTCCGGTTTGCTGCGACCCTGCTCGGGGCAAGTGGTTTCAGCCATTGTGTGTGTGTGAGAAAGTGTTTATATATGTGTGCATGTTGCGACCCAAAGAGGGTCTTGTTGACATTTGCATGAAGCTGACTGCAAGTTGCCTATTGGTAAAATTAGCATATGAGTCAAGCAAAGTGAGGTAATCAGGAGAAATAAGTACAAATGTGGCAAATCAAAACATACACCAAGAATTTTCTATTTGCTGCCACATTTTTATGGTTGAGTGGGCCTACTGTAAGAGTGTCTATTTAGGAACATAAATGGTTATTGATGTTGTTCTCCAGCTGAAGACATATGAATCATTAACGATTAATAAAATAAACTGTACGGTTTTCACACTTGCAAGAAGAAATTGTGCTTCCGTAAACACTGTGGAGAATAAATTTTAGGAAGATGGTAATGCTTAAGTTTACCTTTTGACTCATCATGTGCCACCACTGGCTGTCTCTGCCAAATACTACACTGGCAGTGGTTTGCCTAATAATATTTATAAAAGCTTATTTCCCATTCTGTTCTGGCTTACAACTACAGAAGCCCTCAAGAAAAGAATGAAATAACAAAGATTGCCTTTGGTTATAATGCAAAAATATCTGAAATTATCAGGGAAAAATTAGCTGCTAAAATATTAAACTATTATTATTAAAAGCATCATCTTCCCAATGGCATCTGGACCTGATCGTGGCCTCACTTCCTACTCCCCTCCCTTTTGCAATACAACACTTCTGAAATGAATGATCATTACTACCACCCCATGAACTGCCTTTCAAATAAACACCATTTCCAATCCAATCCATAGATTCATACAAATGAAGTTTGGTGTTCAGTGGTACATGAGTGTCTCAGAACGTTAAAAACAACCATCAGGTGCAGCAATCGCTCAAACGCTCCGAAACACTACTCCAAGTTGCTCTGTCAAGTACCGTGCTGCTTCAGAGAATGCGAACCCCTTAAGTCCCTTAGTTTTATCACAAAATTGCTATTTAGTGAGAATCAGTCTTTCTCATATGACATAATAGGTGTGTAATGAGCAATTCCGTATGTTGCTTTCGAGGAAATTGTGTGTAGCAGAAAAACAGAAGTAGTGCAGGTGCAAAAATAAATGAACCCCAAGTTTGATTAGTTAAACCAAGAAGGTAAACAGAATCAGGTGTGTAAATCATAATCATTTATTCACTTTGTAAGTTCATTTTAATGTTTAAGATTTTATACAAGAATAATGACCATCACTCTAGGGTTCACTTATTTTCAAGCAGCACTGTAGATAAGTGGTTCTTACTTGAACAAGTGCATCACTTTTTTGCACCTCAAATGAAAGTCCAACTAGGAAAAGAGACACAACTTGATTTTTCAGGTGACTAGCAACTGTAAATTACACCTAGTGTGTGACTGTGAGTGAATGTGTGGCTACCCTGAGATGGATTGACATCCCATCCAGTGCACACCCTGACTACCCTTGTGTCTAGTGCTTCAGGAGTAGACTATGGACCACCACAATCCTGACTTGGACAGCTGGTCAAAAGTAGTTAATGAGCAAGCCATGTGTTTTATCCATTGTTCCACGAGTCCACAGGTGTACAAAAAGTATGCACTGTCGATAAGCGTCAACCAACAAAAACACATGTTGAGTCCTCTGTTGACCTTTCATTACTTCACATCTTGAATTTCATTTTTAATAATCATGCAGTAGAGTAGGGAAAAGGCAGCTGACTGGAATTCTGTTCATGGTGACCACTTGAAAGGTATTTAAGATAAGTGGTTTACCATTACATTGTTCTGTGCATGTCTCTGGATTGCAACAACATGCAAACTCCACAAACCCTGAGCAGGATTTGAACCAAACCAAACTATGAGGTACCACCATAACTTACAACGATACCATCCCAAAACAGTACCATCAGATATCCATAGAGGTATCCCATTTCATGAACCACTTGTTCTGAGCAGGGTCACGGTAGTCCAGAGCCTATTCCGGAATCTTTGGCGCAATGCTGAGGGCAGTATGCCCAAGATAGATTTTCAGTCCATTGAAGGGTCATCAAATATTAAATTTTTTAAAAATCTATCATTTAGCAAATAATGGGTGGCACGGTCCTGCAGCAAGTAGCACTGCCACCTCACAGCACCTGAGCTGTTCAGGCATAGGTTTGAATCTGGATAAGTATGTATGGACTTTGCATGTTCTCCCCGTGTCTTTGTTTGTTTCCTCTGGGTGCTCTGGTTTCCTTTTACACTCCAAAGACATGTAGTTCAGGTTGACTGATTACGCTAAACTGCCTGTAGTGTGTAAACAGGTGAGCACGTGCATATATGTGTTTATCCTACGATAGACTGGTGTTGTGTCCAGGGTGTACCCCAGCCTTATGCTCAGTGAGTCTGGGATTAGCTCTGGACTACTGTGACCCTGATCAAGATAAGGGGTTAATGAAAATGCATAGAGAATGGATTTAGCAAACTACTTATCAAAACTAATCAATGCATAAAAAAGACACATCTGACAAACTCACAATCAGACAATTTTGCACTTCCTATAAGCTGACAAACTTTGCACTGATTTACCTTCTCCCTAATGATTTACATTTACATTTATTAATTTAGCAGACACTTCTGTTCAAAGCGACGTACATCTCAGCAAAAGTACAATTTATGCATTACATTAAGAGAAGGAGACATAGCTGCAGACATGAAAGTCTCAAGCAAACCTAGTTTGTTACCTACCACTTGCTGCACCGAGGTTCATCGTTCGAGTAGGTGTATAAGACACAGGATTGACAAATCCTGATACCCTCCGACCAAATTTTTCCTCTTTTTTTTTTAAAATAATATTATAAGATACACAAGCAAGCAAAAATAATGCCGGAGTAGCGGCTGAATAGAGGCACGTATGGTTTAAAATTTGCAAAGAGAAATTCCCTAACTAGCTTGTCATTACCTTCTTGTTATGAGCAACTCTGCATGTGGCCTTCAAACATTGTGCAAAATGCCATATGCCAAGATATACTGTCAAAAAAAAGACTGAATTTTGGCATTTTGTCACTTGATATACCCACACAAAACACAGACTGCATTCATAGAATGTAAGAAAAGGTCAAGGGTTTGGAAATGTCATAAATCCTTCAGCTATGCAGAGTTCAGCTTTATAGTAGTATAAATTTTACTGTGACACAGCTTTTCAAAAGCACACCCATATAACTCAGCAAATGGGTTGAAGATAAATGATAATGTTTTCAATTTTAAAGGAAAAAGGGGTCGACATAATTTTACATTTCTAAATACATGATATTCTCTCTTTTGTCTAACTTTTCTGTGCTAACACTGTTACACTTGGATACAAAGGTGCTTCTATACATGCTTTCAAGCATTTTTTTATTCCCATATGCTTATTGAAATGATTTTCCATCATTCTATTTAAATACATTTCTGATCTCGCAAATTATCCACCACAGTGACAGTGAGGTGTGTTCCAAGGACTGCCACCATGCTCAAAATTTATATTCGGCATTTGTAGGAAACATATAAGCCTGGGGAAAATGAATGATTCATTGCTAAACACTTGCTTGTGCAATAAGGAGTTCTGAAGTGTGCTAATCCATTATAAAAATGCAAACACTTTCTTTGTCTCAGATTTTATTTGGTTTAACCCTATCACAGGATCACATAACCTCGCTGAAATCTGACATTCTGTGCTGGGACAGTCAAAGATGATGGTAACCCTAGAGTGAAGGTGTGCACACTATGAGGCAAACACAGCAAAGTTTCGAAAAGTGCAAATGACTGAACTGCTTTGAGGAGCAGAAGATCAAATTTAGGTCCCTTATCTTCGGCTACAGATTTCAGGGTTTAGGGAACACGACGATTTAATACAAAGATATTGCTGAAGTTGTGTCTTTTACAATCCAGTCCAAGTCTCTAGAAAGATAAATTTTGGTTCAAATACAAAATTATAAAATGGTTTTCTGTGTTTCCCTCAAATCTGTTTGAAAATGTAAATCCCCACCCAGTATAAAAGAGCAAATTTGGGTATAAACCAAAGCCTTGCCCGTTCAGCCCACTTCTATAGATCTCAGCAGCTTTGAAGAAGAGCCTGTCAACTCGGTTTTTACTGAAAGGTACATTTTGTCACAGAGGAACGGCCATCTGAACCAAATATCTGTCAGTGCCAAAGGTTTATTTTTATTTCAGTTATTTACGTAGCTGATGTCTTTAGTCGGTGACTCGAAATATTAGGATTGTGAAAGAAGCTACTTAAAAATATTCACCTAATTATACATCTATTTCCTGGAATAATTCAGGCTAAGTACCTTGCTCAAGGGTATTAGAGCAAGAGTGGCATTCAGACCTAAGACCTTTCAATTTCAAGGCAATGATTCTAAACAGTACACTATCTGTAGTCCTGATTACCATCTAACTGCATCAACATTAAATAGTTTTGAAATCATGAAACTAACAGTGGTGGTTTCAAACTTTTCCAGTCCAATACCTCCATTCAACAATTCACCCCTTCAAGATCTTGCTGTATAATTTTTATTTTTTTACAATGTCTATAGATGGGGGGTGCGGTGGCGCAGTGGGTTGGACCACAGTCCTACTTCTCCAGTGGGTCTGGGGTTTGAATCCCGCTTGGGGTGCCTTGCGGCGGACTGGCGTCCCGTCCTGGGTGTGTCCCCTCCCCCTCCGGCCTTACGCCCTGTGTTGCCGGGTTAGGCTCCGGTTCCCCGTGACCCCGTAAGGGACAAGCGGTTCTGAAAGTGTGTGTGTGTGTGTGTGTGTGTGTGTGTGTGTGTGTGTGTGTATAGATTTTATTTATTTTTCCTGAAAATATATAGAAGGTGCACATGCTGGGACATCCTTCTTTCCCCCTCACCTGACCTCTGAAAGGTGATAAGTTTTTTTTTTCTTTTTTAAAATATTGAACAATTCAACAATTATTTTCTTGCTCAACTGACAATTCTATCCAGATCAACTCAGCATGTTTTCCATTCATACTGCAGGATATTTCCACTCGAATCAAGAGTAACTAACTTTTTCAGAAGTGCAGTAGAAGTAAAGAGGGAGGATCATCAAGTAAAGTCCATATCCTTAACCACTAAGCTGTTTGCAGCCCAAGCATAAGCTATTTTTGAAAAAATACTAAATTGAAAAAGCAGGTTATGAAGTATATTTAGATCATTGTATTTTTAAATAACTTGATATATTCCAAATGAATTCAGAAGTATTTGACTGGCTTTGAAATTTTTACAGATTAAAAAATATTTTTAATGTTGCTAATAATATCACAAAAACCTTATATAAAATAAAGTCAAATCACATAAAATGTATCAATAATTTAATCTTTAAGCCTTGAATTGAACCCCACACATGATGTTTGTGAAAACCTGGCACGGTCTTAGCACTGGTATAATAATACATTTTGGCAGGGAACAAGTTAATGTTAATGCAACCAGTTATACAAACGTGATCGGCTATAACTAAAAAGGGATATCAATGAATTTCGACAAATATAATTAATAAATAATATGTGATTCTGACAAAAATATTCTTCGCCTTTATCCTTCCAAGCGTTTAGGTCTGTACATGTTTACATTTAAAGATGGACTTACAAATGACTTTTGACAACTATATCAATCTACACACACAAAATTTCTATTACAGTCTTCTGTGAGTAATTGTAAAATGATTACTTTCAAATACGAGCAAATAAACCTTAAGTTTAGGGATTTTAAATAGACGTCTAAGTTCGCACTAAGTGTAAAGCTGTGTTTTCTATCAGTATCATCAATCAATCATACATAAAAACCAAATGGTTTCCTCTGAAATGTCCACTATGCTGCCTGATAACAGAGCTGTTTGAATGGCTTCTGTGTGCACAGATATTAAAGAAGCATTAAACAGGTTTGTATGCTTCACGCCTACCAAGCATACTGTATATGTACAGTATGTGTTGGATATTTCCAAACACAAGGCTCCTATGATTCACAGGTAGCAAAAACACCCAATAGTCTCTTAGTAAAGGGTCACCTTGAAAGGAACACATTGCTCAGTTCAGTGCGAAATATGTAAGGTGCATTTTTGTAGCTCTTACGACATTTTAAGTCTGGCCTGCAGCAAAGCTACTAAACAAGAGTGAAAACGCAACAAAATTCGCATGATAATATTAGAGTCAGGCAAACTGCATGCATTTCATATTTAAATATGCCAGCCTGTTTAAGGCCTTTTCTCTTCCCGCCTTTGTAACCTGGAGGTAGTAGGGTCTGCACTGAATACCGATGAAGCAAAGGAATAACATGAACGAGTACGTTTCCCTCAATCTCGTATTTAGGGGGCTGGGGGAGGACAATGACGGCACGGCGTAAGACAGAGCGGGATTCGCCTCACTGCTTCCGAGAGCCCGGCTGCAGCCTGCTCATTTCTCAACATGTTAAAATAATACAATTGCATCCCTGTTTGCAGAACGACGATAACGCTGGGCCTCCTGTTTATCCGCAGAGAGCAGCAGTGCTAACAGCTCCCTCTTCTTAGCTACATGCCATATTTTGCAAATTACACCACCCAGCTGTAAATGCTTACTTATCTCCTTAGCAATTACCTCACATGTGAAACCCTTGTGTGAAATTAATAAGAGACAGAGCTCAGAGCTTTTGCTAAAATGTACAGTATCTTCTCTATAGAGCCATGACAGCGGTAGAGGTTTAGTTTTTCCTTGCTGTTGCCCTCAGCATTAATCCTGATGGAACTCAAACATGGCACAAGAATTCCATCATGCTCTTGTCTCTACTTTTTTGCTCCATCACATTTGCATCATAGCGTGGATTTAAATGTTTTATATAGTATATTTACACTGTATTCCAATCAGGAACACATGTTACTCATCTCTTCTCCTTGTATCACCTAAATAAGCAATCTAAGGAAGAGTAAGTAGGTTATTCACCTCTGCTCCTCTTGACAGCTCTCTCTGCGGATGTGTGTCCTTGAGTATCCTGGGGTATTTGTATGCAGGAGTCATTTCTGGAGAAGAGGGTGACTGGAGATGTTCTTCTACACTTTTCAGATGCACTCCTTATGACATAAAATATCTACCTACAGGTGTTCCTATCCTTCCCTAAGTCTACTCAATCTAAGTAGAGACCGACCAACACTGAACATGTGCATATGTGATAGGAAATGACATTTCATGTTGCTTCCACCACATGGCAAAAGCCCACAGAAAGAGAAAGATGCAATGAGCTGGAATCCCCAGTGATACGAAAAACAATTACATAACTGGAATACTGTATTAAATAGCCTCTCCAGGAGCCTGAAAACACATGTGTGAATGCACACATACGTACGGACAGATCAAGACCTCAGAAACACTCATGCAATGTTGCTCCACAGCAGCATGAGGCTGGTTGTCCTGGATGTACTTTGTAGTATCAGAAGCACCAGACTACTACTCATTTGGCTCCCTCTCACGCTCCCTCTCCCGCCTGCGTGCAGTAGCAGCTTCCCCAGTCTTTGAAAAGAGCAGCAGGAATCAGAGTGCATTAACATCAGTGGCCTCGGTTCAGGCGCACCAGCTGCTCAAACATCCCATTTTGCCTGTCCTGTGCTGTACAAGGCCGTCAAATGCTGGTCTACCATCTCCAATTTTCTGACACCGAGCAGACATCACCACACAACTCCGCTCCATGAAACTATACTCCACAGCACTCCAACCATCCAGGAGCAAGGTTCACATCTGGCTACAAGCTATGCAACAGGTTTCATTAACATCCCATCCCAACATCTTAAGTAACTAGTTGGATACAGGGCGCAGGTGGTAGTTTAATGGTTCTGGATACTGGTGGTGTAAGGCCTAACCGCTACACCTTCTTTGCTACCCTTGGTCAATGTACTTGTCCACTTGTATTGCGGTAAAACAACTTGCTGTATAAACTGGTCAAATAAAGTGATGAGGACATCAGCTCAGTGAATAATGATGATTATAATCCAATCAAAACGGAGCATTAGAAGGATCACGGCTTCAAATGCTGCTGTGGAATAATTATAAATGCAGCTAATTATAAAGGCATTTCTTTTCATTTTCGAGGGCTGAATTTGGATTTTGTGTGCTTCCCGAGAGCTGAGCAGTGCGAGACATATATATTTATCCATTTAGCAAAGCTTTCCTCCAAAGAGACATACAGCGATTATTAACTATTTACTTTACACTTTTACCAGGGTGACCTAGAGTATGAGATACAAGCATTAACTCTCTTCAATAATTCACCCATCTATATAACAGAGAAACGTAAAGCACACATACATACAAAGACACCTACAGGCTATTTATTATGATCAACGCATCTAAAACACTTGTGTTTGTACTTTGGGAGGATACCACCCAGACATGGAGAGAACATGCAAACCCCACACAGACTGAGCAAAGATCGAACCCATGTGGAACTGCACAGCCCAGACACTGTGAGACACCATGTCATCTTGTTTGGAAAGCATGCGTTCATTTGCACTGTTGTCCATGATTTCTTTTGTCTTTATTTCTCTTTTTTTTATTATTATTAAAGACTTGCATTAACTACTGAAATACTTGTGTTCATTTTAATGGGATTTGGTGATATTTTATCTTAAAAAGGTGTCACAGGCCAATGTTATTGTAAAGAAAGATTTTCAGTAAAGTGTAGCTCTGACCCATATGGAAACATTAACCGAGTTACACAACGAAAAACAACCAACATCGCTTAAGCTTCAGTCACTGATGATTAAGAGTTGTGTAGCGGAAGATCTGGTTTTGTTTGTATGAGATGCTAATTCGGAGGATGTAACAGTTAGTTTCACAGTGAACCCAGTGAAAACCGTAAGCACCATCAACTCTACTTGCATAGAGTTCAGAAAATTAATCTGGGAACCAACAAACACTTATGATGGCCTGATCCCGGGACAGAAGTTCCTTGATACATTCTCCACAAGGTAAGTGTCAGCGGCAGATGAGCAAAGATGATTCAATAATGGGTCATCGGGCTGGCTACTTACAGCCTTCTGGTGTGCATTTCTTTTGTCCTCAGTGTGGCACACCACCCAGTTTACACAGGGGGTTGCTGACATTATGGAAGGTCCTGGGCCCTTTTGTATCACACCACTGATCTGTTTCACTGGCAAACAATGCTTTGCTTGTCTTTCTACTCCAGCTAAACATCTGCTCCAGGAGAAGTCAGTGGAAGATAATAAATACTTGAAAACAACTGTTACATTCATTATCATGGCAACAGCAGTGTTTAAATGCAAATTAACTTTAAATCTATAAATACACCTTGGCTTGTATGGCTTTAGATTGAGCACCTAATGACAGAATATTATGGAGACATTACGGGAGCAACTGTGAGTCAATTCTGCAAAAAAGTGCAAAGACTCACATACATAGTGCCCATACGCTTTCGCGCATACACACACGCACACAAACGGAGGGAGCGCGGGCTATAAATAGCATTATGTGAAAGCCAGTTTATTTTCATACAGCTCTCCCAAGTCTCTGGAGTCATCTCTCTGAGTATCAGCTGTGACCTACATCGGGATCTCTGCTCACAAGGGCACTTTGAGCCATGGCGTTGCCTGATGCGCTCACAGCCAGGGAGCTCAGTTTCAGCTGGAGGTCACGCTGCTTAGACGTGTCCCCACAACCTCCAGCACTATCGCTTAACAGGAGGAGGAAGAAGTCAATTAGCACCGCTTGGATCGCAGACTCGGGCAGTCCCTCAGTTCAGGTTAGAGGACACAAACGCGGCTCGCGTGCCATTAGTTATCATTATTGATATTATTAGTAACAGTAATTACAGCGGAATTATTGCTGTATACACACTCTTGAGACTAAATTTGGTAATGGCAAGTAATTAAACAGTCACTCATTCATGGCTCCTACAACTTAGTTTATTTCAGATATTAAAAGATCCAGACTAAATTAACAGCAAAAATTTACAGTGAAATTAAAAACTGATGTTATTAATATTCCTGCAGTTTATCATCACCCTTTGTTAATATATTCAGGTTGCAGCATGCAGACATTAAAGCTATGTGCCTACTTTACGTATACCACTAGCCAGAAGAAACTAATACAAAATATATGTATTACTGAAATGGTTCTGGTTATGAGGGGGTGCGGTGGCGCAGTGGGTTGGACCGCAGTCCTGCTCTCCGGTGGGTCTGGGGTTCAAGTCCCGCTTGGGGTGCCTTGCGGTGGACTGGCGTCCCGTCCTGGGTGTGTCCCCTTCCCTCTCCAGCCTTACGCCCTGTGTTGCCGGGTAGGCTCCGGTTCCCCGTGACCCCGTAAGGGACAAGCGGTTCTGAAAGTGTGTGTGTGTGGGTTCTGGTTATGTATGTAAGATTCCTAAGTTTGATACAATGATTCCACCACTTTTTGATTAACACTGATGAAGACAAATGGCATATTGTAACCGTGGCAACTAAATAAATTTAATACTGGAAGTAAGTGAACACTAGATTTTTAATTTGGTTATGATAGACAACACTGGATCAAGTTGGAGTGTGCATGTTTTGCTCGCCTTAAGGTTAATTTGCGTTCATGCCAAATAACTGTGTGCAAGCGTGTGCATCGTGGCACTCGGAATGAGATCACTTTTGACGTCAAAGCAGCCAAACGGATTGCTACGTGGAGGCATTTCACATTGGCGCACGCGTTCCAAAACACGTGGCTGGCGTGTAACAGCTATTTTGCAAGCAGCCGTTGAAAATTTGGTGACGGGAAGTTACGGCTTTGCAATTCCACGTGTTCACAGCAACGTCGACAGCTCCGAAAAAGCCTCAAGGCTGGCTGAAATACAGGAATATTGTCCAAATGGCTGTAGACAGGAATGACTCTCAAAACAGATTACAGTTGAAGTCCTGCCGTCGCCCATCTGGTGACAACTTTGTAAATAAATATGAATAAATGTAAAATGGAATGAAGCCACAGATGTAGCTGAAATACACACCGCGCACCATTCGCTTGTTCTTACCACGTTTAACAGAAGTCATACGCCTTTCTCTAACACAATGAACTTGACTGAATAGTACGAAATCAGCAAAGAAATTCATTGAGCAGTAAACATGTACTAGTGTATAGTTTGTACTTTAAACTTGTTATAATTTCAAGACAAACTATCTTGTAAACAGACTGGACATTTTATAATGAGCCATGTTCTTAAAAACATAATTAACCTGTGGATGGCACAGTTGTGCAGCAGGTAAGCACTGATTCCTCACAGAGCCCAGGTTGCGAGTTAGGGTGTAGGTTCAAATTCAACATTGTCCATGTGGAGTTTGGATCATCACCCCACGTTCATGATTTTCCTCTGGTGTTCTGCTGTCCTCCCACAGTCTGAAGACACATATCTCAGGTGAATATGTAACTAACTGCTCATAGTATGTGATTTAGTGAACGAATATGTGTATATGATTGCCCTGTGATGAAATAGCATCCTTTTCAGGGCGTACTCTGCCTCGTACCCTATGCTTCTGAGATAGTCTTCGGACCGTCCCCATCCCGCACCGGACAAGCGGTTTTTGATAGTAGAAGGATGAATGGATGGACAATTTATCTATCGCACTCTCTTTTGTGGCTGTATTACTTTTGAGAAAGGGACTTAAATGAACTGAAGGAGCAGGAGATCCCTGCCGTACAAATCGGTTACATACTTCAGATCACTTTGGATAAAAGTGTCAGCGAAGCCAACTAATTTCTTATAAGTGAGTGTTGTGGACGTTCAGAAAGCTGGTGATTCGTGAAGAGTGTCTCCATCCACTGCGCAATAAATCAGCCGTCAACATCGACTCTTTAGCAAGAGAAGAGGTTCCACTCATCGTACAGTGTCAACCAGTAAGGAATGGGTTGATTTCCCATGAATCGGTTCTCAGACACGATTCCAGCCGTCAGCCTTTTCCCAGCTTGGAAGAGCCCTTTGTGTTGGAAAATATCCGTTTGTAATGTAGACCAGTATAAAGTGTCCAGTAGAGGAGATCACGGCACTTGGAGAGCAGGGCCTTCCTTAGTCAAAGCAGAGGAGATCGCGGCACAGCACCCAAAGCAAAGCGACTACCGAAGGAGAGTGTCGCGGGGGACGCTGGGGAGGAAAACAGCCACAACAATGGCGGGGGGGGGGGGGGGGGGTTGGGAGGCTGTAAATACAAGCTGGCTGGCTGGCTTTATTAATCACCTGAGCTGGCTGCAGGGACCGGGAGATCGAGCCATAAATCAGCGGCGGCGACAGCAGGAAGACTGGCTGCATCGGTGCTCGCCCAGCAGGGTGCTGAGGGAAAGACAACGTCCCTGCCGTGACACCTCACTGAGGAGAGGCTGGCGCTCGCCTTCCCGGGGTGATGAATCCGGCAAACCCCCGCTTCGTTAACATGGCTGCGTGGAAATGCGCATTCCGAAAGTGCGGCCTAGTCTCACCTCAGACAGCGGGATTTCTTTCTTTTATTTTCTTTGCACAGAAAATGGGCTCCATTGTACTTGTTACAATGAAATATAACAAGCTCTTTTTATTGTGGAATAGAAGAGATGCATCCCTGTGTGAGCAAAATAACATGTTATGCTCAACTCATAGCAAATATACGTTTCTCGGAGAGTAATTTTTCTTATCCGATTCCTGCTCAGTTTCTGTGACCCATCATAAAGTCAAACAAAGTCATACTAAGAGAGCTTTCTGGGGATAATGAAGTCATTTTACCAATCGCAGCCTGCATATAAAACTTCCCATTGATATGTTTTCAGGTACTGAACAGTTTGAATAAGGATTTCATAAGCATGTGTGGTTGTCTCTTTATACAAGGAACTTCTTCACATCCTTACAGTTCTATACAAATGTGCACAATGCCCAAGAAAAGTAGACGCCACACAAATAACCTCAGCAGGTTTGTGAGATTCACACCTTTATTGCGCCACTAGTCTAGGCAATGTGTGGAACACTCTTTGTATGTCTGGACTGCATTTATATGGTTATGTCAAATGCAATAGCAACAATTTGCCTGTGATTGACTGCAGTTGTGATGACTAGTCTAATATGAGTAAATGCACTTGGATTTAAGGAAAATGTGGTCATCGTTTTTCACCAGATATAGGCATACATCTAAACATGCTAAAGCTCAGCCAGGGCTTATACAAGTAATCAGTTAATGCCAAGCTTTACATAACGAACATAAGTGACAGTAGAGCAAAAAAAGAAATCTGATATTTCTATTTGTCACCCACCTTGGGTATTGTTTTGTATATAAGGAGCAGTAGGTAGCACATAGGTTGGAGTCCTCACCTTGCAATCAAAGGACTAGGGTTCAAATCTCTGTTCCTGTTGTAATACTACTGAGTGAGGTCCCTACCCTGAACTATTAGGGTAAAAATTAACTAGTTGTGTAAACTGTGTGGTATACTACACCTAACAAAACAAGCTGCTTTGGAGACAAGCATCAGCTAAAGGAATAAATAATACAAAAAACATAGGTATAATACTTTATTACACTGATGCTGTAAAATATGTAATTAGGAAAAATGCAGTTTGTAACACACCTGAGCAGCAGCTAATAAAAATTTATGCGAATATCACATAGTTCCCCCCATATCTTCAAATTTGTTCAGAAACAGGATAGAGTAGGAAATCTGAGCAATGGCACCTGTCCCAAAACTATGACTCGCAGCCTTCCTTCCTAGCGTGACCTTCTCAAGCACACACTACATCACCACCTAAAGGTAAAGTGAACAGCAGGTCATCATATCAATTTGACATGCAAAACAGATTAGAGTGTCCTCACAGGGTTGTCTTTTATTTTGTGTTTGGAAAGCAGGCCACTTGTGCTTTGAGCCTCTTACTTTAACCACGCATAGCAGTTTTCATGAGCTGCAGTTTTATATATACATCTCCTCTTTGATATTCACACGCACACACACACACACTGTCTGAAGCCGCTTGTCCCGGGGGGGGTTGTGGGGAGTCGGAGCCTAACCCGGCAACACAGCGCGCAAGGCTGGAGAGGGAGGGAACGCACCCAGGACGAGGCGCCAGTCCGTCACAAGTCACCCTATGCGGGAACCCCAGACCCACCAGAGAACAGGACCCAGTCAAACCTGCTGCGCCACCGCACCCCCTTCTTTGATATCCATTTCTTTAAATTAATTATTTTTATACAGACCCATTCATTCTTTGTGTATAGGGTTAGCTGCTTAAATTAATGTGAGCTCACTCTTCCATCTGAGTAATCCCTTGTGTAGACATGGACAAAAAAGAAAGAAAATTTGGCCATGCATATACACGGGTGCGTGAGCGCACCACACACACACACACACACACACACACACACACACACACACACACACACACACACAGTTGCTCAAGACAAATAACAGATATTTTCATTTACAAGTTCACAATGGCTTGACCTCAGTGCTGTCCAGTGACAGCTGAAAACTTGCCTCCGGCTGTCGGAGGTTCAACAGGCTGCTACACATTGTCTTACATTGAGATTCAGTTTCGCGGAATCTCAAATTTAGCCCAGCCTAACATCTGCCACTCTTAACCCCTTTGCTCTGTTGGCTGCAGGGAAGGGGGGCTGTTGGGAGGGGGTGCCGAGACAGCTTCCAGATACATTATGTAACGCAAACACAAGATCGAGTCTTCGACGAATCGAACAGCAAAACCAGACGAACACAAACTAGAAAGCGATGCCGCATCTCTCTCCCTTGGAGATCACAAAGTCCACATGTGAAAAACCAAGGCTGTAACAAAATACTGTGCAAAGCAGCCCTAGCTCTCAGATTTTATCTGAGGGAATCAACCGAAACAAACTTTTCTTTATTGTGGTTTCTCAGATGTGATAAGAACATCAATCTAATAATGGTGTTTAACAAACCAGCTAAGAATTGAAGAACTGAATTGATTATGTTAAGGCAATTAAAAATGAAGAAACTTGACATTTTTGATTAAGTTCTAATTTGACAGAATTGTCTAGAACTTAATCTATTGAGATATACAGTATATATGACATGAATATACTGTATAAAGGTGTTAATACATACAAGCCAAGATGTTATGTTAATCTCAAAATCCTGCAGTATATTTGAAGACATAATGTTGACAGGCATATTGGCAAGGAATCATGGCCACAACTGATTATTTTTATCATGTGACATGTCCCACTGGGAAATCATGTTAGTTTTGGGCAATGCAATTGTTTCCTGAATGTAACAGCCACTGCAATTATCTGCCACCAATAATAAAAAAAAAAGATAGTTATTGACCAGATTCTTCATTCATCATACGACTGCTTCTGCTTTGTGTGATCTGGAGGTTAAAATATTTTTGATATTATTACATTAGACCTGCCATTCTTATCTGACCGTAATGAATTATAATTCATGCTATTTACACAAAATGGCATTGGATATCGAATAGAAGAATATGTCTGCTCTAAGTGTTTAAGCATAATTTACACAGCATTTATGCAGCACTGTTGAATTACAGACTTAAAAAAAAAACAGTAACCCAGACTATCATGTAGTAATGTGCTAGCCTAAAAATAGCTCTACTTTCACCCTAAACCTCTGGGTAATGACTAAGCAAGCATCTCCACGTCATTTGTGAACCATTCACCAGGTATGCTTGCTGAATTCTCAGCAACAGTGCTTAAAACATCAATATTCTACCTTAAATTCCATTCAGATTTGTCTTAATATATCCAGATCTCTCACACACACAGACACACACACACACACACGCTTTCAGAACCGCTTGTCCCATACGGGGTCGTGGAGCCTACCCAGCAACACAGGGCGTAAGGCCAGAGGGGGAGGGGACACACCCAGGATGGGACGCCAGTCTGTCGCAAGGCACCCCAAGCAGGACTCGAACCCCAGACCCACTAGAAAGCAGGACCCGGTCCAACCCACTGCACCACCGCACCCCCTCATATCCAGCTTATTACTCACAAAAACAGTCATTTGTTCATCCCACAAGGAGCAAGAGGAAACAAAAGAAACAAACCACAGGGAAAACTGTCACAAAGTCTCAATCTTCACCATCTATTGGCATTTGCAGGAGTAATTTTTTAACATTCCATTTGCTTTAATTAAGTTGATGCTAACAAAGGCTGAAACCAGTCACTGCATTCCACTGCCTCTCTAAATAGCTAATCGGCTAGTAAGCCATTGATAATCTGTGGTTTCCAAGAAGGGCTAAACGGGGTGTCTCCTGGCAGGCCATTATAGCTGTCTCTGAATGCACGACACTGGACAGAGATGCATGAAGCCATCGCAACACAAAGATACCACCATGGAGGCAAAACGCTTGAGAATCGTGTGTGTTTTTTGACAGGTGCGGATGCACCGGAGGAGCACCAGTTGCTGCAGCTACCTGAACCGAACCATTACTCTGGCGCTCATCCGTAACTCTCAATTGCTGCAGTATGAGCTTCAGAAGACCAACGAGCCCGCCGTATGTCATTTTACCAAAAATGCCACCGAATTTCCATATTGAATAGGAACAAGAGTGCTCACAAAGCTTTGGAGAATGGGTATGCACCACAGTGCTAATGCCAGGACACACTTACAGATACAGATTTTAGTGCACATCTGTGCCAATATATGTAGATCTTGCAAGCGACTGAATGAATTATGTTCTGCAGGGACTGGACTGCAGTCCAACACCTGCAACACCAAACCAAGCTGTAGCTTTCGTGAAAACCCACTGGATGCTGCTGTATGTCACCATGCTGCTTGGCAGCCTCCAGAGCTATGTACATATGTGGTTATTTGGGAAAGCGCAACACGAGAGGACACTTCTGCTCCACAAGTACAGCAACACTTCACAAGGAGAAAACACACTGTCCCTTTGAATGGGGGGGGGGGGGGGGGGCGACTTGGAGGTTTCTAGCATTTTCCAATGAACCTTCCGTTTGTCAGTCTATTGTGTTTCTCCTCCTGTTACCTGCTCCATCTCTTGGGGCACAACTGTTCAAATTGACTGTTATTGTGAAGGACCAAGCAAGCTTTGGTGGTGGTGCATTTTATCTTTCCTTGGGGGGGGGTTGGGGATGGAAACAGGTGCTTGGCTGAGCTGGACTGGAGACAGACACCATGCAGCAGACTGAGCGCAGCTTGACATACAATAAGGTCCAACACAACGGACCATTCTTTCAGTTTGGGCCAGTCTATTATCCTCTGCTGTGCCTCAGCTTTTGTCCATATTTTTTTTCTTCTTTTTTTTTTTTTTGGAAGGGGGGGGTGGTTGCAGGCGGTGGAGGCAAAAATGAAAACAAAAACGGCTAGCTACAGGCTACAGAAATATGATTCAAAGTTTAATTATCCAGAAAACCTCAGTAAAATGCAAGGCATGCAAAGGGTTGTGTCTCCTTTTTTTTTCCTCATCCATTAAAAGCTCCCTGGATGAGAGATGAAGCAGAGGGGAGTAAAAAAAAAAAAAAAAGCTGTAAATCCTCCATTTAACTGGAGAGCTACAGCCAGGGGAGGGAGGGAGACAGCAGCCAGACGGAGCGAGAGAGAGAGAAAGACGGAGGAGGACACTAGTAGACCGGCATCCTGGGTTCCTTCCTGTGGGTCCACAATCCACAGCAGACAGTGGAGGGTCAGTGTTGTCTAATATGAAGCAAAGAGCCACAACAGATGATCGCTTAAATCGGCCCCTCCGAACACAAACCCTGTCTCGGACGATAAGACGCGCACGCAAACGCACGCGTACGGCGCCGCTTAGCCATGGCGGCGCAGCGCATCACCGTCTTCATGTCGCCAGTCTACGGAGGGCATCAACACACATCGTTGCTTCCAGCAAAATGTTGAAAATTTGATTCTCCTCTATGAGTCTTTCTCACAGTACCCCTCTACATGCACACAAACTGTCAACCTCCCCCCCTCCTCCCTTGTCCATCAAATCCCAGAGGCCACAGCGTTGCTCCCAAAACGGAAAAGATGAGATAAATACCGTGCAGTTGCGGTGCAGTCCACTGTTACTCCAGCAGGAGCTCGAGAGGGGTGATCCCGGCAGCCTGGGATTCGGCAGATTTTTCTCCTGCTGTTTGCAGACGGCTCGCATGCATCTGGCTAAGCGCTGCTGCCTTTTTTACCTCACCACGAAAGCCCACGAGCAGTGCAAATTAGTCGTCCTGCCTAGCTTAGGAGCTAAGCCAATGTGAGCTACTCATACTGAAAGGCTTGTCTGAAGGCAGCGTCTCCAGCTCCACGGACCCCCAAACCCCCTCCCCCCCCCAGTACCGCCCACCTTAACTCAGATCCTCATGCTCTCTCTCTCTCTCTCTCTCTCTCTCTCTCTCTCTCTCTCTCTCTCTCTCTCTCTCCGTCTCTCGCTTTCTCTCCCTCCCTCCCGCTCTCACATGAGCACACAAAGATGTCCACACACGCTCTTCAGGCTGATCAGCAGGGCAGCCGCGTCGGGCTCCCACAGGTCATGTGACCCAGGCAATCAACACTCCGGAGGCAAGCGGCGGGGGCCGGGGCAGGATTAGGGCCCAATGAGATTTAGAGATAAAGGGACGGGTGAGGTTTGAGCTTGCGTGCGTGCGTGCGTGTGTGTGTGTGTGTGTCTGTTTGTTATGTGAGTCTGTGTGTACGAGCGTGTGAATGCATACGCGTGTGTGCCACCTCGTTGTGCTTCCTTCCGACCCAGCGGACGGCCATGTTCCGCAGAGCCGCAGGGCCGGTGGCATCATGTCATTCCTGTTCTCCGTAGCCTGTCAGTCAAATGTCGACACTCCACCGTTGCAAGGATAATCCTCCTAGGAATGCTCGCTGAATGCCCAAAGTGCAACGGACGAGCCTCCGAACGATACAAAGGAAATCACCCGATTCCTCTTCATTGTTACAGTTCTCTAGGGTTTATCGCACCACTGCAATGGTAACACCATTCAGCCCCTGGGAAGTACTTGTGTAGTTTCTGAAAACTTACCCTCTTTGTCTACACACAGTATGACATTAGCCTTTACGATTTTCATAATTTCACAGTACCAGTCAAAAGTCTGAGTACACCTGTTGCAAACACACCACGTCTTCCCAGCTCTTCCGCAGCGGTTTCCAGACCTATGTGCGTTGCTTTGCTTCCGACTCTTCTGTACTGTTCCGTCACCTACAGGTACTGCCCAGGTTGATGAAGCGCACTCGCGCTTTTCAGTGATACTGCATGTTTGTGAATTAATGTAGAAATATGAACTGAATTTTTGTTCGGGCTTAAAGTGGGCCACGGCTGATTTTGTGAAAACCGCTTCCACTTCGAGAAGGGAACGGCAGCGTCATTCTGACAGAATAAAAATCATAATTTGTTTTCGGGGTGGGGAATCAGGAAATTAGCTACCATGAAGAGAAAACATCACGGGGAATACTGAAGCACATGAAAAGCATGACGATATTAAGAATCACTGCAGACCAGACAGGTATGCTAAAGCACAACTCATATGTTTTTTCCAGCTGCCCATTTCGATCGATTCAACTCTGAAAGTTCACCGAATCTGTGACTTCATCATTCAAGCTACGGACTAATGATATCCCTCATTCACCAGGCAACATTGATTAATGCAGGGTGACATTCATGGGGAATACAAGTATGTGCCCTAAAATACACTAAAATTGCAGAAAAAAATAGGTCAGCTGCATACTCTGAAGTGTGAAATATACTTGGCTCACAAGGAAGGAATAGACTCCTGCTATTTATAGATACAGGAATAAATCATTTCTAACTGTGCAATTGTTGAGATTCTTTGTTGAAGGATTACAACCCTTCTGCTCGTACCCGTCAAAAAAGTTTAGAACTTCCAGAGCTCCAAAGTTCTCGTCTGCCAGCTCACGCAGCTGACTCTCACACGTCGTTCATGTCTCTTATTCATGCAGTCAAGAAAAAGCTGTCCCCTGCGTCCTCCCTCTCAAAGGTCATCATAAAGCCAGGTATTGCAAGGAGACAGGGAATCGAGAGGCTGCCTGAGCCTCCAGTCTCCTTCTCATACTTCAGCGATCATTAACTATTTTCCAGATCATAAAATGGGTACAGGGCTTATTTACTGAGATCAGGTCCAGGGTGCAACAGAATTAAGTGCCTGGACTTACGACAAGGTGTTTCCACATATCCACTGTTGTGCATTAAGGCGCTGTACTTAATCTGAATGGTTTAAGAACCCATCCTCTGAGCCTCGGTTGAACATCTCAACACTAGCTCAAGGTGTTTGCAAAAAAAAATTAATCAATGAATGATTCAATGTGACATTTCACAATGTGAAACTGTACGTGTATAACATGCAAATATCATGGGGGCAACAGCTAATGAAGTGGTTACATTTGCACCTTTCTAATTTGACATCCCATTTCTACTGTAGCACCATCAGTCAAAGTTCTTGCCCTGAATCATGACATACAATGTACTACTTCATAAACAGGTAAATAATTATAGAGTTATGATGTAATGCCAAGTCACCTTGGATAATGGTGTCAACAAAATAATTTCAGCAGAAGCACAGTCGCAACTGTCTTATTCTAAAATGTGGTTACACTTGGAATTTAAAAAAAAAAAAAAAAAAAAAAAAAAAAAAAGTATTTTCTGAGGGGTGTATCAAATCTTTCCAGGACGTTTGATAGTCATAAACTACCTTTGGCTGCAATGAAATTCCCAAAAATTATTTACATGGGCAGGATGGTATTTGCATGTGTTAATAATTAAGAACTAGGCACTTTGGCTTGTTATGAATTTCTAATTACTCTTGTCCAGATGTGAGGCCCCAAGAACATACAGGAATTACAGTGTGTAAATTAAAACATGGGATCAGCCTAGCAGGATTTATTGAAGTTGACGTTGACTATGGGAAATATCACCCTGAGACACAGTGAGGACTGAAACAAGGTGTTAACACACATTATCACTGTCAATGATACTATTACATACTAGAATTGCAGAGGCAACAACTTCAGCAGTTTGAAAAGGACTTCGCAGAAGAAATGAACAAAAGCTATGGCACAACTGCTTGAATCCAGCTGCATGATCGATTCACACTTCCCACAAAGAAGCAGGTATATCATATCGGGGTAGCAGGTAATGTAAGGGTTAGAGCTGCCACCTTGCACTTATTTCATTCTCACCTTCTGCTGCAGAACCTTGGTATAAAGTACTTACCCTAAATTGCTCCAGTAAAAATTACTCAGCTGCACAAAGAGGTAATAATTGTAAGTAGCTTAACATTGGAAGTCGCTTTGGAGAAAAACATCAGATAAATGAATAGCGGTCATAGAAAGGTTCTAACCTGTTTCATGTTGCAGTAGGTCACTAGTGTGGAACGGGTCATCCTGATATGGTGCGCGGTGCCCTGGTTAGACAGCACACCAGTCGGACCCAACTCACTGTGCTAAACGGTGTCAGCGAGACTATGCAAGAGAAATCTCATTGTGAGAACCTTCACCACAATAACAAGAGCGCTGACTAGCTGTGTATGCCGTCACCTTATGTCACCTTCTTGAAGGCCACTTGGAACATCTGTTTACCTGAGCTACTTGAGTTAAGGTGGAACATATAATACTGTGGCAGAACTTGTACTCAGAACCTGGAGGGAAAATGTGTCCCCCATTAATCTTTACCCATGAGCCCACATTACAGAGGGCTGTGATTGTTCTGGAAAGTATAAAACATGATGCCCATGTTCAATTTTTTCTCCGTAAATAGTTCACACTTCTGTGAAAGAAACTTTGAAAAGAAGTGACTGAACTTTACAGTTGTTATCGATCAAAATGAAAATAATCCGACTCGCCACACTGAAATACTAATAGACCTTCAGCTGAACGAATTCTGGAAACAAAAATGTCTGTAACAACAAGGACACACAGAAATGTCTTGGCGAGTTCCACGGTACATTCTAGACAGCTGAGGGCCAAACACTGAGAAAACTGTCTCAACCTCCGCTTTTCAGCGTCTGCAGAAGAAATAGTGATTTTTCCGCCTCAACAAATGTCAACACAACACATTTTTCAAAAGTACTTACTTATGTTGATGTGTGCATTATGTCGATTTTTACATTATGATTACTTAACGTTTACTGAGTACAAAAACACCACTAGTTCTTCTAGAGTGTCAGTTTTAGTTGGGTACTTTACAGCCATTGGAGATTCCAGAAGGCACTAGAACATTCTAGGAAGTATCAAAACATTCTAGAAAGCATCAGATCCTAAAAGGTACGGGAATATACCGTGCTTGGAACCCGGTGCCAAAATTCAGCAAAATTTTCTAATTGCAAGAATGTGGAATATTTTTTCTAAAGACTGAGATACAGTACGAACTAACGCCAGAAGTATGCTTAATCTAACAGAACTGAATGGAACATACTAAAAAGTCAACATAATAAAATTTGTTATATTATGCAATTTATACCTTGATATTAAAACTAAGTGCAACTAGTGCTGTACAAAGCAATTTTCCATGTGAATTGTAAACACCAGTTGTGAGCAGTGGGTGGCGTAGTGGTTTGAACCACTGCACTGATATTTGAAGGACCTATAGCTAAAAAACCTCTCATACTATAGTACCACTGAACAAGGTACTTACCGTCAATTGCTCTACTAAAAATTGCCCAGCTGTGTAAAAGCGTCAGTCATTGTAAGCACACAAACCTAATATTGTAAGTCGCTTTAGACAATTAAAATGCATTTCAGATGTGATACCACCAAGTTTAATGATGAGTAGCAGTAAGTATTTTGTGACAAGGAAATACAAACATTGTTCAGATATATCATAAGGTATCTAGTAGGCTAAGGGCAAAATACAGTTTTACATTAATTGTAATAGGAAAATGATGCAAATACGGGGTATGGAATGAGACACTGATCCAGTACAATGATTATTATTTTGGACCATCTGCATCAAAACAGTCATTTTACAGCTATGTCAGATAAAAATAAAGGTGAGATTGATTCACAACATCAGTATGAATGAGCTACTCTCCTTATGACACATTTGAGCTGCAGGGTTATTTCAGAGCCACAACCTACATGTAAACCTGTCTCAAACACCGGCTTCCAAGCTCTTGGTTTGCGATTCATAGGCTGCATCCAACATGAAGTCAGCTACTGGTTGGAGGAAAAAAAAATATGTTGGCAATCCCGTACAGGGAATTAGAACTGTGAGCAGGCAAAGTTGATTAACACAGGCTCTAAATTCCATCGCCGTCCACCACCCTACCCTGCGCTTGGCTCACAACTGAAGCCATGTTTTGTCTGTTGGCCGCTGAACCCACTACTACTGATGCATAAGCCGTGCCAACCTGTTATTGTCCAATTTCCTGGTGGTCTTGCTGGGTGTCAGTCAGTTACCACTAAGTGTGCCCGTGTCACACATGCAAAACACACACACACACACACACACACAACACACACCCATAGACATACACAGATACACACGAAAACAGCTACTTGGCATCTGCCCATCGCCAGCATTAGTGTGTCTCCTGGATCCCACGAGTCCCCATATAATTTGCCATTCTCGCATGGAGAAATGAAGATACTCTGCTTCCCTAGTCATATCCAAACACATCTGAGTGTAGTTCTTTTCCAAGAAGTGGCCATTAAATGGAAGGAGAAAGCTGTCAGCTGAAAGGAAAAAAGGTTCCCATTCATGGGTTGGAGAAGCTGCTCGGTGCTTCCACCCCGCAATGCGGACGGAGACAATGGCGAGAGCCATGCTTCCCCCGGCAGTTTTCTCAGAAAAGCACCATCGCCCCAACGGCATCTGGACCTGATCTTGGCCTCACCCCCAACTCCTCCCCCTTTTGCAATACAACCCTTCTACCACCCCCCAAAGACACCTCCTCCTGCCTCCCTGCCCCCACCTCACACAGACTGAAAAGGGAGTCTGTGTACCAGTAGGCCTACCACAAAGCCCGCAGGATGAATTATAAAGGGGGTGGGGGGGTACCACAACCACTGGCCATCTGTCCTTCTGGACTGCATGTGCCTGCTCCCCCATCCCCGACCCCCCTCAACCTTCCACAGCGCTACACATCGCCCGCTTTCTCCTCGCATATATTAAACGTTCTGGTGAAATGACCTCACGTCTGGGGTAAGGCAGGAACACAAAGAGGAGCGTGCGCACTTGCCTGTGTGTGCAGAGACGGCTCGAGCTCGAGCCCGAAAGCCAGCAGTAATCCCCCCTTTGTGCGGGCGGTGAGCGGTGTGCAGGAACTGCAGGCTGAACAATGGTCCTGGACTCCACGGGCGGCGGCTGAGCGGAAAAACGTGGAGGAGAGGCAGCAGCGGTGGCGGCGGGGATGGCAGACGTGTGAAAGAGAGAGGAGCGGTACCCACGGGGAGGCTGACAAGCTGTGGTAGACTGGAAGAAAGAGGCAGCCAGGAGCAAAGCTCACTGAGCACAGAATGTGGAGGAAAGGGGGAGGGCTGGTCACTGGTGGTGCTGGTTGGGGGGGTTGCTGGTTGGAGCAGCAAATGTGAAATGGGGAGGGGGCACGTAAGAATTTAACGAAACCGGTGACAGTCTTGTTGCACGATAACAGTGGCCATCTGTGGCAGGGATGGGGTGTCAGAGAAGGGGGAACTAGATCCTGAATAGCCACTTACTCATCGCATGCATAACACCCACTGCTGTGAGCCACCAACAACACCTGTTTGGGTCATCCTTTGGGGGGGGGGGTAAAGTTAAAAGAAAAAAAGAATTCACATCAGAACAGTCTTTGCAGGTATATGCACTAGGGCACAGACAGAAACAGTGGGGCAAGAACGCAGGACCACAGTCCAAACCCCTAGACATCCCTAGTAAAATGCTGATATGGCTTCCATAATCCCTGCTTCACATTGTCATTAGTCTCACCTGGGAGGATTTCCTGTCCTTCCCCATGTCGACAGACACACCTGCTTAGTTTCATTTGCAAAAGACTAAAATTAATACAAAGGCACTGGTTCTGCCATGTTACCAGCTGTATTTACTATATATCGCTTTGCTTTATTGTTTTCATGCGTGAACATGAAAAAGCAGTGCATTTAATTTCGGGTTTTACTATGTATTACCGTTACCACTACCCTACAGCCATTCTCCTGCCGATCGAAAATGGTTGGCCAGGGAGCATCTTAGATAGCATGCTGATCAACGGATGTTAAGCACAAGTAAAACAATGTAAAGATCCCCAAGACACACCTACAAGTCTGGCTCCTCTGCCGAAAGCCCCATGTGAAGGACAGGAGGTTTCTGCAACCTGCTGTGAGACCCGCTCTCTCCCGCCAGCTCCAAACAAAGTCTCTGTACCTCTCCTCCTTCATCTCCTTCATCTTCTGCTCTTTTCCCAACCCCACTAGTACTCAAACCTGCCGCGTGGCACCCTGCCATTCCCCAGCACTGCGCCGTCACTGTCCAAACACACACTCACACGAGTACAGTACACACACACGAGCGCACCAGTACGTGCATTTCCATACTCAGTATACTCTAGCGTTACTGCTATACTTAGCTTTTACAGAAATATATATGCTGCTCATTTTAATAACTGAAGAGCTTTACATTTCTTCAACTGTAACACGCATAGTAAACAATCCAGTTTGGTACAGAGACTGATCTGATTTAAGAATGGTGTAGTCTGGATGAAACTAATGACTAGTTATCTTGATTCACAATATATAGAGAGGTGTGAGCAACACATTTCACCGAACACATAACAGGTTAATATGTAGTAATTTGAAAAGCAGTCTCATATTCTAAAATTTGATGTAAATGCTGATGCAACAGCCATGAGAAACAACTTAGATAGAAGTCATACCTTAATGCACTCACTACAATGCTCTGGGTGGAAAAATACATAAAAATTTTGATTAATAAACAAACAAAACAAAAAAAATTCAACACTCCGTCAGAAGACGTCCATTAACATTTAAGCATTTAGCTGACGCTTTCCTCCAAAGCAACCTATAATGTTAAGATAATTACAGTTACTTACCCATTCATACATATGGGCTGTTTTTACTGGAGCTATTCAGTGTAAAAACAGCCCTCGATCAATGATACTACAGCAGGAGGAGGGATTTGAACCTGGGTCCTTCAAGTGGAGGGTGGCAGCTGTAAGCAATGAGCTACCTGCTGCCACTATCTTCTCCACTTCAATATCTGTTTGCAGTTCCACAAAGAAATAACGGCTCCTGATTCAGCTCATGAATATTCAAAAGTAGGCTGGTTTCATATTTGGGTTCTAACAGATTCATTACATTGACACAGACTGTAATTCTAGCCAAGCATGTTTACAGCAGCAGCAACTCATAGTCCAATAACAGCAAAGACAGCACGGTCTCCCCTGGATCCTTGCAAAGGCAATTTGCAAGAAAGAAACAGCTTGGAGTTATGGCTCTGTGTCAGTCTGACATAATTGTCCAGGAGAGAAGGAGGGGTGCTGTTCGTAAATCACGGTCCATACCGGGACAGTCTCCTTCGGCATCAGCCAGCAACTCACATGCTTCCACTGGGACATATGGCTAATGCAATTACATCATATTATAAGGATATTAGAGGCCAGCAAGTGGCATAATGACTGGACTGGAGACAGCTAAGTTCAAATTCAAATTATGGGAGGTAATAACTGTGGTAAATATTTACTGACTATAAAAACGGGTTAGCTGAAAAACGGTAAGCTATGTACATTCTTAATAAATCAATACGGTAAGCATTCACTGTGTTAAGCAGTAATAAATTGTTATAGCTACAGAAAAGATTATCTAAATGTGTTTACTATATTTTATCACTGTAATCTATATTATAATTACTGTTCATTCTGTGCATTTTTATTGCAATGTTTTATATTTGCGGTGAATAACAAGAACAAAAACAGGTTTAATTGAAAATCTGACAATGAAATTATTCTTTTGTTAAACTCTTAATTGCAATATAGTGAACAGTTCACATATTTTTGGCCTTCATTCATGAACTGGAATTATTAAAATTGATTACAGCCAACATTAAATGACAGGAACACTACAGAGATTAGACAATAAATATGATTTATTTTGAGTAAGTACTTTTTGATTTAGTGCTTGTATGCACTGCTGTCTCTTTGCAGATTTTTCAAACATTTTTCTCCATGCCACCCTCTTTGGAAAATGTCAAGGTTGTTACTCTGTGTGGGCAAAGTAAAGGCCAGGAAGAGCTGAATGCTCCACCCAGAACAAATTTGTGGGTTCCTTCTTCCTGAAACCCCTTGGTTGTTAAGGTTTTTCTGAAGTGCCTTTCCAGCATTCCTCAGCTCTACCTGACAGAACCCTAAGTCTTCATCCGGACCACACGCACACTAGCTGAAACCACTTGTCCCAAGCGGGGTCGCGGCACGCCGGAGCCTACCCTGGCAACACAGGGTGGAAGGCTGGAGGGGGAGGGGACACACCCAGGATGGGACAGCAGTCTGTTACAAGGCACCCCAAGCAGAACTCAAACCTCAGACCCACCAGATTGCAGGACCTGGCCAAACTCGCTGCACCACCACGCCCCCTTTAACCCAGACCAGAGAATTCCTAAGAAGCAAAACACAGCTGCAAGCAATCTTTATGGAACCAATGTCACAGTCACCACTATTTTTCAAAATTATGACAATGTAATGGGGATCTTTTGCCATGCACACACTGCAGGAAACCTTAAGATAGGTTCTCCTGACTAAGCACAAGGGTCTCATGTGGGTAATGAATCTCCCCAATTACTCCTTCATATCAGCCATCTGCAGCTTTAGTATTTTTTGAGTTTTTTTTTTTTTTAATACAAGGAACATGTACATCAAATGACGGTAGGCGAATTTTACTACTGATGCACAAGTACTTGATAGTGATTCCATGTCTCAAAAACATTGGTAAACAGAGTACTGCAAGGAATTGTATAGCATACTGTGCAAAAATGATGCTGGAAAACAATGATGCTGGTCCAAAGCAATGCTGACGAAGGCCTATGCCTGGTACTAGTGCTGGATGCCCGGAAAAATCCAAATAAAGGAAACCGAAACTACTGAGGCTATACTTTGCTGTGCACGATCACTTGGCACAAAATTTCCCAGGAGACAAAAAAAGCTGTTTGGCACCATATCCCAAGAGACAAACTGGTTGAATTGTTTATTGACCAGAAATTTCAAATGCACCAAAATCTGATCAAAAAACAGTTATTACATTTCACATTTGGGGCAAGCAGATGAGTCTAAGTATACCACATTCTTGTACTGGGCTTTTGGCAGGTTTGATCTATGGCAGTGTTTTACTAAAGACTATTCCAATCTTTTAATCTTGCGTATTCTTGTGTATTTAACAGATTTGCTTGGCAAACACAAACAGCACAGTGCAGCAGTTCACAAAACTTAGGTCTAAAGGCTCAGAATTGCTGCCAGTGAGCTTGTACATCACCCTGAGGCTGTCCTGTGACTCTTTATCCTGTATTTATTTAGACTTCCGACAAACTTCAGCAGCAACAGTTGACAAGGTACAGGGCAGAGTTGTGCTGAAAGTGATGTATTAAACAACAATACAGTTCAACATCGACTTCATCTTATGATCTGTCCATGCTGAGGATGTTGAAATCAAGCATCACCTCAAGTGCCACTCTGCTGCCAGGCATTTGTGCTGCCATTGCCCACAGGAAACATGCTTGCATTAAAGCTTAGGCTGTCTACCAACCAAATTTTGAAGCACTTCCCTGTGCCAAGAGTTTCTGATATCACTTCACGTTGTGAATGCAAAACTAAGGCCAGAAGAGTAGGAATCTCGCCCTACAGCTTATTCAATTGTTCATCTGACCAGTTATTCATAGATTCAGTGATTCTGGACTATTCTGTGATGGCTTTTCCAAAGAACTTCCTCAGCATCCGTCAACAATACCTGAGAGAGCAATGACTTACAAGGCACGGCGTGGTGATACAGGTTCTCTCTGATAGTCTGCTGAAGTGCGTGGTCTGGAGAGGTTTTGTGAAACCTCAGGCTCAGGTAGTGCTTCAGGTCCTTGTTGAGCTTGTTTCCTGCAGAGACAAACAGGAAGGCATACCAGGACTGTCATAAAAAGTGACCAATCAAGTCACTTAGATATTGCACAAACTAAAAGTGCAACAGACACATCCATTCTAGAAGAAATCTACATTAAACCTCAAAAGCGTGAGTACACGTGCTGGAACCTAGTTCTTTTTCACTGTGGCACCAAAGATGTAGGATATTTTGGTTTCTTCCAATTCAGTCTCCTGTCCAGTTTGTCCAATACAAGTATCACCCAGCCTGGACTATTTTACAGTAACTTTTAACTGTTACTGTAAAATAAGGTACAATAACTTTGTACATTTCCTATGTTTAGGGCTCCATAGACTATCGTGAGAAAGCTCTTGATTTTTAAAGGAAAAAAAAAATGTAGACAATGTAAAAAAAAAGAAAAAAGATTTCTAAAAAAGAAAACAAGGGTTACTTCTCTGGGTGCAGTGGCGCAGTGGGTTGGACTGGGTCCTGCTCTCCGGTGGGTCTGAGGTTCAAGTCCTGCTTGGGGTGCCTTGCGGTGGGCTGGTGTCCCGTCCTGGATGTGTCCCCTCCCCCTCCGGCCTTACGCCCTGAGTTGCCGGGTAGGCTCCGGTTCCCCGCGACCCCGTATGGGACAAGCGGTTTGGAAAATGGGTGTGTTTACTTCTCCCTTTTCACTCTGAATTGAGTACCACATTACCTATTTTGCCACGTTGACTGCTGATTTAATGACTGTTTACACATTAACGAATAGTCCTTCATCGGATTTTCAGTTCAGATTTCAAATTATTATCCACCAAGGTCTGCCACAGAACGGAAATGTCACACATACATTTCCATTGCTCTTGGGGTAGGCTACTGACTGCACCACAAATCAAAGTTTGCTAAAACAAACCCCTCTTTCCCGCTGGACGCACAAGCTTTCATGATATGCCTCTCTGCACTGTACACCAGTCCTGATCACATCCCTTTGCATCACCTACAAGTGCAGAACAGCCACGTTACCTGAAAATAAAGAATGGCTTCTGTTCCTTTTCAACCACCCAAGACCCTGAACTCCATATGACCCCACTTACTGGTTTTTCCAATCTTTGGACATATAAAGACATGGCCTCACCATCAATACAGCTATACGTGGGACACTTCTGTTCTTTGCTAATATTAAAATATTAATTTTTATTAATCCCTTACCCACTCAGGGGTTGTGATGATCTGGAGCCAGACATGTGAAGCACAATGTTAGACACTACCTGAATGAGACTCCAGTATTTCAGCACATTAATGGAATCCATCCATCCATCCATCCATCCATCCATCCATCCCACTCACTCACTCACTCACTAAAAGAAATTGTTGCCAATTAAATACATAAAATTTACAAAATCCCCACTACAAAACTAGAACCAGAACCAAGCCAACTATCCACCAGCTTTGGGGAACCAATCCTACTAAACAACTGTGCTAAACGATATAAAAAATAGGAAATAAAAATCACACTCAACACACAGAATAAAAAATTAAATGAATCTGTACTTTTACTGCCCTTATTATTGTTTATTTGCATAGACAAAGCATTTATATGTGTACTTTTTTATTACGCAAATAGGGTCAGCCACATTTCTGAAAGCTTTTTAAAAAGACCCAATGCTGAATAGAGTGGAACAGTACACATCTATGAGAAACGGACGGGGGGGGGGAACAGGAGAGGGAAACTAGTTCTGCTTTCATGACAGCACATCCTAGGTTTACAGTAGTAAATATGCAGTATACTTCACAGCTGTTTTCAGGTATGTGCTGCCTGACATATGGAAACGAGGGTGTATCTCTAGTCAAAGAGCAATGCCAATACAGCCACTAAGAACTAGTTCTTCCTTTAACCTGACTTTTCTAAAAGAACTTAATGACCTCCTGGTGACTCAACTAGATGTCTGGTTTATTTCCAGCCTACAGTATTTCAAAAATGAAGGTCATTAAACACAACAAGCTCAGTGGACTTTTTTCTTTACCTGTGAACACCATGACCTGGTGCAGTGTGTTCCGGAGAGTACAGTAACACAATTGCTATGCAATGAACAAAGAAAAAAAACACTAAAAGGCATAGTAATTATATTTAAATTGACTACAATATATTAATTTTTAAATGGTTATACAACGATATATATAAGTGTGTAGTTGGGATAAAATTTGGTGACCAATGACTTCAATACAGTTGTGTCTAAATGCACAATCACGAATCATCCTGAATCCCTGGCATGCTGAGCCGCTTCTCGGTTATGGGGACCACTAGTGAGAACCATTACAGATGACTATATTAATACAATAAACATCCCTGAATCATCAAAATTCTAATTTTATAATAAAGTTTCTTTTATTTTAAAAGTGGAACAACGTAAGCAAGAAGATGCACTTGTTGAGATGAAAACGGTTGTTTTCAGCACCTTTCCATTGTTGGGTCTTGGGTGTGAATGCAACGAGACTTTGTCTCAGCGAAGGGTTCTGAGACTGAGGCTGCTGATCGAGCAAGGGTGCATTGTGGGTCCAGCTGCGAAGCAAACGATCCGGCATAGCGCTGATTATGGTTGTGCTGTATTTATAACCTGTCGCGAAGTGTTTCCCCCTAGAGGGGAGCTGATGGATTAGTGTCATTAAGCGTTGCTTCCAAGCCTCTGATAGAGTACTCCAACTGGTTCCATTGCGGAGGTTTGTGGGGACGGCTGTAAATCAATGCTTTGCCTAATAGGCAGCTATGTCCAGACAAGAGAAGCTTCTGCTGTAGTGGAGTAACGAAAATCAATGAATTGTCAAAATCCCACGATTTTTAAAGCAGGAGCAAAGAAAGGTTTTGTTGCTATTCAAGGACATATGGCAGACATCTGAAAACAACCAGAGGTGTGGAATGCCCTGGAATACAAATAAGAGATACTTGCTGAAACCAACTTTAAATATAATGCTCCAGAAGCAATACTGGCAAACTTTTTTCATGAGCTCTTATTAGCGGTAAACTAAAGCTTATGAACCTTGATCCATATGTAAATGTAGACTACAAGAACAAGTACACACATTCTTGCCATACACCCACGTGCATGTGCACCGCAATCGAAGCTTTAATAATGTCAACATTCATACACTATCATAAATAAAGCCTTAATGTTGCGCTCAAATGAAGATCATCTAACTTTAAATTTTGTTAGTAAAACTAACGTGGGGCAGCACAGTGAGTAGTGCTGCTGTCTCATAGTGCCTGGGTGGTACAAGAGGAAGTGGGTTCAATCCCCACTCAGTCTGTGTGGAGTTTTCATGCTCTCCCATGTCTGTGTGGGTTTTCTCTGGGTGCTCTGGTTTCCTCTCACAGTCCAAAGACTGTTTAGGTTCCCCTAGAGTGTGTGTGTTCCACTGACGTATGGATGAGTGACCCAGTGTAAGTAGTGTATCTAGCAGTGTAAGTCACCTTGGTGAATAAGGTGTGTGGGCTGGTAACACTACACAGAGTTCATTGGAAGTCACTTTGGAGAAAAGCATCTGCTAAATACACACACATCATCATCTGAACCACTTGTCCCATACAGGGTCAAGGGAGCCAGAGCCTAACCCAGCAACACAGGAGGGGGAGGAGACACACCCAGGACGGGACACCAGCCCATCGCAAGGCAACCCAAGTGGGACTCGAACCCCAGACCCACCAGAAAGCAGGACCTGGTTCAACCCACTGCACCACCACACCCTCCATCGTCTGCTAAATAAACATAATGTAAGTTATACAGTGCTCTTAGTGTAAGACAAGCTAAAAATAAAATTTTTTGCTGCAAATATAATGTTAGTGTTGTTATTTTCAAGCACAGAAATACCTTTTATTTTGGTTTTCTGATTAATTTTAGGTGGAAGATTATTAGTCTGATAGACCAATATTTATTTTTCTATTAGAAATAATGTTAGTTAGAACCCCTCGCAATAGGAATTTGCATAATGGGGTGATTTCTCCAAAAGAATTAACCCCATTAAACAAGAGAGAGGTATATTCCTAAAAACCTCATGAACTCTTTGGTGTTCTTTCAGTTTGAGGAGAAGTACAGAAATAAGTTTTTGAACTCTATTATAATCAAGTTCCACATTCAACCAAACTGACAAAGAACTATGAGATACCCGGTGTCTTTTTCAAAGCACCACACCAAATCCCTGTTTGTTACCACTACCAATATTTTTGACTTAAACATGGATATGAGTATGTTTACAGGTTTCTTTTCTTTTTTTTTTTTTTTTTTTTACTCTTGGTTGTCATATGATGTTTGGATCCACATGATGTTTGGAGTCTTTTCAGTCATTTGTACTGTAGTCAACAGTGAAATATTAAACATACTACACAAGTAGCAGTATTGTCTTGCACGCTATGGCTGCTAAGAAGTATAAACTTCATCCCAAATTAAGGAGGAAACTGATGGTATGTAACCAGCCTGCTAGGGTGAAAAAACGCCATTCGAAACACTTTCTCTCAAGAAAGCTTGAGACAGAATGCTTCAGATTTTAATCCATGCCTTAAACATGAACAGTAATACACATTTTACTTAAACGCAATTCGGTGCTTTTTAAAACAAGATTGCGCTGATGATTTCGAGTCAGACCACATTGTGTTTGGTGTTTGACTGTGCCAGTCTTTATGAGAATGTCTACCTCCATCAACAGAAACATTCGCGATCCTTCCCAATGCAGCGTTAGCTTTACAGCTGCTAGACTGTACGAACCTGAACGTCAGAACTTTTCTTTCTTTTTTTTTTTTTTAAATTTACCTTTGATTGCAAGAAATGAGATGACATTTGTATGGGAAGTCTGCTTTGAAAGCAGTTTTTGGCAAATATATTACACTTATGGCATCTTCTCAAGGAATTTAATTAAAGTGCGAAGCCATTGCTTTTCCCAGATCAAAAAGGATGCTGCAGGCCCACATTGGAGAAGCGCTAGTGGATAGCACCAATCCATGGGACAGATCGGGGGAGAGAACAAAGTGTGCGATTTGTCAAAGCACTTTTCATTACATTGCAATCCCTACCAAAGCCAGTCTCTCAGACTAACACAGACAGATCCCGCTGTAGATACGAATGAAATGGAAAGCAACGTGACATCAAGGATTCTGCCAAGCATTCTTTGTGACATAGATGTTTTAGCTGTAATATTAGTTGGATTGGCAGTGACTGATATTGCATGTTTATACGAAGTCTTTGGTGATTCTCACTGGCTAATTTGAATTACCAGCTAAGAGGCAGAGCAGCTCAGCATTTTAATTTGGACATGTGCATTTGAGCTAGTTAAAATGAACCTGACTCTAGGAGCAATAGAAACGGGAGTTCTCCCAGTCTGCATTCCTTTACTGTCAGTTGAGGTTTCTCTTAAAAGAGCCGACTCGTGATTGGGTCCAGGCTAGACCAGACTGTGTGGGATGGGATGGGATGGATTCAGCTTCATGCTACCCAACACTCTTAAGATCTCTACCTTTCATTGAGAAGTTTCATAAGATACCACGTTCATCTGAAATTGTCATATTCATCACTCTTCAAGTTTGCGGACATGTTAAGAGATACTTGGGCATCCTGAACCGACTATCATTTCAGTCGCAAGTTGCTCTCAAACCGGACCTCCCCATGACAATCAGTCAAATTGGGCTTCAGAAATGGCTGTCTATAGAGGTGTTTCATATATCCTAGTTATCTGCACATGAAACAATGGCGAGTTTCAACCACCTAAGAAAAAATGTTGACTTACTCAGTATAGATGTCTATAAATACCTACAACAGCATCACTTTATTGCAGCCTTACAAAAGGAGGATAAACTACAGAGCGAATTAACTAAAGCTGAGAAACAGCTCATTGCAAAGGGCAACTACATGGACTCGATCTGTGCATTATACCTTGTTTGGTATAATGTTGTATAAGTGTTGGTACTGGTTCTTACGATGTACTGAGAGAAACTTAGGAATAGGATTTTCCTGTGTCTTCACTGACCACCTGTACATGGTCATCTTTCCTTGCCTGGACCACCCTATACATCCTTGAACAAAACCAAGTTCATCCACAGAATCTACATCACCCCACTGCTTCTTCAAAGGATGTTCCAGGGACACCTCAGCTTTAAATGCAAAGTGTTTCTGGGCACTTTGATATATTATTTTTTTAATAACCTGATATATTCACACAAGGGACAGCTAGTAGTGTAGTGGTTAGAGCTGCTGCCTTCAGACCCAAAGATCACAGGTTTGATCCCCACCTCTGGCTGTAGTACCCTTGAACAAGATATTTACCCTAAAATGCTCCTGTAAAATTACTCAGCTGTGTAAATCATTGTAAGCATGTTATAATTTTGATCTTAACATTGTAAGTTGCTTTAGAGAAAAGCATCAGCTAAATGTAAGCGAATTTTTTAAAAACTACTTCCGTATTTTTTTTTTTTTTTTTGGTAGCAGTACTTTTACTTTAGTACTGTTTTTTACTCCTCTGCCTACATCTAGATTTGCTAGAAGGCTCATAAACCAGGGAACCGATGTAATAGGTTACAAATATTTACACACAACGAATATCAAAAATCATGGATAACTATGACAATGACACTAACTAGGGGGGATGCAATATTTCTCATGGGAGCAAAGAACAAAAAGACAGACAGCAGGGATTGAATTATCAAGATATATTTAGCCCCTTCCTTTGGAGGGTCCTTCTCTGGTGTGAAGAGGTTATTGTCTTTCAAATGGCCTCACTGCAATATGTTGTCAGGTGTCTGAGGGCATCGCCTCATCACAGTCACAGAACCCTCCTTTCAAAAACCTTCTTCCACCATCAAGACTGAGCTTAAAGCTAAGATTTTCATTTTCACCAATTTCCCGGCTGTGTCTAAGATCTGTCAGCTCCAGCCGTCCACCAAAGTCACAACCCTGTTGCAAGGCAATCTGAGTAACAGAGCTGTTTAAAAAGCAAAGAGGACAGGTAGAACAGAGGCATGAATAAATATCAAGCACAAACGCAGTCCATCTACGTATTAAGCCACAAATTCAAACTAATGTAAGCCATAAAGGTAATGTAGAGAGAAGCTGAAGTAAGGCTGTCTTTAATGAAAGCAATCAGTTCATTATGGGGAACCATACCATATATTTCTACTAGCTCAGAGTGATCTGTGCAATTTCTGGGAGCCGTGCAGTCAGGTACCCGTTACCTAGCAACCAGTCAGAGCTGACAACCATCGTTAAGGTCCCTGCTAGGCAAGTATATGGATTGCAAAAAAGCTATTCACTTTCAGATCAAAAGCGTGTCCTGTATCACAAGCACATGGACTCCATACCTATTATATATTCACACATTAGCCATCACTGCTTAATGTTTACAGAAGCAACTCAGATTATATGGCTTAATTATATGGTCCTTAACGCCTAACCTATCCCTGTCTCTCAAATGCTGGCCACCATTGACCAATTCCAATCTTTTTTTTAATGAAAAAAGAAGCAGTCCACGTGTCAAAGAACATAAGTTAATAAAAAGAAAAAAAAAGATTAAATACAGAATATCTCAAACATTTATTAAAATGTCCACTGTATTACAACCAACGCTTAATATGTTCAAAAAAGCTTGACATTCTGAGACATTCTTTTGCTTCATTGTGTAACAGCAAGGGCAGCCATAGCAAGCTGTGCAAGTATGGGCCAGAAGGTGGTATAGTGGGCAAAGAGTCAGTTTTTTTTAGCAAAAAAGTTTAACCATTAAATGACTGTGGGGCAGTGTAACTTATCATCATCAGCTACACAAAAACCTGAAGAGCTTTTAGAGCTTGAACATTTTTGAACGTCTCAGCATAACTCTGCTGTGTCAGGCTGCACTGTTATTGTATTAACATACTGATTATTGCAACATACCTGTACTAGGTGATTTTGTCGCCATTTAATATTAAAATGCCATCACGCTTCATACTTCGAATATCTTCTTTGTCTTTTCAAAGCTACTGTGACTTTTCAGATACGTTTAAAATGTTGCACCAAATGTGGTCTACGTTTAAATCTAGTTGAAAAATAAAGTTAAATGGAGAAAGGTATAAAATCAACCTGGAAACTCTGAGTAAAGCTGCATGACACATGGCACTGGAGGTTCTTTCCAGAAAAGCGATGAGTTAAATCCGAATAACAGTGCATTATACAAACGTTATTCAACACAGTAAATATTACATAATCATGAATCTAGTTATGCAGTCCTATATCGTTCAAGGGCTGGGGATGGAGATACTTCTGAATGTCTAATGTATAACGGAGGAAGCACACATGTATCGGCGGTTGTGTTCAGGATACACTCCTGCAGCAGTATTTGCCAGGAATGAGCTGTCGCGATGACATGCAAATCAATAGAGTCAGCTCAACATAACAACATATCTGCTGAAGCATTCTGCAGAACAGTCCATTTTCAAATGAGAAGAACTGGTAAATGTTCAACAGAATTACTGAGGGAGAAAATGGACAGATTAAGGCATTCGGGACCATTGTAGAACATGGCACAGAGTCTTCACCTTGGAAAGTGTGCTCCTTCAAAGTGTTTACCTCTGCAGTAAACTTTACCAGGTTGACACTCTCACCAGCTGTATGTGGGTGGAATGAGATGGGAATCAAACAAGTATGGGGAGGAAAAAAAAAAAGGAAAAAGAAAACATTTCTAAACGTTCACAACGCCACTTTATTATCGCATTATGACCATCACTGATTAAAACATCTCCCAGCCATGTGGAGATCCCAAATGACAGCCATTTATTTATATACTGTACATTTATTTTTAAATAGTTTGTGCATTCCTTTGCTAACTGTACAAAAGAAAACAAAACCTTATACAATTTCTCATTTCCCATTTTCATTTCACTTTTGACTTTTTGCAAGAAGTCTCAATCCTTCCAAGAAAAAGCAGGTTCAAAACTTGCAGTTACACAAGTGTGGTAAATCTAGCTTATGAATTGGCATCCTTTACTTTATGCTATTAGGTGCATCCATCTGTAGCTAACAGTCTCCAAGTTCAGCATCCATGATTAAGTCATTTCCTATGAATTCCCTTGAATTTCCATGTGCTGCAGTTCAAGATCATAATGCAGTCTCAAGAGCTGCTGGAAAAGCAATAGATTTTTCAACATTGGGGCTTAATTTATTATTCATTTTAAAAGTGGAAAAAATGTGGTGCTTTCTATAACCCAAAAAACACACCTGTTTTGCACACAAACACATAAAATTATGACTGGATCATATCAGCAAGGACAACCTTGCTTCCGTACTGAGTGTTAGTTTCCAAAGCACAAGTAACTAACAAGGGAATTCCTTTACAGACACTCAGCCCTGCTATTGGGATATAGGGAGGAAAAAACAACAAGTTTATGAAAATATATACCTTTCTTCATACAATGAGCTAATTTTACTTTTACACTTATTCATTTAGCAGATGCTTTTCTCCAAAGCGACTACATCTCATGGAAAATACAATACATGCATTATATTAGCATAAAGAGAGACATAGATGCAGACGTGTGATTCTTAAGAGCAGTTAGTTTCTTTTCACCATACGAACCTACGCCCATCACACGAGTAGCTGCATAAAAACTTTATCCAACTATCCACGATTCCAAATCACCTTCCTAGTAAAGTATATATATTTTATATATAAACATTTATGTTACATTATGGGGGGCACAGTGGTGCCGTGGGTTTGGCTAGTGCTCCCTGTGTGGGGGGGTCAGGGGTTCGATCCCCGCTTTGGGTGCCTTGCGACGGACTGGCATCCCGGCCTGGGTCTGTCCCCTTCACTTTCGGCCTTGCACCCTGTGTTGCTGGGTAGGTTCCGGCTTGCTGCGACTCCACTTGGGACAAACAGTTGTTGACATGGGTTTGTTGGTTACGTTAAAGGAGCAGCTATGTGAAGGTTTATCCAGATGTGATCTTAAAGTCATAGTGCATGAACATTTACACCTTACATGAACTTTATAGATCAAGGGGGAAGTGAGTGCAGAAGAGGTGAGTTTTCAAACCCTTTTTAAATGAGGAGAGGGATTCAGCAGTTCTGAGTGAGAGGGGGAAGTCGTTCCACCACAACGGAGCCAGAACCGAGAAACTTTGTGCTTTATGTTCCTTCCATGGGACCACCAAGCGGATAGATGTGGAAGAGCGTAGCGGTCTGGTTGGAGTGTAGCGGATGATCAAGTCTTGTAAATAGCTGGGAGCAGTTCTATTGATGCATTTGTAGGCCATAACCAGGGTCTTAAATGTGATCCGGGCAGCAATAGAAAGTCAATGCAGAGAAGCCAGTAGAGGAGATACATGGGAATGCTTTGGTAAGTCAAACACAACTTGGACAGCAGCATTCTGTATCAGCTGTAGAGGTCTGATGGCAGTAGCACGAAGGTCAGACAGGAGAGAGTTGCAGTACTCCAGAAGGGATGTCACCATGGCCATGATGGTTTTACAACATGATTTTTTTTTTTGTACTGCCTACAATATTGTGCACAGTAGACGTTTACATTATATTCACAGTTATTCATCTATCAGATGCTTTTCTCTGAAGCGATGTACCCTACGCTTTTTTGATAAACAAACCAAATATTCTCCATACCTCCTGCCTCCTACACCGTATCATACTGACAATCACAACATTCACACACACACACACACACACACTTGCTGAAGCCACTTGTCCCGAGCGGGATTGCAGTAAGCCGGAGCCTAACCCGGCAACACAGGGCACAGTGCTGGAGGGAGAGGGGACACACCCAGGACGGGATGCCAGTCCCTCACAAGACACCCCCAGCAGGACTCGAACCCCAGACCCACTAGAGAGCAGGACCTGGCCAAACCCGCTGCGCCTCCTCACCCCCCGTCACAACATTCGATTATGCTAAATATCAGAACTGAAATAGATTCAATACTACTACTTTAATAACACAGAATCATGGGCGAGTGTACGTTTGAATGCTGCTCAGAGTTTGCATGTTCACGCTGTATCTGCTTGGGCTTCCTGTGACTGCTCTGGTTTCCTCCCACAGTCCAAAATCATGCAGTTCAGATGGATTGGTGATGCAAAAGATGGTCTGTGTTTCTGTGTGTGTGTCTCCTGTGATGCACTAATATCCCATTCAGGGTGTGCCCCTCCTCAGCCCTGTGCAGAGTGATTCTGGGATAGGCTCTGGGTCCCCATGACCCTGACCAGGAGATCCAGTTAACAAAATAGATGGATGGAATACAGATTTATCTGATGCTTTTCTCTAAAACAGCTTTTACAATATCAAGTTTCATAGAACTTACAATTATTTTTGCATTTATGAAGCAGGGGTTTTTTTTTCTTCACAAGAGCAATTCAGGGTCAGTACCTCAGTCAAGGGTACTACAACAGAAGCAAACATATTTTGAGAAATTTGAGCAAATGTACATAGCGCCTATAATGTCACAGTGTCCACATGTTCTGCAGAGTAAATAAGCAGCAATCTTGCAAAGCTTGTTTCTTTATTTCATAAACCTTCGTGAGCCAAATTACCAAAAGGTCTCTGTCCAGGATGTACTCTGCTTTGTGCACTGCAGATCTTTGCAACCCTACACTGAGAAAATGGTTACTGGCAATGAAATTAATGAATATTAAGACAGGCTAGAAAAAATACATTTTCGTTACAAATATAAATTGTGTTTGTGCTATAGTTGTCAAAAATGCTTTTTATTTTGGTATTTTTGCAAATTTCACATCGCATTTTTCATGCAGAAAGAAATTTTTTCAATAAGAAAAAGCAGACCCCCACACAATGTGAACTCACCAACAGCGTAATTACACAGAACGTATTAACCTCGTTACATTGAGGAATTGGTGTAGCTCAAACGTATTATTTGTGGAAAAACAATGATAATTCCTACTAACCCTTTAAAAAAAAAAAATCACAGGTGTTATGAAAGAGTAAAGATTTCTGAGTTTTGTTGATAAGGCATTTCTCAAAACTTTCTGTCAAATAGTCCACAAATACAATTTATGGTACAAAATGTCACTTGATCATAAACACACACACACACACACACACACAGAAACTGCTTGTCCCAAGCAGGGTCACAGCAAACCAAAGCCTATCCCAGCAACACAGGGCACAGGGCTGGAGGGGGAGGGGACACACCCAGGACGGGACACCAGTCCATTGCAAGGCACCCCAAGCGGGACTCGAACCCAAGACCCACCAAAGAGCAGGCACAGGCCAAACCCACTGCACCCCTCATCATAAAAACAAATTCTTTTAAAGAGGCAGAAGGGCCTACGTGTTTTGGTAACAGCAGGTGTTTATGTTCTTCAGTTTCTTCTCCAGTCCAATGTCTTCTCTCTGGCATAGGGGTTGATAGTGTGAAGATAAATTTCACATTTTACTAATATACATAGAAACGAATCCCTTTAAGAGCATGGAGAAGATGAGAAATGAGAAATGCATTTTCTTGCTTCATGTGATTACAGATACATTCATTGCTCTTCCCTTTTTCCTACTTATATCCTGGCTTCACGTGCATACTGGGAGAAGCAGTACTCGGTCATATACGCTGTCATCATTACTACCGTTTTAATTTCATGTGATTACTTTTTTTCATCTGTAGAGCAATACATTAATGTAACTGTAAATCCTGTAAACAATTTTATTAGAGAATGGACTTAGTAGCTCCTTTTGAAAAGTCAAAAACTATAATAGAGGGTACAGAGAATATCATACATTCATACCTGAACAAAAATATGAATTCGAAATAAAACATCACTCTATACATAGTTAATACAAAGTGCTCTAGATGCATTATAACTGCAAATAAAAAATACACAGGACCAAAACAAGGGCTCCAATGGACCCCTGACCATTTCATATTATGGCTGCAGTATCCATTCAGCCAAAGCATGGTCCCACAACATGGAAATCCAAGGTTATGCCAAGCCAAAAGGCCACTGATGTCACATCTAATGACTCAATTACCGCTAAGCAAGAATCCAAAGCTTCAAAACAGAGAGAGTGTGCGGTAACATTTAAAATAAACAGGATACGGAAGCGGTACGGAGCTCTTCATATCTCCATGTGAGCCTACTGCAGTGTATATATGTTCATCTCTCTATATAATATCATTGAACACGCATTCTGTGACCATGGCAACAATAGGAAAAAATGTTTTCATTGTCTGTCTGGTGGATTGATTCTGCTTTATTTTTTGAAATCAGTGGCACACGAGTATCATGAATTCTCACCTACATAGTGGGGGGGGGTGCAGGGGCGCAGTGGGTTGGACCGGGTCCTGCTCTCCACTGGGTCTGGGGTTCGAGTCCCGCTTGGGGTGCTTTGTGACGGACTGGCGTCCCATCCTGGGTGTGTCCCCTCCCCCTCCAGCCTTATGTCCTGTGTTGCTGGGTTAGGCTCCGGCTCCTCGCGACCCCATTTGGGACAAGCAGTTCTGACTTACATAGTGGTACGTCATGGCTGTAGCTGCAGGCTGGGCCATGGATGCATATGGAGGCTGGGATAAAAGGTGTGAAAGGTGTGTGAGGGGGGGCAGGGGGAGGAGCAGGTGCTGGCTTGCGCTATCTATGTCCATCGCCACTTGGGGGGAGTGGGCAATACTGTTTGACATTCCGCGTCCGTCTTGTTAGCTCAACACTGCCCTCTGTGCTTCTCTTTACCAGGCCAAGCCTGCATCACGGTTCGCATCACCACAGCAACAATGGAAGAGAAAAACAAAATCAGCCCTGAAAATGTGAAGCTTGGGTGCTGCCCTCTACTGGCAAACCCAGTAAGTACACACATTCCTGTGTTTCCGGTAAATGACGGGTTGTTTTACTCATTTTCTCATCTTCTTTTAAATACTGTAACTCTTATGGCCAAAGCAACAGAGAGATTAAAAAAAAAAGAACAACACAGAAAGACTCCAAACCAGCATGTTTAACGCTGGAGGGTGACCAGAAAACTTGTTTTCGGTGCCTTTCTGAAAAAAACATCACAATTGTAAAATGACCATTACCTTACTGATAATGAGCTTCACTGCAGCTCTCAAAGAGAACATGTATTGACCTTTTGAAGACTGTGTTTGTTTCTGCAATTTTACAGGTTGACATTACAATACTAATTTACCTGTTACCTGGCATTTATGAGCTATGCATTTCCCCTTCCCCATATTTTTACATTTATCTGACACTTCTCTCTCCAAAGTGACTCACAATGTTAAACTACACACACACACACACACACACACACACACAGAGTCTGAAGCTGCTTGTCCAAAGCAGGGTCATGGCAAGCTAGAGCCTAACCCAGCAACACAAGGCTGGAGGGGGAGGGGACACACCCAGGACAGGATGCCAGCCTGTCACAAGGCACCCCAAGCAGGACTCGAACCCCAGACCCACCAGAAAGCAGGCCCTAGCCAAACCCCCTGTGCCACCACACCTCCCCAGTGTTAAACTAGTTACAGTTATTTACCCATTTACACACCTGGGAAATTTTACTGTACAAGTTTGGGGTAGGTACCTTGCTCAACTAGTAAGTGAGATTCAAACCAACAACCTTTCAGTCTAAAGGCAGCAGCTCCAACCCCTACACTGTCTCCAGCCCATGACACGATGGTAAAGTGAAACTCTCTCAACTACCTCAACATCTGGAATGTTTAAATAAGGGCAGGATACGCAGGAGGAATCAGATCCCACTAAACACTGGCATTACAGCACGTGGGATGCTCTCCACTGAGAAAATTGACAAATCACAGTCTGGAGAACATGACACTTTTCAAGGAACACGCTTAACTCGCACTTCCACAAACAACCATTAAACACAGGTGTCGCTTTCCTTGAACAGGTCCAGAAGGCCCTGTGCCACGAAGGCTAGACAATGCGAAGGAGTCAGATAAGCTATGAGCACCATACTCACTAATGGAGCATTTTACAGAGTCCAGATTTCTTACACTTATTTTAGTGAAAATGAGCTTAAGGACTTCTGTGCTGTAGCAGGAAGAAAAGGGATGTGTAACTGATTGGAAAAGCAATGGTGGAACACAGAGTAGGTAACAATCTACAATAGCAGGAGGCAGAGAATGTGTTGCTTGATTAGCCGATACCCTTATCCGTTATACATACCCCTCATATGTGAAGCAGTTCAGGTTAAATACTCTATAACAGGATATAAACATAGAATAATACCACATCACAACCAACAGAACCTTCTGATCACAACTGCCATGTATCAGCATACCGCTCTGCTGCCCACTGAGATTAAACTGAAAGACTGCATTGAATTGCTTTATTTAGCTCTGGGAAAAGGGACGGTAAGACTAACCTTTGCAGATTTGCTTCATATTGTAGGACTCACAGTGAAAGTCATAAAATGAATGGGTTTAATAATGGCAAAAGAATCTGAGAACTTCCCAGCTGCATCATGTTCTGAAAATCCCACATTTCATAGGGATTACACCGACTTTGTTGCACTCTGCAATACTCTAATACTGTCAGATGAGAACTGGTGGAAATAAACAGATAAATTCAACCTATAAATTAAAATATGAAGGGATTAACATTAATTACTAATGAATACTTGCAGTATTCCCGGAACATTTTCACCCGATCGCCAGTTTTGTTGAGGTATCATCTACAAACAGGAAGGAATCATAAATAACCTAGTTAACGCTAACAAACTCCATGAAGACATCTGTGTCAGCCAAACCCTTCATTAATATTTTGCAGATGTCTCAATCCCCCTGGTAGTCACTATCACTCTAGAGGTCTCATGAGGCCTTCCTTTCTCTCACATGCTAGAAGAACTGAAGGGTCCAGTAGAATGTCCCAGTAGATGGTATTACCAGAGCATATTGCACTCCACCCCATCACCCCTTGGCCCACATTAAGGAGGTGAGGACACACGAGGAGAACCATTCACTGTGAGGGGAACCTGGGCAGCTGTGTAGAACGGATATAACCTGCTGTGCCAACAGTAATTAAACTCATTAGTGGAGTTTAACACCACACAAGACTTTCTGGCTGTCCTGCAGTGCAACACCCAGTGAACCTATCTTAAATACTGTCAAATACACCATGAGTGTTAAGAAGAAATTAGTGACAGACCACAATATAGCCCAAAGCCATTACATACAGGTTTTCAACCGATTCTGAAGGTAACGATGCTTGAACATTACCATGCTGTAGACTCACTTAGGGTTCAGCTAAATGTCATTATTGAAGTTCTGCTCACGGTGTTTAGAGACCTAAAAAAGACTGCCTAACTCTTAAAAAAATGTTGAGATTAAAGTGAAAATTCACAGACATTTTGTTCACGTTTATTCATTTAGCTGATGCTCAAAAGACGCTATACTATGTATTGAAAGGATGAAGGTAGGGTATGCTTACCCCTAAGGCAATTTCCCAAGTTTCACATTGCTATACACAGATCAACATTTCATCCCCAGGCCCAACTACACCCACCAAGGCTCCTCTTATCCCATCTACCAGTGCCTGCCTCAAGTCCTCCCACCCCAACGTGACCCTTCATCTTCCTGTGATGACTCCTCACCATTCTGTCGTCACCATCCACACACCTCCTCAGAGTGGCCAGCTCAAGTCCACCTCCCCCAGTGTTGACTGCTGCTGAGTCAGAGCAGTTCGACAGGATGTGTGCCCACTGGAGAGCGGCACAGCCTGCAGCTGGGGAGAAATACAGAGCAGCGGCTGTGCCGCATTTACCCCTGTGCTTAGCTGTGAGACCCACACAGGGAACCCAGCACTATTACATGACATTTCATTTTGTAGTCATACCCATACCAAGTAACCTGGGCTCTTGCTCCGCCCTCAGTGGATCACACCACTGCGCATAATGTGTATCGAAACCTTTGTGGAACTGATGACCATTACATGAGAGATTGTGCTTTCTGGGGTCCAGGGCTTGTCCTCACCTGTGAGGGGGCTAATTCACACTACAAACACACCTTTTCACAGGCTGAACAGCTACTGCTGGATCTGATGAACGGACTAGCATGGACTAGCAACGAGGGCTGAAGGCAGAGAAAATCCGGTTATAGCTTAAATCACCCTAATAAGAACAGAAGGCAAAATCTATGAAGCAAGTCATGTCAAAGAAGGCAGCTCCTGGTTCCCCGTCAATTTAACGAGGTCTGCTTAGAGATTTTCTGCAGGGTGACCTCAGTCGGACAAGTGATTTTGCAAACGTATAAAAGGATGGGTGTTACGAGATGCGATCGCTACTCGGTGATACAGTGGCTAAACATCCACACACATCAGAACAGTCAATGGGCTGTAGAGAAAAGCAGGAAGCACGTTGAGGAAACAAAGAAGAAAAGAAAACCCATCCTCTACTGTGGGATTGTCCGTCTGGTGGAACACTTTCTTTTGGTGAGAAAAATACGGAACATTTCAGGGGTTGGCCGTGACTGAAAAACGGCATTTTTGGTGTGCACTCTTCCTATGTGCCTCCCGCCCTTCTGTGTTTCATTTCTCTTTCTCCCCCATGAGGTCCTTCCACACACTGCTGGCTCCCTCTAGTCATGTATGGCCTCTGAGCTGCAGTGGAATCACTGTGGGTTCGCTTACAGTGCCTGAGTCACCCTTCACAGCCTACAGACACTTGCTGCCATTCTTGACCGATACAAGGCTCTACGGCATTTTCCCTAAAAAGGAGAAAATGGCACTGACACTGAAACGATGAGACAATTTGTGGCTTAGAAGTTTGAAAAACCCTACATGAAGTTAACAGTCAAAACCTTATGTACGTATTAGCAAGCTGGTCAAGGCTTCTATGGGACAAGCTGAGCAGCCCAAACGCGTCCTGCATCTTCTAGACGACAAGCTGAGAAGACACTTCTGTTGGTTTCCTGACCAAAAGCGTCAACCAAATTCCAAATGTTTTCACCATGCACTCAAACATTTGACTGGTACTCTCCCTAATGGGCAGGATAGGTACTTTATTCATCTCCGTAGGGAACAAAAGTGTGCAGGAAGGGTGGCGTTTCCATGTGTTTTATGGCCGTGGGGGTGGGGGTTTGCTGGTCAAAATGAAAGGGAAGTGAGTAGGCTCTACCATCCAGTAGTTCCTCATACTCCTGTCCAAGGGCTGACTTGTATAAAGACCAGACCAGAGTCTTTGTTTCTTTTCACTGGGGGAAGAATGTGACCTTTAAACAAACCCAGGTACAGCATACCGGAGACAGTCGAGAAGGAGCGTCGTACTTTATGTGAAGTACACGTCCGGGCTCCAGCAGCATCGCAGAGTGGAGGGGAGATGGAACTGGACACCTCAGCAGCTCGTCGCTCTGCACTCGTGCCTGGGGGGAGGTCGCACAAGGCTGCAGATGTGAGGAGTGGCCTGATTTCGCTGGGTGCGCCTGGCTGCATGGCACCCGGCACTACGCGAAAAAGTGATTTGTCTACAATGAGCCATAAGACGGGGGTAAAAAAGGTAAAGCTCACTCATACGCAACGACTTTAGCTGCCTATGATTTCACTGTTAAAAGAGTCAGCAAAACCAAGTAAAAAAAATGCAAGCAGACATAAATTAGTCTGTTCCTTTTGCACCATGCATCTCAAGGAGTTTTGTGGAAATAAACAAAACCTTTTTGCTCACATTAAATGCCGCATACTTTATTTTCTCAAGCCTTTTTCGCGCTCAAAGGAAGGCGAGTTGGACACTGTGCAGACTAAATTGAAAACGTATGTGTAGGAAGCCCCAGACCTTTAAAAGATTACAGATGTATGCCACACATACTATTTGTAGCAAGATTTAAGCTTTAGATCATAAGGCAGTAGAGGCCCAACAAAAACAAGTATGGGATAAAGAAATTTGGTTAAACCCATCTGCACATTGTACAGATCAAAGCTATGATGATGTCACTGTTATGTTCCTGTTTGGAATGTGCACTGCATGGAACATCTACTCTACTGTACATACAGTAAGTGCCTGTCAGGCTTAACAGGAAGGGCGATGATCTTACTTTCCATGGGCTGTCCATTCCGGTAAACATAAGTGTTCTCTCTATGACCGCTTGAAACTATGTGATTTGATGTTGACGGTGCTGAAGGACCTCTACCCCCTGGGAACTGTGATCTCACATGTGTGGAACGGCGCTGATCTCACTGACCATTCATTGGCTCTAAGACTAATAAAAATTCTCTCTCAGCCTTGTTTTCCAGGGTGGTTTTCCTGTTGAAAGAAAGAGGGGTCACAACCTTGACATGCTTATCGAAAAGGTGCTTGCAGGTTCACGAGCAGGACTGGGTCAGCGGCTGGAAGAATAAGTATCAACACAGACATGTGAAAGTAAATGTAAATAACACGTAAAATGGTCTTTCGACAGGAGCCTCACCGTTGTCCACTTGACAGAGGCATTTTACCTAATTTGCTTCAATAATATTTCTAGCTGAATAAATGTGTGAAACTGTGAGTCACCTTTGGTAAACTGATGTGTTTAGACTTGTTCTTAAGTTTACATGAGGGAACTGAGGACACATCAGTATGAAAATATCAAAAATCAGCGTAAATCATTTGCCTTGCACAGAAACAGTGCTCACGCTTCACGGACTTATCTCAATTTTCTCAGTACTTTCTGGAAATCCCTCCCCTATCTCTCTCATCATCTTGAACCTCATCTATGTGAAAGTGCCATATGGTCTGACTTCCCTTATTTATAGCAGAGAAGATCTCGCTGACTTGAGTGTCGATCAGATGTGCCCAAGCGTACCTGTCTAACGAGAAGCAGAAATCTGCTGAGTGAAGCCATTCTTTCGGCTGGGCCCAGTGACGCCCCTTCTCTGAGCAGGCCAAGGTGCAATTAAAACCATCTGCGCAAAGCAGCCGAGCAGCAGTGACGACAATGACGAGAGGAAGGAAGGGAGAGGGCAATGGAGAGAGAGAGAGAGAGAAAGAGAGAGAGTGTGTGTTTCAGCAGAGATGGTTTGTGTCACACCAGGTCCTCCATCTCACTTCATGACACACTAACACTGGAGCTCGAAAGGTGGGGTGGCCTTCAAGGAGCTTTCAAGAACAACGAACTGGATCTGAGCGAAAACACAGAGTGACCTTAGTGATTTTCAAGAATAAGGATGCAGACCACTGAAATTCAAGAGAAAAAGTGTAGAAACCATTCCATTCCCTGGGCCACTCTCACACAATTCACTTTGACTAATTCTAATCCACAGCTGGCATAGTAAAAACAACACATTTAACACATGCTTGATTGCTTATAAAAACTTAATATATTGAGCAGGTTTTGGCATTCAGGTGAATGTCAATTATTCTAGTAAGAAGTACATTAAAGGTCAGACAATTTATTGAATAAACAGAGCAGCACGAGACATCGTGGTTACAGTCACTGTGTTTGGAATCAAAGGACCCAAATTTGAATTCCACCTCTTGCCATAGGTACCCCTGAGCAAAGTACTCACCTAATTTGCCGAAGAAAAGCTTACCCAGCTGTACAGAAGGGTAAATCACTGTAAAAAAATATGACTGTAAATTGCTTTGGAGAAAAGCATAAGCTAAACAAACAAATGCAACATAAAAACACTGCTGAAAAAGCCATCATTCTTAATCCTAATTACTTGTATCTGTAGTAGTCTCATACGGTGATTGGCATGATCTGAAACAACTACTTGAGAAACAAGAGAGGGAAACTTGCAGGTAATTAAGTAGATTGAAATTAAGTCCCCTGGAAGCTGCGCACTTTGCCAGATGTGATGAGGAACCTTCTCCTTCTTGCTGTGTGGGACCATGAGCTTTCTCCAGTATGCTCTGCTTTCTGCCCTACCCACCCGACTGCACTAATTTCATAGAAGCTACAGACTGGGGCAATTTTAAAACTGTCAGCAGGGCTAAGGGGCTGTTCCAAAGGCTGCAGCCCTTCCTTGGGGATTGAAACGGCTCCGGCGCTCAAATGAAACAAATCTAGCTTCATGCAACGAGATATATAAGGCTGATGTACAAAACTGCAAACAACCAACATACCTGTGAAAATCTCACACACACACACACACACAGCTTGCCCCAAGCAGGGATCACGGCAAGCCAGAGGCTAACCCAGCAACACAGGGCTTAAGGCTGGAGGGGGAGGGGACACACCCAAGATGGGACGCCAGTCCGTCACAAGGCACCCCAAGCAAGACTCGAACCCCAGACCTACCAGAGAGCAGGCACAGACCAAACCTGCTGCGCCACTGCACCCCCCTCTGTGAAAATGACATGAACCTATTAAACATAAATGCTACATTGTAATATAATGCAACAATGCCTGTAACTGTGACGAAGACAATAAATGGCATTCATAGATAGGCCAAAAAAGAGGTTCCATTTATGCAAATTTACTGCTTGTGATTCAGGAGGTATCAAGGTACGTCTGTTTCTCATCAACTCCACATTTCCTCCAGTTGTCAGGGGTCATGTAAAAGTTCACAGGTCACCGCATTCACGTCCTCGAGACCAACGCACCTGCTCCATTTACTCTCCCTCTTCCCAAGCGAGACACATTCCACTTTGTCTGACCAACCCACAGGTACTGGCTGGGATGCTGCTTCAGTGCACTGCAGGACCACTGCAGCCTCATGGGCAGATAAGATCTCTGGGACCGAGCCTTCCGGCACAAGACCAAAGCAGGAATTCCATTGAGGGCGCACTCAAAGACTAGCTCAGACTTTCCAACAGCAGGCCTTCAGCAGCAAGCTTGGGCCAGGCCGGCATTGCAGCGCTACAGCTCCGCACAGGGGCACTGAAGACCACGGGCAGCACTGCACACAAGGCCATGGGGGGGGACAGCGTCACGACGAACCCTGTGAGACAAAGCAAAGCCCTACTAGATCGGCACACGCTTATACACACGCAAGACACATCAGTCTAAGAGTGATGTCTGTCAGTATGTGGACTATGAGTGGACAATTGCCATGGAAAGGCGTGCTGGTGGATTTGTCCTTCTCCAGGAATAGAATCTGTTTAATTTACTTGGTGTCAATCATTTTAACCATACAAGTAGACAACTCTCTTCTGCATGCAGTTTTCAGTCAGCACTGCTTCTAATACTAACTTCACTTACCAAGGTCTTATTTGCTGTAAGCATTGTATGGACTTGTAAACTGTGATCTAAGTGCTATGATGAAAGGTCAATCACATTAAATAAAATCACACTTGATTTCAAATGAATTCAGCTTTTTTTCCAATATGCAATAAGGGCCACACAGACACAGTGTCTGAAACCACTTGTCCCATACAGGGTTGCGGGGAGCCGAAGCCTAACCCGGCAACACAAGGCTGGAGGGGAAGGGGACACACCCAGGACAGAACGCCAGTCCATCACAAGGCACCCCAAACGGGACCCAAACCCCAGACCCAGCAGAGAGCAGGACCCGGTCCAACCCACTGCGCCACCTGCAATAAGGGCTAGATAAATGTAAATTATCATGGTTAGGGCCCATTTATCACATCTGTTAGACTGTCCAAGTAAAATATTCAGAACGTTTAGTGGCACGGAGCGCTTTGCATCCCAGTTTATGGGTGCGTCCCAGTAAAAGTTGCTGAGAATGAATCCAGAGGGCTGGAAGGGTACAACTCCCAGGTGGACAGTCCTCTAGCTCCAATGTGCTGTTCTCTCTCCAGGGATCGCTTAGTCCATCTGCTCAACTTTTTCATGCCAGCCCTGTCTAATTGGTTGTTTAAAACTCATCACGAAGAAACTTTGCCATGAAACCCAGAATTCTGGGCTGCTTCAAATAACTGCTTCCAAACAAGATGTTCTTCCTTTTAACTAAGAGCTTTTTTTTTTTCCCCACATTTTCTGTGAAATGTTAAGTGTCTGTTAGTATTCACTCAACATGTGCAAAACACGTTACTTCCCAGAATGTTCAGTCACGGCCTGCTTCACCCCTATTAGTGCTCAGCATGGGAATGCTTGGCACAGTGTGATGATCACTGAGGACCAGAGAGGCTGAATGGAGAGAGAAGAGAACTGGAATCCTGCGCTCTGGTTATTTTCTGACCCGCTACCGATAGACATTTGCGCATGCTAGTTCTTCTTCTTCTACTTGAGTAATTCATAAACTATGGCAGACAGGGCTGTTGACTGTGTGCACTGCATAATTCGGTTGATTTTGAACTGTTTTAAAGTGATATTTGAAGATAACCATTTTTAAAGTGTATTACATCAGATTTGCTTAATTTATAGTAACAACGTCAACTGATTTTGTAATGCACTCATTGTATTTTTCTGAGATGTACTGTGTGTCGCTTTGGATGTAAAATGTAATGTAAAAAGACTTCTTCATATCCTCCTCAAAATGAATTTAAATACCCAATGTTTATTGAACAGGCATATTACAATGACTGTATATTGTAGTTATCAGAGTTTCAACAATTCACTAACAATGTGATATATTACCTAAAATAAGGATTAACATTATTTCAGATTCAGGAATGATCAAATAAATTAAATGCATTTTGAATCCAAAAAGATACTGTTTTCCTACAGTAGCAGAAAGTTTCAGACAACTAAAAAAAATTTTAAATTTAGCGATTTTTTTTTTTTTTCCTGAGCCATACAGTGCATATATTTAAGAGTGAAACCAGGACAAATTAAACCACAGCGGCAACAAAAACCAGTATGAGAAGGGTTTTTCCAAGGCAGAACTGGAAACCAAAGATATCATGAATGACAGATGGAGCGTTTCAAAACGGCAGGGCAAGGAATATAAAGACAATTTTTGGAGGTGTGGGATACATTAAGATATGCACATCTAGTCCCCTGAATTCTGCACATTCATCAGTGTGAAGAATAAAGCTCATCACTGGAAAGTCAGCTGCTTGTCATAGATGAATTTCAGCATGCAACCCTGGGATGTGACCCAAGAGAATACCAGAAGGCAATTTCACAAGAGCTGAGATACAAGTTTAAATGAATGAATGAATGAATGAATGAAGCACAACTTTTAGTAAGAACTTGATTAACTTTAAGACAAATACATTTCTGGCAAACAATTACTGTACATACCCATTTTATTTCTTACCACTTTTATTCTATTACATGTTATTAGATAAGGGGATTTAAAAAATCTTTTCCATCAACTAAATGTGGCTGGGTGCTGGACAGTGGCTAGAAAGTAATACCATGGGGGGAGGGGGAGAAGAACTGATACTTGACATTTAACAGGTTACATATATCTTTTCCTTTTTTTAAAGAAAAAAAAACCAGCAGATTTAATGTACGAGTAAAGGGAGGCAGTGAAACAAACTGGGAGCAGACCTCACAAACCCTTGTGACCATCAGTCTCTGATTGGCAAGGAAACACTCCCTCCAGTTTTCCTTTTCTCAAAGTTTTCCTTCAGCTTTCCTTTGTTCAAACAGAATGGTATTTGTGTATTTATTTAGAATATCAATATTTATTTAGAAGTGACAATTTAAAAACTGATGTCAGTGTTTAACCTTACAGCAGTGCTGACCACAGTTACATAAATACAGCACAATTCCGGAAAGAAAAAGCTTAACCGAATTTCAGCATTGTATTTATACCTTAATGCAACATATGCAGGAGTTTAAAAAAGTTAAAGCAATTTGGGGAAGAAAAAGCATAAAATGTAAACCTATACTGTATAGCACAGTGATGAAAGGAAATATGCATACAGAGGATTTCACCAAGACAAATACAAATACAACATTGGTGAGCAGTTCACACCATAAAACATCTTGCAATACCCTACTTTTTAGTCTGTTGCCAGAGGTATCGCTCAGAATGCTGTATAAAGAAAGGCTGCATGTAAACCAGAAGGCTCAGCTGGATGGGACACTCAACACAACACCGATCCATGTACCCAAATGCTCTGAAAAAAAGAATGGAACCCTGGTAATTCTCAAGATACAGGTCAAATATGATCAAATTTTTGGTTTGAGAAACAGGTGAATTAAAAAAAAATCCCCTTTGATAAAGCTTTTTCTCTTTTCTAGGAACAACACAACTGTGCATTTCATTATGTTTTATTTGTCATGAAGCAAAACAACATTACACAGTGATTGAACCCATGGATGTGTGCGTTTATGCTGTACAAAGATGAGATTCCAGACCCCCTCATGTCTGAGTAATTGCGTCTAAAGGGTTAAAGTCTCCCAGAAATAACTCAGTGTTTGTTTATGTCTACCTGCACTCTGAGTTTGTAACAGCCCCTAGCTACTTTGTCTGAGGCGCACACACACACACACACACACACACGCACGCACAGAGTAACAGTAGAGAGAGACAGTAACCCAATAAATATGCCATTAACCATAGTAAAGGAAATACATGTTCCTTAATAAACACAATCTCATACGCTATGGAGAGGGACATAAAGCTCACAGAAATCATCCAAGGACATTTAACAAAACCTTGTCTGTCTACTGGCAGTGAGGGGCACCAATGACATCCATCACCTCAAACCTGTCTGTCAAGTAATACCTGGGTAACAGGTAGGGCTACCGAGCAGCACCAGTATTATAGAAACATAGAGTCACATCATCTGTATTGGAACCATGATAATGGAGGGTCAGGTGTGCATCCGGTCTGGTAGCACCAGCTGAAACAAGTACCACCTGGTAGCAATGTGCTGAAACGAGTGACCCTGCTGTCAAGGGTGAGGGTTAGGGTTAACAAGCAGTTAGTTCTTGCTCACCAATCAGCTTGGTACATCCATAACCGCCGCTTTCAAAAGGACGCGGCTGTAGATACACAGGTAACTTGTTTTGTGTTCAAGCTGCAGCAATAGTTACCTATAGGACTACACAGAGACTCCATGTCATCCAAACCACTGAAGCCATAAACATCGCCAAACTGACATTATTTGAATGTGGATCTTCAACCGTTTCAAAACTGTCCTGACATTCCAGCACGATTTCTTTTCACGTCCGCATTACATGGACAATGTTATTCCGAATCATTACTCCATGCAGACAGTTCACTAAGAACAAGGCTTAGACATAACATGACATACAGTATGTCAGCGCTGGGAGGAGAAGCCAGAGATCACGCACTCAAAGGGTCACTGAAAGCTACTGGTCTTTGGATGTTGCCGTTCCGTGCAGACGAGTACAAGCAAACACTCCAAACAAAGCAATCTCTGCACTAGGCAGCATGTGAAACTGTGCTATAAAGAGAGCTGGAAAAGCCAAGTGAGGTAGCTTGCTCTCTCTGCTGTTGCCAGACAGATCAATTTACAAACAGTTGTGCTGTTGTCTCTTCCACATGACCACTGAAATTCTGGTTGATCCCATGCCTCAAAACCTACTGTTTATTCAACTTCTCTGCATAACTACATTTTTCATCATCCACACAAAAAGAAAAGAACCATTTTTTTATACTTCTCCTAAGACCAGCCGAATGTTTTTAAATGTTAATGTCGCAAAATCTGGCCAGCTGCATACGTACTAATGTTTTAAAGTTCTTTTTAAAGGGAAATGAATAATGGAGCAGAGAATTTCAGCCAGTTGCTGGAGATTACAAGGTCCTCACTGAAACTCAAACTATGAATTAACTTGGGAGTTACCCAAGTATTCAGTCTTGGAGGTACGCCAGTTACCCAGCTATACAGGAGAAGTTGGGAGATTCTTTAATTCTGTTAAGCAGCACACAGCAATGTCATTTAATCTGGCCAATGATGTGATGGCACATGAATAAATATTCAGTTGCTGTGCCCTGCCGTGCTGGAGGTCATGTTGAAGAGATCGATGTGGACAGGGAGAGTGTGTGTGTGTACAAAGCAAAAAGAGCCAGTGGGGCTGACTGCCTTGTTGGACCTCACTGACCACGATTCAGAGGAAGAGAGATAGAGAAATATAGAGATAGATAATAAAATAAAACACAAATTGGGGGGGGTCAGCCTTTAGATTCCCGTTACACAATGTTGTCCAAGTTCTATAACGACAACTCCACAGCAGTAACCCAAACCTTCATCCAGATCTTAGGGACCATAAGCACACACTCAATGAGAAGGAAGAGTAGAATCAATAAGCAGGGTATGTGCAGGGTTCCATTCTCAAACCTCGATTATCTCAGCATCACTTCCACGGAGCAACTTGCACCTTGGCCAAATCCAAATACCCCATCAGATTCTGTTAGAGGGACCTAGGTCATCCCGGCCCCAGAAAACGTTGAGTCACAACGATTTAAGAGCCAGTCCTAGAGATGGAGCAGAGATCAGTTACTGCACTGCAATCCTGATTTTGAGCTGATGAAGGAGACCCGCTGTTGGCAGGAGTACAGATGGCACAAGCTGAACTGTTCCTGTTTTAAATTAGGACACCATATTGAAAACAGCTTTGTATAGATTTGGTGCCTCCTGCACTATGCCTTTCGTGTGTACGTTCATCTGTCTGGGAGACTAGCCAGAACCACCAGGTAGAAACTTTTTTTCACAAAAGGTATAACACCTCATTTCTTACTTTTGTTTGGAGACAGAAAACTGTGCACTAGGGTGCCAATGAAAAGTTTCAAATTTACAACATCTTACCCCTCCATATTGTTCCTTTTGAGGCAGTGTTTAACCAGTAAAATTATTATTGTAGTAAGGTAATATTCATCACTTTCTCCCATCACGTGAAATTTTATTTTTATTCTTTTAAACTTTCCATTGCTCTAAAACATTGTTCTAAAAGGGAATCATGAATAGTGAACACTGAGTCGCTCAGCCAGATGTCATGGGACTTTGTCTATTAATTCACAATATTGTAATTCCCACATGCTGCACTAAAACAAGTAGAAAGTCCTGTAAAAATGCTTAAACAAAAATCTGATCCTCACCTATGTAGGAAATTCAGTTTAGTACTGCCATAACACTGGCGGCGGGTGCTGCACTTGAAACAATTCACACGTTTTAAACAATGATCTGTCTCACAGTAAGACTGCTGACATCAAAGAACAACTAGACAGCAAACGCTTTCCAAGATTAACTAACAAGACACTAAAAAAGTACGATGAACTAGTGTATATCGCTAAAAGTCAGTTCTGAAGCATCCAAAGTTGTTATTCTGAATTATGAGAAGTTGGTAATAAGAACAGGATATTTTGTTATTGAGAAACCATCACACATTTAAATATCTAGAAGGAAAAACATCTAGTTCATCTTTACACCAAAAGGAGCTAAATCAGCAGGTAAAATCTGTAAAATGTTAAACTTTAATTTTTATCATACCTTTCATTGGCACCCTACTGAATATAGGTAGTATTTCAGGGTCTTCTCCCACTTAAACTGAGCATCGCCAACCAAATGGTCTCAGCCACTGATGGAGCAATCGCTGCTGACTTCAACTTGCCAAGAGTCATGAATGAAAGTAGCCCCATATTTTCACCATCTTTAAAACACACTGTATATTAAACCTTTTTTTTTTTTTCCCCGACCTTACCGTTTCCTTTTATCTGCGGCAGTAGCAAAATACAAAAAGTTAAACACAAAACGTACTCTGAGCAGTTGTCTGAAAAGACAGCCTGAAGACGAGCAGCAATGTAGACACTGCCAGCAGATTGGGAACAAAATGTAACTCCGGGCATCTTCGCAACTTGTGATTAGTCTTGTGATGCTGAAAACATTTTCTTTTCTCAAATTCTCACGGACTGTGGATTAATAAATCATTGGACCAAACAGGTCAAAGATGCAAAGAATTTCCCCCCAATTGTTGGTGACAATATTAAGAACATGGTCCCCATGTTATTGCAATGGTGACTGATGACATATCTTTATTGAGGGGGCATGAAAGGAATTTCTCTGTTTTAAAGGCATCACGGTGTGGTTTCATTTTTGTTCATGACCTGCAAGGCAGTAGTTTGTGCCAAAATGTTCCCACACAATATCACCGAAGTGAGGATGTGAGCTGTTTAACGAAACAGCAAAATAAAAGTTACCACTGTTAACCAACAGAAATACTTAAAATTCTCTTAAGACAGCTGACTCCTGATGTGCAGCAGTGGTAGACATCACCTCATTTCCATCAACAAAACTGTTCAAAGTAGACTAATTATAAACTGGACACTGAAGATTTCAAGTTCAAAAACAAAGCTGTAAACATCAGTCCTCTGGAGTGAACCCAATGTGAATTTACGAGCTGCGAGGTAAGGACATACACATGTTAAAATAACAGTCTTGGTGTCAGAAATCAAAAGCCTACAAAGGTTACACATTCTATGTACTAAATTACAAAAACACAAACCAAAACAGCAAAACAAGAGGCATTTGCAGTGTTCTTTAAACATGAAACGCTCACCTTACAACCAAAAAACAAAGTCAAATTTCCAGATTTATTGAAAATGCACATTTCAGTCGCTTTGTTATCTAAATAAATTTGAAGACACTTGATGTAACGGCTTCAGCTAAAAAGTATCTAAAATAGCTGAGCCTATGCAGAAAAAGCCAAAATTACATTACAATAACACACATCCTGCTGATTGTTGAATTGTTTTAACATTACTGTTCTTTGCAGAGAATTTAGTTTTGTAACTTAAATTCTTAACATAATAGTGCAGCCCTAAAAACCACCTGCCTTTTATATGCAATTTTAAATAAGGATTATTTTTGTTGATTTCAAGGGAAAATGTTCTTATTTGGCTTATGTAGTAAAAAGGCAACAATAAAAAAAGAAACTTAGTTTTAATGAGATGTGTAACCAGGCCTAACGGCCTTAATTTGGGCTATAATTAAAGGTAATAAAAACTAAAAGACAGAGCAAAAATATCCAGTCTTCAAAAGAACAGGATATCTAAATAAGTGGTTAAAATAAATAAAATATGTGTTAGGCTTTATTCAACTATTTGCAACTGTTACAACAGACTTGGAGGACTTGGAGGGGGGTGGAATCATATTGCTAAACTCACAATAAAGAATAATGGATAAATATTCATCTGGCTAGTACTCCTTGAATGTAATAAAAATGTTGCCCCTAAAGAAAGCTTTACTCTTCATGTCATTGTTGGAAAAACTGCCATAAGCAATATTCACAACATCTAAATTTGGTGGTGATGTTCCACGTCCAAATATGTTCAAATAACCCAAAGGTAGTAATGTAAAAAGAGGAAGATGTCCCGTTTTAATGGAAGCATTCTTGACGTCTAACCATAAAAAGAGTGTGGTTACCTGGCAAAGGCCGGGAGGGTGTGAAAAAGCTGCATTATCTGCATCCCACAGTTTGTGATCCATATGCGAAGAAGAGCTCAACATTGCCTGTACAACACTTTCACAGCGTTACTTTCCTCAGCAGAAGCTTTTATCAAAAAGCAGCTTCCCCAGCTCAGAGATTCCCTTTGTACTGCAGCAGGATATTCACAGAAGCTAGTCCAGTTAAGCCCTTAGGGTCATTACCGAAATTTTCTGCGCTGGAATTTTAATTTGAGACTCCTTGTCCCAAAAACAAAACATTTTGATGTTTACACTCCATTGTCTGGCACAGAGCAGTGTTGAGCGGGCATCACTGAGCAGGAAACACAAAGTTCATGTCGGGATTTATAGTGGGCATGAGCAGACTCAATACAAATGGCTTTAGGGAAATCATGGTAATTCAAGGATACGTGTGCTGGGCAAGTAAATGATAATGAATATTCAGAATGAGAAAGGACCGGGGGCAACATTGGATACATCATGTTACTGGAAAAAAGGGTCTATAAAAGGGCTTTAAAGAAGGCATGGGACAAAAGAGATAATTCAGTGGACTAGAAACAGATGTACCGGGAGACTTTTGGCTCCAGCTCCCAGGAATGTGTGGTATTCTGCCCCCGCGGTCATTCCACGGCTGACAATCTCAAACACTAATAGAGCCCTCACAGAGGTAATTCATTTACCTCAGCAGTGGACCAGGCAGCCACACAGCTACCGATGACCACCATCTGTTGACAAGTCAATCTGATTTAAACTAAAGAGAGAAAGTGTTAATAGAATCAGCAAAACAGAATTTTTCAGATTTTTTGGGCATCTATGGCAGGGTGCTTCACAGGATAAACTTGTGACCAGTAAGTGGTTTTTAAGTGCCACTCACCCCTGGGCAGAACACTTAGTCAATATTTCTTCATTAAAATACTGAACTGGAAAACCACAATGACCCAAATCTGTTAAGGAAACGTTGTTTTATCAAGAGCAACTGACACAAATAATAGAGATTCTGATGCTTTCACTATCTTTATGAAATATTACATATTGACAGTTATACATTGTCTGAAACCGCTTGTTCCATACGGGGTTGTGGGGAGCCGGAGCTTAACCCGGTAACACAGGGCGTAAAGCTGGAGGGGGAGGGGACACACCAGGATGGGATGCCAGTCCACCACAGGGCACCCCAAGCGGGATTCAAACCCCAGACCCACCGGAGAGCAGGACCCAGCCAAACTCATGGCGGCACGGCGCCACCACATATTGATAGTTATTTTTATTTTCATTTATTGATACTGTTATGATAGATTTTATCATATCTAAGCAATATGTCTGAAACATTTTACTGCTCATGAAACAAAAATCCTTGCTACTTTCCTTGTCTTAATTTATTGCAATTCAATCAGGCAGTTTAAACTGATTGCTCATTACTGTGCCTAAATAAAGCCCTTTTTCCCTATAATACATGAACATGTGCCCCCCCCCCCCCGACCAGAAGAGACTGCAGTTTTACTTTTTCATGTTGATTTTTTTTTCATAGCACTTACTGTATTACGACTGAAAGAATTAAAATTTCATTCCATAAAGAAAAGACAGAGGTTTTACTCTCTGACCCATGTTGCTCTGGCTACCAGTGTGCTTTTAAGAAACACAGGAGAGAAATGAATTTCGTACTTTACCCCCAGAAATTACAACAAGACGGGAAATCTGGAGCCACACCCAGAACAAAGTTCTTTCTTAGGGGATAATGTTGCTTCCAACTGTATACTATTACATTATAAACAATTCATCTGCCTTTAGGAATATGCAAGTCTTTGGCATAAAAAAAATAATTTATTTGTGATCTACCCTGAATTCTCAAGATTGGATAATGTATGAGTTGCAAACCAGTTCACAGCCCTCAGCAATTGCGCACATGAAGAGAGCAAAGCAACCATATGTTGCTCATCTTACTCACATCCTCCCTGTTACCCACACTGGACTGAGTGGGCCACTTTAAAAGGGAAAGTACATCAATATCCACATTTTGCTACAATACCAAGAAAGATCGTATTTTTTTTTTCTTAATTGGTTGATTAATACAGCGGGACAACAGGCAAGCCAATCCTATTATTTGAAATGGCAACGTGCTGGTTAAAAGCCTGATCCTGCTGCAATGGTGTTACCATGCAGGTATAATTACTGCAGAACAACTACAGAGAGCTCCAATGTGTTACTTCCTGAATGCTGTGGAGTCAGAGTAGCTCATGTTAGCACCCTAACCTTCCCAGGGAATGCGAATGTCGTGTCTCAAACCCTTTGACATCCCCCCCACCATGTGCCTAGAAGGCAACAACCAGACCCTTCACCATCTTCACATTCCCAACTTAATGTCAATTCACAGAAAGAACCTGGTGCCTTCAGTCAAATAAACAAATATATAGTGTTTTGGGTCTATTGTGTACTGCTATGTTCCTCTTTATTTTCCCCACGGAATCATCCTAACAGCACTCTGAACACTTGAAACAATATTTATGTCTGAACATGAACTTTCAGTTCATGGTGAAGTTGAGAATCTGCAAAAATTCAATCACTTCTTTGGGAGAACAAAGTTTTCCTCTCTTAGAATCCTACTTCCTACTCCATGCATGGCAGTCCTTACTTAGATCCATATTTTCAGGGGTACGTCGAAAGGATCAGAAAGCATCGACAAGGCAAAAAGAGGAAGGGGCTGGAAAGGACTACAATGTAATGCAACCCTGTTAGGACCAGCCCCCCATGCCATACCCCCATAGCAATTCTGAGAAGGTGACTGGGACCAAGATAACCACACAATAAGGGACCAGCAGTCGTACGTGGGAAATCAACCCAAGCACATAAGCACAGACAAAACAGTACATGTGAGTAGGAACCAACATCACACGGGTCATATCAACTGCCAGTCACCTTCTAAACATTGTTTTTCATCCTTCCCAAGACACACACTGAATGTGCTGCCCAAGCTTTCAGAATCATTCACAGAGGATGGACATAAATCAACAGAAGATTAGCTCCATTTTCATCTGTCATAAGCCCTCGAGACCTATTCATGGTGCCCGTCCATCCAAGGAAAACAGACCAGACCCATTGTTGTCCACAATACGTGACAAAGTCAAACAAATCAGCTAATCCTACTTGGCTTTTCTACGCAACATGTCTTACCTTCCGGAACTCTGTAAAAGATGGACAATCCATAACATTTGTAATTGCAGAAATATTTTCAATATGTCAGCACCCCTAATACAGCTCCTAGCTCTATTGTAAAAAACAAAGACTGCATTTTCCGACTGTTTGGTCTCCGTAGAAACATAAAATGAAATTTGATTACATCAATCAAAAAATTTAATTCAATTTGATCACTGAATAAAACATCGAGGCTGTTTCTCTGCAGTAGTTTTTAAATGCAACTTAAAAGTTTGGAGGTTTCAAATTTTAACCATACTACTTCCATGTTTGAGAAGCCAAATAACTACATATGGGACCATAAATTATTAAAGAGAAACAGAACGGTCACCTGACAGTATCATTATGGCACCGCGGAGCGATTCGGGGTTAGGGCCAGTGGAACACATTGTGACACATAGATGAGCCTCTCAAACATCCCACGATGCTGAATATCCTGGACAGTTAAGACAGTGCTGCGGAAACACCTGTTACCAAGACACACTCCATAGGCCTGTGTCCGACACAACACACACCAGATAACTCCTATAGTAAACATTAAGTCTCGTTTTAATTAAGTACTGTAATCACAATTAATTTGATTTTTTCACAAGGGCTGATGGCATCTTCGCCAACCGCTTCAAACACACACACACATTTTCAGAACCGCTTGTCCCATACGGGGTCACGGGGAACCGGAGCCTACCCGGCAACACAGGGCATAAGGCCGGAGGGGGAGGGGACACACCCAGGACGGGACGCCAGTCCATCGCAAGGCACCCCAAGCGGGACTCGAACCCCAGACCCACTGGAGAGCAGGACTGTGGTCCAACCCACCGCGCCACTGTGCCCCCCTCCGCTTCAAACACATTGAAAACAAAATCTAAGACGACAAATGTCTCATGCTCAAATACCATGGGAACTTGGATGTACACATCATACTCAACTCCCGAGTCCAGAAATAACCAAAATTGCCTTAACTAATGTCTCCATGACATGAAGCTCCCTGTGCTAAATTCAAGCTGCTGTGGAGGTACTCTATTTGAAATATGGTTATCATCGTATATGGTCTGTTTCGAAATGCAGCAGTAGCCATGTGACAAGATTGAAATGTCTCATACTGACAGCAAGTCGGGGAGGATTCTTGCTGAGTGACCTGTCTAATTTTGGCACTGGAGAATGCCCCCGAACGAGCCTGATCCACGGAAACTCGGGTCCACTGCTATCCTCACGATCTCGGTGACAAGGTTCCAATGAAAAATGTTTTTTGTCTTTTACAACACCTCTGGTAGCCTCTTTACCTACCACAAAACAAGTTTGCCATAGTGGAAGTAGGGTGGACCACAAACTTTTAATTGCTCACAGACAGTACTTATCGATGTAGCTGACGGAAAGGTTTTAAAATTGAGTTGGAGTTTTGGGGGGGCGGCACGGCGGCACAGCGTGGGTGGTACAAGAGGACGTGGGTTTGATCCCCACTCAGTCTGTGTGGAGTTTGCATGTTCTCCCCATGTCTGTGTGGATTTCCACCAGGTGCTCTGGTTTCCTCCCGCAGTCCAAAGACTGTTCAGGTTCCCCCATAATGTGTGAGTGACAGAGAGAGTGTGTTCCACTGATGTATGGCTGAGTGACCCATTGTAAGTAGTGTATCTAGCAGTGTAAGCCACCGCGGTGAATAAGGTGTGTGGTCTGATAACACTACGTAGAGTTTATTGGAAGTCGCTTTGGAGAAAGTCTCTGCAAGATAAATGAATGTAAAATGGAACAGCACATTCTGACTACCTCTTGTGTCTTGTTTGTACAGGTGACAACTATAATACACCTGAGTTGTGCAAACATTGTCAAAATTGAATTTTTAGGTGTAACTACATGTGGGACTTGCAAAAACATAGATGGAAGATTAAGGATGGATGGATGGATGGATGGATGGCTACCTTGTTTGACAGTTCTCAGCCTGATGGGACCCTTGCAGTTCTTCACCAGAGTCAGCACGTCATAGAGGGGCAACCCCGACACCGGCAGACCCTCCACCTCCAGCAGCAGATCCCCCTCTGCCAGCAGCTGTCCCTCCTCCTGCCGCACCCGGACCTTGCCGATGTAGGGGAACTCTCCGTTCTCGGCACCGCCGCGCAGCTCCACGCCGAGCTCCCCGCGGGCGTCCCGACACACGGCGCACTCCTTGAGCCGGGCGCTCCAGTGCTTCTTCTTCTGGATCACTTTGGACATGCTGACGGTGACGGTCGCTCAAGCGCTCCCACAGAGCCGACTGGTCCCCCGCCGGGAGAAGAACAGAAGCGCGAACCGCCGCGCTCATATATCGAAAATCACAACTTCACACCTAAGTTGAATCCACGGAACGAAGGCGAAATCTTCTTGCCATGATCTGTTCTGTACTGCGACCGATCACTCTGGGAAAGAAGCTCCGTGCCGTCCGGGACAGGAGCCACGCGACGCACTTTTTGCACATCCGCCAACAGGTTTTTGCACTTCAGCCGTTGAAACTAAAAAAAAAAAAAAAAAAAAAAAAAAAAAAAAAAAAAAAAAGAAAGTCCGTTAATAAAACAGTCGGTGTCCGACTCTTGCGGGTTGAACTCGGCACGCTTTTCTTTTAATTCTTTCCCTGCCCCCGCGGAGTTTCTGTCACCTGTGCAGAGGACTAGCAGGGGACTGCACACCTTCGGCGTCACCTTCACCTCCGGCCAGGTACATCGCTTGCGCTCGAGCCCTTCTTCGACGGGCTGCCCTCGCTCCCGCTGCGCCGACCAGGCGACGGTAACGGGGCGCATGCGCAGAGCAGCTCTCCCAGGGGCCGCGCGAGTCCCACCTTCAGCCCGCAGCGGCTCCCAGCTCCGGGTCCCAACCTTCTGCGAGCTTTGGGTCCAAAGGCTCCACCTGCGAGTTCAGACAACGGGTCAAGGCAAGGGTACCTTGGCAAAATAACACTGACTGGAGTAGCACACGGGGTATCGCTCTTTTAATAATTTTACGGAACGTTTGAACACCTGAACGTATGCAAGATATTTATTAAAATAAATAAATGGTTATTAAAATTTAAATAATTATGTCGGTGTTAACGATCCCAGAATTGCCTAATCCCAGAGCAGTAGTAGCAGCAATAGTAGTAGTTGCTGTTGTTGCTTTTAGCTTCTGACACCTTTGACAGTCCAGAGGATAAAATATTGGGTTGGGGCAGCTAGTATAAATCTGATTAATTAGTATAAAAACTCACCACAGAAATCAGGAACATCTTGTTCCTTACTTGAAAGAACATCCTTGCCCTCAATAATAATAATAATAATAATAATAATAGTAATAATAAAAAAATATTTTTTATCTCACCACAATATGACACATGCCTTACACAAAACTAGCGGCATGATAGAACAATTTCATGTGAGGAAGTTCGATGGGATCAGATGGGATGTGCAGCTAACCTCTGGAAAAGCAGATGAGTATTTCTATTTTAAGATTTAAAAGTACCGTTGCTCCCAGGAGAACAAAATCAGTGGCCTGAATTGGATGGGGAAAAAAGTTTGAAGCCATGGAAGATTTCCTGCACATCAGCAACCAAGCCAATGCAAGCAAGTCTGTGTTGTTATAATTCACGTAGGTAGTGGAAATCATATAGAAGTCTATGAAGCCCTACAGATTCTAACAGGAAGAATATATGTATTTTTTAATTTTCTTGGGCTTGACAGAGGCTGCCATTTTGCTGTGCTTAGCTGTGATCCTTTTATAATATACTGCCTGTGAATGGCTTCTGAAATCCTCCACTTCTAATGTGCACAGACTTCCTGTCACACTGCTCGCCCTCTGAATGGATCAAATATGCTGTGACATCCTGGCATATTAGCCTGCTATTTACCACTGGGCATTGCTCAAATCCCTAAGACGCTTTCTTACTAGCTGGTGGGATCTTTTATATGAAAATGATCATCTCCAAAGGCTAAGAACATGATCAATTTTTAATGGTTAGAAGTGGCATGAAATCCACTGTTCTATTAAAACCATTACCTTCATAGTTTTAGGATACTAATCTGAACTGTTTCACAGTCCTTGCTACAGTTCTCCTGACATTAAACAATAATTCTTCTTCCCTGTAATACTTGTTCTCCTTTAATGCATATTTTAATTTTGGCTCGCAATGGAAAGAAGGACATATCTCAACCAGATACCCTGAGGTGATAGTACATCAGGTCTGTTTTCTTTTTTTTTTTTTTTTTTTAAAACCTCCTGCGACTTACAATGTAGCTACTGTTATTTACCAATTTATACAGATAGATAATTCTGAGATACTTTGTAGAGAGGTCTGCTAGGACTCTGCCCCAGCTGATCCTATAAAATCCCTCGAGTGTTGCTTCAGGGTGAGTGATTTAATGTACTGATAGTGACGCATATTTTTTCATTATCACGGTGCAAAAAAAATAGGGCAGCACAGTGGCACAGCGGGTAGTGCTGCTGTCCTACAGTGGCTGGGTGATGGGAGAGGACATGGGTTTGATTCCTGCTCAGTCTGTGTGAAGTTTGCAAGTTCTCCCCTGTCTGTGTAAGTTTCCTCCCGCAGTCTAGAAACATGCTGTTCAGGTTCACCTGTAGTGGGTTCCACTGATTTATGGATGAGTGACCCATTGTAAGTACTGTCTCTAGCAGTGTAAGTCACCTTGATGAATAAGGTGTGTGGACTGATAACACTACATAGAGCTTTTTGGAAGCTGCTTTGGAGAAAAGTGTCTGTTAAACAGATGTAAGAAAAATGCAGGTGTGGAAATGTCCTCATATTTAAAAGCTGATTAAGAATTATTTACAAATACACTGGTGACATTGAACATTTTTTCAATTACTTGCCCATACAGCTGGGTAATTATACCGGAGCAATTTAGGGTAAGGACCCTGCTCACGGGTATTACAGCTGCAGGTGGGATCCAAACCTGCGATGTTTGGCTCCAAATGCAGCAGCTCTACCCACTGTTATTAGTATTGTAAATTACAAATAAAAAATGCAATCTTTTCTATGGTGGTTTTGCCCTTTAACGATTGGTACAGTTCTTTTTTCTTTCAGTTTCTATTCACAAACTGAAAGAAAAAAGAACTGTACAAATCAATACCTTAAAGCAAATCAGTCAATTCCAGTTATTCTCATAACAAGAAACTATTTTGTATCTTCTTTTACAACATTTTCAGTAAAATTTTGTCAGTCCTTTGACCTTGTTGCACCCAAATTCACAAGATATTAATACACTTTAGATTAGTAAAACCACAAGGCTATTTTTCCTTTGAAAGTTATATGTTGGAACCATGTCAACAGTCTTTAAAATATGTAATAAACTAATGTTCTGGTTTATTTTTAGAGCTGACTAGAATTCTGCATTCAAAATCATTAAATGAGGTAAAAAATCTATTATTGTAGATGTTTTCAATATCCACTGGGTTTTATGTGTCCTTTTATGTGTGCCTACCATGCAGCGAGAGTACAATCCTTTGTTCAAACTAATCCAACTCATCAGATTTATGTTATTCATCAGACTAATAATGAGTATTGGCCAAAGAGAGAGAAAAAAAAAAAAAAACACATCAGATCAATTTTAAATACTTTGTGTGATAGGTTTCAGCGATTATAATGTGCTGCTATAAATAGTGAACACCATCAAAGCAATATCCCCCAGGACCCCCCACCTACTCCAGCCCAATGTCCTGCACAGAAGCACAAACAACATCATGCCAACTGTGCACTTGTTTTCAAGGGAACAGCTCTGACCTAAAGGTGAGCAACAGTACTGAGCTGCTTGATGAAGGCCATGAGAACCGCTTCATTCCTCCTTATTTACTGCTATGAAAAACTGCCGGCCAAGGAGGAGAAAGTGTGCACAGACTAGCTTTTAGAAAGAGATCCTGCCGAGAAAATAAAAAGTGTGACCCATATTGGGACACGGGCGATGGGGTTTAGCAGGCTTTGCCACAGTAATTGTAGATAGAGTGTGCCTGTCTGTGTTTTTATGTGAGTGCTGTGTAGTAACTATATTGTTAGAGAGAAAGATTCCACTTTGGGGTATGAAGAGCCATCTAGGTCAAAAGCACCTCTCAGGGTTCGGCATGATGAAATCAGAATGATATGTTGTCCTTTTGTTAAATCCAGCAATGTACTGCATCAGCTGTCCTGGGGAGCATGGTGGCCCCTTCGATGGTGTTGTCGCGTCACTGTCACTTTACTCCAGGTTTGCGGATTAATATACATGTAAAAATGTATGTGAGATATATGTATAAAAAAAAAAAACAATTCATTCCCCTGGGTTTTGTGCAATTCAGGTGAACTGATGACTCTAAATTCACCCTTGTGTGAATATGAATGAGTGCTCAGTCTAAAAGATTGCCATCTTTTTTCTCTTACACCCAAGTTCATAGTCTTTTTTCCCGATGTTCACTTTGAATGATTAGCGCTCTGATAAGATATATGGTATTACAGTGATTGGATGAGTGATATTTCCCATAATGACATACTATTAGATTATATTGAAGTCCTGCTGGTATTTGAACAGTCACTAAGCAGGCATAAAAGACGCATTTATTTGAAGGAAATGGTATAAATACACCCTTCCTTTGTGCAGAATATCAGTATAATTTGAATACATGCTGGATATTTTGATCTAATTTCAAAACTTGATCTGTGAATGGACGTGTGAACGTTTCTCGATTTTAAGTTTGCACCTCTAACCTCTGCCCCAGCTTGTAATATCTCTCACTTTCTTAGGTTGCAGAGAGATGAAGGGTGAGTCAGGAAGCACATGACTGTCTTGTGAGGGAGAGAGTCATGTGGTCCACAAGAAGCACTGCCCCTTGGCCACTTATGTAATGGCCCCCTGTTCCCTGTGCAAAGCCGGTGGCAGAGATGAGAGTCCTCCGCTGTACTCCTTCCTCATCGCTGCGTCCCATTTGCCACGGGGGCTGCAGCGTGTCAGAAAAATGCAGAGAAAGATGAGAGAGCTCATCCTGTTACCCAGGCAGGAGCAGCAGCTCCGAGGTAACAGGTCAATCTGCGCACGGCACAACACTCCGGGGCACTGCTTTGCTTGAATTTGTTGATCCAAAAATCGGCTGGCAGTTGACGCAGACGATTGCTGTTTCATTCTTAACTGGAGGCTGAAGGTGCAGTGAAAACATTAGCATGTGCTATTCAGTATGGAGCTTTATGGCCTTTATCCGAATTTACAAACAAAAACATTCTTAAATAATTTTATGAATCAATATTTAAAACAAAGAATTTTTTTCTCAGATGCTACAGTTTGTTCAGATGCTGAAGGCGGTATTTGATGCAAGGCTTACAGATGTTTCTTTTAACATGCATGTGATGGACTGACTCCCCTGGCTTCGTTGCTTGATGCGTCATCTCAGACATTCTGTGATACTCTATGAAAGTGCTTCAATCAAAGTGTCTCCTTTGCACAGGTAAGGCTGTCAGCGCAGCCACAACCCATCTCTCCGAGGAACAGCTATACCAGATTGGTCCCAAAATATCCACAGAAAAGCTGTGCAATGATATGCATGTGATTTGCTCAACACTAAGCACACTGCCTTCAACGCAGTCCATACACAGATTGTTAAGTCTTTCTTGCCCTGTTTGGAGATACACATGCAAATTCTACTCTGACCACACAACTGCGTGACCAGCCATGACTTCTGACTGCATTGTACTTGAAGTGTTCATGACAGGTGCAGTCACTTACCATGCAGGCTGTGTGGCCCGAAAAAGCTATGCCGAAAGCAGTTCTGAAAACAAGCGGAAACTGCCAGAGTTTTGCGCTCATTACGGACTTGCATTACAGATATGAAATGAAGGCTATGTGCCAAAATGTGAAAACATCTTATGAAGTACAAGTAGTGCTGTGTGTGGGAAAAAAATATATATTTCTGTTTCATAACGAAGCAGACTTCAGATTTTTTTGTAATTCTAATGTTACAGAATAGTATATAATGTTATTTGCATTTAAATTTATTCATTTAGCAGACACTTTTCTCCAAAGTGATGCACATCCCAGCAAAAACACTGCAATACTGTAAAAATATTATAATATATATAAATACTGTAAAAATAATGTAATTTGTGCATTACATTAAGAGAAATAGACATGACTGCAGACATGTGATTCTTAAGTTAACCCAGTTTGTTACTTTCCACTTGATGCACCGATGTTCATCGCTTGAATAGGTGCATAAAACCCAGGATAGATGAATCCTGATAACATCCATCCATCCATCCATCCATCTTCCTCCGCTTTTATCCGGGGCCGGGTCGCGGGGGCAGCAGTCCGAGCAGAGTACTCCAGACCTCCCTCTCCCCGCACACCTCCTCCAGTTCCTCTGGGGGAACCCCAAGGCGTTCCCAGGCCAGCCGGGAGACATAGTCTCTCCAACGTGTCCTGGGTCTGCCCCGAGGCCTCCTCCCAGTGGGACAAGCCCGGAGCACCTCCCCAGGGAGGCGTCCAGGAGGCATCCGGAACAGATGCCCGAGCCACCTCAACTGGCTCCTCTCGATGCGGAGGAGCAGCGGCTCTACTCCGAGCTCCTCCCGGGTGACTGAGCTCCTCACCCTATCCCTAAGGGTGCGCCCAGCCACTCTGCGGAGGAAACTCATTTCTGCCGCTTGTATCCGCGATCTCATTCTTTCGGTCATGATCCAGAGTTCATGACCATAGGTGAGGGTAGGAACGTAGATCGACCGGTAAATTGAGAGCTTCGCCTTACGACTCAGCTCCCTCTTCACCACAACAGACCGGTACAATGACCGCATTACTGCAGACGCCGCACCGATCCGTCTGTCGACCTGCCGCTCCATTTTTCCCTCACTCGTGAACAAGACCCCAAGATACTTAAACTCCTCCACTTGAGGGAGCAACTCCCCCCTAACCCGGAGGGAGCAATCCACCTTTTTCCGACTGAGAACCATGGCCTCGGATTTGGAGGTGCTGATTCTCATCCCCGCCGCTTCGCACTCGGCTGCAAACCTCCCCAGTGCACGCTGCAAGTCTTGACTTGATGAAGCCAACAGGACCACATCGTCCGCAAAAAGCAGAGACGAGATCTCGCGGCCACCAAAACAGACACCCTCCGTTCCCTGACTGCGCCTAGAAATTCTGTCCATAAAAATAATGAACAGAATCGGTGACAAAGGGCAGCCCTGGCGGAGTCCAACATGCACCGGGAACAGGTCTGACTTACTGCCGGCAATGCGAACCAAGCTCCTGCTCCGGTCATACAGGGAACGAACAGCCCGTAGCAACGAGCCCCGAACCCCATAATCCCGAAGCACCCCCCACAGGATGCCACGAGGGACACGGTCGAATGCCTTCTCCAGGTCCACAAAACACATATGGACTGGTTGGGCAAACTCCCACGAACCCTCCAACACCCTAGTGAGGGTATAGAGCTGGTCCAGTGTTCCACGGCCAGGGCGAAAACCGCATTGCTCCTCCTGAATCCGAGGTTCGACTATCGGTCGGATTCTCCTTTCCAGTACCCTGGCATAGACTTTCCCAGGGAGGCTAAGGAGTGTGATCCCCCTGTAGTTGGAACACAATCTCCGGTCCCCCTTCTTAAAAAGAGGGACCACCACCCCGGTCTGCCAGTCCAGAGGCACCGTTCCCGAACTCCACGCGATGCTGCAGAGGCGTGTCAGCCAAGACAGCCCCACAACATCCAGAGACTTGAGAAACTCGGGGCGGATCTCATCCACCCCCGGAGCCTTGCCACCGAGGAGTTTTTTGACTACCTCAGCAACTTCAGCCAGGGTAATGGACGAGTCCCCCTCCGAGTCCCCAGCCTCAGCTTCCTCTACGGAAGGCGTGTCGGAGGGATTGAGGAGATCCTCAAAGTACTCCTTCCACCGCCCGAGAACATCCTCAGCTGAGGTCAGCAGCGCACCACTTCCACTGTAAACAGTGTTCGTGGAACACCGCTTCCCCCCTCTGAGTCGCCGGACGGTTTGCCAGAATCTCTTTGAGGCCGACCGAAAGTCTTCCTCCATGGCCTCACCGAACTCCTCCCAAGCCCGAGTTTTTGCCGCGGCGACTGCCAGAGCCGCGCTCCGTTTGGCCCGTCGGTACCTGTCAGCTGCTTCAGGAGTCCCATGAGCCAGCCAGGCCCGATAGAACTCCTTCTTCAGCTTGACGGCATCCCTTACTTCCGGTGTCCACCACCGTGTTCGGGGATTGCCGCCGCGACAGGCACCGGAGACCTTATGGCCGCAGCTCCGGACAGCCGCACCGACAATGGAGGAGCGGAACATAGTCCATTCAGACTCAATGTCCCCCACCTCCCTCGGGACCTGGTTGAAGCTCTGTCGGAGGTGGGAGTTGAAGACCTCTCTGACAGGGGCCTCCGCCAAACGTTCCCAACAGACCCTCACTATGCGTTTGGGCCTGCCAGGTCTGTCCAGCTTTTTCCCCCGCCATCGAATCCAACTCACCACCAGGTGGTGATCAGTTGACAGCTCAGCCCCTCTCTTCACCCGAGTGTCCAAGACATATGGCCGAAGGTCAGAAGAAACGACTACAAAGTCGATCATCGACCTCCGACCTAGGGTGTCCTGGTGCCAAGTGCACTGGTGGACACCCTTATGCATGAACATGGTGTTCGTTATGGATAAACCGCGACTAGCACAGAAATCCAATAACAACTCACCGCTCGGGTTCAGATCAGGGAGGCCGTTCCTCCCAATCACGCCCCTCCAGGTATCACTGTCGCTGCCCACGTGGGCGTTAAAGTCCCCCAGTAGAACGACAGAGTCCCCAGTGGGAGCGCTTTCCAGCACGCCCCCCAGGGACTCTAAAAAGGCCGGGTACTCTACACTGCCGCTAGGCGCATAAGCACAAACGACAGTGAGAGACCGTTCCCTGACCCGAAGGCGTAGGGAGATGACCCTCTCATTCACCGGGGTAGACTCCAACACATGGCGGCTGAACTGGGGGGCTATTAATAAGCCCACACCAGCCCGCCGCCTCTCACCTTGGGCAACGCCAGAATAGTGGAGAGTCCACCCTCGATCGAGTAGAGTGGTTCCAGAACCCAAGCTGTGAGTGGAAGTGAGCCCGACTATATCTAGACGGTATCTCTCAACTTCCCGCACCAGCTCAGGCTCCTTCCCCGCCAGTGAGGTGACATTCCAAGTCCCAAAAACCAGAGTTGGCGCCCGAGGTTTGGGTCGGCCGGGCACTCGGCCCCGACCACCGCCCAAATCACAACGCACCGGCCCCTTATGGTTTCTCCGGCAGGTGGTGAGCCCACCGAAGAGCGGCTCCACGTTGTGGCTTCGGGCTGAGCCCGGCCAGGCCCCGTGGGCATAGACCTGGCCACCAGGCGCTCGCATGCGAGCCCCCCCCCCAGGCCTGGCTCCAGGGTGGGGCCCCGGTGACCCCATACCGGGCGGGGTAAACGGACGCCTTGATTTTTTTGTCATAAGGGGTTTTTGAACCGCGCTTTGTCTCGTCTGTCATCCAGGACCTGTCTGCCATGGGAGACCCTACCAGGGGCATGTAGCCCCAGACAACATAGCTCCTGGACTCATTCAGGCACTCAAACCCCTCCACCACGATAAGGTGGCGGTTCACGGAGGAGTCCTGATAACATTCTACTAATTTTTTTTTTTTTTTTTTTTTTTTTTTTTTTTTTTTTTAAAGAATAAGGTACACAAACAATCACATACAATGTCAGAGCAGAGGCTGTGTAAAGGCCTATCTGGGGATGATCCTGAAGTTACGGTGCATGAACATTTACACCCCACAATCAGAATAACAATAAAAATAACAATGACAGTTTTGAGTGTCAAAATACTTAATGCCTAGTCAGAAAAAGCCCGTTCAGGTGTGTGTCAATCTTGTCACCGACAGCATGTATTTAACATAAGAATTTTATAAGTTGTGTCCATTAGCTGCCTGGTCACGTGAGCACAGGATAGCAGGTTTACTAGGTCAATACTACCCCCTTTACTGACAAAATCACGATGAAAGACGTAAAACCATGTGAAAAATGCAAATGCAAACGAAAATTCTAAAGCTCCATACATGCTATTCCATCAGGCGCACTTGTCCCCCAATGAGAGTCTACTAGTCATCATAGTGTTGTCTCCTCCATGATCTTAGACCCACTTTATTTTATGTTTAGCCTCAACCCATGCCATGGTTACCCATCCCCCCAGCTTACAGTCTGTACATGCTTTTCACACGTCATAATCATTTAACAGTTGTCTCTACTCGAAGCTGTTTGTTAAAGCAATTTCCAAACCTCAAAGGCATTTACCTGTCAGTGGGAAAGGATTTTTTTACAGTCTGTACCCAGTGTACATATGAACTGTCACCCATCTACTGAGCATTTTTAGAAATGCTATGATCACTTTCCAGTACTGTGAATTTAGAAATCTTGGGTTCCCGTCTCATGTGGTATGCTGGGAGAGGAGTGAAACTCCCCAGTCGGCTTGAGAGAGATTGTTGTGTAGCAAGATGAAACACGTACCGCTGACTGAATCTATACTTTTTATGTTAACAAACATCAGGTCATTCCACTCCTCTGTGTGCATTTGGGATGTTCTCCTCCGAGACAAACTTAAGCTTTTAGTGCTAGTTCTATGCTGAGTGGTACTACAGCAGTAATGGGTAGTGGGACTTTTATATGTGTACATCTTCCTGATGTACTCTTGGATATATATATATATATATATATATATATATATCCATAAATATGCAGATAGCAAATCAACTAATTATTCAAGTATTACGTTCAATATATTCTATAGATCAGACGCAAATCAAAATGCATTTTGAAACCTGTTAGAACATCACTCTGAACTGCTGAAGTTAATGACCCCTGAAAGCTCATTTAAAAGAACTATCAGCTTTCTCTTACAAAGCAATCTCCTTGACCTCAATGGTGCTTCAAGGATAGTCCTTCCATATGAGGTCGAACTAGTGCTCTTTACACTGACAGAGCTGACTCGCTGCGATATGTCTTGGTCCTCTCTCATCACTAAGTTGCTTTTGATATCACCTTATGACACCTATAGCTGATAGTTATGTTTTCCTGCTGGGTCACATGGAAAGAAGAAGTTTTTTCTAAAGCTTGGTGCTTGGACCTATCATCTTGTCTTTGAACCTGAGACTGCTGGAAGATTATAATTAATCTTTCCTACAATAACATCCAACTTGATTTATAAGCTACACTGCAGCATTTACTATCTACAGCACATACACTTTTAGTGTTTAAGGCCATATAAGAGATATTTGTTCTCTATCACCCTTTTGCAGATAATGGAGTGTTTTATAACAATGATCATTGCAATGATCCTACACACATTTGCACACACAACAACATACATAAAGGGGCTGCATGTCTGATAGTTGCATGATCGCCCAGCTTTGACAGAGGCCACTTCACTCTCCACTAGACATATTGTTCTTACTCACTGAAGCAATGTACTATATTGCAGTTTCTCTATAGTGATGCCTAAGGAATCCGCTCTCTGAGCCTGAAGTGCTCCAAGTGTAACCCCTGTAATATTTACATGACTACAATGAATTTAATGTTTTGCACAAGACCTATACAGATTATTAGAGATTTTTTTTTGGAATGCACACACCGGTTGAGACAATGCACTTAGTTTTCTTAAATTACAGAGTTGTTCATTTAATAGAAGAAGTTTTAATAGCAATCATGCTGAGAAGAAAAGATCCCAATGTTTCGATGCATGTTTAAACAGGCTCCTTGACAACTGCTTGGTTTCTCTGCTTGAACCAGTAACTGCCCCTTTTTTTAGATACTGTTCAAAGAGGAGATCTTGGCCTCCTACATTGCAGGTGACATGATGTGTTATAGCCCACCCTGAGAGATTAAACATTACAGCAGGCCGCTTAGAGCCAGGAGGAGTTTTAATTGTCATAATTCTAGCTGCATATCCACTGTCGGCACCAGTCTGTCTCACCCCTTCGCTGGCAGGCTAAGTAAGCCTGGAAGCTGAGAGTGGAATTTGGATGAAAAACAAAAGAAAAGTGAGAATGCATAGAAAATGACTGGGTGTGGACTGCATGCTTGTTTATATTCCCCTCTCTGCTCCATGTTTCAGCAAAGCCTAAGGATAGATTATAAAGCACGACAGCAGATATGTGGAAGTTTACACTTTGATAATGTGTTTGAAATTTCTCCTGGCATTTCTCCTGACTGGTAAATCCATCTTCACAAGATTAAAAGGAGTTGAGGCACAATAAGTAATTATAATACTCTGTAATTTTGCTAGCATCTCAGCCAAAAAGCACCTAAAATCATGTCAGCGTCCGATTACATTTCCTAGAAGTGATGGTTAAAAGCAACTGCACTCCTCTAAAAAAAGACATTTAGACAGAAATTCATCACATTAAACAACATCCCACTATATAATTTTGATTAATAGAGAAGCCAAGACTAAATGAACCTGCCCTCCAAATTAATAAACATATGTTTCATCATGTAACAACCCAGCATTGTTCGTAGTTAGTTAATATTGAACTGCTGGTGCTAAAATTTTTGTTCTGTACCCCTCTCAGGCAGCCTCTTCTATCTCTCTTCTGTTAAATCTCAAAGGGTAAAATATTTATGCAATTAAACAATACACACACACCAAAACCACTCGTCCCAAGCATGGTCACAGCGAAACAGAGCCTAACCTGGCAACACAGGGTGTAAGGCTGGAGGGGGAGGGGACACACATAGGACAGCACACCAGTCCGTCACAAGGCACCCCAAGCAGCACTCGAACCCCAGACCCACCAGAGAGCAGGACCCAGCCAACCCGCCGTGCCACTGCACCCCCTAAACAATATAGATCTAGAGAAAATGATTAATGGACTCGTATATCAGTGTGTACAAAGGAATGGCTACTGGTTTGGACTCCTGGAAAGGATGGATGGATGGATGGATGGATGGATGGATGGATGGAATAGTCAAGTCTCGCTGGCTGAAAGTCTGCAAGAGAATGCACTCGTAAGAAAACAGACATCACTTAATGAAAAAGCTTCAAACACAACATACCAATCAGGGCGACACAAGATTGAGTGCTGGCCATTATCAAGCTGATCCTTTTCAAAAACAGAAAATAATGCATGTTTTTAAGTGTACATCAAGCCTTTCACTTTCACAAGCCACTTATTAAGAAAAGATGCTGTACTTAACAGTTTGAATATACCATGCACATGCACCATGGCTAAAACCTAAAGCTCATGACCATAGCTGAGGATGGGGTGGTGAACTGAGAGCTTTGTCCTAATGCTCAGCTTGGTCGATGTGGAGCCAGTTTGTGGGTTCTTGCACATAGAAGAAACAAAACGAAGACACTGTGCATCCATAAACCATTCTTTGAACCTTGCAATAAGGAACAGTAATTAAGGTGATAAAATATTTTGTATTTTTTCCACAATGAATTGTCATGATTATTCAGTTTGTAGTTGATTGACTATTACAGCAATGCTTCCCCAAAACCTATTCACCACCATCATATACTGTATTCTTGGGAACTGCTCCTAAGCTGAAATGTTGCAAATGGGGACCAAAATTAAGTTTAATTTAAATGCAAAAAATAATTAAGTCTTCAGCTTAGAAATATCCCAATTTATCAAGGTAACATATATATAACAAAGGAAAATGTACTTTGATGTTTAATAAGTTTTCCAAACAAAACCAAGCAAAGCAAATATTTCGCAAGTCTTATTACCTGCATTTGCTGAACTATTTCAAAAAGCACAGCTTATGGGAAAACGATGTTGAACACTAAAAACATTAACAAAAACCACGGGGGTAATATGTAATGGAACATTTCCTGAAAAAAGAAATCCATAAAATACAGTCTCTCACAATACATGCAGTTTTCTACATGGAATATGAACTATTTTCAGTTTTTTAGAACTGTGCTATTACATGACCAATAAAAAATATGTTACTTCACGTGAGTTTCCTTTAAAAGCATCTGTGGTTTTTGAATTGAAGTGAAAGGACTGGAGGAGGTAATTCCATAGTGTAAAGCAGTCCCTGTGCATTTTACAGAGGCAGTGAGGTACCAAGCAGTAATTTTCCTCTTTTAAGCCAGTAGGACCTGGTGTTTCCTTAGGTAGGCCCTCGCTGCTGCACTGCGAGTGGAGCACAAAATCGTTGACTGCGAAATTGTCTGTTTCGCTCAGCAACTGCCTCATTGATCTGACACCTAACGCTCTATGCATACAAAACTGGTATTACCTATTTTCCCTCTTTGCTGCTGATCATGTCAGGATATGTGGGAAGCAGGGTAACAAGTTAATGTTTGTGTGTGTGTGCTTCTAGATGTAATAAAAATTAAATTGAATCTTTCCTCGTAAGTTCATGAATACTTGAAACAAAGACAACGAAAACACCTGATCATTCAGATGATTAGTCAGTGTCTTTATTTGCATTTTATTCACCCTTCTATCTTCTCACAGATGTTATTATTTGGAAATATTCCAATGTGTCTGTAAGAAGATGTCATGCATACCTTGTTTTATGTATTTTGACTCCATAGCTGAGTGAGATGCATCAAGGCCTTTCTGCCCTCTACTGGAAATGGATGAGACTGAAGTTTAATGCTGGTAATCAGGGAAGTTCATTTGAAAGAACAAGAATGAACAGGAGCTGGTGACACTAAATTGTCCTTTATATACAGTATGTAAGTGTGAGTGAATGTGTATGTGAGTGCCTTGAGATGTGTTGGGGTCTCATCCAGGGTGTTATCCTGCCTGGCACCCTGTGCTTTGGGCATAGGCTCCTAACCCTCCATTAACACAATCAGTTACTGGTAATGAATGGAGGGATTAAGAATGAATAGGGGGTATGCCCATTTTAAGAAGTCTGATGGTCCTTTTTCTTAATTTATTTAATATGATGAAGGGCCATTCTTTATCCAAGAATGTTCATACTCCAAATAAAACCCTGGATGTGTAGCCTCAGCAAACTGACATAAAGGAGGATTCATTGCATCACTGCAGTTAAAAATGGAAGAGAAAGCCCTGTTTAGAAACCTGGTATGTCATATTAACAGTCTGTGCCAATGGGTTCTAGGACACATAAATTAGCTTTTGGGGTCCATTAGTTGCATGAGATGGCAGAGAGAGATCTGTTCCCCTTATTGCTCACAGCTACACCTACAGCTTGTCAGACACCCATGGGGCTGTGAGTGATGCTGGATTAGCACTTTTAACAATGTTAGCACTATTAGCACTTTTAGCATCGCTTGCATTCTTAGCATTGTTAGCACTGTTCTCAGTGTGTTACGCTACGTCATGCAGCCTGTTGCTCATGGAGTGAAAAGAAACAGCTGGCTCACAGCACATACAGTGCTGCTTGAAAGTATATGAAACCTATAGGGATGCTCATTATTCTTGTATAAAATATTAAATAAACATAAAATCTAAATCTTACACTTATAAATTGAATAAATGGTTGTGATTTACACACCTCATTCTACTTGCCTACTTGGTTTAACTAGTGTAACTTGGGGATCACTTATTTTTACACCTACATTACTTCTGTGTTTCTACCACACACGATTTCCTCTAAAACAACATATGGAACTGGTCATTACACAGATGACGATGAGACCGCTTTTCATTAAATAATGTGGTAAAACTGAAGGACACCAGGGCTTCACGTACTTTCAAGCAGCACTGTACACGACAGGAAGAGTGTGTCTAGGTTTGCTCTTCTTAAGTTGGTGCATATGTCCACAACTCATTTCTGGAGAAAAGTAAAATGAAAGAAAGAAAGTTTTTTAGAAATTTTTTAAAACTATTCATTTGTAGATGGAGTAGAGGGCAATCAGAACAATAAGGCTAGTTCTAATGCATCAGGCCACTTAAGATCTGTTTCAGCACAAATATTCAGCAATTTATTTTTCAGTATTCAATTTTGTTTTTCCACAGCCCCTGCTGACTGTAGCTGGTAAAGGCAAAGTAGGCATTGGGTAATGTCAGTGCTTTGCAAAGCTCTTTATTTTGCCAGTAAAATATGTCCCTTGACCCCTGGAGACCTTACAAGGGATCGCAAGTCTGCACACAAAATCCTTCAACAGAATTTTCACCTGCAGTAGCATCCTCCTCTCAACAGGGATATGGTTCAATCTATTTCAAAAACAAACACACTATTACTAGCATGTACTCAAACTCTTGCATAAAATCCATCTGTAGATGTAGAAAAGGACTACCACATGGCATTCATATTACAGAAGCTGTATTGTTGACCTTACCTGCATTATGCTGCTGACAAATATGGCAGGCCACACGATGCATACCCTCACTCACTCATTTATTCACTCACTTGTCCTTATCAGGGTCACGGTGGTCCCGGAGCCACTTGGTGCTACCCAAGGAGGGGTACATTCTGGATGGAACATATCAACCTGGGGCATACCAGTCATTCAACCATTCTTACGTAACAATCAGGCAAGGCAAGGGACAATAAAAGCAGGTGCAATAACATGGATGTCAAGTGAACGCAATACTCTAGAGGAAGAGTCAAAAACACATCCAGCATCTACCCATGAGTCCTTCTTGTTGCTCAGCAGCAGAAACAAGGCGGCCGAATCATTTAAAGGCAGGACAGCAGACACATCTGTGGAGTAACTCTGAGATACCTAATGGCCAGATGTTCACATGACTGCAGCATCTGCCCTAGCACTTCCATGGGAGAAATCATTAAAAAAGTTGGTGTGAGCTTCACATTTCACAACAGCAACTCAAGAAGGTAGAAGTATATTGACTCACAAGCTTAAGCTTAATAGTAACCTTGGAAGCAGACAGTAAGGTTAATTCACAGGTAGTACTCCACAGTCAGATAAGTGCTGGGTGACACAACATAGGAGAAGAGTCTCTGCTGCATGAGGAACCATACAAATCAGAGGAAAACAAAGAACAAGAGAAGGGGAAGCTTAAACCATCTGCGCAGCAGCAGTGACCACTCTTAAGAAAGACAGAAGTCCAGCTGACACAGGATCTAAAGATGAACTGTAATACGCAACTGGTTATTGGGGAGTTATGGTGCTGCGTCAGCACACCTTGTGGAAAAGGGCAGAAGCAAATGCATGTTTAAGCAGTTTGAAAGATTGCAGTAGTTTCCTCAGACAACACCAATGGGTCAGGGTAGGAGGTTTACCAATATCACGCACAGGGTGGGTCATAACAGCAGCAAAAAAGCATTCCCATACATCACCCCCTCCTTGTCTCTCTGCACTGGCTTCCTACAGCAGTAGCATCAAATTCAGGACTCTGGTTACAGCCTACAAAACCATCAATGAATCTGCTCCCCAATATCTACATGACCTGATCACTCGCTAGACCCCAACCAGACTGCTATGACTTTTGTCTTCAAAAACAATGCAGTTGATTAGGTAAAACATGAAATAACTTGTCTTTATAGTGTTTTAATTCAATACAAGTCAAAATAAATTTACAAATCACTTCTTTTTGTTTTTATTAGCATTTTCCATAGTGTCCCAACTTATTATCTTATGAACGATGAATCTCGGTGCAGCAAGTGGTAGGTATCAAAATAGCTTTTCTTGAGTCACATGTTTGCAGCTGTTTCTTTCTCTTAATGTAATGCATAAATTGTACTTTTGCTGAGATATACATCGCTTTGAACAAAAGCGTCTGCTAAATGAATAAATGTAAATGTATGCAGCTTCATGCTCCAATTGTCTTCGACAGTGAGTAGCCACAAGCAACACTTCCTTGATTTTATGAGCCTTAGCTTTTCTTAGCTTTTAATCCTACTTCAACCTCATGCTTTTGCTTATGTTTTCAAGCAGATGCTGAACAGCAATAAGCAATTGCTTAAAAGCTTAAGGATTCATTGAGTTTTACCATATGGGACAACATGGTGGGACAGCAAGTAGCACTGATGCCTCACAGTGCTTGCACCATTTCGGTGTGGTTCTGATCTGGCTCAGTCTATGTAGAGTTTGAATATTCTACCAGTTTTTGTGTGGGTTTCCTCCCACAGCCCGAAGATGTGCTTTAGGTGGACTGCCCTTAGCGTGTTACCGTGTGAATGACTGTATGCATGTGTGGCTGCGCTGTGCCGGGCTGCTGTCCACAATATAGCCCAATTAGCCTTGTACCCTAAGCTTCTGGGATAGCCCCTGGACTACCACGACCATATCACAGGATAAGCGATACGGAGAGTGGGTGACTGAGATTCACTATATGATATATTATGATCCTTCACTCCTAAAGGTCCAACTAGGTATCTTATTATTCTCATTGCATTTCAGTCAAGGTCTTCACATGGGTAATTTCCCCACAACTTGTTGGATCATAGTCCTGATGTTCACAGTGACACAAACAGCTTTTATTCTGACACTCCTTATCACACACACTCACACTCACACACACAAACACAATGTCTACAGCCGCTTGTCCTAAGCAGGGTTGGGGCAAATGGGAGCCTAACCCGGCAACACAGGGCGCAAGGCAGGAGGGTGAGGGGACAAACCCTGGACGGGACACTAGTCCGCTGCAAGGCACCCCAAGGGGACAATGTGCAAAGCGCACTTCGAAGGACAAAAAAAAAACACATTTGAGAGCATCTTTATTGGACTAGTTTAATGAACCTGGAAACATACCTATTTAAACTCCACAAGTGATTCTAAAATAAGAATATTATACTACAAAAGAGTACTTAAAACATACTGGGACTAGAAGTCTATTCCTAACTTTTTCTGTTTGTAACTGAAAAGTCAAGCTTACCCAGAAGCACATGTTGTAGGGCACTGCACTCTCAACTGGGGTAGGCGAAAGTAGGACACACTGACAGTATTCATTATAAATGTTTATTGAAACACCGGCACACAGCGAGACATCATGTAGGTGGGAACACAAAGAAATACTGCTCTCAGTCTGTGAAGCCCTTTTCCTCATAACCCTAAACCTCCAGCCCAGCCTTCCCAGCTTGCTTAACACCCCTCCAAATTTTCTCCCTCCATCACTGGCCAAGTTACCCCTTTATATTCCCACTTAGTCCCCACAGCGATGGAGCACAATTCTATTTTACCCACAATTCAACTATTTACAAAATCCATTTTCCCGCTCAAACTCCAAGTAACGCGAATCGCTACATCAGTATCAATACAAGTCATAATTTAACCCGTGAAAACAGAACAAAATACGATAAGAAATTATTATTTTGGAAAATATTGCTATAATTGAAATATCTTAACTGTACGGGTCATTACATACTATTAACTATATAGTGGTGAGGGTGGGGTATTGGATGCAGTTCTGAGTCCTGTCCCCCACCCGGTGTTAACGTTTTTCTTTTTACAATAATCTTATAACTAAACGCAGTGCACCTATACACATTTAACTCATCTTTACTTGGCGACCCCCGTTTTTTTGTAGAAAACTGTAGTGTATATAGAAAGGATACATTTCCACGCGCGCCAAGTGAGGTCGCTAGTGAGCTACCTGAATCCATCGCTCGCGCCCACGACTGACGATGTCCTCAGATACCCCCTGCAGTGTCTCTTCCTGTAGTATCAGAGTCAGAGTTGCTTACTGAAAGGTAGAAGCTGTTTTGTAGTGTATTTTAAAACATGGTGATGGTTTACTGTTTCCCATTTACCTTTTATGAGCAATGAAAATGTATTTTCATTTAAAAAAAGTTCCTATGTAGATACCTGTGTAACTCAGCCTCAGGGGACGACCTTAGGCTTACGTTACGCGATTTTGACTTCACTCGCTGTTGATCTCCAGTCTCCTCAAGTTGAAACCAATTTGCAATGAACCCGCCAGGTTAAGGAGATTGTAGTGTTGCTAAATGTGTGGTCATATTTCACAGCCAGCCTCTCTGAAAAATTCAACATTTTACACTAATTACACACTTTCGTTACTAATTATCCTATAGACCACCAATAAGTCTACTCCCGCGATACTTAAATTGCAGCAATGACTGAAGAGTTATCTGGTATTTGTAGTCCATAGGTAAATATCAATATTAGGAAGTTTTCGCGTTTTCAATAAGCAGGGAACCCATAGGCTACTTTCGAATTTTCGATAGCAGCGATTGGCTGCGGATCCGGATTTCCGTCCATTTAAACTTTTCGGTAGCGATCTTCCGTGCCGCTGCCGCAGCAAAACGGGGGAAGGAGAATGGCTACTAGTGGAGGTTAGGTTTTTGGTTTGTTTTCATTGAAATAGAGCTATTAGATATGTAATAAAGATGAAGTGTCTTCAAAATTTTAGGGGTTCATATTTTTCCTTATATGTAAAAATGTAATCCGGACACCACGACTCACCAGGCGACGACGGTACTGGCTAGCCTAGTAGCTAACAGGGAGGAACGTTACGAAATTTCAACTCCGAACATCCGAGTATGATTAGATTACATTTTTTTTTTTTTTTTTTTTACTTTTTAGATGCGATCCGTATCGCTGTCCAGTAGTGCTGGAAATATTTGGATATATGGTTTTATACCATAACGAAAGTGTTACTGCGAATTCAGCAGTTAGGTTACAAGTTGAAGTTGGTTGGTCCGTGCTGCTGGTGCTGCCGGCGTAACAACAACAGCTTCTCTGTTAGCATGCATGATGACGCTAAACAGCCCCTCTCACACCCTGGAAAATCAGCTTAGTCTTCTTTGAGTTTGCGTTAATATTTGTCTGTTTTTGACGTATCTGTGTGAGATAAGACTAAGTTTGGCATGATTTCACCTATATCACGGTACACACAGTTATGCAGTAGTGGAGACACGGGAGTGGCAGCTAGGTTCCCGGATGGGTAGTCTAGTACTACTAAAACCCCAGTGCTAACACTGCTGGTGCTGCTATCCCTGCTTTGGTTTACATTTATTATTTATTTAGCAGACGCTTTTATCCAGACCAAAGCGACTTCTAGTGAACTCTGTGTAGTGTTATCGGCCCACACACCTATTCACCAGGTAACATGCACTGCTAGATACATTACTTAATGCCAATGGGTCACTCATCCATATCAGTGGAACATACTTTCTTACTCACACATGATTAATATTAGTACTTTAACATTAGGAATGACAGAGTGTAGAACTGTTATTTCCTTGTGGAAACTGGTTATTTAGTTAGCAGACTTTTACCCAAAACTGAGTGAAATGTCTGTCAAGTAATGCATTACGAATATCCGTGTTTTAATATTTAAATATCAGTATAAATGTGTTCAATATAAATGCCCTCATCATATTACTTACTCGTGAAGTAGTAAAAAAGTAGTATTTAAGAATCTTAGTGCCTCCCTCCCAGGAGTTATAGGTGGTAGTGTCTTCTATTTCCCATCATATGTAATTTTGTCCACCATGTTATGCATTTTTATTCACTACGTGTATACATTTTAGTTCTTTTACAAGGAGTTCCTGTAGTTGACATGCAGTATAGCAGTTCTTGCAGAGGGACAGTGAAGTAGCAGTTAGAATTGTCACCATAGTCTAGGGTTCAAATACTATGCCTGCTGTAGTATCCTTGACCAAAATTTTTACCCAAAGTGAAATAATATGTTACAATTTTATATATAAGTAAATCATCGTAAGCGGCTTTGCATAGAGACCTAACATCGTAAGTTGCCTCGGGCAAAGGTGCTGGTTATATATATAATGCTTCCTCTGCAGGGCATTTACATCTTGCTCCGTGATCTTTTGCAGAGGTTGGCAAGCTGTCACAGATACAGAATGGAACTCCTGCTGCCACAAGCAACAGCGACGTGGACGCCATGCATGCCCGTAGCATTCTTCTACAGCTCAAAGCCATGTACGATCAAAGGCAGCTAACTGACATCGTGGTTGAGGTGGATCATGGGAAAACTTTCTGTTGTCACAGGAATGTCCTTGCAGCAATCAGCCCATATTTCAGGTTGGAAAATAGAGTTCGGTCTTTTTTTTGCAAATTTTAAACTTTAAAGTATGTATTTTTTCCTCATTAATTGTGCAGTTTTATCCCCCAAAATCTCTTTATTTGGATAATTTTTTTTTTTTTTATTTTAAATAACAGGTCTATGTTCACCAGCGGCCTTACAGAAAGCACCCAGAGAGAGATCCGAATTGTCGGGGTGGAGTCAGAATCCATGAACCTTGTTCTGGAATATGCCTATACATCTAGGGTGGTCCTATCGGAGTCCAATGTCCAGGCTCTCTTTACTGCAGCCAGCATCTTCCAGATCCCTGCCCTGCAGGACCTTTGTGCCCAGTTCATGATCAGTCGCTTGGACCCCCAGAACTGTATTGGGGTCTTCATGTTTGCTGATGCCTATGGGCACCAGGAGCTGAAAGAGAAGTCCCAGGACTACATTCGCAAGAAGTTTTTGTGTGTGATGAAGGAGCAGGAATTTCTCCATATGACCAAAGAACAGCTGGTCAGTGTACTGAGCAATGATGACCTGAATGTGGAGAAAGAGGAACATGTGTACGAGAGCATTGTCCGTTGGCTGGAGCATGACCGGCCCCAGAGGGAGTCCCATTTGTCCGAGGTGTTTGCCAAATGCATCCGCCTACCTCTCCTGGATGAAGCCTTCCTGGAGAACATCCCACCTTCATTTGGGCAGGCACTGGCACAGTATAGGGAAGAAAAGGGGGCCTCCAGTGTCACTGGTGTGTGCCCCCAGCGACTGGGGATGACTGCCTCGGAGATGATAATCTGCTTTGATGCCGCCCACAAGCACTCAGGGAAGAAACAAACTGTGCCTTGCTTGGACATTGCAACTGGAAAGGTGTTCAAGCTATGTAAGCCTCCCAACGACCTGAGGGAGGTGGGTATCCTCGTGACATCAGAGAATGACATCTATATTGCAGGTGGTTACCGGCCAAGCAACAGCGAAGTGTGCATTGACCACCGTGCCGAGAGCGACTTCTGGCTCTATGAGCATGCTGGGAATCGCTGGCTACCTCGGGCACCTCTTCTCCGTGCCCGCATTGGCTGCCGGCTGGTGCACTGCTGTGGGAAGCTCTATGCCTTGGGTGGACGTGTGTATGAGGGTGATGGCCGCAATGCACTCAAGTCTGTGGAGTGCTATGACACCAGAGACAATTACTGGACAGCAGTCAGCCCCATGCCTGTTGCCATGGAATTTCACAGTGCTTTAGACTACAAAGATCGAATCTATGTCCTCCAAGGTGAGTGGAATAATTCTGAATTTATTGAAGTTTTTTCTGTCATTTTCATTAAACCTTTGAAAATGTTTGTTGTAAGAATCCCTTTTAATATTTGCTGAAATTGACAGTCTTTAAATATTATCAGTAATTATATATATATATATATATATATATATATATCAGGTATGATCTTCAGTTGTTTTGTAATTTACCTATATGTTTATTTCATAGCATAGTGGTAAGTCAAAAACATAAAACTTCTTATTCAGCAATTTATCATATAATGGTCAGTGGTCAAACTCTCACAGCAGAATATTAGTATAAGACAGCCAGATTTGGATTTTTAACAATGACATCACAATGCTGATTTGTACATGAATTCAGAATTGTATTAAAACTTACTGGTGTGTAATAATGATATGAAGGAAGCAGAAAGATCTTTGCACTTCCAGATACATTACAGTAAATAATTTCCTTTCCTCAGGTGAATACTTTTTTTGTTATGACCCCCACAAAGACTACTGGGGCCACCTAGCCCCCATGGGTGTGCCAAGGAGCCAGGGCCTTGCTGCCCTGTATAACAACTGCATCTACTACATTGCTGGGACCTGCAAGAGCCACCAGCGTACTTTTACTGTGGAGGCCTATGACATCGAGCAGAACACTTGGGTGCGGAAAGAAGACCTCCCCTTCGAGCAGGCCACTAGCCCCTACATTAAGGCACTGCTGCTCTGTGGCAGGCTGCATGTGTTTGTGAGAGCTACGCAGGTTACTGTGGAGGAGCATGTCTTCAGGACCAGCCGCAAGAATTCGCTCTATAGATATGACGAGGAGGTGGACAGGTGGACAAAGGTCTATGACACCCCAGAGCGCCTCTGGGACCTGGGCCGTCACTTTGAGTGTGTTGTGGCCAAACTGTACCCACAGTGTCTTCAGAAAGTGCTCTGATTGTGCTGGCAGCAGTCTGGCACTCTGCAGCCCTGGTGCTGTTTGTGTTGGCAATACAGAGCTTGGCTACAAGAGTCTTAAAGCATTAATAGATCCATGTCAAAAAGATGGGTGCTTTTAAAGCTTGCAGTGTTCCAGGTCATCTTGTCACTACAAAGGTAGTTGTACTGATGCTTGCCATTGGTACAAGGAGTCATAAGTGCAATTATTACCTTGTTTGTTACATGTCAAGCCATTGTGTCCAATAGTATTTTTACATAATAAGTAGGTTAGGATTTTACAGTTTGACATTTGGATAAAACTGTTTTCATACAAAAAAATCAAGCGAAGTAATGCTAGAGGAACTGACATGATGCGATGGGTGTGATGGTCAGTTGTGATTTGCAGCATATTGGTGTGATAGCTGCTCTAAATATAGCATCATTGAAACTTCTAATTAATGTGTCCTAAATTTATTACTATATGCCCTCTTCAATGATTAGTGGATGCATTTTAAAAAAAAAAATCAATTATGTGCATTTCTGGTTTTCTTATGAAACAGTTTTCCTTGTTTTTGCAGTGAAAATGATGATAAATTCTAATTTATTTATAATTTATTATAATTTATACAATGACTCCTGTTTATTTTTAATTGCATTTCATGTTTTTGTTTATGATTTCAGTAGCAATGCAGCCTTCTTTTACAAGCCTGGCTGATACATAACAGTAAAATGCACCCTGTTGGAATAGGAGTGACACTGAATTAATTCAGCTTGCTTTCACACTTTACAGTACTAGTCTGGGGTTTTTAAGTGTTTGTGACCTTTAAAAAGATGAAAAATGTTGCACAGGTTTGTGGGATAAATCAGTCATTTGCCATTGAATAGGAGTTTGTGGGGACAAGTAATTTTTTTGTAATTTTACATTAGTTTTAATGTTGCTCAAAATTAATATATTACAGTGACACGTCTTACAGAATATTTTTTTCTCATTATTTTTACAGACCCTAACCTACTAATAAATTGAGAGTATGTGTTAAGCTTTTGTTGTGACTTAGTAGTTGAAGTGCCTTTGGACTTATAAACAGTTACAGACTTCTAGTCCCAGTTGTATTTATAAGTTGAGCAGTCAGTATAATTATATTCCCCTGTCCTTGAAAAGTCACCAAATCAAAATACTGTGTTAATCAATCAGGATAAGTGATTTCAGAAAATGGACAGTTGAACATTAAAAGACAAGCTATAAGGTTAATAATTTGTTGTTACAAGTTGTAATAAACTGTGTAACACTAACATTTGTGTTAAAATGATCAATATAGCTGTGTTCTTTCCCAACACTGGCTTTTCTGAGGTTCATGACTCGGGTGTCAACCAGAGTTGGTCCTTACATAGGTTGACACGGTATAAGATTCATCTCACTGAGTCTTAATTATGCGCCTTCCACATTGGATGGAATAGGAAATGCTCCGATTCATTGAGAAATAAATTTACTATGACAAACTTGCATTAACCAGAGGAGGAGTGTACTCCCTTAGAGTATTATGTTCTACTATAGAGTAAATGTCGAAAAGGTACAGAAATCACTTACATGGAATTTTGGTTTGGTAAAATGTTGTTCTACTGAAGTTGACTTATACAGCCTGTGAAGTTATCTTTAAAATCAATGTCACACATTATATATAAGATTTTCCAGAAACCAGTTCACAGGTGCATGTGTTTCAGAACATATTTTATGATTACTGCTCAGCTTTCCTGCTAGAGAAACACTGGGAAACATTTACATACAGTATTGCAGTGCATGCAGTTTTTGGCAGTGAGATGATAATTTAGTATTTAAGAAAGTAATTTTTGTAATGAAAGCATTTGTACATCATGTTTATGTCTGTACATTATTATTTCAGAAGGTGCAGTATATATTATTTTTCATGCAAGTAGAAAAACTTTGTACACAGGGCAGTGTAATGAAAATATCTTACTCCAACAATTCAGAACTCTGTGAAGCAGCATGATCAGGCGTATGAAAGTAGTGCCCTATTGTATTCTAACCTGTAAATCATCTGAGCATAAATACAGTAGATACTCAAACCATAGTGCTGGCATGAAAGGTGGGCTAAATCAGAAAGTATAATTTTAAAATTTCAGAACTTAGTCAATGTTCATTCCTGTAAAAAATAAACATAAGAGTGGAATAGTTCACCTTAGTATATCTAGCCTCTAATATCAGGGGTAGAATAAAATTGAGTCAATCTATTTATGACTTTCCTGATTAAAATGTGAGATATTTCTAAAAATGGTGCATTCTAATGTTTGAGGTGTATAAAATCATCCTAGGCTCGTCAGCAATAATCTGTGAACGTAGGGTGCTATTGGGTGAAGTGGATCACAAGTTATGACAAGATTATCCCTTTCTGTGAAGGGAACATGTGGGTTTTCAAGTTCTCCATCTGAAGTGTGTCTGGAGCAAATGGGACAGGCTGGGGCTAATAGAACTGGGGCTTTGCCACATCCACTCATCAGTGAGGTCCAGTCTGTCATTGGTACATTTTCTTTTACCTCTTTATGTATTTATGATGCGCCACTGCAAACTTTACAAAGCATCCATCGGAAAAACAGATGTGCAGTAACTGATAAGATGGCTAGATGTGTGCAGAAACATTTTTTTTCTTCTTGTGTATGCATGCAGAATTACAGAGACTTGCCTATTACGTTGATGGTATTAAGTTGATTTAAAAAGCTGCTTTTTGGACAATCTTTTGTATAGGACAGAAAATTTTAATAATCCCTTCCAGATACTGCCGGTATGTGATGTTATGTTGTACAAAATCATTCAAAATTACATTTCACCTGTTGCATTTTGGTTATATTTAGGTTAGTTCTAATTTCCTCTCATGGCTGCACTTGCACTAGGACTTCCTGTTACTTTTTCAATAATACAGCAGTTTCCAATATGGTATGTGTGCCGCAGAAAACGTCATGGATGTGTCTGACTTCTGCGTGCTGGTGGTCAAGAAGAAGGACAGTGTGACAAAGTTAACAAGGCAGTAATAGAACCTCATACTCTGCGCAAGAATAGTTGTTTTAATGTAACAAAGACTTTGCAAATAATTTTATAAGCATGGTCAAAACTTCTGCAAACGGGCTGAGCCGTGGGGTTGTTGTTACAGCGGTGTGCATATGTGGCAATCCATTTAACAATCATTTTCCACTTCCAACTTAAGTACCAGCATGCCTTTTTATTTCAAGTTGATAAAGAACACTGCAAGTGTCCAAGCTGTTGTAAAAATATTTCAGAACACATGGATTGTTGGAGGGTGTAGTTACATGCACATGGACTGGTTTCACACTAGTAATATAGTGTATGTACGGGAGTGTGGATTGTGTGTGTGTTTCTTAACTGGGAGGAATTGCCACCAGACCTGGGTTTTGCTGAATAAAATGGACAGTTCTCAGGATGCTATCGATACACAGTACTGTATTACAGATTTTGTTTTGTGTGTATAATACAATTACTGCTGTAATTGCACAGTCCTTTTCCCGGATTTTTGAACTTGAAAGTGTGTTAAGTATAATTGTCTTTTTCTTTCTTTTTTTTTTTTTTTCTTTAAAAAAAAAAAAATACATTTTTATGCATTTACTTGGTTTGACAAGTTTGGTGAATGTGTTTTTTCTCTCAAAATGCCACACAACACCTCAAATCACTGGTAAGACACGGAGCCTATTCTACAACTGAAGAAAACATTGCTGGACAAGAGAGAGAGAAGGAAGAGCTTTCATTCAAGGTTTTCTTTTAAATGTAGTATTTTTCCCAAAAGGTTGTTTTCGCAAATATTGTTCATTTCAGGATCCACCGGATTAACAAGCATGAACTAATTCTCTCTCGAGAAGCTGAGGCATTTGTTTTAGTGCATCTTGGAGAAGGGATACATCACTGGTCAGTGTTCTACTGTGAAAGCGTTGCACATATTTTCGTAATAAAGCCAAGTAACAAACCACGTGCTATAAAATGGCTTGGTTTTATTTCATGATGTTTTTATGTGCCATCACTGTGAAAACTTAATCTCATTGGTTGTTTGACAGGGAGCATACGATTTTGTGTTACAGTTTCTTTTTGGCGCCAGTTCTTTTTCACGTCCTACATTTGTAAGCGCGCGCACTGCCGCTTCCCTCCGTCTCACACTGCTCGTGCCTTTTAGTAAATCGCGAGCGCGCAGCTGTGAGCGCGTGGGCAGAGGGCCACGTGACGGAGGGCTGGACTCTTGGGTTGCGAGCGCTCGTGGCGCGTGGAGAAGCGGGGTAGCGCACTCACTTGTACCGCACTTCACTGGTGATACAGGTAAGGTCACACTTTCCCAGATCTTACAAAACATGCATTTCTTATATTAAAAACATACTACTGCTGCTATACTATTAATGGAGAGTTTGCATTTAAAGTTACTTTTTTCAGGTCATGTTCTTTTCCAAGTTGGGCAGTAGCCTGTGTAATGTAAAGTCTAGTAATTGTGTATTATTCATTTTAGTAAAGGTTCTGTATACCAGATTGCTTCACTGCCATAGTAAAACAGACGCACAGACTAAACTAGCTATCTAGTTAGGATTATGATTTTTGATCTGCAAGACAAATATTTTCGAGTTGTAGTCATTTTTGATTTGAGCTCTGATTTCAGCATTGATTCAAATCAGTCAGAGAAAATGGACTGGGGAGCCCACCAAACTATTTAATGTCCTTCTAAATGTTTGTAGATGAATTCATCAAAGTCTGTCATTTATAACATTTAGGTTCATTGGGGTCGAATATTTAGAGCACCGAAAAGCTGGCTTTCTTTCCACAGCTGAAGGAGAATACAAGAGATATACTGGAGAAAAAGTACAAATTCTCTGGCCAATGTTGAGTATGACTCATCACTGGAACTCAGGGAGAGTTTTATGCTACAAACATATCACACTGATTTCAACATTATGACTTTTTATGACTTTTTGATGATTTAAGTAAAGAGCGCAAGGACTGAGATGTCAAGATTGTGTTTCTCCTGCAGCCTTTGAGCCAGCATGCCCCTCGCACCTGGAGCCGGCTTAGGGTACACCCCACCGGATGGCGGGTGGGGCTGGGCTGTGGTGCTCGGGTCTTTCATTTCCATAGGATTCTCCTATGCCTTTCCTAAGGCTCTCACCATCTACTTCAAGGAGATCCAAGACTACTTCTCCGTATCCTACAGTGAGATCGCATGGGTCTCCTCAATCATGCTAGCTGCTATGTATGCTGGGGGTAAGTGTGAGGATTATATGTTTGTGCATCTATTTGCTGGAATATGTAGAGCCAGTACCAGAATAATTTATGACAGAATTTAGTTTAATATTGGTATCCGTGCAACATTTCTGTTCAGCTTGTATTTGTGTATATGTCCATATTACGAGTATGAAATCTTACTTTTGCGAATTTTAAATTTGTCTTAATCAATTGTGTATCTGCAAAAATATCAGTCATCTGTATTTAGAGCAGTAAATACTTGTATGGATTGTTTCATTGCTTGTAGTCATTCAAATGTATCAGTGTGTTCTATGGTCATGCTGTTAAATCTGGAAACTGGTTCTGTGAATGAAAAGTAAAACTTCACAGTGAATTGGTTTCCTGAGTGATAAATGTTCATGGTCAAAAAGCATGGAGTGCCTACATGGCTTTCCACAGCTGTATTCCTCTAACATGATGTGGTACATTTGAAGTAGCGTTAGGTCATCACTGTAGATTTCAGCATCACTGATGAACATGGAAGTTTATTTCAAAGTTCTTATTGTTTTTATGTATGATTTTTACTAATATTGTTTCTCTTTTTCTTGTTGCAGGACCTGTAAGCAGCATACTGGTTAATCGCTATGGTAGCAGACCTGTGGTCATAGTTGGTGGGATTATGTGTGGGGTTGCTATGGTAACAGCTTCTTTTGGCAGTACCATTGTGCATTTGTATATATGCATTGGAGTCATTGGAGGTACTTATTATTTCCCTTATCAATGGTATCATTGAAATTGAATATTTTTTGTACTCTAGATATACAGTATGACTAAAACTTGTACAGTTAATTTGTCTTTCCATGATGGAAAACAGAAAGCAATTCAACTTTGCTTTTCTTACCAGGATGGTTAAGATAGCTCTTCTTTGATAATTCTAACAGACCTATCTATTATTCTTGAAGAGGAACCAGTAGTAAACTCTACTCTTCATAATTTTGGCTGTGCTGCAAAGGTGGGCGTGTAGGAGGTGTGGTGTGAAATATGAGTACAGTGTTTGATGACGAACTCAGTGGGGTCAGTGCCCTGAGTGTCCTACTAGTCAGGTCATGGAAATGAACAATGGCACAAGTCCAGTAAGCTGATTCACAAGTGACTTTTTTCCACTCCTAAAACCTGAGCTGCAAGGGTTTACCCTAGCCTGGACCAAGAAAATTCTCTGGGAATTATACATTTTTAGGATTCTTCAAAATTGTACAAGAGAAAGTTTTGCTCTGAAATTTTTTGATGAAATGAAAATGACTCAGCTTAGCTTTACTTGTTTTATGCACACGGCAGTACTTCCAATACTAAGTACATCTACATACTAATCTGAATTTATGGCTTTTATGCTACAGGTCCAGTTTTAAACTTCATAAACTTGCTGCTCTTACATGTCAGTACGGAATACTGTTGCCAGGAAGACGTCAAGCTTTCACAGCCTTCTGTCTCTCAGACACTGTATGACCTTACACACTTGATACCAGTGGTATGCTGAGCACACAGACTCGGGGTGATCCCAGTCACACACTCCTTTTATAGAATGTACATAGTTGTTACTAACCACCCTGCATTTAAAAATGTTCCTGAACATTTCACATGTGGTCTAGAATCAAAATGTGTGTGCAGCACAGGGAACCGCTGAGCTGAACAGAGGGATTGCAGCATGCTAGAACTGGGCTTAAGGACACAGGGAATATTGAACGATCGTTACGGCCACATTTTCAAAGAGTCTGTGGAAACTGGCCCTTTGTACTTTGCCATGTTCTGAACTCGGCCATTCCTGGTATAAGCCCGATCTCATGTTTACCCATTCCATTCTGCTTCTCTCAGTATTTGTTGGTCACATTACTTTTACTCTGGAACAACTAATGTCATAATGGTATAATTTTTGCATTTTTAATGGCTTTTTTTAAAAAAAAAAATAAATAAATAAAATAAAACGTGAAGATGAAGGTTCAGTACTGCAGACATTTAATTTAAGCAATATGTCATTTTATGTTGTAGGGTTTGGCCTCGCATTCAACCTCCAGCCAGCCTTAACAATAATTGGAAAGTACTTTCTGGTTCGGAGGCCAATGGCAAATGGCCTGGCCATGGCAGGAAGTCCAGTTTTCCTCTCCACTTTGGCACCCCTCAATCAATTCCTGTTTGATAATTTTGGATGGCGAGGAGCCTTCTTCATCCTGGGGGCTATGATCCTAAACTGCTGTGTGGCAGGAGCACTGATGAGACCTATTCAGCCAAAACCAAAACTGAAACCCTGTACAGATGTTAACGACAATACACGCAACAAGGCCGATGGAGATGACAGCCCACTAGCGGACCTGGGGAGTGGACAAGAGCAGAAGAGGAAAACGGGGTGTGTGGACAGAGTGAACAAATTTATCGACCTCTCCCTCTTCAAGCACAGAGGCTTCCTCATCTACCTGATTGGCAATGTGGTCATGTTCTTTGGCTTTTTTGCCCCAGTTGTCTTCTTTGCACCATATGCCAAGCACCTGGGCATTGACGAATACTCTGCAGCCTTCCTGCTTTCCATATTTGCTGTCGTTGACATGGTGGCACGGCCTGGAACTGGCCTGGTTGCCAACACCCAATGGATCAGGCCCAGGATCCAGTACTTCTTCAGCTTCTCCGTGGCCTACAATGGCATCTGCCACATCCTTTGCCCTCTAGCAACTAGTTACACAGGACTGGTTATCTATGCAGTCTTGTTTGGTGTGGCTTTTGGCATGGTGTGTGCCTTGCTCTTTGAGGTCCTGATGGACCTTGTTGGTGCACATCGCTTCTCCAGTGCAGTTGGGCTAGTCACCATCATTGAATGTGGTCCTGTGCTTCTGGGACCACCAATATCAGGTGAGCAGATAAGGTTAAATGACATGAAGCACTTGCATGTGCCGTGCCATTTATTATACACATGTATTTCTGTTTTTTCTCTATTTCAAGTAAGGTGACATTAACTATGTCTTTAATACACTCTCACCACTTGGGTTGTATTTGTGTTAAGGTTATAGGGTGGTATGCACTGCAGCTCTTAAAGTTAGCTGTTTGGGAAGAAATCCAGCTGTGTGGCTGGGTTAAGTCACTTTAGATTTAAGTGTTAGCTAAGCAACAAAACTGTAATGATAATAAACTATGACAGCATTATTGTTATTATGGCAGACATTAACATAGCTGACGTGTCACTTTAAACAGCCTTGAAAGCTGTGATTTTTACTGCGCCAATGCAAGTAACTAAAGGTACATTCCTAAAGAAAGGAGAGCAGACCCATGTCAGCAGTGACCTGCCACCTGCTGTGTTCCTCTCAGCATGATGGCACCGGTTGCCAGCCCTCGTCCTGGCATTCCACATGGTTTGCATGTTGTTGCTCCACTCCTAATATAAAAGAACTGTTACACTCAACTGAGCAGATCACTGTTTTGCTGCAGTCATGAAAATTCAAATGGCAACCTTCCTTTGTTGAAAACACAGCTGTTTTTCTGTTTTTAAACCTACCCCACCAACACATTTTTGCCAAAAAGCCATGAAAATGTCTGATTCGTCTAGACTCAAAATAATAAGAAGAATAAGAATAAAAACCTGTCGATGCCAAGATATGAGTGTTTATGGTACTGCTAATTTAGTGGGTTGATTTACAGTTTTTAGACTAAAATGTACCTAAAATGTCTGATCATTTGGTCAGACTATCAATGCAAGTTTGTGGAAATTCTGCTTTGCATTTTTGTCCTGCCTTTTCAACATAAAAAAAAAAGATTTATCTCATAACGTGATGAAAATTTAGAAAAGTATACTGGTAAAAATGCCTCAACCTTACTAAAAAGTTTATTTTCAGAAGATAAAAGTATTATATATTAATAGAAGCTGTGGGTGAGTGTTTGGTGTGCATTGGTTTTTGCTTGGAGTCTAAGTATTTGTACATTTACATGACACTTTTCTCCAAAGCAACTTGCAATGTTAAGGTTACAATTATTTACCCCTTTTTACAGCTGGGTAATTTTACCAGAGCAATTCAGGGTAGGTACCTTGCTTAAGGGTATACTAGCCAGAGGTGAGGCTCAAACCTGTAACCTTTGGGTCTAAGGGCAGTTGCTCTAACCACTACACTACCAGCCATCCATATTTGTCTTTGTAATGTACTAGTTATTTCCAAGGTAAGGTACTGTCCAATGCTTATAAGACATTTCTTTACATTTACAAGAACCGAATTTAGATTTCACGCACCTCCCAACAATGGAGTGTCGCAAGAACACAGCCATGATGCAGTCTTGTTTGCAGTTGTAGTTTGGCTTGTTCTCAACCCTCATTACCTTGTTTACTAGTTTCACCTTCTACAGTCTCAGTAATCACGGCCCCAGGTTGAACTACCCAACTGATGTCAGCTTTTTTAGTGAGTGAACTCATTTGCATTGTTTTCATTGATTTTCTTTTTCACTAATGTTTGGTTCTGTTTTTTGAATTAAAGGTTGACTTAATACAGTAATATTGAATACCATAAATATGTATGGGGGTTGCGGTTGCGCAGCGGATTTGGCCGGGTCCTGCTCTCTGGTGGGTCTGGGGTTTGAGTCCTCCTTGGGGTGCTTCCAGCCCTACGCCCTGTGTTGCCGGGTTAGGCTTCTGTTTATCATGACCCCCCTCAGCACAAGTGGTTTCAGATTGTGTGAGTTATGTATGTTTTGTCTGAGTACATGTTAAGTGAACAAAAGAGCTAAATGAGCACAGAAGACAGCCATGCATTGTAGAATAACGAATCACAAGCTTCCTTGTTATGTTATGTAACTAATGTGAACTATTGAAGTAATTGTGGCAATTTTAATTTAATTTTGTGCTATTTTTCCATAAATGTTTGTCAGTTTTGAAACTCAGGAGCATTACCTTGGGAAATAGTGATAATTATGTTTTTCATTTATGAGAATTCACATTATTAAAAGTTTTTCAGGATCGAATTACCTTCATAAGGCATGAAAAACTTCAGTTACATCTGTTGTAAGTGGATTACAGTCAATGTTTATGTGTTAACATTTAACGCAGAAAGCAAAACAACACTAAAGACAAAAGAAATCAATGAAAACAAAAATGCAAATGAATTCAAATTCACTAATAAAGCTGACATGGTTGTGTTACATTGCTCTGCTGTGTAAAAGGGCAAATGGCTATAATTTTATTTAGCTATTTAGTTCTGATATTGACTGTACTGCGCATGTCTGTATAAAAGTGTGTAAGTGTGTGAAATGCTGTGTCTAGGTTTTACACTCAAGTTCAAATTATTGTTGGAGAGAGTATCAAATACACTGCAGCTGTAAATGCATAGACCTTAAAACACTTAAACACTACAAGTAAATTTTATAGCTATGTATTAATAATATTTTTGTGTTTTATACAGCACCATTAACTAGATGACTATGTGATAATGGTAAAAAGTTAAATTTGTTATAGTTAAATAGGTAAAATCATTGATATTAAATATGTGCAACAACTAGTTTTTCATGCTCTTTGGGCCAAATTGTCAATCTCAGCCTGTGGCTTGTGAATTCTTTTTTGAGGTTGAGTAGCTAGTGTATTCATAAATAATTTCTGTCACATTACAATTGTCTTAATGGCATACATCATTAATTTGCTAAAATCATCATAGCAGACCATTGTTATCTGTAATATAAAGTTGACGTGACAGATATTTTCATTATATGTGTACATCAACTAAATAAATGCAGCTTTTTTAGCTCAAGACATGGGACACAGCAAAGAATATTCATGCTCAAACTCGTGAGATACTTTTAGACTGATTTTTTTCATAGGAAATCTCAGTCCAGGTATTACATTAAAGGGGTAGGTTGAAGTGGAAGACAGGGCATGAAGAAAAAGAGAGCATGGGGAATGGCTGAAAAGCAGGAACAGTTTATGGGATGCCATTTTTCCACCAAGTAATCTAAAAAAGAATAAATGACTGTCCTGAAATCTTTTATATGTATCTGTATCTAAATATTTATGACTTTATGTAGGTGTGCAGATGTGGCTAAATATTTCTCTGCAACACCCTTGAGATTCCAAGTCTTGTAGACAGAAGACATTCTTGTCAACCATTGTGTGACTTGGTTCTCATCCTGAAACATCTGTGAACTCTTGCAGGAGCTCTGGTGGACATCTTCAGGGACTACAAGTACATGTACTATGCCTGCGGGGTAGTGATGCTGGTCTCTGGGATCTTCCTATTCATCATGAATTTCTACAACTACAGACTACTGGAGCGTGAGGAAATGCAGAAGCAGATGGATAAAGAGGAGGTGGAGGTGATCACCGAGAAGGATCTGGTTGTGGCTGAGGAGGGCAACTTGTCAGGGGACAAAAAGTTTATTGAGGAATTAAAGATGCTAGAGGAAAACTTGAAACAGGAGGAGAAACTGTCACATGCAGTCACAATGGAAGCCAATGACACTTAAGGCAGTTGGCAAGGGGGCAACAGAGACTGGTTCCGGGCAGAAGGACGGAAGCAATAACTACATTAAAAATCCTGATAGATCACGGAGAGGGGTGACTGCAGTCTTTAAGGATTAAAATTATTTTTGTTTTCAAATTCCTGTCTGAGCTGTATGAATGAAACCATTGCCCTTATCTCACAAGAACCTGTATTTTCTGAGTCATGTGCATTTGCAGTTATGGAATGTAAAACCGCTGAAGCCAGCATTCCATCCACTTGTCCACAACTGTATTTTACGACCATAATGATAAAGTTATAACTCAGTTTTTGAAGACTGGTGTTCTGCCACCACAAGAAATTTCATACAGGGTATTCCTCCCAAGTGTAATACACACATACTTAAGGTGACAAAGTACATAAAACATAGGGGTTGCATTTATTGTTTGCCCAAAAACAGGGGTAATTCCATACATACCCAGGCCTTATTGTTGGCCTTCCCCCTCAGGCCTTACGCCCTGTGTTGCCGGGTAGGCTCCGGTTCCCCGTGACCCCGTACGGGACAAGTGGTTCTGAAATGATAAAGTAATTTTACTGCAATTAGGAGCCCTACCCAAAAGTCTTTTGTACTCAGAAAGATAGAGCCTCTTGAATTTGAAAATTGTACATTTCGATCAGTGCTTTTTTCTTAAATAATTCTTGTAACCCAATATGAAGATCGAGCGTTGAATATTTCACAACATTTAGCAATTTGTTTTTAGAGTTATATGTTTATTTAAAAATCTAAACATGATCTTTAAATTTCTAAAGGGGTATTTTACATACCGAAGAAATAGTGAAGCAGATTTATGAACTGTATTTTTATTATCTAAAACATATTGTTCCGGGGCACACGGTGACAGACTTCCAGCACAAGTATACATGTCTGGGGAGTAATGTGTCTGCTTTATGACGGTCTTTTTCATGACACACCCACAGGAGACCAGGTAAGGTGCCCCCCCCCCCCCCCCCCCCAAAATCATCCATCAACACTGTTCATATATCCTTCAGCAAGAGATTTATTATCTTTTTGTGGAACAAGAGGAGAAAAGAACTCCTTGTAAACTTGACCTCTGAGAGACTGTGAACTCTGTAAACCATTCTGCCCTCAAGGATCTGAAAATATTGAAGTGATAACTAACCAGCTGCTAACTGGAAATCTCAATGGTTCGTTTCCTTATCAAATGGCTCAGGCTGCGGTGTTTTTTCAGTTCCATTTATGATGATGCTTATCAATTTACAGTACTGGTAATATGCATCTATAATTCAGATAATTATGGGAAGTAGTACTACAGTAGCTGGTTGTTTGACTTCAAAAGAAATTTCCTAGTAGGAAAAAATTGGCTTTATGTTTCCATAGTTTTCAATCAAATCAATGGTAGAAAACATGACATATTTTAATGAGTAATTTTATCCTCTATCGATTGTCTAATATTATAGATGAAATAATAGAAGATAATAGGTGGATGGCTGGGGGGCAGCTGTTAATGTAGTGGTTAGAGCTGCTCCCTTTGGACCAAAATATCTGAGGTCCTAAATTGCTGCCGAAAAATTACTTAGTTGTAGAAATGAGTAAATAATTGTAAGCGGATTAACATTGTAGTTTACTTTGGAGAAAAGTTTCAGCTACATTAACAGTTGTAAATAGATGACTTTTGAAATCACAGAAAGTTTCAACTATTGTGTAACTTCTTGCCCCTAGTGCAGTGTTACATTAGCTGTGCATAGAATGTTTGTTCCATGTTATCAAAATACAATGTATGAAGGTTGAACTGTGAAAAAAATGTCACCAGAGAGCAATAAACATGTTTGGAGGTTAACAGTTTAATGAGTATGCTGTTTTTGTTTAGTTCGTACTTTATATTGCTAGAGTCATGCACACACCCCCAACACATGTCCATCTTTCATGAGAAAACTTTTCTCACTCCAACTCGCTTTAAAAACAAACGCTCTTTTCTTTGGATATTTCATTTTATTTCAATGAGAGGATTGGATTACCTCACCACTAGAGGCCAGTGTAATTTCACTTTAAGTACAGTGTTGGTTTTCGGAAGTTTCTCCAGAAATTCCCTGTAGATCTTTAGAATCTCACCGAGTGGATGTCTGGGTGTATCTCAGTAAAGAAAACGTGGCACAAGGATGTGTTTAATTAACCTCTGACAGGGGACAAAACTTGACCTCCATTTGTGTTCGGAGGTTAGTTAGAATGTAGTCTCAGTCTGAGCAGAATTTTCATGTTTTCCTGCTGTTTCAGAGGGTTTCCTTCTAGTTCTCTGTTTTCTGTCCACTTTCCAAAGATGTATGAACGTTTTAGGAAAACAGGGGACTCTCAGTTGCCCATACTATGTCAGGAAGAGTGTGTATCTACTCTTTGATGGATTGGGGTCCGGTCCAGGGTGTAAGCTATCTTGTACCCCATCCTTCCAGGGCAGGATCTGCACCATCGCAACACTCCATTGGAGAAGCTTTGGTAGTGATTGAGTGAGCTATAGTACCTAGCAGACTGTGGTCTTTCATTGGTTTTGTATTTCTTTGATTACTCTAACGGCCAACTGTGGTAGACAAGGCCCGATTGGCCTTGCGCCCGATGTTTCAGGGATAGACTCTGAACCACTCTGACTCTAATTTGGACAAGGGGTTCAATGACAGAGTGAGTGAGACTAGCTGACATTATCTAACTTTACTATCACAACACATTCTGTTTATTGAAAAGATATGCACTTCATTTTTTCTCTGGGTTTTAAACTGCTGACATTGTTAGTGGTCAACAATATTAAAAGCTTAGTTTGAATCAAAATAACTTGATATTTTACTAGTTTTTTGTACTGACATTTTTTTTTACTTTTGGTTTTGCTACATTTTGGAACAAGTACTTTTTTCTTTTTGCTTTACTTAAGCACTGTTTTTGACTATTCTACTCAGCTCTGCTTGATGTACAGCAGGAGTATAGGAACTTTACCAGTTCAATGCATATGAGCGTTGACACCACCACAGGGAGAATGCATTATTGCTCTTTACGAGTTCTTTATGACTCCTGGAGATAGAGCCCTTGATACGATGCCGAGAAAGGCTTTGTTCTGAAACACTCCTGTCATTTTATCTTACATTATTTATTTCTTCAGCAGAGTACCTCATCTAGGCCTTTGTAAAATGCTTGCAGACTTCTGTTCCATTTATGCAGGTACATTCTTACTTTGAGCTCTCTGCCTTCAGCAATACCAAGGAGAACTGAATAGGACTAAACACATATTGTTGGCATACCCAGTGCTTGTGCTTCAGTGCTTTTAAAGTATTATAGAGCTGTGTCCAGGGAAATGTGTAAAGTACTGAAGAAACAAAAAATTACAAAATGGCCTTATGGAGAAGCCCATCGTTTCAAAAAAGGTTTCTATTTTGAATCACGGAGAACAAAAGTACTTCTGCTGAGTAATGGTACCGTTTTAAACAGGCTGACCTTAGAAATACCTCTTACTCACTTCATTCTCCGTGCTTGTAAGTCCTGAGCTTAAATAAGAGTTTAAAAAAAAATGTTGATCTATCTATCTATCTATCTATCTATCTATCTATTTTGTGACTTAGTAGTCAAATGATTTTGGAGCTACAAACAAATGTTGTTGCAAACACATTTCTGGTTCCCAGTTGTTTTTTGTAAACTGAGTGCATTCCTACACGGAGAGAATATGAAAACTCCACACAGACTGAGTGGTGATCAAACCCACATCCTCTCACACCACGCAGATGCTGTGAGACAGCATTTCCATTTACATTTCCATTTATTCATTTAGCAGACACTTTTGTTCAAAGCGACGTACATCTCAGCAAAAGTACAATTTATGCATTACATTAAGAGAAAGAGACACAGCTGCAGACATATGACTCAAGTAAGCCTAGTTTGTTACCTTCCACTTGCTGCACCGAGGTTCATAGTTCAAGTAGGTGCATAAGACACAGGATAGGCAAATCTCGATACCCACACCATTTAAAAAAAAAAAAAAAAAATATATATATATATATATATATATATGTATAAAATATATATATATTTTTTTTATTAAATATTATAAGATACACAGATAAACAGTACAATACCAGAGTAATGGCTGAATAAAGGTTGTATCTGGGGATGCTTCTGGAGTTATGATGCGTGAACAATTATACCGTAGAAGAGCGCTACTCACTGTGCCATACATGCACACACACACACACACACACACACACACACACACACACAGAAACCATTTGTCCCAAGCAGGGTTGCAGCAAGCTGAAGCCTAACCTGGCAAAAGAGGGCACAAGGCTGGAGGGGACACACCCAGAAAGGGATGCCAGTCTGTCACAAGCCACCCCAAGTGGGACTTGAACCCCAGACCCACCAGAGAGCAGAACCTGGCCAAACCCGTTGTGCCACTGCGCCCCCCTCTAGAAGACCACATTTAGATCATCATAGCTCTCAGTTGAGACAGAGAGAACAATCCCTTCAGCTTGGTAGCTCAGCAAAAACCTCTTCACACTCTGATTTATTATTGTCTGGCAATCTGGAATTACTTGACTATCTGACTGGAATATTGTCTCTCATTTGAGCAATGACAGCAGTGATGAAGTTGATCTTAGTCTGTTTGATCTTGGGGTAAACATAAACAGAAAGATGCAATCCTGGCAACATATTACATGGTATATCACGCCCTTGGGTACTGTGGCCTTGCAAATCTCCCATCCATTGAACACGTGCTTGTTTAAACAAGGTCAAAAATTAGAAAACGGTATCTGCTGGCTCTCTGACCTTGGGGTCAGCTCCATAGCAACTGACCTGCTCAGGGCATTCACCTGCTTAAGAGCAGATGGGAACACAAACACACAAGGGCATATCAGACAAAACACAATAATTTCATTGCTTAGCTGACCCTCCATGCTTACATCTCACAACACAAGTCACAGTTTCATGGTACAACTGGACATTTAACTGGATCAAATCAGGTTAAGCACATTTCTTGAATTTGCTCTTGGGAACTTGGAGCATAAAACTTGGGGTTAGAATTCTGTATATTTAATTTTTATGCTACGTGATGCCCTACATTTTAGATAAATAAACATTCTTCTAATAGCCAAAGTCCCTTGATGTCTGGATTAAGATACAAGGCCTGGGATAAAATTAGCTCTACCTCTTCCCCTGCTTTCACTTTATACAGTTGTCTACTGTTCGTTCATTCAGCTGATTCTTTTCTCCAAAACAATTTACAGTGTTAAGCTGCTTAAATGATTTTACCCATGTACACACCATATTTACTGGAGCAGTTCAGGGTGAGTACCTTGCTCAGGGGTACTACAGCAATTGAAGGAGAATTGGAACATGGGCCAATGGCAGCTATGATTAACGAAACCTGATGAAAAGACATTTTAAATCCAGTGTCAAACCTCAGACCTAAAAAGCATCAGTTGCAGCTGTCAAGAATTACCTAGATGACAATGACAGAAGGCTGAGAGACAAAGATCTCCAGACTGAGCTATATATATAGAACATGTGTGTGTGTATTCTTGAACATGAGTGAAGGTGTGTTTCCTACACGCAGCACAGAAAACCCCAGTATCATTGCACAGCTACGCCATTATACGCTATCTGAGTAGTGTGTGGCACGCAGATTGCATTCTTCCCTGGAACCGGAGAAGGGGCAGCTCCAAACTCGCCAATTCCGTCTTGTGAATTACAATGAAGGAATTGAGGGCTTCCAATTAATGATGTTGTGCATAAGCCCTGCTTGATCTCTGTGCAGAACAGCTTGCCATTACGACACCAATCAGTGTTGTGCAGAAATCCCGCTTGAAGCCACACCGACCCGATTAATCCCAAGTGAGTCCTTATTTCCACGCCATTCCAGTAATGGCTTCAGTTAAACCTTGGTGTATATAGTTCCACAGGAAGATTCAATTTAATGGTTATTACTCCCAGAAAGGGAACGGATAGCAAAAAGCCCGTTTGAGGTGGAATCACCAAATTAATTTCACATCTTTGTCAAACTACTAAACAACCCAAATAACTGCGGGCTTGTGCAAGTGGACATGGAAAAGCTGTTGTCCTGGCAAATTAATTACCACTACAGATCAGGTGCTTGTCTGGTACAATGGGCCTCCTGGGAGCACATAGTTTATAATAACAATTTTAATACAGTTTTACGCAGCAGAATGGACAACTGGAACCAAACCCCAAATGAGGTGAATAAGTAGGGAAGTTACAACAAATACCACAGGTCTACTATGGCAAATTACTCCATTGTAAATGCAGAATTTTGGGATAGAAGTGTGAATCACCAAAGCGTAATACCTTAGTAATGAAATGTATGCCAAACTCCCAGTTGTGTGACTGTATGCTATGTGCTTTTTTTAAACATTGCAAACACGTAAGCATATAATCAGCTGTCCTCTATTTTGGGCCTCCTTACATGCACTATAAAGAACAAGTTTTTTTTAGAGAAAGGAACCGATCCTTGACTTCTGGGGAAATCCCAGGAGGCCGTGCCAGGAGTTTTTTTTTTGTCAATTATCCAGCACCGTGACAGGACAAGTGACTTAGCCCCTGAGGGGCACTGCAGCGGAGAGTGATGGAAGGGGTGCTGACACGAGCAGCGATCAGCAGAACATGACACATGAGACACACGGTGGCCGAAAGGCTTCATGTCGCATTGCAAGTGAACTCAGCGGCATAGCAGAAACACAACAAGCAATTCACGGACCTATCGCACTGGCTTTCCAAGAGATGTATCTTCGAAGTGTCTACTTCCGTTTACATTTATTCATTTAGCAGACTACTTAGTTCATTTAACAACAAACTGTGTCCATAAGTTTGAGGATCCCTCATCCATGGGATCTTTGCTGCTTTGCTACCTGCTTCTGATAGCCATAAAAGGGTCAATATCCTCATCCTGGATGCTGGGTTCTCACCGAAAAACAGGCCCAGGAGCTGTGCTGCTCTCATGCTGCTGGTGAGTCGCTTTTCCTACAAATGTCATGTTACTGTCAAGAGCTGATTACTGCTAAAATAAATAGCGACTGGCTAGAATTTTCTGCTTGGTGGAGCAATGCAGGTAAGGGTGACGAGACTGTAGGCAGTTCTTCACATCCTGTGCATTGTTTGACTAAATGACATTAAATTCAATTAAATTTGATAACAGCACAAATATTAAACTATTTAAGGGACCAGCTGATGATTCTTTTGTAGTGGTGGTTCCCACATTTTGTTTTTGGTGGTGAACAACTGCTAGACATGGAAGTGTGACGTACAGGGGGACCACCTACTTTTAAAACATATCCACCTTAAAAATGAATACATTTAGGTTTGGGGTTAAGGTCTGTTTCTTGCTTGTTTACTTGAAACCCTTTGCAGAGCATACTTTGACACCACTGCTTTAGAGCATCCGTAGAACGAGGGTGAGCAGTTGCGTAGGAGAGGCGAAGGAAGGGAGAGGGTGTGCTAACATAACTACGAACCGGGAACAGGCACATGACACCTTCAGTTCCTCACATCTGGACTAAATTTCATATAAAACGTCGTCTCAAAGGACTGCAAGTAAATACACCTGCATATGAGGAAAAAGGATTTGGGGGATGTGCTTACACTGCACACTTGTGGAGAAAGGGTATTGAACTGGTGTTTTACCCAATTACCAGCTAGTTCAGTGGGCAGACCCTCTCAGCAGAAACACGTAAATGCTATTCTCAGTTAAAATCATAAAACAAATCATAAAGAAAAACTTCAGACTGTTATCTTTTTAGCTGACAAATGCACACATAAAATATCAAGGTATTTGCCACTGAAGCTCTACTTAATTGATATATCTCCCATGGAGGGAAAGCTTTGGAGAGGCTGCAATATGAAAGACTGTGAAACCAGTGCTGTTACTTTTTATGCTGCTCATCATCACTGTACGTGGCAAAGAGCATATCCTTTGGGTCTGGCAGGTGCGTGCTGGAGAAAAACTGATGGCCTTAGGAAAACTTTAACTGCTTTAATGATAATGAGAGGCAGTTTAGTATCATGGAAAGCACTGAAGGAAACTCTTCAAGCAAACACTCATGTCACAAGTATGTGACAACTCATCATCACACCAATGATTTTAATTTGAAACTGAGCCACACGTAACAAATTCATATTTAAAAGAAAAAAGCAAACACAGAAAAGTATTGAAGCAATAAAAAATACAAGTAACAAACATACCGTTCCTTGCTGAAACACTTGAATTTGTATCATGTACTACTAAATAACTCTTCAGAATATAGTTTGTCTTTTACAACAGCAAAGAGAGAGCACAGGCACTAAATAGAAGGAGCTGCAGAAACTATTACAGAGCAACATGAAAAGGTTTCCAAGTTTCCCAGTTCAAAAGTGAAAATTTGCTAGCAGACGTGCAAATAGTTGGCAAACCAACCCCGTTGATTCCAATTTACACTGCACACTTGTCTGACCTTAAGAGGATATGTGGAAAGCTGTTCACTTTACAATTTCTTTAAACCCTCAATAGCTTCTGAGGTCATAAAACCAGAAAGCGTGAACTGTATACAAGAAACTCTGTGAACCAGACTCTTATAAATAAGAAATAAAGTGTTTGTTGGCCTAAAAAGGCTGTAAGTATCTAAACTTCAAGAACTCTAATGTGAAGTTCATGGGAAATATGCATTAATTCCAGAAATGAGATTAATTCCTTTAGCTGACACTTTTCTCCAAAGTGACTTTTCAATGTTAGTGTACTTTTACTGGAGTAAGGTAGGGTAGCTATCTTTCTCATGGGTACTAAAGTCAGCAGTGAGATTTAAAGCTATGACCTTTGGGTCAAAAGGCATCAGTTGTAACCACTACACTGCCAGCTGTTGTAATTGAAATGTGTTGCAACTTCTTCTAAATGTGTCGAATCATTTACCAGACGTCTGAACTTCGGTTTTGAAGTAATATGCAAAATATGGTTTAGAGTACTCCATGACATAATGCTCATCTTATAAAGCCCTGAGGCAGCACTGAACTTCTCAGACCCAATCCACTCTACTTTACCAGCCAAAGGCTTGATTTTGTACCACTTCTGATAGCTCTGCATTTTACACTTTAGCGACTTCTAATACACAAAACAACATACAGTAAGTAGATGAGGAAAAGGAAGGTAGGTTTTCTTTTTTTTTTTGCAATACTAGCTATGACAAGGACATACACACATTTCTGAATTTAGATGTGATGCATACATATATAGTCTGGAGGGACAAGCGGTTCTGAAAATGTGTGTGTGTGTGTGTGTGTATACCACACTGAAATTATGGAAAAAATCTGGATTAATGACAAAAATCCAAACAGGTAAATCAGACTTCTACCAATTAAACAAAAGCATTGAAAAATGCTCTCTTGAGAAATGTACTTCTGATATTGGTTAGGAAGGCTCGTAAATAATCCTGGCTGTTCCTTGTTAGGCAAAGCCCACAACTGTCTGCTCTTTGTGCTCCAGAACTGTCGACTATGCCACTCTGGGGTGGATTTTTCTCTCTCTTCTGTTCTCTTAACAAGGCTGCACATTAATACATCGCAGCTGCCAAGCTCAGAGTGAACAGTGGCCTAGTATTGACCGCATCTTGTGCTCCCAGGGTACGATATTTATTCTGTGAAGGCGCATGTGCTCTCCTCTGTAGGAGTTTAACCCTTCCAAATCCCAAAGACAACTAATGACTCTCAATCTACAGTTAAACCCATCCAAGCCTTTTGTTGGCAAGATGATCAACTCATGATGGTCCCATGGAGGTTAGAGATAAGTCTCTTCGTGGCAACTAAGTCCATTGAAATGCCTCAGCGCCGTGTCGGCTGTCAGTCATCATCCGATGTGTGCTTTGATGTGTAAGACACACATTACCCCTCAAAAAACAGGATCACCCAATACCTTGTTTTTGGACATCACACGGGGTCACAGGAACACAGACACAGAAACAGTACACCAAGAAACTGCAAAATTTCCAAAAAACCCTCCAAAAAACTGGTATCACAGGTGCATCTGAGAATGTCAGAAGTGTCCAGCCATTTGTTACAATTCATCTGGGTTATCATGTGGAATGTTAATATCAAATGTTAATTTTTCCAGCCAGGAAAGGGTAAATGTATTGGCCGCCCACGTATTTACTAGGGGAACTTAATATATTTTGTTCACTCGGATGAGCAAACTGCAGGAAAGAAGACCTGTGCAGTAATTAGAAGCAGATGCCTGCTGGTCACACTGGGAAAGGCCATCTTTCTTGAACATCTCAGATGTTCAGGGATGTGGGAGCGTGACGTCCGCTGGGATTTCCGCTGACTGATGTGAGGGTGTGGTGAACGCAAAAACATGGAGGGAAAGGACTGAGCAAAGTAGGACAGTGATGGACACAGGTACTGTCCCTTTCGGTATGTGGCGGGGTAATGCACATACAGATGCCCCTGCGTGAGCTTGATGGACAGCCACATCCTCTCCCACTGCGAATGTATACGCTGCAGATGACACATTCACGGAAGAGACTTTGATTACTGTTATTTCACAAAGATAGAGAGAGAGTGATCCGAATGAAGGGTTTCAGATTTTGACTGCCACGCTTTCCCGGCTTTCTCTTCCTCTCTCTGTTCATGTGAGTGACTCTAATGTGATCCATGGCTTCTAGGTGGCAAGACGGACTGCGGGACCGGAGACCTAAGTCGGATCTTGGTGCAGCGTGGTTAGTCTCTGCATCTTTGTGCACTCTTTACATGAGCATAGACTATACTGAGTTCACCGCTCCTTCGAGTCGCAGTTGCCTGTAATCAAAGGGTGTTTGTCGGAGCCATTTGACAAGCTTCTCATGTGCTTCTCAGGGAGACTTACAGTAGGGGTGATGTCACAAAGTGAATATCCTCATTTCATCACTAGAGGGCATTCAAGATCAGCTTGAGCCATCTGGATTGGCCTTGATGGAACACGTATTAGTTCAAACTACTACAAGATTGTCACTTGACCTTCACCTCAACAGTACATTGCATCAATAGTCCATTGCACAGTTCTTATTTTCCCAAAACACCATAAAAATTAACAGACAATACAGACAGACGTTTGCAAAAATGATTTAACGACCTACAGAGCCTAAGGACACTTAATTGAACCACGACAATTCAACTTCATTGTATTTTCAATAGTTTTATTGAACTTTATTGTTTGTTTTTCCCACTTTTATAAGCGGTGTTAAAGGTTACGGAGCAGACTGAGATAATGACAGATAGTGTCTTCGCATTTGCAGTTCATCATCAAGTAAAAACAAGAGGCCTTTTCACTCTCTCCTGGGACACAGAATTGCATTGTGGATAATCGCCCTGTGATCCCGTACCCTGCTTTTTTTTCCAGTATCGAACAATTCGCAGCACTAAATCTGACCGGCTGAATCCAGTTCAGATCACACTCACCCACTCTACCAAGCCTGTGCCCATTCACATCCCTTCATCAGCACAATGGATCACGGTGAGGAGACGAGAGATAAATCACTTTCGGGCCTTGCCGTCGTTATGATTTCACGAATGACGGGAGATAAATTTTGGGTCACTTCCTCCGGTTCAATTCTCAATACATATCGCAAGCAATCCAGATCCAATTTACATCCTCCGCTGTTGAATCAGATCAATTATTCTCCATTTAACAATAATTAAATTAGATCACTTCTTGTTTAATTTATCACTGTAATTCATTGCAGTCCATTGGTAATTATTAGTTAATGTCTATCACAGCACAGAACAGTAGTTTTTAACCTTGGGGTGATTATGATTATACTTAGAAGAGTAAAAAATGATTTCCCCAATGATTATTCTGCTGAACCATAATGATATACAGTCCTATACCATCGGTTACTATTGTGAGGAAGTCAGTTCCATGTCAAAATGACAATTTTCATACTGTGCCAGAAAAAAGAGGTAGAAAGCCCCGGCAGACATTGTAAAAGGGCCATTTCATGGAAGTACATGAATAAAATGGATCCTCATGAACAGAACTGATGACCTGAGCAGAATAACTGTACATCTGTACTGATGTCCCAGAAATGATTGTAAAAAGGCCTTAAGGAGGTGGTCACCCTCACAGTACCAATTAATCAAACTTACATTTTTAAGGCTGTTTTTAGGATGGGGAAAATTTATACTTGAAGGTTATATTCAGAAATATGGCTAAGCTATGTTGGATATCTATAAAATATCACCTTATTACTGACTGTTTACATGAAATATTTCAAAACACTTAAATAATGGAATAAGAATTGTTGAGTCATGATAACAAAGCTGGCCAACTTTGATGTTAATATCATATATAAATATTTTAATGGAAACATGCCCTTTGGTAAATTTAAATTTAGATGAAATGTGAGATAGGGAGCCCCACAGCAAAATTTTGAAACATGCCTCAAAATCACAAAGAACATCCCTCACCCTGGAAACGGAACCCCAGCTCAGACATTAAATAGCCAATAGTCATTGTACCGCCACTGAACTGTACATGCGTGTGATCTGTGCATTAAATTACTTTATAAACCCACTGCGTGATTAATGTGGATGTTGCTTTACTTCCCCTCTCAGTTTTGCTCTGTTCTTTGCACTCAGTGAACATCATATAACCAGGTCAAATAACACATTCAATTGAATGAATAAATGTACAGTAAAATAAACTAAGACAAAGTTGTGTCTGAAGTGTTTGAAAAGTGACATGTCTGATGTAAATGTGTCGCTTACTATAAGCAAGTTTTGGATCTCTGTTAGTGATTTAGACAAGCACATTTAGCACTACTTGCTGTGTATTAACCAATTCCTGTACATTGCCCTGGATAAAGACGTCAGGTAATGAACAAACAAACAAATTCACACATATATACATGTAACTGTAACTGTAACGGTAACATTTACTCAGTTTCCACTTCCTAGTAAGTGCTCTTAAAGTGTATTTACTTTGTAGATCTTTAAAAGGGTGCAGATGTCTTTTCATGCTCTTTCAGACACGGATCTGTACGCTTTCTATTAACTGTCATTTAAAAGGCTTGCATGAAAAGGAGTCAAGTTTTGCACAAAAATAAAATACTTATCCAGAAATTGCAGATTTTACAATCAAAAACATATACAATAAAACCTTTCCCCATTCTCCAGACAAACCCTGATGAATAAAGCTAATCTGTTTGCAGAGACGTCCCTATAATATTATAGAACTAATAATATTTGGTACGACAAAAGCCAAGAGCTTCTGTAGCTTGTTGATGTCATTGTTTTAGCTTATCTGTGGAGTGCAGGCCACAGTGATGGCAGCGGTTTCTTTGCCACTGAGCCATATGAATGCTCATTTTGTATCAAGGGTCATAATGAGCAATAACTCTCATTATAAACAAGAACGTGCTTGCTCGCAACATCCGTCGAGATTTGTGGAGCATTAAAATAGCACAAATGTTATAATTAAGACCTTTCGTTTAATAAAACCGAAAACTTTTCAGCTGGACCTCAAATGGTTTTGGTTTAATGTGACTGGAATTGTGACACGTATCAAGAGTGCAATAACAGCAACTTCATTATCAGCTCAGCTGGAGCAAAAACCAGAACGTACTGGGGGTTACTAGGACCAGCAATGAGACGTGCTGAGACAGACATTAGCATAGTATAACCTGGTTGGATGGTCTGTATTAGACAAGTAGGATTAAAATCATTCACTTTGTTTAAGGTTTTTATATATATATATATATATATATATATATATACACACACACAGACACACACATTTTCAGAACCACTTGTCCCATACAGGGTCGCAGGGAACCGGAGCCTACCCGGTAACACAGGGCGTAAGGGGACACACCCAGGACAGGACACCAGTCCGTCACAAGGCACCCCAAGCGGGACTCGAACCCCAGACCCACCGGAGAGCAGGACTGTGGCCCAACCCACTGCGCCACCGCACCCCCCTATATATATATATAAAAAAAAAGTATAAAAGTATATATATATATACTTTTAGAAATATGTGTAAAAAACCCATTTTCCTAGCCCATGGACTTGAACCCAGGTTGCAAGAGTAGAATGTTGCATGATGCCACTACATCAGTAGCACAACATGGTAACAAACCCCCCCCACCCTTTTATTATCTGCTGAAAGGATTTTGCCCAAATACCAGTTTTACAGTATCTAGTCACACAGGTAATGACTCTGAGAATCAGTGCCAGAACACACACACACACACACACACACACACATTTTCAGAACCGCTTGTCCCATACAGGGTCGCGGGGAACCGGAGCCTAACCCGGCAACGCAGGGCGTAAGGCCGGAGGGGGAGGGGACACACGCAGGACGGGACGCCAGTCGGCTGCAAGGCACACCAAGCGAGACTCAAACCCCAGACCCACCAGAGAGCAGGACCCGGTCCAACCCACTGCACCACTGCGCCCCCCAGTGCCAAAACAGTCATGAGGAATTTTAAAAATTTTTTAAAAAACTTTTTTCCTTTGTTTTATAAAATGGTGCTCTGAATTGTACAGTTTGACTTGATAATTAAGAAGTTATATAAAATTCTTCTTAAGGGGTTTGCTGCTAGTTTATGTCACCTTACTTTTAATATTTTTTACAGCAAACATCTTTGTGTTTTTCTGCATTTGTTAACATTGGTTTTTTAAGTTGTAACTGCATGGTTATCACAGTACATTTACATTTATTCATTTAGCTGATGCTTTTCTCCAAAATGACTTACAATGTTAACATTACAATTATTTACCTATTTATACAGCTGAGTAACTCTACTGGAGCAATTTAGGATAAGTACTGTGCTCAAAGGTGCTACAGACAGAGGTGGGGATCAAACCTGCAACCTTTGGATCCAAAGAAATGAGCTCTAACCACTACACTACCAGCTGCCTACAGTATGACATTTACTGTACATGTATTGAATCAGTGGAGTCAAATGAGTAACAACATTTTTGTGCATATTTTAATAATCAGTTAGAAAAAAGTCCTATGATTTAAAGTGGAGGGACATATAAATAGTCCAAACAGTCATCCATGGCAACCTGAAAATAGCAACACAGTACAGTGTGTGGCTCAGGAGTGGTGGGGCAGATGGGGTCTGAGGGCCATAGCTTTCAATAGCCATTTTGAAGAAAGAAAACACCTTCTTCAGGGCTCAGACAACACCAGGTAGGCAGAAAAGAGCTCTTAACTCACGATTCTCCTCTGCTTTCTTTACCTGAGCAGAGCCTCTTCAGCTTTTAGCTGGGTTCACCTGGGCATAGCTCACCTAATGACCCCCAGCTTATGTGCCTGTGCTTTGTGTGCCACAGGGCCGCGTTCTCGTGTGGCTCCGCGCAGCCACATACGTTGCCGTGCTACCGACGGGTGCATCTCTTGAGGTCGGGGCAGGCGCTCCGACCTGTTCTTTATGTTCTTTCTGACTGTCTGTCACGCGCCAAGGATTACTCAGCCTCCTCCCCTGCATTATTGTTCTGGTTGAGGGAGTACCAGACTGCAGCATGTCAAAAGGAAAGAGGGTGTGCAAAAACAGAGAAGAAAGGCACAATGGCTGAGATTGATGAAATAATAATCGAAAAGGATAAGCATGTGTGCATGTATTTATATGTGAGACCACATAAGAAAGGAGCTAAGAAAGGAAGAAAAAACAGCAAACAGCCTTACAAAAATCCTGTAAACAGTGTAATATTTACCGGCACTGAAAGGATGCTCAGCGCAGAGAGTAGTGTGGGTGTATGTCACTTTCACAGTTACCTATTTAGCCTCCATTAAAACTGTGTAAATATTAACAACCCAAAGCACACTCTCCCGCTGCTCTCCATTTAGAAACGCACCTTGCGTTTGCGAGACCCACACACTGCCTGTCGGCAAAAGAGATGCGGCTTCGCTGCGAGTATCCGTCTCTGAACGCTGCAAAATGCGTCGCAATGAAATCACCTCCATGTGAACAAATGTGCAATGATCGCAAAGTAACTCTCAAAATGTGTTCTGCGGGTTGCAAAGAAATATCACTGAATAGGGGGCCGGATCCAGAGGGATAACATCTTTGGGTTTCATTATTTTTTTCCTTTTCGCTATTTCCTGTCAAAGGTGTTCCTCTCCCCCACACACAAAAATTCACACATAGACATGCACGCACGCTGGTGCGTACCACCATCGAATATTCCAAAGGCGCATCACAGCATGGAGAAAAGCAAGTCTCAGCTTTCAGCGAGAGCTGACATTGACCCCGGCAAGGAGGGGCCGATGTGAGGAGATATAATTATTGGGCCTAGCGAAGCACGACAGATCCTTCTCCCCCAAAGCAGTGAAAAAGAAACGTCTTGTCAAATAGAATCCTAAAACACACAGGCACAGCTGGATGCATCTGAAACCTCATTGCATTTCAAAATTCATAGTCAATGAAATCTCACTTCTACAAACACACTGCAAAGTCACAGCTTCATATATCATCGATTCTTCTCATAATTGTTTAAATAATTCACAAAATAATCTGCATACAGTTATGCATGCATTAATCTATGTTTCATCTGCAAATTCACATGTGAGACAAAAATGATTTTGAGCTCATGCCACATGTAAGGAGAAGACATGCTAAAATAGGTGCATTGATAATATTATTTCAGTCATTTAACGGTACAGAATCAGGGAATGATGTGAAAATGAAATGCATGGAACTTGTCGGTTTAAAGGCACTAAACCCTTAATTATCAGCCAGATGATGTGTACGAATCGTTTTTATACCTGCTGAAAAGTGGTTTAATACTATAGAACTACATTTTACAAAATGTGTGTGGAGAGCAGACCCGAAAAGCCCTGCTTTTCTGGAGTCGGAGCAGGAATTTAATTCAAGAGATCTTTTTCACAGCTACATCAGTACCCAGTGTACTGCAAGATGTGCAAATGCACTTAAGTCCTCCAACGATGAGGAGAGATTTGTGAAAACATGAAGTTTCGAAAAGCAGGACCACTTAGAAAAAAGGGACAATATTATAAGGACAGTGCCGTCTTCGTGCTAATCTGAGCTTCAAGGTCAGCCTTTCTAAAGGGATAGGGAAAGAAGTGTTGAACGGCGACAGCTGTCTATCTGGGCCTGCCAAGGGTGAGTTAGACTCCATTCAGAAGGCGACCAATCATCACGTTTCGAGAGCGCGCAGAGCACACGGCTAACACAAAGACGAGCATTCGCTCAAATGAAAAGAGTCAGGAAGTCTTATCTATCAAGAAAAATATCCTCCCTGCTCTCTGTTCTTTGCTGTGAATTGTGATGCCCAGAATCAAACTGCAGATGAAAAATATCAATTTTTATCATAAGTTTAATTTACTGTATGTATTTTTGATATTATAATATTTCTATGTTCTTTTAACAATAAGAAGAATACCATATTATGAACAACCTTAAATTAAATTGTTGGACTAATTTAAAATATTTCTGTGGCTCTTGTTTTGCCTTGGTCAAAACTTGAATTTTCTAAAAATGGAGAAAAAAAAGGACAATACACATTATTCCTGCATATTTGTCTTCGTTCTTTTCAGATTAAGTACCAGTAGGCAATGATTCTGGCCTCAGATGGCACAAACATTCCCTACCTCTCTTCTGCTGTCACAGTGAAACAGAAACAATAAATGATTATGGCACTGCTGCCTTTAATAAAAGCATAATTTAATGCCAGAAGGCTGTATAACAGAGGTTATTAGCGATAGTTTCTGCAATGAAATAGCAGTGAAAATCTCTCCCAGTCTCTCATCTTCCAAAGCTGAGTGTAGCTTTCCATGAACTTCACGGGACTCTTGGAGCATTATTCTTGAGAACTTTATGCTACCTTTATGAATATAATTTTGAAACACTGCTGCATTTGTTTTCTGAAATCGCTGCCTCTAGTCTGCCTTCAAGTCCTTTTCTTGTCCATACCGTTGTTTTTCAGACTTTGAAGATAGAAGAAAAATGCCCCCTCTGTCATTGAGAATGGCTCAACACAACACTTGTTAATGACCAAAATCTAAATAAAATGCTGTTAGATACCTTTTACATTAATTATGACTTTAATTTATTAATGTAATTTATTAGGTTATGTAATTTTATACATTACTTAATTAATGCCATATGTCATATTTATTAATATTAATATTTATTAACATGACATTAATTTAAAAAGATCTCCAGGTGGACCATGATGGAGAATTTCTGCATCTATTACATGTACTCTTCTTCTAGTTAGGTGTCCTGTGGGAAAAGTCTTGGCTGATACCTTAATCATTGTGTTTGAGACCTGTATCCATGTTGTTCAACAAAAACACTGCTCTGTCCATTATTCTGCTCTCTGACAGTCAGAGAACACAATCCCGATATCCAGAATCCTGATATCAATCTCAAAAACCACATTAATATTTTAAAATGAAAATCTTTGCTGCTGATGAAGAGTTGGTGGTCTTGCTGGGTTGTAGCATCACAGCACCGAAAGCTCACATGGACTCAAGAAACATCAAAGATTTTAACAGCAGGACCCATTGCTCCATCACTTTGCATTTGGGATTTAAGACCGATTGAATCGGTGACCCTGAAACTGACTGTTGACCGCTACAGATGGAATACATGTTTTATTTGCTCGCCATACACCAACCACGCCAGTACAAGGTCTGACCTCCAGCATGACTGCCTTTCTTTGAACCATCAAACCATTGCAGTAGGAATTCAGCAACAAGATCGAATGTCACACATAACACTCTCGAGGCCTGCTAGAACAAACCAACATCTCTCATTTACTTCATTCACACAATCAGACTCAATTTATTGTAATTTATTCCCACAGAAGGTAAATTATCCAAACGATCCTGACTGGGGTCACACCTGATCCTGGGTGGCAAATGGGCCGTGTAAAGCGCATCTGTTCCTTTTATTTTCCAGGTAACGATCTTTTGTATCCATCTCCCACTGCTACAGTTGCTGTCACTCTGTAAGACACATGTGCCAGAGCAAACTTGGGGCCCTTCCCTCAATTCGACAAACAGCAATGTAACATATGGTGCAATCCCAATAAACAAACAGAGAAAGAAAAGGAGCAAATAAAGAATCCGGCATTTGTCAACTGTCACTTCTAATGCTTGGGGTGTTTCGTTGTGCTTTAAAATGGTCTTACAGCTTCCAAAAGAATTTTCAGAGACAGGAAACAGCAGCTTAAACCAGATTTTATACATTTTAAACCTTTTTTATTTTCACAGCTCCTAGGGAAAGTTGCAGTTATAACATAACCTTCAAAAGATGCTTCAAAACAGGTTCTCTAAATGAAAAAAGTTTTTTTTTTTTATATTATTATTATCTCTTAAAAGACTTCCAGGGATCAGAAGGAACTTTTCTAATGAATACCAAGATTTTCCTAAGAATTTTTGCCCTTCTTTGTATTTGGTGGGTTGCAACAGACAACGGAGTGAAAAGAGAAAGAATAAGGAAGCTCCTGGTCCAATAACAGCTCAAAGATAGCAAGAGCAGAAGAGTATGGGCTCTGGATCTGAGTGACTGAAGGTGTCATCTGACCAAATATCGAGTGACAGCTGCTGGGAATGCAATGTTATTACTGGATCTTCTCTCAAGAAGGTCAGTCATGAGAGTAAGCAGCAGTGATAAGTGAAATAAGTTCAGGGATGCCACCACCACCCATCCTCCATTCCATCTAGCTAAAACACTGCTTGTTATATTAGATATCACTGAACCTGTGTAATTAATGAGATCATTCTTGATGATATTTACATTTTTTGCATTGCTATATCTGGTTAATGTAAATAGCAACATGAATTAATCAGGTGGGTAAAGGAATGAATATCAGTGTTGCATTTCTACCATTCTGCAATTCTTTTTTCAAGTAAAAAAAGTGAAATACACAAACACTTTTCAAACACATATATACAGTATATCATCCAATAATAACAAGAAATTACAGTGATGGAGTACATTCAGTGATGAAGCAAGTAAATATATTGTGGCACACAGCGCCGTGGGTTGGGTGGGGCAAAGAAGGACGCAGAGGCAGCGTTCATTACAAACAATTTATTTGAACACCAACACCAGGGAAATAATGCTGCTGGTCCGAGGACCCCCTTTCCTCCAGGACCTATACTTACAACCAGCCTTCCCAGCCTACTTAACACACCCCAAGCTCCCTCTCCACACACTGGTAGGCACAGTCACTCCATCATTTTCCCCCTAACTGCCCCCAGTGGTTGCACACTCACATTTAACATTATTCCCCACAATGCAACTATTTACATTAGACATGTTTTCCTCCTAAAACAGTAATGCAGGTCGTTACAATATAGTTACAATAGCCATTCAGAAGCTGTAATAGTCTCTAAAGCTGTGGCGCTAAGTACTGGTTCTTGGGTGCCAATATTTTTAATTGAGCCTTTTAAAGACATAAAAATTCTGCATTTTTTAAAGTTTGAAATGTATATTTCTACAGCCCTCAGACAAGACAACCCACAGACAAGATTTTTTCCACAGCGCTGCGAAAACCATGACTCTCCATTGTAACAGAAATCATTTGGCCCAACAGCAGGCTCCACTGTGTTGACTTTGACCCTCCACTGTGTTTTACGATACCAAAAAGAAATCTTACAAAAAAGCCCTCTGAACACACAGGTAAAAAAATGCCACCGAACTCACAAAAAAATGGAAAAATAAAAAGTAAAAAGTCTCTTTTTCTCCACTGCAATCTTTATTGATTTTAACAGCAGGACTAGCAATTTCTCCTGGTAAGGTAAGCTGGGAAGGTGGATCACCTGACTGAAGGAGTAAGGAAGGGGCATTCCCTTCTTGGTGCAGCATTCGGAGCAGCTGGAAAGGAAGAGGTCTTACATTTACATTTACACCTATGCATTTAGCAGACGCTTTTCTCCAAAGCAACTTCCAACGAACTCTATGCAGTGTTACCAGCCCACACACCTTATTCACCAAGGTAACTTACACTGCTAGATACACTACTTACAATGGGTCACTCATCCATACATCAGTGGAACACACTCTTTCTGATATTCACACACATTGTCTTCTTGTCTGGACATGCTTTTCTGCCTCTTTCTACTATTCATAGCCAACTATACTTCAGAAAATTACAAAAAACAGCATTTACAAGGCTGTTGTGAGCTCCAGGACAGGCTGTATGACTAAGGGTGTACTTCGGTCTTGTTGAGACCTGTTAATTTTTTAAAAAATCATTTATCCATTTAGCTGATACATTACTGCAATGCAAATTATAGTATTTTATCTGTTTATACAGGTAGATAATTTTAACTGCATTAATTAAACATAAGTACCTTGGTCAAGGGTGAAATAACAGGAGAGGAATTCTAGCCTGGATTTTTGCAGGCAAAAGTTGCAGCTGTAAGTAATACACAGTGTGCTGATTTAAAAATTAAACATTTAGTCTTCATAAATATTTACTGAAATAAAATTTTGAAAAATAATTTTTATTAATTTATTATTTTTGAAAGTAAGTATGAATGTCATGCCCACAACTTCATGCCGATCGGACGCACCTGCAACGCATCAAGGAGACGGGGCATGAAAGGACTGCGCCGACATCCCAGGTCGCGGAACCTCATTCGAGCAATCGCAGCCTCCACGATCGCTTGTGATCATCACAGTTCTCCACGCTTCTTGCTTTCCTGTTTCCCTGTTCCCTCCCGGTACCCCCGTTCTGATCTCCCAGCTCCTGACCTCCTGCGATCGCCTCTTGACCAAGAGTCTGGCTTCTTTCCTCTGGACAATGTTTGCTAATCAGTGACCTCCTGCTTTTTTTTGACTACTCTTTTGCCTGTCCCTTGTTTAGCCATGCAACCAAATAAAAACTTGCACCTGCATTTGGGTCCGATGCCTCTCTTCCTTGTGGCCATGATGACAATGAAAAGTAATCATCTCCACATACAGTGTTCATTCATACTGATGAACACTAAAGAAAACAAATTTTAGCTCTGAAAAAATCAGACACAACTCATGTTGAGGAAAAAATATGTTTTTTTTTTTTATTTCAGCAAGGTCTTTATCTTTTCTCGCTTTTTGGAAAAACTGTAAGGTCCAAAGCAACAAGTCTGTGTGATAGCTCTTATGCCAACACTAGCACACTACCAGCACACAGATAAGTTGCTGTCTTGGATTCAATTGTGAAATTCACTGTAGACTGGTGGAGACTATGTTATATCCTTGTATATAACTATTGCTTTGCTTTGTACAATATTTATCTGATAAACTCTTTATTGCTGCATTGACCTTGCTCTTCCATACTTCTAATGGCTTCCAATTGATTGTTCTCTGTAATATTCGCAATTACTTTGCAGAGTTAATTGAAAAGGGGAGCAATGCTTACTTCTGTAGTACTATTGATTTCTACCTCTTCGAGAATATAAACAGACAAAAGTTGAATTGTTCTGCTCATTTAATTAGTAATTTTGCCAGGAAGTTTGTTTCTGATTATTTGCTGTTTGAAACTGGCTTCAACTTCTGATAGTTTTTTAAAGAATACAACAAGGCAGTTGTCCAGCCATCAACCCCATAGGTTTGAACATTCACATTCATGACTAAGAAAAACTAAAACTCCAACAGAATATGCCTTACAAGCAGAAGAAGCAGTCCCAGGACATGAAAAGCCAAGGGAGTCGAAAACACCAAGGCAGTTGTCCAACCATCAGAGAAAAGGGCTGAAGGTTCACCTTCATGACTTGCAAAATTACTTAAATCACCCCCAGAAGAATACCTCTTAAGAGCAGAAGGACAAATGATGATGGGACATGATGATGCAGTTTGTCCAGCTTTGACCGCAGTGTCCTACTTTGACACAGTCTAAGGATGTGGTGATTACAGTCAATGACAGTTTTGTAATTATTCTGTCAAACACCTGTCTGAAGCTGATACACATCTTACCTGAGTGCTGATGGACGCTGCAATCATTTCTGCACTCATATGGTTGAATCACAGTTGCCTGAGGTCATGTTGGACCTATAGGAGGCTGAGGAGTAAAATAATATAGGAGGACTATACCAAACTCTAGACCTTAGCTACATTTAAATGTATCTTTCACATTTATTGGCCAGGACCAATGTATTGGCCAGGACCAAATTTTCATTTCTGGTGGTCTCTTATGATCCAATAAGAAAATAACACTGTTACCTTGCACATAAGAATTGGATTTGAAAAGTGTTGTCAGACAGATGCTCTGTCATTAAATGTGGAACACTCTAGAAACACAGTATATAATTATATTAATTCATGTGGCTGAATATCTGTTTAAATGCATTGATGTCACTCTGGCTTTTTACAGCAGCTCTGCTTAAGCACCAGTGGATAAACAAACTTATTATCACACATCTGAATGTTCATCTATAATTTACCTTCAGCACTTCTCTTTTCAGTTGAAGTTGTGTATTGAATTTCCAGTTTCATTACTCAGGTTTTTGCTCTTAAAAATGTTCACAAAGCCCATGGGCCTCACTCTATGTTCTTCAATAAATTCACAGATTTTTGCCTTTAAATGAAATTTTGCTGTTATCACAGGGCCTTCAAAACGGGAGAGATAATTTTACATTTTAGTGCAGATGACATCCTTGGGAAAGCCTTTATGTCAATAATGAATATAGTTTTGTTAAGAACATCCAACCTCACAAAAAGAGGCATTCATACATATTAGAGCACTTATGTCTCATGGTCTTAAAATGTAATTGCTCTACAGTCTCTTTTCCTGAATTACCTACTGAGTTTCAATTTAAAATGTGGTCGAAGAAGCTTCTTTTCAAAATGACTCAATTTCTGGCGGATCATGTGGCAAATAAAAGTAATGGTACTCGGTGTAATCCAAACTTGGTTATAAAAGGTGGGTATACAAACAGAATAAAAAAAGACATTTCATAAACGGGTGCTGCTTGAAATGTTTGAATCTTGGAAAACTGGAGCCTTTCAAACAAGTCTCAAAGGAATTAATGAATTTCAGTCATCAAATTCAAAAATTGTTTTTACACCATGGACAGGCATCATTATAAACCTAACAAGTAAGGCTATAAAATTAATTTGACATTATTATGTCAGTTTCAGCTATGAAAGAGTTTCTAGTTTTCTAGCACTTTTGTTCTGCAACTCACTCCAAGTATGTCATCTGCTTCAGCTATGACAATAGCTGAAGTTCCACAATAGCTGAACATATTTATTATCATTTCACAAAGAAGGTGGAAATTATGCCAGCCAGGGTACTTCTGGAAACTGCCCTAAAAGCTTCTTCAGACCTGTCATGTGTTGACTCTTCCAGCTTAAGCTAAATCTAGGCCTTCCCTCCTTATCAGTCTTACCAGTGGAGGCCACATGACACTTGTATATGATGACAGAAACCTAAATTCTTAAACCTTGAGGCCTGCAAGCCCATGAAAACATGAGTTCATGATGGCTGTTGTCCTTGAAATCGGATATGTTTTTTGACAGTAGTTCAACACTGGAAGCTTTGGTATCATAGCATACTAACTGATTTTTAAAATGGGACAGAATTTTCTGGTACCCCTTCTGTTTACAGTTTTGGTAACTACTAACAGTTATATTTGGAATGTATACTGTACATGTAACTTTCTGATAGTTTCTCTGCTTTGCGACCTTTTGACAATAAGTTTTTGTTAGTCTGGACTATATGACGGAAGTCTGAAAGAGAAGAATATAACTCCTGTGCTGTTGTTCTTTCATTGCTTTAGTATGCAACCTCCTGGGTGTAAAATCGTACTGGACCCCCAAGTTAAATCAACCTCATTAAAGGTATAAGTACAAGGGTGTAACCTTTGCCAGATGAAAATAATTTATACCAACTTAAGCTATTATCATCAAAAATCAGATGAACAAAACACAGATTTTCAGAGGCACATAATACTATTTTCAAAAGAAACTCCTGAAGACCTCCAAAGAAAAGCTGTTGAAACCTACTGGTCTCCAGTTAAACAGTCCTTTCTAAGGCTCAGAATCGCAACTAAACTATGGTCAAAAGTATATTCTCAAAATAAGTTGAAACGATGATGAATCTAGTTAAAAAAATTGCTGTCCAGCATTCTCTCAATGAGCAGGGCCTAAAGTCATCCAGGGAGGTTCTTGAATCTTTGCTTCTACTAAAGTCAGTTGTCATGACTGCACAATAAGGAGGACAATGTGCAAAAAGGAATACAGAGAGAGGAGGGAATCAGGAAAGAAACCACTGAAAAAGTATGAAAGACCATCTCCAGTTTCCCTGAAAGCATCTGGATGATTCGCAAGACTGACAGAAGAATGTTCTGTGGATAGATGAATGAAAAATGTACATTTCTGAATAACATGCGGTTGTGTTGTGTTTTTTGTATTTGACAAAAACTAAACATGACCCTGTAGAGTAATAACCTCTTAGCGGGTATAGCTGAGACAAAGACCTGAGCTAAACCCAAGTGTGATGCTGTAGCAGCAAGATTGTAAAAGAGTGGTACTCCAGCACAGTCAGAGGTGAGAGGACATGGGTTTGATCCCTGCTCAGTCTGTGCTGAGTGTGTACGTTCTCCCCATGTTTATATGGGTTTCCTCTGCAGTCCAAAGACAAGCTTTCAAGTGAAGTGGTGACTCTAAATTCCCTGTAGTGTGTGTATGAGCTACAGCGAGTGTTCCCCTGCTGTAAGGATGGCACACTCATTGTAAATAGTGTGGTGCTGTAAATCACTTTAGGTGAATAGGGTGTCTAACACTACATAGTGTTCACTGGAAGGTGCTTTGGAAAAAAGCATCTGGTAAATGAATTATTGTAAATGTATCTAATGTACTTTCGTATTGCTGAATAAGCATTAGTTTTGTGCTATTTGTTTACTTGGAGTTTTTCTATCTTTTAGGTAGCTTATTAGGTTTTGGTTGATAACCAAATGAACACCTGGTATCCTGATGAAAGTCTGACAAGGATGAGTCTTGCTGTAACGTCTGAAGATGGACGAAAAGTAAAATGACCCCAGGTGCAGGGTGTATTTATAAGTGCATGGTGCAAATGGTAAAATACAGTGTACAGGTAAAACAATGAACACAGGACAAGGAAACACACAGTGTATTTGCACAAAGGTGAGAAAGTGAAACACAAATCTGTGAGTTTTCATCACGGAGGTGTGACAAAACACCGGATGCGAACAGTGGACCAGGACTGGAGCACAAAAGGCACGAATAGACAGGACAGACACTCGGGACTGGAACAAAAACACATATGGGACAAAGCGTGGGAAACAGGTAACTGGCAACTGCTAAGAGCACAATGGAAACACTTTTTAAGAATCCACGATTTATCCTCAGCCACTTGCTCCTTTGATACCTCACTAACCACCAGATTGTGAACAGGTGCATGAGTCTGGGCTGGTGGCACTGAATGGCGCCTCCTCTGGCCACTAGGGGTATTGTCCCTGTGGGTCATGACACACCTTTTCAGCAGGGTGAAGGGTTGTAGAAAAAAATCCAGGGACCTGCTCAGCAAAATTAATGTCTGTAGCAGACAGCATCCTGAACTGTAAGGTAAACACTAAATGAATTATAAATAACCTTTAGAAACAGAAATGGACTAATAAAACACAGAGATTTACGAGTCATACGGCAGCAAGAAACATCATCTTGATGAAAGAATGTACTTTTTATAGATTTATTTTTAAAACTGTGGGTTCTTGCAGATGTCATTTACAGTAACAATAATTTTCTCATTCATTTGTATTTTTTAAACCACATTTACATTGGAAAAGATTAATGAAACCTGTGGTCATGAAATATTCCAGCCAACTTGAAGTGTCTGACAAGATCATAGTGATTTGACACCTTGTACAAGACCCCGAAGGAGGTGAGCATGACCATGCCTGGCCTCGTCAGCCATTTTATCACTCATCAGATTAATTGCATCAGTGGATTATGACTCGATCCTGCCAGCACATCAGGCCTGCAGTCATTCTGTCACCCCCAACAAAACTGAGCTCAAGCAGCAGCTGTCAGTGTTAACTAGACAAAGGTTAATGTTAACTGATCAGGATAGGTGAATCAAGATAATGCAGTCCTTTGTTATGTCAGTAATGATTTCAGAATTTTAATTATTGTGACATGGCGGTTACATGGGATTGCAGTATTTTGACCGGAAAAAGTTTTTATAGTTTTTATAAGGGTCACACAGACAGCTGTACAATAGTACTATACTGTATATACTTTAATTTTATGGCCTATAATATCACATTATCATCTGTTAGCGGAAAAAATGACTGAAGTAAAACCTGTTCAGAGGTTTTACACTGTTTGGCATGTTGTCTGAATAATGAAAAATACATTTTGATTTTTAAGCTGTATTCTGTGTTGTAGGGGGGAGTGGTGGCACAGCAGGTTTAGCCAGTGTCCGCTGTGTGGCGGGTCTGGGGATTAAGTCCTGCTTGGGGTGCCTTGCGACGGACTGGCGTCCCGTCCTGGGTGTGTTCCCTCCCCCTTTGGCCTTCCACCCTGTGTTGTTGGGTTGGCTCCAGCTCGCTGCAGCCTCGTTTCGGACAAGCAATTGTTAACAATGGATGGATTTGGTGTTGTAAGCAGAGCCATACAACCTATACTTTAAATCTGACAAATCAGTTTAAGGTGGAAATACAAAAAAAATTTTATATGCAGCTACTCATGTAATGTGTACTGGTTTATATAGTAGTCTCAGACAAAGGGGCTGTACTCTAGAATCACATGTGTGTATCTAGATTGCTCCATCTGTTGCTGTAATGCATTTTCATATTCACTTTCGAGATGAGCATCTGCTAAATAAAGAAAAGTAAATGTAAATGCAAAACACAAAACTTTAAAATTGTTCAGGTTACTTTAACACCTTCTGAAATTAATCATCATGTAGTAATACAACATTTTCAGTCTTTAATGTTACATTATCAGCCGCATTAAACTGGATTGCCAGCTCATTAAACGATATGTTGACATTCTTTATGAATAATGCCATAACAATACTGGAAATTGTCATTCGTCATTGTTGTTTGAGACTGAATCAAACATGTGGGCAGTATGCTTTTCTCCATCACTGAATTGGTTGGAATATTGTTCACTTACATCAACTACTCTACATCAAGCCCATACACAAATCCATTGCATGACAGTGGTGAGCATCAGGACAGTTAGGAGATGGTACCTAGAGGCTAATGAGTCTCTGACGGATTGTGTTAAGTCCATTTATTGACTTTTTCCATTGACTCTCTCCGTAAACTGCATGGGGAGGACATAAATGAACTGACTGACTGTGTGATGATATTATTATTATTATTATTAACCACACCCACACCCACACACACACACACACACACCGCTTGTCCCGGCGAACCGGAGCCTAACCCGGCAACACAGGGCGCAAGGCTGGAGGGGGAGGGGAAACACCCAGGACGGGATGCCAGTCTGTCACAAGGCACCCCAAGCAGGACTCGAGCCCCAGACCCACCAGAGAGCAGGACCCGGCCAAACCCGCTGTGCCACCGCACCCTCCATGCTGAAATCAGAAAGAAAAATAACTGGGTGTATTTAATAGAGAAAAGAAGGAAGACTGAGTCACTGAGGTAACTTTAAAACATCATCTATAAAAAAAACAATTTTTATGACAGCATGCACTATATTTTGTGAGAGGTTCTGCATACACTGTGAAACCTACCTTCTGCTGTCACCCCAATATAGCACCTTCCATAACCCAGAATTAGTATTCATGAGTTATGTCAAAAGAACTGCAGTATGCAGTGATAAATTGCATTTTTATGTGCATTATATAAAATTATTATTCATTAACTAATTTTAAAATTAGTTATATCATTATAAAATGCAGTAATGTCCTCCTCAGTCTTAATAATAGCCTTCAATGCTTTCCAACTTATTGCTTTCATTACTGCAACACACTAATGAAATGTAATGGAAAGTAATGGTCTGTAAGGTAAAAACATCCTGAGCTACATTCCAAATCTTGTGGCAAGAAGAAAGTCCTGACACATTTCCTAGAAATAAATATCGTAATATAAATGTTAATATAGCCGTCAGTACATATTGTTCCAATAAATTCTTATGTGGCACCATTTTCTTGATTTACATGTTTACTGAATGACCACTACATGGAAAGTAAACACATGTTAGTTGTTTACTTTGACGTATAGGCTATTTGACACAGTAAATAAGTCCAAAGGATATACTGAAGAGTATTGAAAGTTTGTTACATTTAGAGCTGATGTCCATTGTTTACAAGATACATGACAGTACGGTCCCAAAATCCCTAAGCACAACAAATATTCAGCCTACACAGAAGTCTGATATGATTCTCCACTTCAGAAAAAGATCCCGTGTGGACAATGCAAATCGAAAGAAATTAATCCTAGATGTGACATGTAACATTCTGTGATATGCTGTGGGACTCAGTAATAAACCCAAGCTCTTAACTTATGAAAAGACTGTGACACAGTAAGTCATCCTCAAACAAGCCAGTAGAGCAGAAGTCTTTTCATCTGTATAATAATTCATAATCATTTTAATAATGGAGTTGCAAGGAAGTCTCTGCTTTAAGAAGCAGGATAAACTTTTTTAATACCTCTGGCAGGTTTATTCCATTAAAAGACAGTGTTTTCGATAAGGAAGAGAGGGAGACATAATGTCTGTGTGGGTCAACTTCCAAGAAAGCGTGACGACCAGAAATTTAGTTTACAAAAGGCAGACTTAATACGCTTATCCAGAGTGTCTTACATAGTATACATATTAGAGTGAGCGAAGTTCACATCTGGTGTGACTAATACTGTTTTTGAGTTGATTTATTCATGTTCAAGAATAAGCTGCGTCAAAGGCTTTGCTAAAATTGAGGGGGCTCCAGAGTGAAAATTGAGCCGTAGTGAAAGGAGGGATGCCTAGTGATCTGGACAGCATGAAATTCAAATGAGGGTACCCGCTTGGGCAAGAGCACTGGGCTGGAGGAATTGCCAGGAGCGAAGAGTAAAGGTGCAGCAGAGCCTACAACAGCCACGCTCCCTGGGAGGACTGAACGAGACGACACATGAGCTGAGGTGTGGAGGAGCGACTGTCACAGGGTCCCATCTGCATTGTGCTAGTACTGACTTCCGGCCAGTGGTGCAAGTGATGGAGCTCTAGGTTTGAGCCAGCAATTAGGAAGCCAGGTTAGCATCTCCAGAGAAAAGTACAAGGAAGTGAAAGTAGATGTTGTAGGTTTGCAAGGGGGGTACTGGCAACAAATGGCTCAAGGATGCAGGATTGGGCTGAGAAGATATATAAATGCCAGGGGCAATTCTCTAGTCCCTCCCGGCATTATCATGAGGGCTGTTGAGTATGCCGAGTTGAATAGTTTTTATTAAGAGACAGAGTACACTGTATGAAAATAGTTAGACAACCACACCTCATGAAGATGGGAGTTACAACCAGACAGATGACAAGAATATTTTAATTGAAAGACTGGAATTAATTTTACTCTTAATGAAAATTTTGGTAATACCTTTTCAGTAGATTTGTATACATTAACTGACAGTGATTTTACCATGCTAATACTCTTGAATCTTCTGTTAAGCCAATTTGTGTCCAAGCAATTTTGGTTTTAGAGAATTTTGTGGAAAATATGTGATTGTATTGCAATATAAGTGAAGATAACAGATTTTTTTTTGGGGGGGGATATGTACAATTATGGTGTTTTATGAGGTCAAAATGAGGAAATGGAGTTAGTGTGAGGCGTGCATGTTACAGGGAACAGACAAGGCTAAGCACACAGGGTTGGAGAAAGGGTGATGGAAAAGGTACTCCAAGCATTCATTTTCACAAAGAAATAGAATATATTATGGGAGTTTTGACTCAGGCATGTGGGCAGTTTTCTTACAAGCTTCATCCTCCAGTGAACTGAAGTCTGAAAAGGGGAAAATCATTGTGGTCAAACTGGTGAACCCTGGGCTTGTAGGTAGAGTTTTCTGTGATAATTACCTCTTTCAATGAGACAGAAGGATAAGCGTTATGAAATAGCAGCAAAGTTTTCTTCATTGATGGTCTTCAAGACCATACACTGTCATTATGAACCCCCACCCCCTAGCACACACTCACACTCCACAAGCTTTCATTAGCCATTCTTCATTAGACCAAGCAAAAGAATTATCCTAAATTAAATACACTGCATATTGTTGAGGTTTTTCTTTCAAGCAGACATCACAGTGCAAAGCAATGCCCTATGGAGCAACTGTAATAGGATTTTCAGGATCAAAGAGAAGATGATGAGTGCTGAATTCTTATAGCACTACACAGAAGAATCTGACAAAAAACTTTCTGGAAATGGACAATTTCTGTGTTTTTGTCTGCATAAAATCACAACAAACTCCACTCTTGAGTTAAACTGACATCACTTGTCCTCTGCTTTTGTGTACTTTGAAGGAGACCCAAGTATGGGTGCATCTATTCACCCATACACCTGCATTTCATCAGCTTGACCCAGATGTGTGCTGATTCCCATGTATAAGGATGTACCCTGCTTAAAACTCCTTGCTTTCATCAGGTGTTTTTCAGCTGTTTAAATATAGAAAGTTTCGGTTTCCCAGTTCAAATGCACACCATAGCTTTCCTTATTATGCAGATTAGCTTCCACATTTTACAGGTAAAAGTGAAAACCCAGGCAGCAATTATTGAGACAACAAATTTTATTGCCTCACCCCCGAATAAATTGATAGAGACCATTTGCTTGGATGTAGTGTTTAAAACTGAATTGCATGGAAAGAAACATATATGATAGAGGAGAAGAGCTTGCTCAGTGGGAAGAAGCACTGGACTTCTAACATGAAGAAATACAGAACATATGGCAGAAACACACTTTCTCCAGTTTTGAAACTCCAGTTTCGTGACAATTGCCTTGGATATGTGTCTTTTTTTTCATTTTAAAATCTGTGAAGTTAGCTCCCACAGAAACATTGGAAAGTCTGAGTCAATGGAAAAGGTCAACTCTAAAAAGACTAGTGACGCATCCTGGTTAATAACTGCTGAATCATGTTGTGAAGTGAATGTAGCTCTCAGTATTAGAAAACAACATGGTACAAAGAACAGCATAAACTTATCCTATAATCTATAACAAACTCCTCCCACTTAACAGAGACTCATGTAGTTTTACCGAATGTCTAAAGACAGTGTTGGAAAATTTCAGTAGAATGGGCTAAATGAGATCAAAGCAACAATCACATTTAGCAAATAAGTTGTCCCCCCTAAAAGATTGCTTATACTGAGCTAGGGATTGTGAAAAAAGAAATGCAAAATCCTTCTTATCTCGGCAGACATTATCTAATTCACATCCCCGTCACCCATAAGTTGTGCATCTTGAATTAAACAAGCCTCAATGAAATTCTAATTGTTGTGCACACATTCGGGTGCCTATCCATTCTTCTTACCATATATTAAGATAAGGTAAATACTTCTGAATCCAGAGACCTGTCGAAAAAAAAAAAAAAAATCACATCTAATTTTGCAAACAATTCAATATAATTAATGGATGTAAAATGAGCCTCACTCAACATTTCCATTTATTCATAGTGGAGGGTTTGTTATTACGGCATAGTTTAATTAGTTCATATCCAAACTGAGTAAAAATTTCACATTTTAAACTAATTATTGGTGAGTTTTTATTATTTACAATTACTACAATCTGTTGTATTGGCATCTACAACAGTAGCTTTAACTTGCAAAATATATGGGAGGATGACAGTCTACGGATTTGTTTACATTCCGGTATGCAGTGTCACATGAATAAACAAGAATAACAAGAATATTTAGGGACAAATATATTGTCTAATTTTTATTTCAAAAGTGAGTTTTTACTGGTGTATTTTTTTTAAATATCACCGTAAATAAAGGGTTATTATGATATTTATTCTTTGCATTCTTGTATTTATTACACAGAAGGATGCCCGATTTGAATGGATAAATGTTAAAAAACACTATCCCTTGACATATTCTTTTTTTGCTATACAAAAATGCTAGAATAGTTATACTTATTTTTTAATTTATTTTCATAGAATGAAGTTGCCAGTTTCTAATGTGATCCATTACTCTGTTGCATAAATGCCATCACACGAAAGTGTGAAACACTGTAAATAGGTGTGAAATATCTGTAACAACCTTGGCAATTGTTGTAGAAATAATAATAATAATACTGTAATAAGTAGAAGTAAAAAAAACATTTTTTTTCCCTTGTCACTTTTAGCCTTTACTTGAAACTGAAAACATCATGTTGCCTTTGCAAAATATATCTTACACTGTCATTTTATGTACTGTATTCTGGCTGAGGTTAGTATAACAGAGTATTTTTCAATACTGAAGTATTTTGAGGAAAATTACACTCCAGTTACTCTTGCCAATGTATTTATTTATTGATGTATTTTAGAGTAGCTTTGATTAAGCAGTACTCTCGGCTACATTGTCTGGCTGGCTTTGTAGAGGATTAGTCGGCATACAGTAGCAAAAGCTTTCAGCTTGCTTTTGTGTGCCAGGCAAGCCAAGTAATTCATTCCGCTATTTCCTGCTCAACATGCTTTGCTGATACAGACACGTCCTTCCCAATTTAGCTGATTAGCACTGAGACTGTCTCTTGGCAAGCATTCCAAAAGAAGTCATATAAAAAGGAAATGCAGTTTAGCAGCTGTCACCTTAGCGGGTTGCAAAGCTTTTAAGGGGAAGCTGAGCTCTGTAATGTTAGGCTCATCTGAGTTAGAAACATATGCTTGTACTCACTAGGTTTTTTTCAAGGTTGTTTTTTTTTTTTTTCTCTCCTTGGATTCATTTATTCTTGTTCATATTCCACCTTTAAGTCAAGAGAAGAGCCCTAGTTTCTAATTGCGTGCAGAGATGTTAGCACACTAGCAGCAATTTTGTATAGATGTAAAGGTGCAAAGAGAAATCAACAAGAAAGTGTCTGTGTTTGTTAAAAAGTTACTGGCACACTGGAGCTGTCAACTGTTATGTCCAATGTCATTTAAAGATATTCTCAAAATTAGATGAGGCCTCAAAAACACAACCATGGTGAGAATTAAGACAAATCACTTCATCTGCATTGTTATATTCACAATGTGTACTACTGTGTTTATTTTGTAGTCAATAGCTGTCCTCAGAACACAAAAGTAGTTGGTTTGTAGCATTTACATAAAATCTGGGCTAAAAGGGCTGTTGTTGTTTGCTTATTATATACAATGTACAGTATCATAAGTGGAAACAAGGGTCAGTTGTAAATGGTGCACAGAAATAATGCTACCCTCTGTGAAAGATCTGGTTAAGAAAAGAACAGTTAAGGTATGATTATAATTTCTGATTAACATAATTTCCAGAAGTTTACAGGTACAAGTTACAGTAACACAGTCTCATGTCTTCAACTTGTAATGGAAAGAAAAAGGAAAAATCTGAATGTGACAGATTAGTGCTGACTTTTGGGGACATGAGACAGCATTTAAAAATATTCAACAGTTCTTCGTGCTAGGGGGTTGATCTGAGAATTTGTTTCAGAATTTGAAGTGGAAGAAATAACATTAACACCACACTGGTTAAGCCGTAATTCTTTATTTAATAATGCAGCAGCAGGGACATACCAGCCCAATGCAAAGTTCTTTGAAAATTCCCTCACTAAATTCCTTCCTTTATAATATAGCAAAAAACAAACATCACTGATAACACATGTGCTTGATTCTTATGACCTGATACTTTTCCATTAAAATGCACACTCTACCTTCTCTAATGTCTGCAGTTATCTTAAGCTTTGCAAATAAATAAAAGAGTGGAAACGTCATGACTACTCTGGTATGGTAAACAGCACCTTCTACGTATAATGGCAGCACACTGAAAACACCTGCTGGAGCTCTTAATTGCAAAAAAAAAAAAAAAACATAACATTAGAAGTTTAGGTCCAAAGATATAATCCTCAGTAATGTTTCTAAAACACATAAAAAGGTTATATGTGCATTAATGTATGGGCAGAGGGGGCGCGGTGGTGCAGTGGGTTGGACCAGGTCCTACTCTCCAGTGGGTCTGGGGTTCGAGTCCCGCTTGGGGTGCCTTGCGGCGGACTGGCGTCCCGTCCTGGGTGTGTCCCCTCCCCCTCCGGCCTTACGCCCTGTGTTGCCGGGTAGGCTCCGGTTCCCCGTGACCCCGTATGGGACAAGCGGTTCTGAAAATGTGTGTGTGTGTGTGTATGGGCAGATGTATGAGCTTATTAATGCTATCACAGATCACTCATGAGGGCGTTTAAAACATTATGCAGAACACTATGTGTGCATTTTTAGAACAGATCTCAGCAATTTCAAATGGTAAAGTATTCTCAACAGAATGCCCTATGTCTGAACTCTGGTAAAAGGCAACAGGACCTTCCAACAGCTTTCTTGCAGTCTTGAAAGAGGAACCTCAACCTTAAGTTTAACCATATTCAAGACTATTTCTCCAAGTAGTGTCTCATCTTAACACAGACAAAAAACAACTTAATCGTTCAAGTAGTCTAACCACGTCAAGGACAGAATGTCCTCGAACGTCCCCTAGTTTCACTCTGTTCAGTAACTGAGAGTTAAAGAAATATACAGTAATAAAGAGAAGAATAACAATAAACAGAAGAATAAAACTGCACTTTTCCATGTTGGGTTGATCTATTTTCTGTCTAATCAGTGCTCACACAATATATTCTGTTGTACCATCCTTGATTCAGGTTGCCACAATACATTGGTTTTCTGTAATTACTTGTCTGGTTGGGATTGTGGTGACCTGGGGCTAAACTCAAGAAACAGAGGACACCACACTGGCTAAAACCACTTGTCCCGAGCAGGGGCGTGGCAAGCCAGAGCCTAACCTGGCAACACAGGGCACAAGGCTGGAGGGGAAGGGGACACCCAGGACGGGACGCCAGTGTGTCGCAAGGCACCCCAAGCAGGACTTGAACCCCAGACCCACCAGAGAGCAGTCAGAGGCCAAACCCACTGTGCCATCACACCCCCTGTCAGAGGGTACTACTGTACTGAAAATCTAAGAACCTCAAATAAGCACAAGCAAACCCACAAAAACCCTGGGAGTACATGCAAATGACACACAGAGGTGGTGCCATAGCTCTACAGATGGTATTGTCAACACTCAGCTACAAGCCTGTGTGTTATGACAGTTAGCCCAACAAATTACAAAAAAAAAAAATCTTTAAATCAACACACTGTACTTGTTTTAACAAGTTCTGTCATATCATCCTTCCTTGCAGTAGACTGGAATCCTGTGTACTCTGGCTAGTCTAATAGATTGTGCTTCCAGAGAAGTCTCCAGGCCATCATGACTGCCCTGGGTATGTGGTTAACGATACGAAATGAGTAAGTCAGCATAATACCAACCATTGCAACGAGAAACACTGAAAATATGTCTAAAAATTGCATTTAAGTGATTACATTTACATAACGTTTGAAAAACGCAAAATATTACATAATAATAATAACAATAATAATAATAATAATAATATAGTAAATCTAGAACAATATTTCAATTATATCATATTATTATATTATAATGTGCCAATTATTATTATTGTTATTAATATTACTGTTTCAATCAATTATATCAGTTTAAAAAGACAAGGAATTTCAGATATGAAACCAGAAAGCAGATGCTCTGAAGAGCTGTTTGTGTCAAGAATGATAGTAACACCTCCGGTATGTTGTCCATTAATTACACTGACAATATATGCAATAAATAAACATAGAGGACAGCAGGCCATCTGTCCTAATTAGTCATGCTGGGAATGTAGTCAGTTTCTGACAACCACTGCAAAGCAATGCTTATCATGAATAACAAAAAATGTGATTTATCAATGTGCTTTATTACAGTTAATGAGTAACTATATGGCATGAAACGATACAACACTGACTGCAGTAGTACACACGAAATATCACAGTTTCATCCTTTGGAATGAATTCTGCTGGTCTGTGGGAAGGTAACTTCCCCCTTTCTCTGATTCTGCCTCTTCCACTGCAGAGAAATGCAACAGCAATTTGAGAGCCTGAAATATGCAATGCTGAGGCCTGTTGATGATTCAGATCCTCATCTATTAGCTGTGGGCTGGTATGCAGCTATTCTAGATAGAAGCACTGAAGCCGAGCTCAAAAACCTGGTATTTGCTTCGTACAAAATATAACAATCGCTCAAATAGGAAATTTTGGATCTGCATCTATCGCTGCAAAAAAGGCTGTGAGAAGTGTCTGCCAGCGTATTCTTTTTGGAAAGTAACGGTAAATCTGTTGTGTAGTAATGACACGTCTCATGGAAAAAAGTAGTCTTACTCTTCTGAAGGAAATAAACCTGACTTCTAGTCACTTTGAGGAGGAAGAAAAATTGCTCCTTTCCAATCATAAAAGTCATGCAGAGTAGTTAGTTCTGAATGACATGTCAAAAAGAAAATAAAAGATCGTTTCTTTTGCCTTTTAAGAAAAAAAATCCATGCAATGTAATTGCAATGATAAAAATAATACCTGAATAAATCCAGAGCAATTTCCAGAATAATAAAAAAAATTACTTTTTCTTTTTTCTTATTTTACACTGTTAACACGCCATTGCTTTTTTACTCTTAAAATTTAATTATGACTTTCATCTGTTTTATCTCAACAATTGCCTTTACATGCCATACAGAATAGGCAGAAATACAAACAACCTGAAGGTTTTACTGACAACTCAGACTCCAAAACAAATTCCTGTTTTTTATTTCTTCTACAAAATCATGTCAAAGCTTCACAGCAGAATAAAGTACTCATTAATATTTATAAAGAAATTACTCAACCACACAAAGTTTTTTTGATGGATCAGAAATTGATGCAACAGAACTATAATCTATCTTAAATTTTAAAGATTTTTTTTTTTGAAAAGACAATGTGAAACCATTTGCTATTTTATTTTGTAATTTTCAGTGAATTATGAAAAGAAGGGTTCCAGTCACAATAAGATTTGTTCTTGCAAGTTTATTAATATAACAAGTAAAAAAGAATGGGATTTATCTAGTTAGAGCCTGACTATGTGACAGTCAAACCCAAGTAGATTAAAAAGAGAACTATGGCTACTGTTAGTGTGGTTGTGGCCTCTAGATATTGATAATTGAATTACAAATAAAATGTTATTACAAACAACATTTTATTAGAAAAAAATTTTGCATTCTGTTTTCCAACAACCATATTTTATTACATACTTCTTGGCAAAACTTTTAAGATTCAAGCTGTGATGTAAGGTGAGTCTTCAGCTTCTTGAGTTTTACTGGGTTTAAATGTCAGCCCTAAACAGCTTTGTACTACCAGTACAATTGAAAGGAGCAGGGCTTATTTTGCCAACAAAAAGCAACAATAGAAAAGCAGAGTCTTGACTTCAGAAATAGCAAAACAAACTGGTGCCTGACTTGACCTCCATAGACTTTGGGTGGCGAGTGTAATTTTTAATAGGCACAAGATGCCTTCAGTCTTCATTGTTCCAAGGTTTGTCACTGTTCATAATTTGTCTGTTCTTGACATCTTTCTTCTAAAGAAAGGTAGAAAGAGGAAACTCACTATATATATAGATATACATATATACATATATATGTATATATGTAGTTGTATACAATAAAAGTTGTAAATAATATGTATATTATTGTAAAATTAATAATATATATATATATATACACATACACACACACACACTTTCTGAACCGCTTCTCCCATACGGGGTCACGGGGAACCGGAGCCTAACCCGACAACTCAGGGCGTAAGGCTGAAGGGGGAAGGGACACACCCAGGACAGGACGCCAGTCCATCGCAAGGCACCCCAAGCAGGACTCGAACCCCAGACCCACTGGAGAGCAGGACCCAGCCAAACCCACTGAACCCCCCCATATATAATTAGACAAGCTTATTTAATATCTTAATTTGATAATATATTGATTTACCTGCAAAACAGAAAAGAAGGTAAGAAAAAAGGTGGGGAAGTCGAAAAAACAAAAAAACAACTATGTAAAAAAGCGATACAGGTTAAGGTAGCCTTGGACAATACTGTTATTAGACTTAGAATTGTCCATTTCTCAGTAAAAAAATAATTAATGCCCAGGTATAGGTAAAGTTCCATCGGCAAAGTTGTCTTTGTAAGAAATGATTGACTTACAATGTACATTCATCGTATGTTTAAGATTTATGTGATTGTAATACAGAATAAACAATGAAACTGTTCCTTTGTGCTTTTTCTTTACGTTACACACTGGATTTGATATAATGCAAGGAAAATATTGCCGGTTAGAGACCTAGAACAACACCCTCCAGCTCAGCTTACATTAGGTCATAATTTAGTAAGAGTGTAGTTAGACAAAAAAATTCCAAAGTATACTGTATCCTATTATGCTGCTTCTCCAGATGTCCTTTGAAACCCAAATTAGCTGTCATGCAAATTGCTGGATCACTTTGCACCCTTCAGAAATGTCTATGAACTCTCTATAAGGACCAAATGAAAGTGTTATATTCTAACGAGCCTAATTTGACGTGAAGTGGATGTTCACGTTGAATCATGAGGTGGCAATTAACTTACGGGAGCCTGCCAGCTGGAGCCTGGCCTTAAATGAAAAGTCCATTTGACAGAAATCTGAGCCATGTCCTTAGAATAAAAACAAAAAACCCAGCAAAGAGTGTTATTCAGAACCCACGCCACTCGAGCACAACTGGATCTTAGAGGAAAACAACATTTATTCTCGACAAGGTGAAATGGCAGCTCAGGCTACTCCATTCCTTCTTTTTCAGTGCACTTGAACTCTTGGTTTGTACAATCCTTCTGCTGGAGATTGAACATACTGTAGCTGCACAATAATAAAATTAAAAAATGGATGATGCCACACTGGTACCACAGTCCATTACTTGCAAGGCAATTTCCATGGCACACGTGTAAGCAAGAATACAGTCTCCTTCTTTCTTTTTATTTTATTCTACGTGGATAGCAAAGAAACATCTGCACAGATCTCTGCTTTGTATGATTAATAAAAAGCAGAAAGAGTCTCATCATGAAATCCACAGACAGGGCAGGTGTGCAATGCTTTTCTGTGTAGTTACAATCAGGCAAACAGATCCTAAAGACACACAATTATGGTCATTTCAAGTATCAGATACTTCATACAGGCTTGGAACTGTTGCTGCTTGACTGGTTTTATTCATTAGTCCAACCCTACATCCCATTCACCAGATAAATAGCTGTGGGGTAGAAGAGATTTCTTTTTTTGATGAAACATCTGAAAACTTTGAGCAAATTGAAGGAATGGATTTTTGTCTTATGCCTTCTGGTGATGGTAAAAAGAAAGCTTCTATAACAGCAAATACCATTGCCTCGAATAGTGGTGTGTGTGTAGACATACATACATGCAGAGAGAGAGAGAGAGAGAGAGAGAGAGAGAGAGAGAGAGAGAGAGAGAGAGAGAGAGAGAGAGAGAGAAAAGCTGGCACAGTGGTGGAATGAGAAGTGCTATGTGGTATGTAAGAATATGGGTTCCATCCCTGTTCAGTCTGTCCTCTGGGTGTGTTCTGGTTTCTTCTCACTGTCCAAAGACTTGCAGTTCAGGTGAATTGGTGATGCTTAACTGCTTGTAGTGTGTGTGGCTACCCTGTGATGGACTGGTGTCCTGTCCTGGTGTACCACCCTTGGATGCAATGCTTGCTCCAGATCACTCTGACCCTGCTCAGAACAAGTGGTTATTAGATGGGTGGCTTATTAAAACCCCTCAACCTTTCCATTTTGGTAAGAACTGAATAATGAAAAATAATAAAAAAGTAGTGTCAATATTGGCAAGCAGTAATGAAAAATATCTTAGGAAATATTTCACAAGAGAAAATGTGAGATTAAAGGGTTGGTTATTTAATGAATGGGAATAGCGTTATTACTACAATATTATTGTGACTTGGTACTGTTGAGTCTGCAGTTAGTAAACAATGAAAGAATCTAAAGAATGACAGAATGAGACTAGTACAGCTTTACATTACAGTAAGTTCTACATTTTCAACCTGGCTAGTTAAGCTTCAGTTTGGATTTGCTTTTCCCCCAATGTGCTTTCCTCCCCATGTGATACTGATCTCCCACAGGTAATCTTCTATAGACATAGAGTGGACATCGAATTGGTTACTTCCCTTGCATATCACTTGCCTTTCTTTATATAGCTCTACCAACCCAAGGCAACATAATTAATTGAAATTGACTGCCAAGATATATATATTTCATTGGTATGAAATGAATCAGTAAAATTACTTTTGGAAGATCATAATAAATAGCAAGAGTTGAGATTTTGCATGAACAGCTGCGGAGGATGGATGAAAAACTTGGAAGATATGAAGAAGGTATAAACACAGAGGGTACAAGGGCCACAAAACATATTTAAATCAGTATAATATACTAAAGATACATATAAGGGCATTTTTGAGACATACATACACAAAATGAAACTCAAATTTGGAGCCATATCTCCAAGTACAAGTGCAAAAATTTGGACTACATTTACTTTAATTTTATTTTGTTGTATTCATTTCAGTTTTAAAACAAAAATTTCTAACTACAATCCAGAGACTGAGACTTACGAAATAGAAATAAAATCAAAAAACAATAAGGGGAGAATAAATTATTTAATAAATAATTCAGCATACAGAAGACATATATTTGGCTCAGGTCTATGTACTGCACATGAATAAGTCCAGTATAAACCCCTTTTGTTCTTCCCATGGCTGGATAGAATAACTTCAACCTTGGAAACAATCTACTCTTTTGGGCTGTAAGGGATTAAGGAAGGAAGGACAAATGCTGAAAGGACACAAAGGAGGTACAAAGAAGGGAAAGCCTTCCACTCGAAGCAGACCTGAACAGGTCATTGTAGCCTGTATTCTGTCTTTCAGACATGTGCTGGCCCTACGCACTAGAGTCCCTAGAGCTCCAGCAGGTGGAGAATCTGGGGTGCAAAGGGGATGTTAAGAAGGGTCTCCATGTACTGATTACTTGTCATATAGAGCACTGCATACTTTCTACCCCCCCCTCCCTGACACTGCCGAGAATAATTACACAGGCAACTCCCCATGGAGGCCCTGGGAAATTGCTGAAAGGTCTATTTCAGCATCCAGTGATTCCAGTGACCTGCTAGTGTGCAAAAACACACAAACACATAGAATATGGGTAATACTCATTTCAAAAGAAAAAAAAAAGATAGAAAATCCCTATTTGATTTCCTTCAGAATATTTTGGGCTTCCAGCCTGATGTAACTGTTCTCCGTTAGGGGTGTTGCCAAACATCCATATTTCAGTGTGTTCCTGTGTTATGGTTCTAGGCAATTCTTTTAGTATAATATAGCAAAACAACAAATACTCAGTTTTCTGTTGTTATTAGAAATAGTATAGGCTTTACACGATGGCATAAACTGCATTTGCTGCTTCTGGTAAGACTAATAATCTTTAGCAAATTTCTTATTTGGCTTTGATAAGAAGTTGGAAACTACTTTAACTTATTATTTACAATTACGTTTAATAGCTCACTGTCACACACCGCATTCTCTGGTAGCCAATTCTTTACTTGAATTGTTAATATTTTACATTTATTAATTTATCTGTTGCTTTTTTCCAAAGCAACCTACAATTATTTACTCATTTATACAGCTGGATAATTCTACTACAGCAATTTAGGATATGCACCTTATTCATTGGAATATACTACAGCAATAGGGGAGATCTGGGCCAATAACCTTTGGATCAAAAGGCAGGAACACTAATAACTACAGTATCTGCTGCCTCTTTAAATATTGTAATAACTTTTATGAAAATATTTTTACTTTTGAAGCCATTTAAAAACTTGAACATTTACTTTAATGTATAATTATTTACATGCACTGAATGTGAATGAATGTGCTTCCCAATGGCTGAGCGATAGGGACCAGAGCCGATGTGACTTTTCTGTAATGGTTTGGCCTGGACTGTGTTAAGTTCTCAACCTCCATTACCCCTTGTTTTTTACTTTCACCTCATAATTTCTGTAAACTTGTCCATTTGGACTGTTGTTATGGCGTCGATTTGTTTGGTGAAATTTAATTCACTTTCTTTGTTTTCTTATATCTTTTGTCTTTACTGTTCTGTTTTTTGTAGTAAAGGTTAACTTAGTACATAATCATTCAATGTGATATGCATGCATGCTTTGTATTCGTGTTATTTAAGTGTCCTGCCGGTTTTATATTCATTTGGATAATGGTGCCAGGTAAACTGCAAATAAAAAATATACATAAAAATATTTGTTACTATAAATTATTTGTTTAAGGCAGTGAAGAGTGTAGTGTTTAGAGTCTCTCCTGCTATGAAAATACTTTTGCTGGACTCTGTGACCTATGACAAAAGCCATGTAACTTACATTTACTTGTTTAGCAGACATTTTCCTCCAAGGCAACTTACAATGTTAAGGTCTTTACAAAGATTAACCCATTTACACATCTGAGTAATTTTTACTGGATCTCTTCAGGGATTGTACCTTACTCATCGGTACTACAGCTGTAGGGGGATTTCAATTTGAGTTCTTGGAGTCCAAATGCTGCAGCTCTAACCGCTATGCTACCTGCTGCCCTTCTGAATAACATCATTGCCTCAATATTTTTCAGTGCAACCAGTAAAGTGGGTTTTTTGATCACCTTCCAGAGTTGGGAATTATCAAGAGCTTGGAAGCATTTTGGGCTGAACTGTAGCTCTCAGGGCCCTGCTTTCAAAACTGATGACTGTGGTGATATGAACTATATCATGAGAAAAAAAGCTGACAGTATTTCAGGAAAAGCTCATGATAAAATACAAAAATGATAAGGTGTGCAGTACCACTGAATTACTTTGCTTTAGAAGAATCCATTCAGTGAAGCAAACGGTAAAATAACAAGATAGTAGCAGAAAAAATAGTTGAAAAACAGACTGATGAGCTATATTTCAGTAGCTGTGTACTTTTGACTTAAGTCTAATGGTCATCTAGCATCATAAAGAATAAATTAAAAACCAAACCATGCCACTATCATAAATATAGCTTTTATGTACTACTTTCAGGGTAAGATCACCAAAATAAATCTTTACTACAGACTTTGAAGGGAATGTGTCATAACAAAAAACCTATATTCACATATAAATTCAAATCAGGATTCGGCAAATCAGGACATTATGAAAGGGAGATTAAGCATACAATTCAGCAAGAGTACTATTCAGTCAGGCCTCAAACTCTCTTATATTCCATTTGATTCGTCTACAGAAGCCCAAGTGTGTTGAAGGCAATGCTTTATCAGTGCCTCAAGAGCCACAAATGGATGGACCAGACCATTTACATGTTGTCATATTCAGTCAGCAAATTTCAGCATATACAGGTTTAAGAGTAAACTATTGCGGACCTTCTGCCACAGAGCTTTGCCACAGATCTCAGGTATTTGCACGAAAACAGAATAATACTGAACAGCAGCATTGAGTTACACAAAGAAAATGCTGGAAAGAAAATTCAAAAAATGATATGGTGGAACACATTGTACAGCAGGCTCCACTGAATATGCCATCCTGTGCTCTTCAAACTGACACAGCTACTGACTCCAACACTTGAGGACAGAAAATGGAACGCATGCAGACGGAAGGCCCTTCTAAAGGAGATGAGAGTCGCAAAGCCAAAGGTAACCACATTTAATCAATAACATTTTTTGGTTTTAACGAAGAGCAAAAGGAGCCTGGTCTTTTGATCATGCAGAAATATGACATAACATTTATCAGGAGACAGGAGTGCACACCCCTTTTTACACAACAGTGAAACCAATATAAACAACAACAACAATAATATTATTATTATTATAGATAATTTTTATATTATTATTATTATTATTATTATTATTAGTTAATAATAATCACTAGTCTCTTTCAAGACTAGTGACAATTCACTTTTTTTATAAAACATCATCATGAAACATCTGGCTGTTCTGTAAAGACTCATGACAGTCAACCAATCACTGTACTCTATATTTAGGCCGGAGCTGAATTACATTGTAAATTTTGCAAGTGGCCCGATATAAAAAACCTAAAAATGTAATTTGTCAGTTTAAACAAAGGGTTCATGCATTGTTTATGTTACTTAACTTTATTCAGCAAAAATTTTTCTGCAAAGCAACTTCCAGTGAACTCTACATAGTGTTATCAGCACACAGACATTATTCACCAAGGTGACTTACACTGCTAGATACACTACTTACACTGGGTCACTCATCCATACATCAGTGGAACACACTCTCTCTGTCATTCACACACCATGGGTAATCATGAACAGCATGTCTTTGGACTGTAGCAGGAAACCCACACAGGGAGAACATGCAAACTCCACATAAACTGAATAAGGGACAAACCCACATCCTCTCACCCTACCCAGGCACTGTAAGACAGCAGCACTACTTGTTGTGCCACTGTGCCAGGTGTAGTTGTAACATTCTGATCACTCCATGCACCCTTTTTTCTCCATATTTTTGCTGTCTCTCTTTCAGCGTTACTCATTTAGTTTTCTATACTAGGGCCCCAGCATAAACTTATCAAATAATTTCACCAGAAATTCATTGCAAAAAAAAAAAAAAAATCATTCCTTTACCTTTAGCTCTTTTGAAAGAGTGGATAAGGATGCTATAATGTGTCTTTTTTGCAGCACAAGTCAAAATTGACTATTTGCTGTACTGTTCAGTTCTTTTCCAGGCAAACAGAATGAATTAAAAGGAAATAAAAAACAGGACTACAAGTGTTTCTGCCTCTTCTGTAACACATGAGCGTCATAGTCATTATGTGCATCAACTTCAACAATGCTGCATAACACACATGACAGTCCTGAAATCAATGCATTTGTAGTGTAGCTGCCAATATCCAGACACTTCTGCAAGTATTAATTTAATTAAAACACACATAAGCTGTTTAATTAGTAGAACCACCACCTTCAATAACAACAATATAACTCAAAATAAACTGCACTGATACCAGCACAGAAGGGGCTGTTGTGGTGAGGTGGGCTCGGCTGGGTCCTGGTCTCCAGCAGGTCTGGAGTTCGAGTCCTGCTTGGGTTGCTTTGTGATGGACTGGCATCCCACCTTGGGTGTGTCTCCTCCCCCTCCAGCCCTGCACCTTGTGCTTCCTGAGTGGGTTCTGGTTTGCTGCGACTCTACTCGAAACAAGTGGTTTCAGACCGTGTGTGTGTGTGTGTGTGTATGTGAGATTCCAGCATAACTGTCAATGACAAAGGCTTAAATGGGAAGATATCTTTGAAAATAATGTATTAACACACTTATTCATACATTTAATATAAAGCTAAAGTAAAATTGGGTAATGTAAAACTGTTGAAGCAAAAGTGTATTTTAACTAGTAATGCCCTATGAAAATGAATTATGTTGCCAATATTGGTAACAGGCTGAAATGCAGTAAGTCTCAAAATATATACATACAGCCTAATCTGAGTAATTTATCAAAGATATTTCTTTTAACTGGATCGAATTATCCTAAATTCAAACTTTGTAATATAAAGCAATGTATTTCTTTTTTACTTCCTGGGCATGCCTGAGAATGTTACTAGTCAGAGGTAATTTAAGTGCATTAGCTCAAAAGTGCCAAATCAAAGCAGAAAGATTTCTTCCATATATGCAAATGAGATCAGCCATGGATAGTGGTGTTACCTCTATCACTACAGTGTGAAAAACAAAGAGGTTTTTACATGTTTTTCCACACCTCTTCTTAAAGTGTGATTGAGAAATGCCAGAGAAGATCAAAAATAGACAAGGCATAAATATTCATTCGTTTCTCTGATTAGCGAGGTTGATATGACGTTGTTGCCATGCAAAGGCTGCAGAATTAAGGTATTGCATGCTCTGATTAACACATAGAGCACATCCAAAACAAGCATGTGAACTGAGCCCACTTGTGGACTAGTAGTATGAGCGAGGAACCACAGGGGACAGCTGGTAGCATAGTGGTTTGACATTTTTGGATTTAAAGATTACAGGCTTGACTCACACCTACTGCTGTAGCACCTTTGAGAGAAGTTCTTACCTTAAATTGCTTCAGCAAAAATTACTTAGCTCTTCAAATGGATAAATAACTGCAGGTAGTTCAGTATTCTAAGTCACTTTGGAGAAAAGCATCAGCCAAATGAATGTGTGGAAACTAGGAGACGAAAAGCTAACACACATATTATGTTCTTGTCGCAACAAGTGTGATGCCATTAACAGCTGTTTTACACAGGCTGCCATACTGATTAGCCTTTAGCATTTTTAATGAGAGTTGCATTGTGAATTCACATGTCTCATTTATTTATTCATGGAAGAACGAATGAAACATCCTGCAAATTGAAAAAAAAATACTGCTGAACGAAATGAAAAACATACCAAAATACTTTGGAAGCTGATCGATTCAATTTCATTGTATTGTAAGCAATCTTTTGCAACTCATGTTACACAAATAAATTTTTTGTTCCATCAAAAAACATTCAGTAAAAAAGCACTATTTGAAAATGTTGCTGTAAATGAGATGTTAATAGTTGCTCTGTGTGCAATTGAAGGCTTGTAGCACAGAGGTTAGAGCTGTTTCCTTTGAACACAAAGGTTGCATGTTTGAGATTCACCTCAAACTACAGTACACTTGAACAAGGTGTTTTCCCTAAATTGCTCTGGTAAAGTCACCCAGCTGTATAAGTGGGTAAATAATTGTATGTACTTTAACATTATAAGTTGCTTTGGAGAAAAGAGTCCCCTGAATGAACAAATGCAATGTTTTTGTCTTAACTGTTACAGTAACATTAGACTGATGTTTAAAGACACTAAACTACAGCACTGGTGTCTAAATACCTGGAAGAAATACAATTGTGCACATCTTTCATAGCTCTCTATTAGCTCACATTGGAAAATATATAAGGAAACATACACGCTATGTAATGTGCTTGTAGAACATTCTGCTGCAGACCCATGAACAGAGATTGCTAACTATACTTAAGATAAAGCTAATTACAACCCTATTGATCTTGTTATGGCCCAGTTTATCTGGAATGTAAAGCAAGAGAATAAGAGGGAACAGCCAACCAATTTCAACAACTGCTTGTCCCGGAAACATAAGGAGTAAGGCTGGAGGGGGAGGGGAAACACCCTGGATGGGACACCAGTTCATTGCAAGGCAACCTCAAGGAGGACTTGAACCCCAAACCTGCTGTACAACAAGCATTAGCCAAACCCACTGTGATAAGACCTGTAACCTTTAAGGTGCATGAAGTTGTAAAACCATAAAACCAAGAGTGCTACATTTACATTTATATTTATATTTATTCATTTAGCAGACGCTTTTGTCCAAAGCAACGTTCATTTCAGCAAAAGTACAATTTCAGGATTACATTAAAAGAAAGAGACATAGCTGCAGACATGTGACTCAAGTAAACCTAGTTTGTTGCCTACCACCTGCTGCACCGAGGCTCATCCAAGCAGGTGCACAAAACACAGGATAGACAAATCCCAATACCCTCCTACCAATTTTTTTTTTTTTTAAATAATATTATAAGAGGGGGGGTGCGGTGGCGCAGTGGGTTGGACCGCAGTCCTACTCTCCAGTGGGTCTGGGGTTCGAATCCCGCTTGGGGTGCCTTGTGGCGGACTGGCGTCCCGTCCTGGGTGTGTCCCCTCCCCCTCCGGCCTTACGCCCTGTGTTGCCGGGTTAGGCTCCGGTTCCCCGTGACCCCGTAAGGGACAAGCGGTTCTGAAAATGTGTGTGTGTGTGTAATATTATAAGAGGGGGGGTGCGGTGGCGCAGTGGGTTGGATCACGGTCCTACTCTCTGGTGGGTCTGGGGTTCGAGTCCCGCTTGGGGTGCCTTGCGACGGACTGGTGTCCCGTCCTGGGTGGGTCCCCTCCCCCTCTGGCCTTACGTCCTGTGTTACCGGGTAGGCTCCGGTTCCCCGCGACCCCGTATGGGACAAGCGGTTCTGAAAATGTGTGTGTGTGTGTGTGTGTGTAATATTATAAGATACACAAGCAAACAAAACAATGCCAGAGTAGTGGCTGAATAAAGGCTTTTTCTGGTGATGCTCAGAAGTTACAGTGCATGAACATTTACACCGTACATGAGTTTGAGAGATCTTGGGCAAAATGGGTCTGGAAAAGGTGAGTTTTCAGACCCTTCTTGAACGTAGACAGCGTTTCCGCAATTCTGAGTGAGAGGGGAAGGTTGTTCCACCACAATGGAGCCAGAAATGAAAACCTCCATGTTTACCTTTCATGCGCGGGACCACCAAGTGAGCAGAAGTAGACAAGCGAAGGGGTCTAGCTGGGGTATAGGGGGTTATCTAGACCTGTAAATAGCTGGGAGCAGTTCTATTGATGCATTTGTAGACACTAACCAGGGTCTTGAATTTGATTCAGGCAGCTATAGGAAGCCAGTGCAGAGAAAGGAGAAAAGGAGATATGTTGGAACGCTTTGGTAAATCAAATTGCAGCAGCATTTTGTAGAAGCTCCAGAGGTTTTATGGCAGTAGCAGGTAGGCCACACAGGAGAGAGTTGCAGTAGTCCAGACTGGAAGTCACCATGGCCTGGACAAGTAGTTGGGTAGAGTCAATTGTGAGCTAGGGATAGATCCTGCGAATATTATGCAGGATGTATTTAATGGACCGGGTTGTGGCTTTGATGTGCTGAGAGAAAGACAGACTCGCGTCAATCACTTCTCCCAGATTCTTAGCCAAGGAGATAGGCAAGATGAGTGTGAGCAGCTGGGAGGTGAAGAATCTCTGTTTTGGAAAGGTTAAGTTGGAGGTGGTGATCAGGCATCCACTTAGAGATGTCCGACAGGCAGGCAGCAATGCATGCAGAGATGTCTGATGCACCAGGTGGAAAGGAGAGGAAGAGCTGAGTATCATCAGCATAGCAGTGGTATTTGAATCCATGAGAGACTATGACCGGACCGAGGGAGGAGGTGTAGATTGAGAAAAGAAGAGGACCCAATACTGAGCCCTGCGGGACACCGGTTAAGAGAGGCAGAGGAGAAGAACGAGAGCTCTACCAGACCACTTGATAGGATCTGTCAGATAGGTAGGACTCAAACCATCTTAGTGCCACACCTTTGATCCCAAGCTGGTAAAGTGAGGAGAGTAGAATCCGGTGTTTGGCTGTGTCGAATGCCACAGACAGATTGAGGAGGATGAGGACCGAAGAGAGGGAGGCAGCTCTAGCGGCTTGGAGAGCATCAGACACCACCAGAAGGGCCGTCTCAGTGGAGTGACCAACTTTGAAACCAGACTGATAACCATTGAGGAGATGGTTCTGGGTGAGGAAATCAGACAGTTGATCACAGGCTGCCCGCTCTAGGGTTTTAGACAGGAAGGAGAGGAGAGAGACCGGTCTGTAATTTTCAACCAGATTGGGATCCAGGGAGGATTTTTTTAACAAAGGTGAAATTAGAGTGGTTTTGAAGGCAGGTGGGAAACAGCCAGAGGAGAGCGAGGAGTTGATGATCTTACAGTTGAAGGTGAAGAGTTGCGGGGAAATGTTCTGTAGGAGTGACGATGGGATCAGGTCAAGCGAGCATGTGGTGGCTCTGCGCAGTATCATGAGCTCAAAGATTTCTGATTCGGAGAGTGGCTTGAATTCGGAGAGGATTGCTTCACAGGGAGGTCTAGCGTGAACCAGGCAAGTTGATGCTGAGAACTTGTCAGTGATTGTTTTGACTTTGTCTTGGAAAAACAAAGCAAAGTCATCAGCAATGAGAGAAGAGGGAGGAGGAGGTGGCGGGGGGCACAGAAAGGATGAGAAGGTCGCAAAGAGTCTGTGTGGTTTTTTAGATGCAGACTGTATTTTGTTGTGGAAGAAGGAGGTTTTAGGTGAAGAGACAGTAGATTGAAAAGCAGCTAAGAGTGACTGGTAGGCAACCAGGTCCGATGGAGTTTTGGATTTATGCCATCTTCATTCTGCAGCCCGCAGTTTGGTCCTGTTAGCATGTAACATATCAGACAGCCATGGGGTAGCAATGGGGCGTGCTGATCTAGAAGACAGAGGACAAAGAGAATCAAGGGAGGAGGATAGGGCAGAGAGGAAAGTGTTAGTGGCATCATCTGTAGATAGATCCAAGAATTGCGCAGCAGAAGGGAGAGCGGCCAGAGTAACAGAGGCAAAGCTGGAAGGTGAGAGAGATTTTAAGTTGCAGCGAAAGGTGACAACGGGAGCAGAAAGAGGAGAGGAGTTAGTGGCGAGGAAGGGTGAAAAGGAAATGAAGAAGTAGTCAGAGACATGTAGGGGAGTGATAGAGATGGCAGGACAGCCACAGTTGCGGGAAACTAACACTAGCCAAACCTGCTGTGATAAGACCTGTAACCTTTAAGTATGTGAAGTTGTAAAACCATAAAACCAGGAGTACTAGAAGATCAGTGTAAACACTGCCTATTTTATGATGTGATTCAAATAACTTTGTGGCTTAAACTAAGCATGCTCAGTCAAAACTAATCAAACACGTCGTTAGTATATAGCAGTTTGCATGTTTGTGGAGAGCCACAGCAGCTTTCAGAATCTTGGAACCTCCTCTTTGATGCATTGTTATTGAGGTAACTGCAATCATAGGCTGGCAACCTGAATACATTCTTTATCTTCTGTATCTGAAGTTCCAGGACTTACATTTCACTCCTTTCTCATCTCCAGTGCTATGCCGTTCCCAGGGATGGTCCCCAACAGCAGCTTGTTGAAGTCGGGGTCACAGCAGTCCAGAGTATATCCCGAAAGCATTGAGTACAAGGCCTAGTACAGTGCACTTTGGAGGGGATATAATAATAATGTAACAATTTCTAAAATAAAAGGAAAATAAAACTCTCTTCAAAATGTAACATTGTCCAGTACCTACTCCCAACCCCCTAACACTTGGTAGTAAGTTTGCTCTAAAATTATTTCACTTTGTGAAAGAGGAAATGTCAATTACCATTCTGCTGTATAAAATGGAAGTGACCTGTAAGTTAGAATAAGCTTATTGGAAATGTATGGCCTAAAGCTTGCTGCATTTGGTTCCTTCACCTAAAACTAGCAAGTGGCCTTTTAATTCTGGCTTTCTCCAGATTTGGACCCCAGGCCCTGTAGCAGTATTGCATGAAACTCTTGACAATATGACAAAAGTCCGAATCATCTTCATCATATTATGATGTGTCTTGACCAAAGATGCTTTTCAGGTAGGGTTTTGCCTGCTTTCTTGTCGAGAAAATGAAGAGTTTAATCCTCTTAGAGAAACAAAAGAGTATGTGTAAGTATGCGGTGTGTTTCAAAGTTTGGAAAGAAATAGTTAATAGGTAGCAATACCTTTATACTGTAGTTCATCAGCATTCATAGCAATAGTCTGGAGGTAGAACAGGCATGATATGAATATCAACATTGCAATTCCAGTGAAATTACTACTTTATTCAGCATAAAATAGTTGTAATAAAGCACCTAATTTAAAACAACATTACCAAAATAATAGTGCCATACATTCTGCCCTGAAAACTGTCAGGATGCTGGCAAACCAGAGAGACCTGGAGTGAATTAAGATAATTTACAATGTATTGTATCAACACCACACAGCTGTCAAGAATCACAAATTAGATTTTGATTTGTGTGGTTCCCAAATGCCACTTGTGTGCTTAAGATTGTATTTACAAACATATCAAAATATATTTTTCCATAATTTTGTTCAAAAACAAAGCACTGCCATTACACTTCTTCATGATCCATAAAATTCTTTTTTTTTTTTGGTATAGGTTTATTTCCCCTTACAAGCTTTATTAGCAGTTCAAATTTTCAGTTTCATTTATCATACCCATTATGGAAGGTGAATGAAAAGCATTGAATTGAAGACCCAAAAAGCCTCTTTATCTGACTTAAGCTAGTTGTGAATATGGCTAACAACTATGTCTCATATCTCTGCAGGTAAAGTTGCAGACAGATAATTTGATTTTGGCTGTTAAAGCTCCAGCATTTTAGTGATTATATAAAGTCCTCCTTGGTATTTTGCTCTTCATCAGTGGGCTAAACAAGCAATCTCCACAAATGCAGTGCAACCCTAGAAAAAAGAACTTCTAATTTTTTAAAAATTCTCAGAAGAAAAGTCCAATCTCATTTTAGTTCAGGATGATAGATGAAAACTAATTTCTACTTATGTCTCTTATACAGAAGCTTACACTTGATTTCTTGGCTTGCCATTTCATGTAGATCAGTCAGTATTAGTGCAAGTCTATCTCTGTGTCTGATGAACACAGGCTTCTCAGAGGGGCTAATGGATTTCAGCTTCATCACCCTGTATTCACGGGGAAATGGAACCCATTTGTCAGCGTGCAAGTCAGACGAATTGCCGAAGCCTTGCTTTGCTCTGACTTCAGTTGCTTGCAAGTACATCATCAGCCTTGAGATGAAAATCAGGCTTGTCAGTGTGCATCTAGCTTGGTACGCTATTCCATCTCATATCTGCCAAAGCTGACCAAAAATCAATTGTCTCGGTTTGCAGTTAACCAGCATCCAAGTACATTCAACTCTGATTTTATTTAAATGCTTTGGTTTCTTTTTAAAATATATGGTCGGTCCTTATACTCCATAAGTGCATATCTGAAATCTGGTATTTTACAACACATCCTTTTTCAATCATTACTTCTTCAGCTTTTGTACATGTCACAAAAATTAAAAAAAAATTAAGACAGCATTTGTTAAATTTTTTGGAAACCCTGATGGTACTTCAGTGTAATTTAAATTGTATTGAATTTAATTAGTACATAAAATTGTAAATTATATTATTCAGAATGTTTTGTTAATTGATATACATATGATATCAATGTAACAGCTCTTGGTTGATAGATCACACACAAAAGTGAATCATTAGATTCTTGATAGTGGTGAAGCGTGGTGAAAATTAAAACTGAAAAAAGTGTTTGCAGAATGCCACGCCCACACCTTCGGACCAACACGGAACACCTGTGACCCAACGCAGACCGCAGCATAAAAGGCTGCGTCGGACAACCAGCTGATGCGGAACCTTGATCTGCCTCCTCGTTAGCGACCTTCTCCAGCCATTTCCTGTTCCTGAACGCCTTCCCCGAACCCGTCCCTTGTTCCCCCGATCTACTGCCTCCTTCGGATTATCGACCTCTTGCCTGCACACTGACCTCGCCTTTTGGATCCTCCCTGTTACGACGTTCGCACCTCGAAGACCCTTTGCCCGTCCTCTGACCTCCTCTCTTGGATTTCCCCGAAGACACCACGATTACCGCTCTGCACTTGGGTCCGCCGCTTCCCTCTGACGCGACCATGACACAGAACAAATGAAAGGAATGAAAATGGAAATCATGGAAAGCCTGAAAACTGAAGTCATGGAAAGGCTAAGTGTCAAAGTTCTCTGTTTAACACATGGGCCAGGGACCCAGGAGTAAGAGCCAAATGCAGGATCCTTTCTTTCAATGATAAAGGAGCAAAGAAAGTCTTGTGGTTGGAGGCAGGTGTAGGTCCAAACTCGAGGTGCAAACGTTGTACCGAAGGAGGATCCAAGGATGTGGTTGAAGTAGCGAGGCAAAGGTCAAAGCCTTGGGAGACAGGATTCAGGGACGTGGAGTTGTGCGGGGGAACAAGGAATGGAGATGCAAGGAGAAAGTCAGGTAAGGCAAAGTGGATGTTTGAGAATGGGGGGGGGTGTCTCAAGGAGATCCTGCAACCAGGGAGCAGTGGAGTGGCACTGTTTATACCCTGCTCTGCTGATTACGGCCAGGTGCTTGTGTCTGGGGTCTTGTTGTGGGCGTAACACTGAATTCCTGCAACAGTTCTGGAAACATAACAAGCAAAAGCCTCTACATCCAAATCTGCCTCTAATGAACCAGTTATGAAAGTTTAAAAAGGAATGAAAACATGCATCTGTACAATACAATTCTTGAGATGTAATGGGAATTATTTACACAAAAATGTGAAATCCAAGGTTATGGCCTTGAACTTATAGTTGTTCATCCATCATTAACAACTGCTCACCCCAAGCAGAAGCTGTACCCAGCAACACAGGGCCTAAGGCCAAGGGAAGAACACACCCAAGATGTGTGAGTCCACTGCAAGGCACTCCTACCAGGGCTCGAACCCCAGACCCACCACACAGCACACATCAGCTGAATCCACCATGCCACCCTAGTTAGAGTTATGACAGCTAGTATTACAGTCTCATGTCTTGATAAAGTCCAGCTTAACAATGCTGCATGATGACATGTGAAAGATGAAAAAATGTAAAACCTTCTAGTGTGGGAACAATTGTGGAAATGCAAAAGATAATCTGTATTACAAAACTGTGAGGCACAAATAAATCAGGATATTCTCAACAGAGGCGCAGTGGGTTGGCGCAGGTCCTCCTCTTGGGTGAGTCTGAGGTTCGAGTCCCGCTTGGGGTGCCTTGCGATGGACTGGCATCCCATCCTGGGTGTGTTCCCTCCCCCTCTAGCCTTATGCCCTGTGTTGCCAGGTTAGGCTCCAGCTCCCGATGACCCCATATGGGACAAGCGGTTCAGACAGTGTGTGTGTGTGTATATATTCTCAACAGATGCACTTGTCAATATGCTGACAGGGTAAGAAATTCTTAAAAATGATTAGAGAAATTGGAAAACATTTTTGTGTTTTTATATCATTGCTTGCAGAATCTTATATAAACACAACTGATGTAAAATACATTTCATTTACATTACAGCATGCAAAGGATAGAGTGCCTCAGTGTGTATTGTGGCAGTAGCAACTCTAGGGCTATGGGTTCTGCCCTTGTTCTGTGTGGGGTGTTTACATGCTCTTTCTGTGCTGGTCTGTGTTGAACTGCATTTACTAAACATTCTTCAGTTTCCAGCCAAAATCCACAGACAAGTTGTTCAGATGAAGTGGAGACCATGTATCTATGCATATCTATGCATATTCTGACATGCTTTTCATGTTCTGGACTACTATAATATTGACAGGATGAACAGTTGTCGAAAATCGTAGATGGATGGAAGAATACATTGCACTGAATAAATAACGTGCACAAATTCTTTTTAAAACATTTTTGGAGATTACTAAATATTTTTTAAAGGTGATGGTTTGGGAAGCATTACTGAAGGGCAAATGATTTTGACTGAAATGATCATGACCTGTCATTTTGTTTAAAAAAGAGCCATCATACAAATTTTTCAGGAATCTCTCAAAAGACGAATGAAGACATTTTTCTACTCATTTCTCTGTAATGACAGCCAAAGATCTAAGCTCCCAGTAGGCATCTGGATTTTCAATGTGGCCAAAGGTGTGACAAAAGAAAAATCTCAGGGATCAAAAAAACTGAATCCTTAAGACCCAACATCAAAAATAATTTGCAGGATCTAAGTCCTATGGTAGATCAGATAGCCTATGTAAATTTAATAAAATTGTGGGTGAGGATAGGTCAACAGACCTTTCAAAATTTATCTTGTGCTCTTTTTCAAGTTATAAAATTCCAAATGAAAGCAATCTTTAAAGAGCAGTGAAAAAATAATTTGACATGGAGCAATAAGTCACTGAAATTATTTTGCTAACATCATCACTTCAGACATAAAAACTCTGACATAAAGCCTTTGAATTCAAAAATGGTCTTTGCAGTTTTGCTTGTCATGTGATAATTAATGGAGACTGCAATGAATAATAAAAAGAGATTGGTCAATTGTCAAAAACAACATACTGAGGAGACAGTTCAGGAACACAAACTCGGGACTAAAACGTACCTATAGAACAGCTGGAGGTATATCAGTTAAACAGTTTAGGAATGTTGGCCCTGGAGGAACCATTTCAATATAAAACTCACAGAAATGAGAGTATTTGTAAATAAGCTCAAATTTCCCACGAGTTTGTTTCACCACGAGTACTCCAATAGGTTCTGCGCCTCATGTAATCACAGATTTGGACAGATTTCGACTCATTCCCTAAGTGACGTGGTAACATTATCAACATCTTCTTGGAATTGAAGGTCAACAACACTGAACACCACATTGACCTGCTTTGCATTATATTGATGAAATACACACCATTTCATCTTTTTTCTCGTGACAATACAAATTGAACCCTGCGATACAGTGAAGATATACTTTGAGATTACCATTTAAAATTAGGTGTAATAGCAAGTGGTTATGTACTAGATATGTGCCATTATTGTACAAAGCTTCTGTCCAGTTTTCAGCGATTAATTTATCCAAATTTCTCTGAACTATACAGAAGGAACAAGGTACATATGAGTAACTGATTTCTTGCAAGCTTTGTGTTTGGATATTGTGCAGTTTCATTCACAACACAAAAATGGCATTGGATGAAACATGTCAATAATGTTTTTCTAATTCTGCAGTACCAGGTGTAACTTTACTCTACATTTTTACAGTTACATTCACATTTATTCATTTAGCGACGCTTTTGTCCAAAGCGACGTACATCTCAGCAAAAGAACAATTTATGCATTATATTAAGAGAAGGAGACATAGCTGCAGACATGTGACTCTCAAATAAACCTAGTTTCTTACCTTCCACTTGCTGCACCGAGGTTCATTGTTCAAGCAGGTGCATAAAACACAGGATAGACAAATCCTGATACCCTCCTACCAATTTTCTTTTTTTTTTTTTTAATATTAGAAGGTACACAAGAAAGCAAATAAAATGCTGGAGTAGTGGCTGATTAAAGGCTTTATCTGGTGAGGCTCATGAAGTTACAGTGCATGAACATTTACACCGTACATGAGTTTGAGAGATCTTGGGGAAAATGGGTCTGGAAAAGGTGAGTTTTCAGACCCTTCTTAAATGCAGACAGAGTTTCCGCACTTGTGAGTGAGGAGGGAAGGTCATTCCACCACAACGGAGCCAGAACTGAGAACCTCCGTGCTTTACCTTTCATGCGCGGGACCACCAAGTGAGCAGAAGTAGACGAGTGAAAGGGTCTAGCTGGGGTGTAGCAGTTGATCAATTTTTAATTTCTTTATAGGGACTTACAGAAAGTGACTTACATAGTTTGTAAGATACCAATTTATCTGACATTAAATGCATTGTTTGTGGGTATAATAGTATTTATGATATGCAAAAAGCCTATTACACAAAGCTACACTAAAATTCATCTCTTGCGACCTTCATCATCACATGGACCAAAAACCTGAACTGAAACAAATTAAAAGACATCTGTTGGAATACTTTTTTCTGCTTAATACTCCACTTGATTGCTGCATTCATTCTGAAAGACAATATTCAGAACAATGAGGCTGAACTGTGAAGCCACATTTTATAAAGAATAGTAACTCAACGACGGCTTGTTAGAAATAAGGCTTATTAAAGAGAACAGTACTGTGCTGCAAAACATTTTTTTGCAGAACGCTTTAACATTAGGCTTTAAAACAATTATTACTACAGGGAAATTTCAGTCAGCCCATGAGGAATATAATATTCTCAAGAATTTGTGGAAGAATGCCAAGACCAAATAGGTGGTTGTATACAGTGTGAGAGAGGGAAATATCACACACAAACACAAACATATTCATCCATGGACAGTCATGGATGCTGAGGAAATACATACTTTCAAAAATACATGATTTATATATTTTTGTATGATTTATATTTGTGTATTGTATTTTCTAGAGCTAACAATAAAACATGGATAACAGGAAATACACCCAGTAACAGAGCAGTAATACTTGCAAGTGATGAGGGAAAACAGTATGATTCATTCAGGACAGAACATAAATGGTTTTCCATTTTACACCTACACACACATGTATGTATATATATATATATATATATATGATACGCAAAAAGCCTATTATCTATCAGGCAGATAGACACAGGGCACAAATATCCTGGGAAAAGTTTTAAATTGCATGTAGTTTGGGGTTTATATATATATATATATATATATATATATATATATATATATATATATATATATATTAACCCCAAGCTACATGCAATTAAAAAAATCAAACACCACTTCAATTCGACTTGGGGGATGACACTACTGAAACAAACAAATAAGTAAATGTTTGCTCCTGACACCAGGGGAAACACTGAATGATGGTAACATGGCCCACTAAAACAGCAGGTAGTAATCTCTCAAATTACCTAACTGAACACACACTGGTTTCTAATTGATCTTTCCTACAGTGTGAATAAAGACATGGAGATTGGGTAAACTATTCTGGGACCGTCACATGCAATATTTTCATTCTGCATTTCTTGCAGACTTTCTGTGTATCACTCCATTCTTCTGCTTACTTTGATTTTTTTTCTTATAATTCAAGCATGCAATATCAAAAGAAAAGATTCATGAGTTTTGTACCCTCAGAATTGTCTTAGAATTAATAAAGCAATTTAAAACTTTTCCCAGGATACTTGTGCCCTGTGTCTATCTGCCTGATTTGTAATTGCCAGGCCTCGTGCAATATAATAAAACACACTTTATCTCCTCTTCTGTTTCTGGATTGACTCTTACAGGCAAGACAGTGACAAAAAATAGATTTTTTCCATTTTCCATTTTCAGTCCTGACACATTCTCTTATTTATGTAATTATCTGCACATACGGAAGTATTAATTATATTCATAAATGGGTTAAATGTATCAACGTATGGCGTTAACATGGAATCACGGTTGGAACGACAAGTTGGGTGGTGTGCAAACTACCATGAGTATAAACAGACATGCACTTAATGGTTAAGCATGAAGTAAGTACAACGTAATTAAAATTAATCTGTAGATAAAGGAAAACATTAAAATGAGTGTCAAAATGGAAATCACATCCATGTTTGCCTGTGGGCTAGAACCCCAAATCAAATGAACAGATCTCACAGGACTTGTGAATCTGGGAGGTCCAAGAATTTAACTGCCAATCAGGCTGAGTGCGCGGCAGAACAGAAGGTCCTCTGACAGCAGATGAATATGTATACTGTGCCAACGAAGACCTTTGATCTTAAAATAAAAGCATTTGGGATTCATTCTTCCATCCCCTTATGTTTCAGCACTGCTGAGCCAGGAATCATGTAGAGAAACTCTTTCATTAACAATCCTCCCCGAAATAAATCATCATTTCCTTCCCCACCTCTTATTTTTAATTTTTTTTCTCTTTTCGGTATCAGTGTTGTCTTGGTTTTGAAATCAGCATAGGGAATGTAGTTCAGTTTTATCTCAGTCGAAAACTGGCATGCATTTGTTGCCTAAGAAGATAAAATCAGAATCGAGAGCCTCTGATGTAGATGGTAGACTTACCCACCCTGCAGTTTTACAAGTGTGATGTGATCTAATGAGCTTCTCACCAGGAGTCCACAACTTTGCTAATATACCACCCAAATTTGTGGCTTGATTTGACGGTTTTAGAGGAAGGCAGATCTATATGGTTATCTGGGGGGTCTTCAGTGCCATAACATCTGTTGTAACCCCAAAATCATATTCTAATTGTTGTAGCATGGTTGACAGTGATAGCCATGCATTTCTCACAAATTCCAAATGAATATGAAGTCAGACATTAGAAATTAACAAAACATACAAATTCTTCATTAGCACATCCTGTCAATTTCTTTTTTTTTTTACTAATAAAATTAACTGTGTGTTCTTTCCCCCCTTTAAAAAAATTGTAAAAGGCTTGGTCTGACTAAGATCCAGTGTTCCAAATATTGGGTATACATACTGATAACCAAAGTTTTTGAATGTAATGAGTACCCCAGGGTTCTTAGCTTTGACCTTTCACTTTTCTTTCTTGTACATGAAATCACTGAGACCTCTTACTGCTGGACTGACTTGTTGTGTAGTTGATGGCACCCAACAGAATATGCCTCCATTTTCTTAAATTCAAGCTTTGTAAGAATCTCTCTTTGAATTCTCTACATTCATGTCAGGTAACAACTACTTGTCGACATCTCTATTATTGTGTCGGGGCAATTGTGTCAACCTTCTTTATTGACAAGTACCACTATTGCAGCTTCTCATTGTGGGTTGTGCAAGATTTAAAAAACTTGATATAGTACCTTTCTTCCAATTTAAGGCTCAGGACTGGAATAGCTTTAGAGAAAAGACAATGTCTTTTCACCAAGGCAGGCCACTTTATTTGACATGATCGAAGTAGATGATTATAATAAATATCATTCACTATAGTGAATGATATGCAGAAGTACTACAATGTCCTTGTAATAACATTGAAATTGACATGCTTTATTCTAATAATGTGGTACTCCTCATAATAGTGTAGTGACATATACAATACTTCCTGTATGTTGCCATGAATGGTGAATCGCCCCAGGTAAGAAAGAATATATGATGACGAACTCAGTGCAGAGTGATTCAGCATAATAGCCTGCTTAACAGAGAGCAAAAATAATTATGGCATAAATAATTTTTTCCTTGTCTGGTGGCACATTGCTACAATTTTATACACCAAAATTTCTGCACCTTGTACATTGAAATCTTTTTTACTTCTCTCTCATCTCAATCATAAGGGATAAAACAGAATTTTTAGGCAAACTCCACACAAACATAGCAAAGTGAACTGACATATTTCCGTAAATCAACTCTGCAAAAAAATTAGAGCATCAACAAAAACACACCCACACTATCGTTGGTAAGTGCTGCGCACTGGGTGCCAACAAAAATGGTGGGAAAGAAAAAAGCATCTAATTTTCTTTGAAATATGAAACTTTAAATGTACCGTGCACCGTACTTCCCCGAAGATGAAAATGTAATTGCAGTCAGTCTGCTTTCATTGATAAATATGAGTAAGGGGAACATTTTTCTGTCTCACATGGTAGGGGACAAAAGCCTCCCAAACACCTTTGGGATACAAATGCATGTGATAACTGGCAGAAAATACCACAGCTTATTTCACATTTTCCCAAAGCCTTTAACATTTTTGGCCAAATTACAAACTCCGTCCCGACTCCCATTATCCTTCGATAATAGGTGTTCCCGTCAAGAAAAAAGAAACGAGAAACAAGAAAATGACAGACACTATGTTTCACTTGTACGTGACCCACATGACTTAGCTGGTGCTCTGTGCAATACACTTATGTTGTGGTAAAAAGCTGTATTGCATGTTCATCACAGTAAACACAGCGAGAATAATTAGGCCAAAGTTCCCCCTGTTAGTAAATGTTATGAGAGATTTCTTAGTTTACCTCTATCTTAATATATATGTATATACAATATATTAAGTAGGAAACAAAACCCACGAACAGCGGATCATTCAAGGGGCTGTCCTTTCCGTTGTCTTGTAATATATTCAAAGCTCAGCAGAATTTTAACAACGCTGTCATTTTTCTGTTTTTTGTTCTGCTAAGACTCCAGATATGGTAAACTACAGGAGATGTGCCCCTTCACAACCTCTCTTCCACCTCCTCAGATCTCAGTCTACTTCTTGCAATGAAGACGTTCCTTAACACGGACAGCAGTCCCCTACAGAGCCTTGCAATGCTCCATGATTAAAAGACTCCCATTCACAAGTTTCTGTGCAGTTCGAACTCATTATTGTCTTGTAGTTTTTTGCCCACGTTAATTTCAACACAATTCACACACACAAACACACACACACACACACACACAGACACACCTTCTGAACCCCTTGTCCCATACGGGGTCGCGGGGAACCAGAGCCTAACCCAGCAACTCAGGGCATGAGGCTGGAGGGGGAGGGGACACACCCAGGACAGGACGCCAGTCTGTCGCAAGGCACCCCAAGTGGGACTTGAACCCCAGACCCACCAGAGAGCAGGACCTGGTCCAACCCACTGCGCCGCCACCATGCTCCCCCTCAACACAATTCATTGTAAGCAAATTTTTGAACTTTGCACCTTTGTCACCTCTGAATACCACCGAATAAGTCATACCAAAATGTTGTGGCAAGGGAATCTAGCTAAGGTTTCTTGATGTTTCTGTGATTTCCTTTAGGTCTGGGCAGCAGAGTGTTTTCATCTCACCTCTCAGAGCATTTTCTTCACTACTGTACCCTACAGTCAAACAAAAACAATGTTGGTGACAACCACGGAGATGCCATCCAAATCACTTGACTCCCAACTAAATCAGTCACAAACTGAAAACAAGTTGGCGAATTTACAGAAAGTAAAGGGGAAAACAGCAGATAACTTAAAAAGAAACAATGAAGAGAATCAATAAAACCAATCTTTGCATGGATCACTTTAGCTAAATGATGATAATGTCACTGATATGGATAAATGAGACTGATGGCTGAGTAGGACTTCAGCTATCTTTTCCAGTTAGAATATAGCAGCATGCAGCACACAGTGCCATTGCCTCCATTAAGGCTCTCGCACTGCAAGGCCATTCAGTGTGCACTGACTGAATCCTGAAGAGTAAAGGATTTGCTTCTGTTCAGGCTGCTGTTGTCCTAGGTTAGAAGACAGAGTGCTTAGGACCACTGAAAGTAAATGACCTACTTATTCAGCACAAGATGAATGTCCATGTTTAGAGGCAAGGACTTGATCTTGTTCTTATATATTAGGAAATAGATGAAAATAAAATAGAATTAATGTCATAGGTTTAAAAAAAAAATTAAAAACTTACAGATTTAATAGTATTTTGGCATTTTTTTATTTTAGGTATGCAACAGCTGGTGATTAAATTAAATGGGACTTTGGTTTCATGATATGATGAACTATTATTACAGATATCAAGCAGCTAAAATTATGCACATTGAGAGGAACAAGAAATGGCAAAATCTTAATCTTTTCATTATGAAATGCTCAGTGACCAATAGCTTGGCGTAGATAATAATGCATAATATGTTGTTAATATTGTGCTATTGCTTATTAAAGAACAGTTAAGTACAGCATTGTGTTAAAGCGGTAGTTTGGCAGAATATACTACAAAAAGACAGATCAGTGTTGCTACAGCTCACATCCACAGGTTAACTGTCATTAGCTAATTGAAATTCTGTGTGCCATGTAGCAGGGCATATGCCTGCTGTTCCATAATTAAGATAATTGAGTATGTACAGTATGTAGTACTTTTGAACCTGCTGGCTAATAACTGGTAAAACGCCTTAGATAATGAAGTAAATTAAGATTATAGATTCCATATCTAGTAGTTATGTTATGGACTCACCACTGAGGCTTTCTCATGAAATTTTCCCTGAAGCAATTTTTGATTTGACGTTATGTTTCCACAAAAGAATTTGAAATCACTTGATATTATACCAGTTTTCAACCTTTGCTATCTTTTGCTGAGATAATACAGGTGAGGCTGAGATTTATTCTTATATTTATGGTGCCAGGCTCAGAGGAAAGTTTTATATGCTATTGAAGCTCCTTCATGTACCAACCTTAAACTGAGGTTTCACTACAAATAAGCAGTAAAGCTGCTTTGTGCAATACGGAGAAAAAAATGCTGAAAGGTTAATTAGCTTTTTGTATAGGATATGAAACTTACTGGATGCTTTTGATTCTATCTCCGGCATAAACACTGAGAGAATCAGACCTTTTAAAAACGAGGCTTTACAGGCAGCAATACAATGGCAAACTGAAACAAGATTTCATAAGAGAATCTCGTAGGTGTGGTCAGGCCATGCTAACATCAATCCCTGCAAATGTATGTTTCTGTAGGGTCTTTGGGTTCATTTGTGTTTTCAGTCATATAATCAAATAAACATTTGCTCTTTGTGGAAAGAAATCAATGGAATAGCTGAAAAACACAAAATTATAGAAAGACGTAGTCAAAGTCCTGACCTGAATCCAATAGAAATGATCCAGTAAGACCTGAAAAGAGCTGCTCGTGCTTGAAAACTTGAAAATGTTGCCAAGCTAAAGCAATTCAGCACTAAGGCCAAAATTCCTCCAAAGCAATGTGTGACCCTAGTCAACAGCTACAGGACACATTTAGTTGTGTTTACTCCAGCTAAAGGTGAGGGAACCATGTATTGACCGTGAAGCAGTAATTACTTTTTCACAGGTATGACTGCAAATTTCATTATCTTCCACCAAGGAAATTACATAAAAACAATGCTGGTACCATTTTTTCCTTCTCTGGCGCTACTAAAGTTGGTAAAATTGACAAAAATGATAAAAAGTAATATTAAAAGCAGCTAGTCCTCAGAAAAACTCACTGCCTCAGCTGACTATGTAGGCTAACCAGGCCAAAAACAGTCCAGCATCTATTATAGATGATTCCCAGGAGAGGGTAAATCCTTTGTTAAGAAGAAATCAGCAGTCTCAATTACAGAGGGCCAAAGATCTGCACAGCTGCTCAGTGCCTGCCTTATATGCAGTGAATGGATCATGCAAACATTCTAACTCCTCCTATATGCCAAGTAGAGCCATAGTCAGCAGCCTTATGGGTGTGCTTGTTGGCATATCTGCAACCACTCCATTTGGAGAAGAACATGTTGTACTGTACTCATGAGCACTCTGAAATCAGTGTCAATTCGCTAAGCCCTGCAAAGTCACCAGAAATTGTGCTGTGTGACACATCTCAGATGGTCGGTTAACTTGTCTGAACTGGCAGCGACCCTCCAAAACATTATGATGTGCAGTGACTTCCTTGGAGAATTTACATGGACAGAGTCTCAGGGGTGCTAAGCTGTGTCTGCTATTAGTTAATTCACAGCGTGATTAATTCTATCCACCAGATTGGTCACAATGCTGTCGCCCTGAAGAGGATGTGCAAATGCAGCTATTTTCTGTGGTTTATGTTGGTCTACAAGTGGCCAACTTTGCTATGGCTAGTCAGACTGAAAGCTTCAGACATGCCTCCAAAAATGCCAATGGCTTATTTTCATTCCTTTTTTATTATAATTTCTTTCCCTTTTATCCAAATGTAGTCATGGCCAATTTTGAATTCTTATATCTCCTCCTTGAAGAATGACATTTTTGCCAACTTGGGAGGGGTGAGCACAGGCACAGACTTCTCTGATGTGAATACTGTGAGCTAAGCACTTCTTTTCACTCTGTGGGCTGCAGGCTTTAATAGGCTGGAGTAAGATACTTGGTGGATAGTGTCTGTCTGAAACACACACAGGCTGAAACCGCTTGGCCTGAGCAGGATTGCTACAAACCAGAGCCTAACACACCCAGGACAGAACACCAGTCAGTCGCAAGGCACCCCAAGCAAGACTTGAACTCAAGACCTGCCAGAGAGCAGGACCCAACCAAGCCCGCCATGCCACCGTGCCACCGCACCCCCAGCTGGATAGTGTGATTCTTCTAACTCCACCAGTAGCCCTGCATACACCTGGCTGACCATAAGAGTTACTGTGAGAAATGAGGAGGACACATCCTAGAGACCACAGACATATTCCACATGACCATTCTTGCCACAGATAGCTAATGTGACACAATTGTGACGCAGAAACAATTGGGACACGTTGCAATTCACTGATGTACCACTGGGAGCGTCCCATAACAGCTTCGTTAAGCGAACACATAGTAACAAGGAGAAGAAATCCATACCTTTCAAAAGAAAAAAGAAGAAATAAGGTACATAGCTAGGAGTATGCCACTTAACTGACTCTGACAGGAATTTGACTGCTGTAGGAATCTCATTTTCCAGTCTGTTATTTATCCTGCATCCATCCTTTCACTCTTCCAGTTCTGTCCAGGCCAGACCAGTGTGCCTGATGTATAGCTAATGCAAAATCTTGGTCTTCTTTTCTCTGATTCCATTTTCTTTTCCTTCCCTTACTCACATATGCTGTTTTCCCCAATTCTCACAGCAGCTTTTTAATTTGGCTGACATGTTATTAACAGACTGAGCGCTAGCTACAGTGTCAGTATTGCTTTACTTGATCACAGGGCTGGAATAAAACAGAGATTTGATAAATAATGGTGAAATCTACATATGAAAAAGGCATATATAAATGATTATGTCATAAATGAAATGCCAAAGTGCCACTGTCACATCAGACATCTTCTTTCTTAAAACCTTTTTTGATACAAAGTGTAAACTGTAAATATAAAGTCTTATAAATAAACAACTTAAAAGCAATGCATCCAGGTGTGAAAACAGTGACGCAATAGCTTGCTAAAGAAGGGAATGAAAATATGAAATATATTTTGAGGCATAAAGTCATTAAAATTTAAATGCTGACTTCATCTACCTCGATCTTCAAAACTTTTTTTCCCCATACGAGTTCCTCTGTCTTCGGTTCCTCTGTTCTACATTTGCATAAGAAACTTTCATGAATGGGGGAGGTTCCACTTAACAGACCACTGGGTCACATCTCACTGACAGTTTAACTAAATCTCCGGTTTTCTCATTTCTCCCAGGGAAAAGTGCATTAAGTTAGCTAATTCTCTCAGAGGACTCAGTAGTCACAGTTCCCATGGGTCATGCTGCAGCAGACTGTGGCAAACGTAATCCATTTAAAAATGCATAATCCTTCCCATGATGCATTCTGTGGAGTTGGGCTTAAAACAGAAACCGTCTCAGCAGCATGCAATGCTTCCTGCAGTGTCGTCACAGAAGTCCTGGGAGCACCAGAGGTGGGTATCAAAGGAAATCGGAAGGAAGGAGCCATAGCTGCAAAACGGCCTTCTTTCCTCCCTGTAGGGTGCCCATGGCTTCTCAGAAAGAGGCATGCTGGGAAATCACTATGATATGAATTTTCCACAGTGCCAATAAAGTACTTTCAGTTGTTACTTAGCATCTGCATATATGTGTGTGTTCGTATGTACGTGCTTGTGTATAGGTCCAGCATGTGAAAGTGTGAAACCAAAAGTCACTAATGATTCCTCAAACATCGGAATGCATTAAGGGCAAAGAGTAGGTGTATGCCTTCAGTATAGAACCATATCCTGAATGAACTCCAGAGCATACATGCATCCTTTCCAGCTTTAAAATGCCTTTTGGCTTTCTGATGCTCTCTGGAAATCACAGATAAAAGGTAGCTAAGTGGCCACAATAAAGCTGAAGAGGATGCAGGGGCATTGAATGACAAGCAGTAACCTCATAATAAAAACAAAAAATCACATCCCAGCAGCAGTGTATCAACTTTTAGGTAGTAGAGGACAAAAATAGTAGCAGTAGTACTCAATGGAGATACACAAAAAGAAATGGGGGTCACAGACAGATTAAGCTTCCTTGGCGATCAGTGGAGCACTTTTCACCCCTGTTACCTCTCTGCCTCACTGAGCTGCTTCTGCTTTTTTGGTTTTTGATGTTTTGGTTTGATGTTAGTACTCCTGACACCCCAGAGTTACTCAACGGTGTTTTTCATGCCTACTGTGTTTGTAATTTGTGAGATGACAGCAGTGAGATGACACCCTTAATTCACCACAGGCCTCTCTAATTTTTGTGTATAATTCTATCTATCTGATGGGTTTGGAGAAAACAGAAAAGGATAGTGGCATTCAGGAAACACAGCTGATCGATCACATGTTGATCTTTGTTGACTTTTTTGACTTTTTTCCACTGAGCATGGAGTTCATTTACGGACTGTGGCTAAAATCAAACATGAAAATACCTCCTTCAAAATATGGCACTTTTTTGTTTGTTTGCTCAGTTCCTTCCTACTTAATTTACTTTAACCCTCTTTGTATCTTGCAATTTGGTCATTTCCAGTTTTGACATGAGATTCATGAAATGCATGACATGAGATACTTGACTGTACTCAGTAATGCTCACAGTTGCTAGGAGGCAGGGGATAATTGGCTAGCTGTTGCTCATCACAGAAATGTTGTCTTTGTCACATATTTATGTGAGTCTCTTTCACTTGAACCTTGACACGGCTTTGCTGCCTTTTTTTCTTTGTGCCACAGCCTACGTTTAATTCTTTACTTCACCTGTTTGGTTCTGTCAAGGTTTCTCTATATTCTTTCATTATCTATAAGTGCTTGTCCAATAAGGTTATTGCAGTACAGAGTATATGTAACATGCATAGAGTTTCAAGTTAGTCAGTGTACACCCTGGACACCCTAGTCCAGCAATTCCGCAGATTGCTAGCTAACTAACTAAGGCAGTCACTCAATTAGACATTAAGGACAATATAGAGTTAGTAGTTTACCTGCAACAAGACTCTGATTCAGAGTGTGAGTCAGGTTCAGGGGGCGAAGCCATGTCACATCGCAGGAAAAAGAGAAGAATGCGTGGCATGATGAGAAATGGCGACACTACCGCCCAGGACGACCGCGTGAGCAAAGAACGCAGTTCATCCTGGTGACACTAGAAGAGGGGTCCTCCTCGCACATAGAGCTTCGATTTACAAAACACATCCTGCTCCTCAGGGCTGTTGTCCTTTTAATTAGCTGATGCTAAATTCATATTTTGGGCCTGTGCCTCACTTTTGCTTTTATATGTAGTGATAAGAAATTACTGTCCTCTAGCCTTTATCAACTGTTGTGCCCTTAACAAAAGCCTTGGTTGTCAGAGTGGAGGTATACCGTCAGGAGTTATTAGTAGCTTTTCAAAAACTGTTCTAGCTTGGTGCATCTTTCTCTGAGAGTAGACTGATTGGATAAAGAAAAAAGGTCTTCTGTTGCCTTATTGATACTAAGAAAAGGATAAAGTGATGGGTTAAATAAAGTTAACTTGTGTGATGAACGTTGGTGCATATGGTGAAGAAACTAACTGTTCTTAAGAGTCACCCATCTGCAGCTATGTCTCTTTCTCCTAAAGTAATGCACAAATTGTATTTTCCATGAGATGTACGTCGCTTTGGAGAAAAGTGTCTGCTAAACGAATAAATCTAAATGTAAATGTGAATGTATCTTTTGACTGTGGGATATAACTAGAGCACCCATAGAAAGATATTATGCAAATGATTCTGAGACTGACCAAGGACCAAAGCTTGGTTCAATCACACAACCCACATGCTGTAAAGCACTTACACTGCCTGGTGTGACACTTTGCACATTGGTCCTCATACAAGCTGGCAAGAACACCTGGAACTAACCTAAACAATCACTGACTGGAGTCAGAAAAATCGTATAATCTCGGAACAACATTTTTAAAAGTATGAACTTTGTATCACTGACTGAGACAAATTGCAATGCATTTATAACACAATTAATATCTGCAAAGGTTAATCAGTCATATCCATTTAGTTCTGCTATCATTTGGACTGTCTTTAGTAGGAAGGTGGCTGTGGGAACGGTTTTTACTAGTTCATTAGCAATAAATATGTTGTGGTATGAATGTACTGTATATCATATTAGTTCTGAAGTCCTGGCCATGCAGGGCTCTGATCCATTTTTATGCATACCTGTACAATGTTCTTTCTTCCCCGAATAGAGGCACACTGCTTACTGCTAGTCAAACTAGCCTGTCATTTGAAATAATTTAAAGTTACTGGTCTCTGAATATTAATGGGACTGTGAAAATTCAGATCATCCACTACAACGACCACATTCTTTATTTAAATTAAATCCACACGATCATCGTTAGTTCTTACTGCGATTGACTGAATACATCTACTTTCTGCCAGAGACAGGTGACTTTGACATGACTTCTGGGGATAGAAAATAAGCTTCTTCTTCACAGTTAGATGAGTTAAAATGGCTGAGATCGGTTAAGACGCAAGCTGACTCATTTTTATGCTCTAGCAGTTCAGATTTTGGTTGTTGATGCGTTCAAAACAGACTATGTTGACTCTTCTCTGACACTAGCAAAGGCATCAGATATTGTCCACATGGGATTTTGACTGGAACATGATAGGGTAGAGCACTGACACAGGAAGGATGTAACAAGGAGGAGCAGTTGCATACTATTTAGGGGCATTGTCTAGCAGTTGAACGTTCCTAGTCCACTGTTGCATAAATGGATAAATCATTGTAAGTAGCAAGACTATCATGATGCAGTTTTATAGATAAAACATAAAATGATGGTAAACCTGCTGTATAAAACAGTTAAATATTACTCGCATTACACAATTAAGTGTTACTTGTTGCGGTTCCTGGATTTCTCATGCACTGTCGAGCTGTAGCGGTTTATTCCACTTGCTGACGTACACTGGACATTCTGTTTTCTGTCTTCTATGGGAGTCCTTTGTCCAAACCAGGCTATTCTGCTCAGTTAAACTTGTGTTTGGTTCCTTCATTTTGAAACAGCTTGTTATATCTCCTCACAGATGGAATTTCCAGTGGTGAGATTCAAAGGGCTGACATTTTTTACTGCTAAGCAATTTTCTGCCTACATGCTGTCATCATGCCACATAAGGAGACTCCTCTGCCAGCTCTAAATCAATGCATACAATTCCGTTAGAAACTCAGTTCTCAAGGCGGTTTGCGTATTCTTTTCTTTTAAACACCGGTCAGTTGCTCTGGCTAAATTAGGCAAGTTACTAGATAATAGCGCTACATAATATTCCATATAATAATGCATATAATAACAAAAACACACATAAATTATACTGTTCACACAAATGTGTTCTGTTCAAATTATTGAAGCAATGGCTCTAAATAAATAATGGAAGTGCTGGAGCAGAAACCAGCATGTGCTGCACTGCTCAGATCATTAAGGTAAATATACAAAAAAAACCACTACTTTGCAATTTGGTAACAGAACTTACTCTCAACAAGCAACAAAAGAAATCTGCTGATATCATAAATTTAAAAATGACAAATATCTTATTTTTATTTTTACACTGTGCAATAAAGTGGTATAAGTAACCCCTTTGACAGAATTACACAGTATTTTTAACATACTGTGGTGCTGAAAATTTCCATTTCAAGCATGGAAATAAGCTGAAATGACAGGTGTCAAAGTACATGAGCACCAAGGTCGTTTGGCAGAAACATGTCTTTCTGTTCTGATTTAAAATCTGTAGTTAAACAGGTGAGAAATATGACTGGATTGTACCCCTTGTTTTACCAATGAGTTTTTTCACCGATATCCTACATCACAAATACAGTCATCAAAATGAGGAACAGTGGAATAGGGCATTTAATATGTATGCTCCATTGTTATGAATACTGTGTTCAGGTTATGGCCAAGGACCACAACTACCTGCCAGAGCATTATATAGCATTATTACATAATATATTAGATAATTTACTTTAATGTATTCTCAAGATTGTAGTAAAAGAAATTTATTAGCTCCCTATTTTTGCATAACCTTTAAATCTATACTGTATAATATAAAAAAATTTATCATGGTGTTTTCTCTTCAGTGTTTATTAACATTTTATTAGCATCAACATTTAATCACATGTTATTTTATTGATTTTACTTACTTAATGGAAGTGTAAATTATTTAAACAATAATATCCTCTATTTTGAAATATCTCTTACAAACAAATGATACTTTATATATATATATACACACACACACACACATCTTCAGAACCGCTTGTCCCATACGGGGTCACGGGGAACCGGAGCCTACCCGGTAACATAGGACGTAAGGCTGGAGGGGGAGGGGACACACCCAGGACGGGACGCCAGTCCGTCGCAAGGCACCCCAAGCGGGACTCGAACTCCAGACCCACCGGAGAGCAGGACCGTGGTTCAACCCACTGCGCCACCACATCCCCCCTACATATATATAATGTATATTGTCAAAGGAAAACATCACATTTCTGGATGGGCGTAAGAATAAAAAACTGGGAATAGAACATGTCAGTGATTTTATGAAGGTATGAAGTTTACTGTATTTTTAGAAGTGAAGTGTTAATTAACACAGTTTCTGACAGATCTTTTTGTGAGCATTTTTAACCTATGACTGTTCCGGAGGCTGGTCAAATGTCAGACATGTTTGGTGATTACAGTCAGACCTCCCAATATCAGTTATCCTTCTGCATCATCTAGTTGGTGTGTTTTGTAAGCATATGATTTTTTATCTAAAAGGTTTAAATATTATTGTCAAACATTGTCTATAGGGGCTACATTCACAAGGCTGGAAGTGTAACATTTGCATTTACATTTATTCATTTAACAGATGCTTTTCTCCAAAGCAATGTACATCTCATAACAAATGATGATACACTTGTAAGTAGTGTCTCTAGCAGTGTAATTCACCTTGGAGAATAAGGTATGTGGGCTGATAACACTACATAGAGTTCATTGGAAAATTACACACATCATCTGATCGGGGTCGCAGGGAGCCGGAGCCTAACCTGGCAACACAGGGCACAAGGCTGGAGGGGGAGGGGACACACCCAAGATCGGACGCCAGTCCATCGCGAGGCACCCCAAGCAGGACTCAAACCCCAGACCCACCGGAGAGCAGGACCCGGTCAAACCCACTACACCACTGCACCCTCCTTCATTGGAAAATGAAAATCGCTAAATAAATCACACACACACACACACACACATTTTCAGAACCGCTTGTCCCACATGGGGTCACGGGGAACCGGAGCCAACCCGATAACACAGGGCGTAAGGCCGGAGGGGGAGGGGACACACCCAGGACGGGACGCCAGTCCATCGCAAGGCACCCCAAGCGGGACTCGAACCCCAGACCCACCCAAGAGCAGGACTGTGGTCCAACCCACTGCACCACTGCACGCCCCCTAAATAAATCATTTAAATGTAAATGTAAACAATACAAAGCGTACATTACATTAACAGAAGGAGAGACCAGGATGCAGACACATGATTCTAAAGCACAGGTAATGTGTTACTTTCCACTATATGAACCAATGGACATTGCACAAGTAGCCACATAAAGGTTTATCTAAATAATTGATCATTCCTAATCATATTTTTTTTACATCACGAGTAGCGACATGACATTTTTATCTGTTTTTCAACAGTTATGATCTTGTTATAAATTGTGAACATTTACACATTGGCATGTACTTAAGAGATCATGGGACATGTGAGTTCAGAAGAGGTAAGTCTTAAAACAATTCTTAAATATTGGGAGACATTCAGCAGTTTTGAGTGAGAGGTGGAGGTCATTCCATCACATTGAAGCCAGAACCAAAAACTTTTGTGCTTTTAATTTGGGGTCTTTTGTGCATGGAACCACCACGCAGGCAGAGGTGGAGCTGCACAGCAGTCTGGTTGGGGTGTAGTGAGTGATCAGGTGTTGTAGGTATTGGGGAACAGATCTGTTGATGATTTACTCAGTTTTATAATACTCAGTAAAGGTCTCAAAACACATCTCTTTCAGGCTCACTTGGAATCACACAGTCAGGTATGTCACACATATTCAAAGAAATCCAAAAGGATTTCAGAACCACGTTACGGTCCTGTCAAGTTACAAAAGTACAGTGTTGAACTATGCCAAAAACATGGTGTTACCAGTCTGCAATAATTTTGTGGCTAATGTCTGCAAATGTGTAAAAAATAGCAGCTTTTCTACTTCTTTAAAAGAGAAATTAATGAATATGAAAATGGTACATACATATAAATGACAATCTTGCAGAAGAATAAAATGAGTTTTGTAAAATACTACAACATCCAAAAAAGCAAACTGGAGAAATCTTAGATGCTTAAAATATAAATAACACAATAGTCAGCTGTTAACACAAATGGTATTTTTAGCACCAAAGAGCAAAACTGTAAACAGTCTCACTTGGAAAAGAAAGAATTTTCATAATGTTAGAGACATTTGAAAACAACTGCCATTCTTAGCAAACATACATTCTCTTTTCATAATTTCTCATTTTGTATGAAGTTGTCATTTTATAATAATGCACTGATTAGCATACAGTATTGTCTCTGCAGCTGACCAAATTTTACAGTTGTGGAAGCTTTTACGATCACATACCTGGAATGAGGAATTAATGTTTCATAGAAGCATTGGGTAAGTGCAAAAAAATGCACAAAATGTAGTGGACAACACCAGATGCAGAGGGAAAAATAATGAGAGAAACAAATCTAGCATCTTTTTATGACTTAGGGATGAGAGTGAATTTTGCTTCTATTAGGATTGGATAGTGCAGCAAAAAATCTTTTTGAAGTTTTTTTGCAGGACCATCTACAGACATGCAGAGATACAGAGAGAAGGAAACAGTCAATTTAAGTACATATCCAAAGCATATCTTTCATGTTTCTTTCCTTTTTTTTTGGTTAGTTTGTGCACAAAGAAAGCATTGCTTGTGCCCTTGCATAACAAATACAATAAGGTACAGGAGAAACCTTGTTCCCAGACAAAGATCTTGAAAGTGCCACAGGCAAGTCATAATAAACTCCACAACAAGGTAGCATTTCCCTCGTCAGTTCATCTCTGCTCCTTGTTTCTCTTGATTAATGGGAAAATGCAGCCCAACTTCAAGATACAGTAGACCATGCTATCTATTTCTTTCTTTCGTTGCTTTTTGACTAAAAGCACTTGTCAGTTGAAACCAGAAGAGTAATGGATATTTCCTTATTCATTTGTGATGTGTGAAATATCAAATTAGGCAAATGTGACTGAAATTACAAGGCTATACACAATCTCTCTTAAAATAACATATTCAAAAATATTAGTATTAATCAAATAACGCTAGTTCCCTCGTGGTGCGAGATAGGCCTGTCTGGAAGGCACCAATAAGTGAGTTACTGGTTGGTGGAACACTATAACCCTTTTGTGTTTTGTCAATAAATTTCTTTTGTAGCAAATCTCTTACTGTTTAGGCAAAATAAATGCATCTTATTTAATCCTTTTGTGGTATGTAGGAAGACTCATAGAGAATGGCACACACACAAACACCTGCTTACCATACTGGTAACCATGCCAACCTTAAACAAACAGAACACCTAGTTAAATTTATCGAACAACCAGTTGTGATGATTCCCCTATTTATGGCCCTGCTTAAGAATGAAGAACTGGAACACCCTTAGACATCCAAAATAATTACACTGAATCCAGAAATCCTCAGTCAATGTCAATATCCTCTTGTCTCAGAACCAGTACATTTGTTACATCCATATATGTTTTTTTTATAAAAATATAGGCTTGGGATGTCACCAAGCATGAGGTAGCAGTAGATGGAAATACTAATAGAAGCCTTATAATAGAACAAAAAGTCCACAATAACAAAATTAATGAAAGTAATAATGTCAAATTACAAGCAAAAAAGAAAGGGTCCTGTTAGGTGACACTGACCAAAAAAGCATCAATTATGAAATTCAATAGAGTCAAAAATGATGACGTATAAATACATATGTACATATAAACATACAGTATATACAGTATATACACAGACACAGCACGTAATGTCATAATATATTTATATGAATACACATCTGAGTACATTTTACATTTAAATGGATAGCATAGTCATAACGTCTTCCACTAAAAAGTCCTTTTGGAACTGCCATCTGTAGTAACAATCAGTAGAGTGCAGCACATAATTTTCTCTGTGTCTGACAAAACACTGATGAAGTGCATCCTGGAGGTCTGGTACATTGTTAACGTCTGTCTTTGTGATTCATAAGCTCCTAGGGGCTGAGCACATAGGTTAAAGAAATGAAATTAATGCTTACTATAGTTGTCATAGTTATCTTTAATTTGAAGAACATTTCGGTAACAGATTTTTGTACAAATTTGCCTGTTTTACATACCATTTGTGATTGCATACTGTAGTCAACAGCCTGAAACTGTTGTTCTCATTTGAAGATTGCCTGTATTATTTGGTGTCTACACCTGTGGGCGGTTTATTACAATTTGTATGCTTTTATTGTAAGATATTAATTGGCTATTTGGGAGTGTAACATCTGGATGTGACATGAATATGGACATATTTCACTATGATGCCCGGACACGGACAAAAAAAGTGAGAATTTAAATGCTGTGTACATAAAAGTGTGAAGTAGAGATGAACAAGTGAAGTGCACGAGTGATACGATAAACATGGGACAAAGAGACACACACAGTGTTCTTATGTGGACAATAAGTGGACTATGAGACCATAGCAGGTACACAGAGGCGTGACGGAGACAGAGCTGGAGCATGGGACCTGGACGGGGGCACGAAGGACTGGTGCAGACAGGACAAGAACAGAAATGGACAGAGAAAGAGACTTTGAGAAAACAGATATATAAGCAAGGATTTTTTGCTGAACATAGGTAAGGCAGTGTAATGCTGATTAATAACCCACAACCCAATGGTACTCCTTCACCCCTTTTATAGGGCTGCTCAGTAATTTCGGATCAGGCACGCTGATGGGGTTGGGTAGACCTGGAGTGGACCCTTGGGACCGTTCTAATCATTCTGGGTTGTGACATCCATCCATCATCAACGACCACTTGTCCTGAGCGGGGTCACAGAGCCTTACCTGGCAACACAGGACACAAGGCTGAAGGGGGAGGGGACACACCCAGGACGGGATGCCAGTCTGTCACTAGGCACCCCAAGCAGGGCTTGAAGTCCAGACCCACCACACAGCGGCACCACCTAAACCCACCACACCACCACACCCTATTGCGTTGTGACAGTGAGCATGTATTCAGAATAAACAAAAATTTATAAATGGGAACAAAGTGGGATATGAAAAATGTATAAAATGTCTATACAACATGCTCACAACTCAACTTATTTGTCACCTTGCACACAGAAAAGGCCTTGAAGATAGTTATGTGGGGTTTTTTTTAAAGATTTAGTCTTTTTTTTAAAAAAAAAATAAAAAACATCTTACCAACGCTACAAGCAAAGTACAAATGCCTGGATCACAGTCAATAAAATGTTATTAGAAACATTTAATTTATGTCTGAGAATGAGATAGGGGCATTGACATTCCCTGTTGAGTTTTGCCTTAAGCATTGCAACCATTATTGTTAAAGAAAGTATATAGCGACAAGATCTAGTGTGAGAATGGAATAAGCTGCAGAATCAGCAAATGTGACGTAGACGGTTTATGATTTCCACCTTCTCACAAGGGAAACATCACACAAGCATCAAGGTGAACAAATTTTACATTAAAGTACCATTGCCGTAGGCAGGGTGTGTATGAAACAAAATAAAACAGACATCTTATGCACTCTGCGTGTTTGCTTGTCTCAGCATTTTTTTCATGTGTGTTTCTTATATCTGATCTATATTTAGAATTTATCATTTCAGTTGCGAATTATCCCAGGGTAACAAACTGACGGCCTACCATTACTGGAAGGAAGCACAATAGTGCTTTGGTTAGCACTGATGAATTACAGCTTTCGTTCTCTATGTGGGTTTGAATTTCGCTCAGTCTGTGTGAAGTTTCGATCTTCTCCCCATGTGGGTTCCCCTAGTCCAAAGACATTTTTCAGTTGAATATGTAACTCTAAATTGCCTTCAGTGTGTTTATGTTGTGAGTGAATGAGTGTGTGTGATGGCCCCTGTGGTAGACTGGCACCCCATCCAGAGTTTACCCTCCTTAAAATTGCACTCTGCGCTCCTGGGATAGGATACACTGCAAGCCTGGACAAGTAGTTATTGAGAATGGAAAAAAGAAAAAACTGAAGATCAATGAGTTATAACTGGACTGCAATTTGTAAGTGATATACTCAAAAAAAAAAGTGAACTTATTCAGTGGCAAATTTTGAAAACGGCACTGTTTTACTAAAAAAAGCATTGAAGTACTGTAAGTCTTGTCCATTTTATAGCTTGCTCACACACAGTATCAGATCATTGAAACCCTGCTGGTTTAATTACTCCATAATGACATCAGAAGTATACATAATTCCAGTTCAATATATTTTATCTAGACCGCTCCCAACTCAGTTAGTTCTGAGTAATTTCTTAAGCATTCAGTATCATAATAAAATGCTCAAAAATCATTCATATAATGCTAGCAAACTTTAATAATTTACCTATGAATTTTTAAATGAAGTTTATCAATGTAGCTGATGATTTAAATACCACTTTTATATGGGTGTACACATACTGTAAGCTATACCAATGAAAATGACTATTACATAGGTAATATTTTGCTTTAACATCTTACTCCAGTCTTGATCTTATAATTACAATTTCTCATTAAAGCTTAGATAAAGTATTAAAATGGGTCTGATTTTTCATTTATCTTCATTTAATATATGTTAACAATGACAAGAACATTTTCATTTTGGGTTAAACATTATGCAAAAATATAATGAAGTAGAAATTATGACTAAATCAACACAGTAATTGATTTTACACCACAAAAGCATTTATTTTACATTTTAACATTGACAAAAATGTTTGTTTTATTACTGCACGAGGAGGAACATGCAGCAGGTCAATGAGATAAATTGCAATAAAGATGAAATTAAAAAAAGAGTAACTTATTTCATTAGTTCAATCTGCAATCTGCCAAATATAGTGATACCACAACCAGTTCTGTTTGAATACATACTTTTATATGAATAATGCCATGACTGTCATCGAGAACGGGAGACAGGAGGTAGGGTTTGGACCCAAGTGTGGGTATGGTTTTTTTTGGTGCAAAATACAGGAGCAGACAGAGAAAGAAGGCTGTGGGTCTTCCGAGGCACGGGCGTCGTTTTCAGGGGTGAAGCAGAACTCAGTAACAAGGTGAACAAGCACGGTCAAAAGCCATGAGAGTCAGGAACAATGAACAGGGAATAGGGTACTGGGAACAGACCGCTGAATCACAAGCCGTGCAGGTAGGCATTGTAAGATTCCGTAACCCTGTTCAGTGACGGCACTTCATTTATACCTGGCCATTCTGATCAGCAACAGGTGCTGTTGCTTGGCTTGCTGTCGTGGGCATGACAATGACCAAAATTCAATACTATTAACACACAGAATACTGTCTGAAAACTATTTCTTTCACCAGCAGTTTTAGGAGGGTAACTTGCTGTACATTACATTCCCCCAATACAGCAAAAGCCACAGACTACAAACAGAGTTTTAGTTTACCTATGTTATACTCAAAGAAAATTAGTTTTTAATATCTTAAAATTTTTAGGGCAAAATGCCTTTAACACCAGGTGGACAATCAAGATAAAAACTTCATCACCAGCAAAAAAATTCATTTGTGCCTTGATTTTGGACAATCTGACCACAGCTAGGCATTTTATAATTCATAACTACTGAAACTGCAGTCATGAGCACATAATGAGCAACGACAGGACAGCTGTCCAGAGCCCCAATGTTGTGCCTTTTGCACTCGTTTCCAGTACTCAGTGTTACGTCCACGCCTACAACTCAACCGACAACACCTGAATCTGCTCCAGCACCTGATTAACCACTCACCCTTTAAAAGACCCTCCTCAACTCCCATACCTTTGCAGAATCTTGTCAGGGACAACCACCCTTCCTTGTGACTCCTCGCTCATATGCATCTCCAGTTCTCAGTTCACGTACTCCGGTTTTTGACCCCAAGCTTTGTTTCTCGACCACGTCCACGGATCTTCATTTCAACTCCAATCGCCGTTCGACCGACTCTTTGCTTCATCTCCTGACCTCGCCCATGGATTCCTGCTCTGACCCCAATCGCCAATCAACCCACCCTCCGCCTGTCCCCGATACCGAGAACTTGCCTGATCCTCTGACTCCAGATGAAAGACTCCATGGTTGGGTCTTTCCGTCCCGGTTCTCTCAACCTGTTGTGACACTCAGGGGATCTAATATAGCATTTAGGCAACTTATAAACCACTAGAGTGCGCCTTGGCCCCATTGCCCCAAGTCAGACACTTCCATCAACCAAACCAAAACCATCTCTGAGTAGCCAAAACTGATAACTAGAGAAGTTATAATAGAATAAAATAAGAACAATAATGTCAAATTTGTTCTCACTAAGAATTCTACTGTTCCTCCACTTTAGGCACCAAGTTTTGCAGCTCTAAACTGGTAAACATTTCGGGCAGTGGAAGCTGTCTGAACTGTGCGTTGGGCTGTCTAAGGCACACCAGCCATAGCGCTCAGAAAGAATCTGCGTGCTCAACAAAAATTGTAATACAACTGATGTTTAACCTAGCACACTGCTTAGGACTGAAGATGAGTTTAGAACAAAGACGATAGCACCTGAGAGTGTTCTCTCTGCTTTAGCATTGCAGAGTTTAGACAGAGTTCATTACAATCACAAGTTTTACTGGAGACTGTTGGGAAAGAAATGACTTAAAGCTGAAAATTATAGTGAAATACATAATGCAATAATTAACTCTGCACATTCATATCAAGCCAGTAACATACCTACTCAGAAGGAACTTAGGCTCATTGAAGTATGAGGCAAACAATGCCAGTTGTTGTTAAAGTGCTTTTCACTGAAGAAATTTAGGGTAAGTGTCTTAGTCAAAGGCATTACAGCAGTGAGTAGGATTCAGACCTACAGCTTTCACATCTAAAGGCAGCAGCTCGAATTCCTATGCTACCTGTTGCCCCAAGACAACATGTAAGTGCCCCACAATGGCAGAGCTTGAAAAATCAAAACATATGTGAACATGAGGTCACAACATCTAATGCTTCCCTTGAGAGCTAATTAATTACTGACGGTGACTGTGATACTCTTAATCTGACAGGAAACTCAGACAAGATAATGTACACCAGTTACTCAGTCCACACCATCTGGGCTTTCTTGTGAAAAAGATAAACACAGACAAGCATCTTCTGTGTTGTCTTTAAAACCTGCTTTCACTGAGTGCCAAAGTCTGTAGCCTGTAGTTCTTTGAAGTACACAATTTTGAAGTATGCATTAATCTTAATTTAATAAAGAACCTACAGCTAAGACACGCTAATAAAATCATTAAAATTAGTCCCACTTGGAGGCGTTTTCTCCAAATTTTGAGGGTTAATGTTAAAGATTAAAATTACTGCAGAAGAAAATGCTTACTGGTAACAGTCCTATAAAAATAGCCCTTTTCTCTACAATTGCCTTACTAACCTTTCTGAGTATGGAGAAAATACAACTTAGTCATTATTGCATCGTAAAACTGCTTGTTGGCTTCTAAATTCAAGATCTGAATAAAGACACTTGACCCTTTCAGACCCATTCTTTTCAGACATGGCTTGGAATTTAACTACCAAGATCCAAACATCTTACATTAATTATGATGAAAGCGATTCTTGCTTTACAGATCATTAATAAATATTTATTTGAATAGAATATCTGCACTCTTCAACAAATTACAAGCTTGCCAAAACTCCTTGAATCTAGGAACTTATATGTGTCATTCCAAACACAGAATCAAAGTGAACTTTGCCATTCAGCTAGCCATTTTAATTTTAAAGTTAAGCTGAATTTATTTGATATACAGACCTTTTTAATGCTACAGAATAACACGTAGAAATAAATGTTCTTCTAAGCTGCATGTTTGACACACCTATGGGAAGTTAGATTTCAGTGAAAAAAATCCACTTTCGCCCAATTTACAGTGCTGCTTGAAAGTATTTGAATCACTTGCATCCCTTACTTTACCATGAAATCATTATTTTTTCACAAGCAGTTTTTCTCATCTGACATGATAGGTGTGTAATTAACAATTCCATATGTTGCTTAGGAGGAAATCATGTGTGTAGTAGAAGAACAGAAGTGGTGCTGGTCCAAAAATAAGTGATCCCCAAGTTGCATTTCTTGTACCAAGTAGGTAAGTACAATCAGGTGTGCAAATCAAATATTCAGTTTGTAAGTTTATTTCAATATTTAAGATTTTGATTTTCTTTTAATATTTTATAGGAACATAATGGCCATCCCGGGGGGGCGTGGTAACGCAGTGGGTTGGACCAGGTCCTGCTCTGCGGTGGGTCTGGGGTTTGAGTCCTGCTTGGGGTGCCTTGCGATGGACTTGCGTCCTGTCCTGGGTGTGCCCTCTCCCCCTCCAGCCTTACGCCCTGTGTTGCTGGGTTAGGCTCCGGCTCCCTGCAACCCCATATGGGACAAGCGGTTCAGGTGACGATAATGGCTATCCCTAGAGGGTTCACATACTTTCAAGCCTCACTGTAGCTCTTCAGAAGAAGTACTAAACTGAAAGCATTGGATGTGCTACTTTGATATGCTCCCTGCCAGGCCAAGTTGGACAGCCAGCACTGGTTGGCCAAGCAGTGAAGACCATCGCTGCTGGCAGCCTGCAGCTGCCAAGCACCTGACAGGCCTGTTGGATGTCTGATGAAGTAGCTGGATGCCACACCCGGGCCGACAGCACTTGCCTGCAAAGATGCCAGTGATGTCCTGCCAAGTCCTGTCAAGTGTCATGATTCAAGAACTGTAAAGTCTAGACTCTGACGTAAGTTTCATTCTCAAAAAAAAAAAAAGTCTAAAATAAAGTTTTGGAACAGGTGCTCATGTGCTGGTCATAACACACCTTGATGGGATAACTGTGTTTTCCACACCCTTATGGTTAGGGTTAGGGTTTTTGTTCTATAAGTCTCATATATGCAAGTTTTTGATGCAACTGTGTTTTTAATCTGCTATGATTAAGCTGTATATTGAATATACATATTGAATAAATCGTATAATGCACAGTTTCTGGGACCACAGCTGAAAAAGGCCCTTTATAGCAGATTGTAATTTCATGCACAAATGTTTATTAAGTTATGTAAGGCAAAAAAATGGACTTATGTAACCTTTATAAACATTGCACAAAGTCAAACCCATTGTAACTGAAGCGAGAAGAAGCAGTGCATATTTTCGTACATCAAGAATAGGTTTTGAATGGACTTGGCTTCCTTAAGGCTACATTAAACATTAGTCAACTTGTATAAAATGGGGTTGCTCTGATCATCGCAAAAACCGGAAGTTTAAACATAATAGCCTTGTCCTGGAAGCACATCAAAGACTACGTTTTACATTTTTGGGTTGTCTTGAAATAACTGCGCTGGGTGTGGAAAGCTTTAAACAGCTTACTTAAGCCTACTTCTTCTAGCTTATTTGACTGAGCTCCTTACTCCCCATGATCCCCCATGATTGCGGTGCTCAGAAAGGACTGACTGTTAGTTTCTAAGCTTTAGAAAGTAAAGCAGGAAGGCAAAGCTTTTTGTGCTGATAACCCTGAACTGTGGAAGAGCCTACCTGTCTTCTCTCTGGACACAAATTGTACCTTCTAGCTATTAGCTGGCATTGTGGGATTGTGAGACAGAGCACGAGTGCCACAGTTGTGTCTGTAGGAAACTCACTCACTCATTCAAAAGTTGAGATAACTTAGTGGATGCATTTTTTTGGCTACGTGATTGTCATACACAGACACTGAACGGCCCCTCTATTATCTTTTTATAAATATTATGCATAATATGTAACATTTCTATTTTACTTTTGCGTTACCCATCATTTCCTTTTAGGCCTCGCAAAAAAATTGCCTGTTCCAAAGGTGCACATACTCAATGCAAGCAATCAAGGAAAACACAACGTTGGGGGATTACTTGGTTTTGATTAATCACCGTATTTTATACTAACGATGGGTTGTGAGAGAAAATATTATTCCTGCAAAAACCTCTTGAAAAGTCAATATATAAATTGACATGTTTGTGTAGGGCAATGTTTCTTTACTTCAGACTTGTATTAGTATCGCACCCCTTTTTGTGGAAATGGTTTACTGTTACCTAAACAGAATGGAGACTATTTAAAGAGTTCTTCTGTGAGAGTGTGGTGGAGGTGTATATAGATTGTGTTGTGGTCAATGGCACATGGGAAGCATGGTGTACCTTTATAAGTATTTTTTTTCTTACTTGCAAGTTGTGGCTTACCAACAGATAGCAAAAAACATCCAGAGAGGAAACACTTTCACCGCACATAAATATGTGAGGTGTGACAAACTGACATCGGAAACAAAAATATATGCATTCTATATATTTTAATCTGCCTTTGCTAGTTTTGACATTTTCCTGATTAAGGATTTCAAGAAATATGAACTGTTGGGCAGTTATGAAAAGAAAGAAAAGAAAAAACTGAATATTCACTGTTTGTGTAATGTACTTTTTTTATATTATTCTTGGAGATGTACGTCATTCTGGAGAAAAAATGTCTGGTAAATGAATAATTCTAAATTAACTACCTGAGTTCTGGAGCCATAATCTGAGACAAGACAGAGCAAAGATTAAGTTTAGCTGTCCTTGGAAAGAAATTCAGAGAAGAATGGTCTGGAATAGAACCAGAGGCAAGACTCACTTGTTCTTTTGTAGCGTAATTCAATATGAATGAACTAAAAATGGAGACTGTTGTTTTCTGAACACCCGACCATAGCTACTGCTGCTTATGGAGTTGATGTGATCAACATTAACGTATTGGTTTTTTCCATCCGATAGAAGCCCATGTTAAGAAGATGTAGAATATCTACAGACATTCTCACTGTTTAAGTTTTAAGATTTTTCCATAAACAGGCATCCATTTAGGTGTTCATCAACATGCTTCGAAAGTAATGTGCTAGGAAAAGTATAGAAAAACGTAAAGCGCTAACAACACTTTATGTAAGAGAACATGGTTTTACTGTGTAAACATTAAACCTAGAAACAAGTTCATACATTTAATTTAGTCAAGTTATTACAAGTATTACACAGAATAAAAAGACAATTTAGCAAGGCAGTGACAGAAAAGCCAAAGGCCAGAATTTAGACGACCTCCTTATATGACTAATAATTAATAATTAATAAACCTGTAGAAAGAAAAAAAAATGTTTAACAGAAGAAGATGTTTATCATCCTGTGAAACTAATTTGATTCTATTCGATTATCATGAAACTCCTTGCAAATCTTTGACATGGGCAAATATAGTGGTTTGTCCCTTTCCATATAGGAACACCAGCCGAGGCTGTTGTCTTTAGGGAAGCTGAAGCTTTTGACAGCCTAATACAATCTGTGCACTTTGAAATGTGGACTAATGAGATGAGCAAATTATGCCTGCTGTCAGTGTCAGATGTTCCGTAACAGCCTTTTGGTATCTTCACACCACTTGACTGTCAGGAACATGATTCGTGTGTAGCTTATAACATGTTTGTCCTCACTATAAAACACCACTAAATGCATGCATTTCTCAAATAACAATATCTCAGGTTCAAGTTTCTGGAGCACAAATCTCTACAACCACTTATCCATTAAAGAAGGATGTTCATCACCGAAGAGGTTATGGTGGGTTGAGGTCAGCAGTTAAACCGGACATCTTACCTTGAGTACCTTCTTAAAATGCAAAATAATTTTCACCTTGGAATTAGTCTTTACAAACCTTCGGCTCATGAATGTGTTGTGACACAACCAGCTTCTTCCCTGTAAACATTATATCCTCATTACTTTGAAGAGGCATCGTTTTTTCACAACAACTTAAAGTGCTACTGAATGAGTAACTCAGATTTTTACAGGAAAATTTGACACATTACTTCCTGGGCAGTGGCCCAAATCAAAGAGGAGCATTATAGATTTTTTGAAGAAGTAAGTCACTGAAAACCCTCTTTCTGATATTTTTAAAATTTACAGTACAATTAATACAGTAACAAAGTAATTAATATGCAGTTGCATGTCTGTATGTAAAGGCATTCACCTCGTTTGAAATGCACTTTTATACACTTTGAGATCTATGACCCTGAAGAAAAGAATCTGCTAACTTAATAAATGTGATGGGAATGGTAAAACCCTAGCAATGCCTAATGTGTGCTAGCAAGATATTAACTAATAAAAGATGTATGTATTGATTACTGAGGTAGGAGGTATTGTGCTTGAGACACAAGGTTTTGGAAGTATTAGTATTGGAAAGATTTGTAATATTTCATTGTTTTTCGAGCACAATACATTATTATAAAACCACATCTGGAATTATCAACACCAGATTATTTCATAGAATGCTTGAATAAGATATTTTCATATCTCAACATCATTTCCTGTAAGGTCAAACCTCAATCCTGACGCACAAATGGTAGCATAATTATTATAATGGTTGTCCACTGGTATGATGATTTTATTGCAGCAGCTGAATGGGAATTCTTTCTGTTCTTCTTGCTGTTCTTCATTTTCTGGGTTGAGGTCTGCTGGAGGGATCGCACCTGCAGTCAGGCATGGTTGTTCAGCCCCCGTAGGGACACCTAAATCGGAGATAGGAGGGTGATGGAATGTTGATGGAGTGCCGTGAACAGCATAAGCAGGGCAGTGGAGGTTTGTGGGAGTTTAAATACTATATTTGTGATAGTTTTTGTCTATTGTAAATGACGCATTGTAACACTTCTATATCAAACAGTGAAAACCCAGAAAAGTGAAATTAACTATAGTACTAGGCTTTCTGATCAGCCTATTCCAAACATGTTAGCAATAATTTGTCCCAATTACTTAACTCTTTTACTTCTGCTTGTTAAAAATATTCAAAGTGTGAAAATAATAATAAAAAAAAATCTGCCAGTGGACAACAGAGACAATGTTTCTCTGGAGCATGACTGTAATTAGGACTTTTACTGCCCACATCATGGTTCATAATAGAATTTGTAATCCTTTGAAAGCAATCTGAAGAATCATTCTCGAGGGAGTTATAGCTTAAATAGAACTTTAGAAATCTTAAGTATTTCATGACTCAGAGGAAGACAGTTAATGTCTGCATGTCAATTCAACATGGTTTCACTGTAAAGAGTTCAGAAACCTGGGCTTAAAAGGAGATTAAAGATTAGTCTCAGTTTATTGACACTTTTTTAGTGACGGTTCTTATGAGATATTCCTCAGTCAGACACTTATGCTATAATTTTATTTCTCAGAAAAGACCATACATGCTCACAAAGGAAAATTGAAAAGTTTCCCAAGCCTGTTGAAAAGAATATCATATATAATATAATTATACATAGTTTATATATATATATATATATATATATATATATATATATATATAGTGCTGTGAAAAAGTATTTGCCCCCTCCTTGATATTTAATTTTTTTTGCATATTTGTCACAGTTAAATGATGGAGATCATCAAACAAATTTTAATATTACACAAAGACAAGCCGAGAAAATACAAAAAGCAGTTTTTAAATGATGATTTCATTTATTAAGGGAAAAAAGCTGTCCAAACCTACCTGGGCCTATGTGAAAAAGTAATTGCCCCCTAAACCTAATAACTGGTTGTGCCACCCTTGGCAGCAACAGCTGCAATCAAGCGTTTGCGATAACTGGCAATGAGTCTTTCACATCGCTGTGGAGGAATTTTGGCCCACTCTTCTTTGCAGAATTGTTTTAATTCAGCCACATTGGAGAGTTTTCGAGCATGAACGGCCTGTTTAAGTTCATGCCACAGCATCTCAATCGGATTTAAGTCCAGACTTTGGCTTTGATTTTCCTTCAGGATTTTCTGGTAGAGCGCAGAATTCATGGTTCCATCAGTTATGGCAAGTCATCCAGGTCCTGATGCTGCAAAGCAGCCCCAGACCATCACACTACCACCACCATGCTTGACTGTTGGTATAATGTTCTTTTTATGAAATTTTGTGTTAGTTTTACACCAGATGTAATGGGATGCACACCTTCCAAAAAGTTCAGCTTTTGTCTAATCAGTCCACAGAATATTTGCCCAAAAGTTTTGGGGATAATCAAGATGTTTTTTTGGCAAATGTGAGACAAGCCTTTGTGTTCTTTTTGGTCAGCAGTGGCTTTCACCTTGGAACTCTCCCATGGATGCCATTTTCGCCCAGTCTCTTTCTTATTGTTGAATCATGAACACTGACTTTAACTGAGGTAAGTGAGGCCTGCAGTTCTTTAGATGTTGTTCTGGGTTCTTTTATGAGCTCCTGGACGAGTCGTTGTTGCGTTCTTGGAGTAATTTTGGTAGGCCGGCCACTCCTTGGAACATTCACCACTGTTCCAAGTTTTCTCCATTTGTGGATAATGGCTCTCACTGTGGTTTGCTGGAGTCCCAAAGCCTTAGAAATGGCTTTGTAATACTTTCCAGACTGATACATGTCAATTACTTTGTTTCTCATCTGTTCTTGAATTTCTTTAGATCGCGGCATGATGTGTTGCTTTTTGAGATCTTTTAGCGTGCTTCACTTTGTCAGACAGGTTCTGTTTAAGTGATTTCTTGATTCAACAGGTCTGGTAGTAATCAGGCCTGGGTGTGGCAAGTGAAATTTAACTCAGCTTTCCAAAAAATGCGGTTAATCAGAGTTTATTCATGATTTAACAAGGGGGGGGGGGGGGGGTGCAATTACTTTTTCACATAGGCCCAGGTAGGTTTGGACAGCTTTTTTCTCTTAATAAATGAAATCACCATTTAAAAGCTGCTTTTGTATTTACTCAGGTTATCTTTGTGTAATATTAAAATTTGTTTGATGATCTCAATCATTTAACTGTGACAAATATTCAAAAAAATAAAAAAAATCATGGAGGGGGCAAATACTTCTTCACGGCACTGTATATATGTTTGCATATAGGGCGACAAAGCTTACAGCCACACTGCACTGAGAACACAAGACATTGTAAGATTTTAGAGATTAGAACAGTCGGGCCAGGTTAATACTTAGATGAGAGCCTGCCTGGGAGTAACTGGTACTGTAAGCTGTACAGTGCCAGAATGGTGCAGCATGACCGCACTAGTGTGAGTGCAGTTAAATGTCGATTTAAGCTAGTTTTAATGTTTGTGGAGTTTGCATGTTCTCATGCTCAAGAGTTTTTCTCTAATTTCCTCCCATCAGCTAAAGACATGCACTATAGGTTAAATGGTGACTCCAACTTTCCATTGGTGTTTAAATATGTGTGACTACCCTGCGATAGACTGACATCCCACCCCAAGTATGTATGTGTACCCTACATATCTGAGTGCCCAATGCTTTTAGGATAGGTACAGTACCACAGCAACTCTGGATTGGACAAGCAGGAATCGATACGAAGTGAGAATGAGATATCTTTGCTCACCTGTATAGTTTACAAATTGAACCGCAAGACAGTTTCTAAAATATATTCGCCTGTTGTCCCATCCACTATCAACTGGTTGTTAGGTGCCTGGTCATAGTGATTCAGAACCCATCCCAGAAACACTGGACATGCATTGGATGGGAAGCCAGCCCTTATATTATATTAATCTACAACTGTATACTTCCAAACACTGGCAGGTGCTAATGAAACTGAAGGCAATCTGTGTCACCAGCATAATGTATAAGGAGAAACTCCTCAGACCTACTGATACCATGGGAAATAAGATCTTACTGAGATAGTGATAGCATCATGGGGAAATTCCAGAGGGAGAACAGTCCCTTACTGCCTTGTTTATATAACCAACAGAAGAAAAAGGCATTCTTCTTTTGATTAAAAACAAAAACAATAGAATGAGTCCCATCCCAGAGATAGAAAACAGGATGAGCTCGAGATCAGCTCCTGATAGCTGAGGCATCCTCACAGGCTTCAAATGAGGACTTCCAGCTTTCCCCAGTCTTAAAGAAAAGTGGCGGTGAAAATAATGCTTAAAAGCACTGGATGTTTGAAACAAAAAGCTTAACTCATGAAAGTTGTAATAGATTTAGGGAAAAAATAGATGGCTTTTTAATTTCTCTGTTCTGTGAAATGAAGTGGAAAACAGTTTCCAGAATCTTAAGTTTTTAATGTGGTGTATGAGTTGATGCTATTGCATTTTTACATTTTCTATTAGCAAAGTTTAGGAAACAAGAAAGGGCATGCAAACTGTTAGCCTACTGTGTATGATCTTTGTCACACCTGCACTTCAGTTGTTTTTGCCGGACAGTCTAGCACAGACTAAATGGAGCAGCTCCATTGTTGCTTCACACATCCCATGTGTGACACCACAGACTTCATAGGCAGCTTCTGTTATGTTGAGCTTCTCTCTTGTTGGAGTTGACGGCAAACAGAGAGCCCGTTTCTTTCTAATGGCCTTCGGCAGAAAGACAACTAAAGACACTAAATCAAACAAGGTACTGGGGACGAGGCCCAGAACCAGGCAGTATTTTTTTTCCAGCCATTAAATCAGATGCAACATTCCTGTTCTATGATTACAGGCCATTCTTCTCTTAGACCAGGAGCCCTAAGCAACAATATTTCAAGCTCCAAATGGTAACTGAATGAATAAGGGTTCTTAAGAAACTACTGGAACAAAATAACTGTCATATTCTTCAGCAACAGAAATGGAATGTTCCTAAATTAGATCCTGTTCAACCTTATTTGAAATAGCAGTCACTTAAAATGCTTAAATCTAAGTCCTTGACACCATTAACCTAAACACCATATGATAGTACTGTACACAAGATTTAAAAATAGAAGTGTGACACAAAGCCATTAACCTGTGAGGCACCACTATGCCACAGAATCGCAGCAATTTAACTATGTTTTCATTTAGCTCACAATGTTTGAACTCTACTCAAAAAGCACAGCAAAATTAATTGGCTTAGATATTTTTTGGAAGCAAATGATTTAACCTTTCTGCAGAGTGTAAAAACCGCTGTTGTATTTTGACTTAATAATTGCATTCAATAGAGGATGAGATTTACATAATTGACTTCAGTGATTACCGAATAATAGCATTATAGCACATTATCTACAAATTAATTAATTCTTAGTTATTTAATTGATAATAGCCTTCTTCATTACCATCGTTAAACAAACTGCATGCACTGTTGACTTTTATGAGATGTAACAATGGAGTTTTGGAGACTGAACAGAATGGATTTGCTGTAGTTTTTCTCTTTCAAATTGTTGTTAAACAAAATAGCTTCACCTCCTAACCACTTGCATTTTGAAGAGGTGATGTAGCCCTACACCTGTAACAGATGTGTCTCCCTCCATGGCTAAGAGTCTAGTCTAATGATTGACTCAAGTTTGTCTTTCTCTCAGCACATCGAAGCCACAACTCGGACCTACAGATACATCTTGCATAACATCCGCAGGATCTGTCCTTACCTCAGAACTGACTCTGCGCAGCTACTTGTCCAGGCCATGGTAACATCCCACCTGGACTACTGCAACTCTCTCCTGTCTAGCTTTCCAGTTACTGCCGTCAAACCTCCACATCTGATACAGAATGTTGCTGCACGAGTCGTGTTTGACCTGCCGAAGCATTCCCACGTATATCCCCTCCTCATATCTCCTCCTCTTCCTGCATTGCCTTCCTCTAGCTGCCTGGATCAAATTCAAGACTTTGGTTATGGCCTACAAAAAGCATGAGTAGAACTGTTCCCTGATATCTACAAGACCTGATCACTCACTACATCTCAACCAGAATGCTCCACCTCTGCCCGCTTGGTGATTCCACGCACAAACGATTCAGAATCAAAAGTACGAAAGATTTTGGTTCTGGTCCTGATGTGGTGCAATGACCGCCCCCTCTCACACAGAACTGCTGAATCTCTCCCTATATTTAAGAAAAGTCTTAAAACCTACCTCTTCCGAACTCGCTTCTCGCATGATCTTTCAAGTACATGTTAATGTGTAAATGTTCACGCTCTATAATTTTAAGATCATAACTGTTGAATAACGGATAGACTTTCATGCAGCTACTCATGTGATGTAAATGTTTGTCTGTCTGTATCCAGGTGACTCTTTCTGTTGATGTAATGCACTCATGATACCTTTCTATGTGATATACTTCACTTTGGAGAAAAGTGTCTGCTAAATGCAGAAATATAAATATAAATGTAATGTATGTCTCAATGCTCTTTGTTGGGCAGCCATCTCATCTGACTGTTCCATGTTCTCCAGAGTGTACTTCCTCTGATGATGGAGTATAGTGGATCATCCTGTGTACTGACACACTGATGGCACACTTTTTTAAAATTATGACAAAGTCAGAGGTGTTGACAGCACTGACCAGTCCTCACTAGTCAGTTGCTGAACCATACTGACCATCCTCCTTGCAATTTTTCCTCCCTGGCCTAGACATCTTGCTGTCCTGGCTGGGGGATGCTCCTGGTATGGTATGTCCCCCCCAGAACTCAAGGGGGAAAACAAGTGAGCGGGAAGTGACTTATACCCCAGCGCTGCCCTTCATTCCATTTGCTAGGACTAGATTTCATGGAGTAGAGGGGGTGTAAGTAAACATGTACATGGCGAGTGTAGTTCCTGGTAGCTCCGGTCCTATGATCGTTCTGAACTGGCTGGATTCAGTCATGTTTTAACGAGGTGATTGGAGAACGATGTAAATTTTCACTTGGTGTACTGTCTTATCTTTTTCTTTTTTTCCTTTTTGTCTTTAATCTCTGCCACAACCCAACTCCTCCATTCTTGCAAATGTGCTTTCTCACACTTTCTCTGTAACTCTTAGTCTTTTCTGAACCTTTCTCTTCTTAAAAACATGTATTGGTGAAATTGGATGTTTTTTTTTTCCAATCCAGAAAGTAGACTAAGAGAGAAAAATTGGCTTAAACTTACCACAGGTCAGTCATGATAAAACTGAACGGGGTATATTTAACCGCTGCAAAGGCAAGATTACTTCTGTCAAAATTAATTAAAAAAAACCCCTGTTGCATATGCAGACTCTTAGAATAGCTTTCAAATGCAGTTTGTTCAGTGAAAGTGGTGCTCAACAGTTGGGAGCAGTGAGCACACTATGTGAGATTAATGTGTTTTTTGATTGCTTCTCCTCTGACAAGTGTATATGGTTTTATTTGTTAGTACAACATAAACTGGCTCGCTGCAGTTATTTCTCTGGGTGGACGAGTGCAACATACACATGAAAATCAACATCTGAGGGACAAATCACAAACGATTTCAATTGCCGTATCCTTTCTCCTTGCCTGTGCTATGGCCAAGATGGGTACTTTGTGGGTCACTCACCTCATTCCATTTAACTAAATAGACAGCAACATAGGAATACACAGATTCTGTTTAAACTGGCTTGCAGACTGGAAGGTCAGGCTATGGACAGCCGTTGCATGGGATTCTTCTTCTCTGCCAAAGAGAGACCCTATAGTAGACTCATATTTAAACATGTATTTCTTCTGCTTGCCATCATTTAGTGCTTGTTTCTTCAAATCAAATGTGAATGTTTTGTATGCATAGCAAAATTATTTTTTGATTCACAAGTATTTTGTGAGTAATGAGTATATTACATTGATTATATTATAAATTTGCAGTTTAATGAAAAGCTTTAAACCATAATACCAACTTCAGTAAAGTATGCATCATTATAATTGTTGAAATATTGAATCATTTACTTCATAATTCCTAGTACACTAAATTCTAAAGCCAGAATATATGAAAACTGACTGTTTCAACCAGTTAGTATTTCTGCTCAAATAATGACAAAATTTCCTTGACTTCTAGATACTCTACATTGCTCTACATGTTTTTAATTCTGTAAAAAATCTTGTTTGTATCATATACTCTGATGAAATGGAAACATTCCAGCTGACCGCATTCATTTGTTCCATCACTTTCTATAAAGCTGCATCCTATTGTTACTGCAAACTTCACTGCAAACTTCACTGCAACATGATAGACAGCCTTTGTGACCACTGGAAGCTATAATTCTTCCACAAGTATATTTCATAAACTAACTGCTCTCATTCATCAGTGCCTTTGATAGCAGAGCATGCCACATATTGAATCACCATTTGTCTTTTCTGTGTGTGAATGTGTGTGTGTGTGTGTGTATGTGTGTGTGTGTGTGTGTGTGTGTGTGTGTGTGTGTGTAAGGTTTTGAGAATGCTTAAAACCTCTTAGAGACCTCTGTATAAGTTTCTTCCAAATGACAGTATACAGAAGCTCTAGAATGTGTAAGACAAAAAATATTAGGTGATCTATTGAGCACTGACTGCAGGAGAGAGAGACAGTACATGATGGAAAGAGAGCAGACACAACATCGCCATACTCATTCAGTCTAAAAGAAAGGGATAGTCTCAGTTCAATTATTCATTGCCTGCAGTCTTCTTCAGGTCAGGAGCTGGTAGGTAGGGACTGCTGAGGCCTGGAGAAAGGCACAATGACCTTTCCTTCATGGTTCCAGCCCAACAAGCGGAGCCAGGTCTCTGGAGCTTGGCAGGATGTTGACATACAGCTCCTTTGCAGAGAGACTGCTAGGTCACTGGCGAGGCCTCTTAACACACAACACCCTTCACCCAACCTATAGTGACATCTCTAGTTGCCATCTGAAACCACATATTTATTCAGTAACAATCTTTCTGCTGTTTTAATTAGAAGATTTTGTTTGCATGTTGAATGGGCCCAAGAAACATTGACATAGTTTTGCTCGGCAATACTGCGAGTCTTTGGTTCTGTTTTGGAAATATGTCACAGCATGGTGGCACAGCGACTATCATTGCTGTTTCACAGCACTTGGGTGGTGCAAGAGGATGTGGGTTTGGTCCCCTCTCAGTTTGTGTGGAATTTGCATGTTCTGCCTGTTTCTGCGTGGGTTTTGGTGAATAGATAACTCTAAAATCACCCATTATGCGCGTGAATGACAGAGAGAAAGTGTGTTTCACTGGTATATATGGATGAGTGACTCATTGTAAGTAGTGTCTGTAACATTGTAAGTCACTTCGGCTGAAATTAATACACGGTGTTCATTGGAAGCTGCTTTTGTTGAAAAGCATCTACTAAAATAATAAATGTCTTTTTATTCATTTCCCCATTTAAAATTACAAATTACAAATCCATCATTATAGACAAAAGTACATACATGCCATTACAAGGAAACACATGTAAGTGTTTTGATGTTTGGTGTGATATAGATTGTCTGCGGTGCATATTTTATGTTGTGAAAACTCAGCTATTGAGAAAATAGGCAAATGGATACAGTAGTTATGTGCCGTTTCATCATTCTGCCAACTTTTGGTCAAATTAGAACCTTATGGACAAGGTGAAAAAATGATGCTGTATCAATCACAGCAACCTACAGCAAGGCCGACCACACCAGCCCAAAATTGTCCTACCTTCCAGTGAATAATGCTACCAATTGAACCCCAAACTATTCTGCATTTAAAAACCAGTTGTTGTTCTTCTAAAACCAATGAAACTAAATGTAGAAAAATAAAATAAAATAATAAAAACATCAACCTTGAAAATCCTTGTCTCTGCAGTTACTGCTTTTTCTTACTGCTTGCTTTCTCTTTCTGTCTATGTCCATTCCAAACAAACACACAGTCCCCAGAGATCAGATTCTGAAACTCCAGTGCATATCTTCCTTCCCATTGCTGCTCTCAATCCCCCCACCCCCAGGTCCCCACACACATTCACAAACACACTTGGGCTTGATCTTCTCTAAATCTACTAAAGCATGCAGTTTGCAGTATGCTGCACAATAAGCTCTAATCAAAGGAACCAGTGAAGCCTGGCACTGGACTGTGATCGGGCCTTTCCTCCACAGGCTGGGGAGAGAGAGCACAGTTTTACATCTTGCATTATTTAATTGCTCAGATGACGTTTTTATCTGAATCTTTCACAGCTTATAATTTCAATTTTGTAACAATTTATATTCCTGGATATTTACTGAAGGGACTGATGATAAATTCCTTGCTCATTGGTGTGAGACATATATCTGGGCACATGGACAGACATGCAAAGGACTCACATGTGCAGACTTTTGGATTAAAAAACACTGCCACACGTAGTAATTATATAAGTATAATGCTCATCTGATATACATACACCTCATACTTCCAGACTCCTCCACTTTCATTAATTTTAAACACCTTATTTTTAATTATATCAATAAGATGATTAGATGTGTTCAACCTAGGCAATACTAAAGAAGTGAGTAAGTAAAAACAGATTCATATCCTCTTTCAAAGGGCATAAAAACACAATGTCTTCCTATCTGGTTATATTTCACTTTCCAGTTATCAGTGTATGAGTAATGTAGTATAATTTACTTTTCTTCACCCTTGAGTCCTTGCTATTGACATACACAACAGAGTGCAAAAAGGGCGTATTATGAACCTACACACAAAAACCTTAATTATCTTGAGAAGAGCACCCTGTACCCCTCCATTCTTTTTCACACTTTAGAGGTTCAGCTGAAGCACACTATTATACAATTCCACATTGTTTAGGGTGCAGATGGAAAAAAAAAGAAAAACAAACCTCTTTTACTGATACAATGCTGCACATCTGATTTATCTTGGCTCATTCTTTGGTGACAGCTGTTGGGAAATGGTGGAGGAACCAGAGATGAGAAGCTGGGAGAGAGAGAGAGAACTCCTGCTAATTTTTCTGTATCTGTACTTTGCACACTTTCTGAGGACTAAGGAGTAGAATAAATTTAAAAAAAAAAAACCTTATTGGCAGATCAGCCAGTGGCCCACAATACAATTGCATCTTGTAGATAGAAACATTACATCCAGCACATGCCACAAGACATAACGGTAGGAGGAGAAAGGGGTTGAACTCTCCCCAGCGACTGCCCTATTTAGAGAGTGTATAGCGGCCAACGCCACAAGGTCCCTGACGTTGTGTCTTTTCCCAGCAAAACAAGCATGTAATCGAATATAATCAGCTGACTTGGTGTAAAAGAAACATGACGGTTACATGATGCAGACCCCTGATCAACAATTCACACTAAGTGGTATAGTGTTAAAACATTACAATACACTGTACAATAGAAGAAAGTTAAAGTGTTAGCAGTAACATTACAAAATATAATGTTATTTTCAAAGAAAAAAATTGAATGTCTACATGTGAGTGATGACTACGGGATGTTTGAACGACAAAGATGTTTTCCAAGATTCTTGTAGTAGTTTTTTAAGTGCTGTGATGGCTTATTCACCAGTATACTGTGTGAATCTCACCTGCAGGCATTCCTTCCTGCTACGTAAGCCGCAGAGAGTAAACACTTTCTTATTGCCTTCTGCAATATTAGATTTCCCTCCACATTGGTCTCATCTGGTAACAGCTCAGAGTTTCTTCCGTGTCACGGTATGGCATATTAAAGTCGTGGCAGTGATTTAACCAGCTGAGAAGGTGATGTAGAGGAGCTCTCTATCTGTGTACGTGAGAGACTCTTTTGGGAGGGGAGAATGACACCCTTTGCTCTCACCACGCCCTCCTGATTCCACCCCTCGTTTCACATGAACGAGGTTCCCTGCCCCTTCTACCCACCAGCAGCTTCTCCCTGTCAGGAAAAATGGATGGCGGGCAGGGGAAGGATGCTGGTCCCTCCTTGCCAAAACAGTGTGAAACTTTATCTCTCCATGGCACAAATCCCGGGTGCTTGTTTCGAGTCTCGGGAGCACGGAGCCATTAGGGAGAGCTGCATGCATCCTTGAGGCAGCCATAATCACAGGGCTATTAGGATTCCACTCTATTAGCGCTATGCACTCTTCAGCTTACGTCAAATCCCTCTTCACAAATCACTGAACACATTGAGACACAAAAGCACGGAACCCCCCCCCACCACAAGTCTCCCTCATACCCCTCCAACCCCACCCCCCCCTCACTTCCCCACGCACAGCTATTCATCTTTGCAGATACGGAGAGAGAGAGTGTTGGGGGGATATCCAAGAGTCACAGTATGATGTAGTTTCTTTGTAATAGTGGGGCAGTCTAGCTCTAAGCCATGTGATACGCTTCTGGTTCCAGCAAGGCTGCGCTGAAACACACACACACACACACACACACACACACACACACATACACACACGCACGCACGCACACACACACGCACACACACACACGCACACGCACACACACACACACAGACACACACACACGCACACACACAGATACGCCACTTAGTGCATTCGAAAAGGAGACAGAGCCCCGGCACGAAGGCTGTTCCTCAATGGGAGCAGTGGGATCCGCCGTTAGACGAGGGCTCATTCCCGTCGGCAGGTGAACAAGGAGAGACAGACTTCTCCACGGTTTCCTCCCGGATCCACTCTGCAGAGGGGGCGCCGGAGGTCTGAGATTGATCTAAAAAAGGTGAAACTGACGCGGGGTTTTTTTAGCCTTTCAAATCCCGGCTAGTTTTCTGAGGCACTCAGCCTCAGCTCAGAAAATTCAGTGTGTGCACTGCCAGGATCAGAGACAGGCTGAGCAGGGGGGCACAGGGAGACTAAAGAGTTTTTTATACCTGGACAAGGAACTTGTGGGATTCTTGCCTGCAACACAATGAATGGATTTAAGACAATGTGTTAAATAATTTGGATGCACTCTACTGGCTTTCTCACTGCTGGCTGGATTATCCAGGTAAGAGGTTTTGGGTCTTTCAGTACTTGTAGTCTTAAGCTCATTTGTTGTGGAAGACTTTCTCAGCTGTAGGCTTTTCTGTTTGAGGTGTAATTCACTGTGAAAAGGGGCAAATATGTTCCCATATTTACATTTTCAGAGAAAAGGAATGAGTGAAAATGTTTATTTCTTTCATAAAATGAAGCCTATCAACAGGCAAAGTTCAAGGTAATAAATCCTAGATGTGCAAGATTTAACTGTGCAGAAATCATTATTAGCATTGTTTTAACAAAAAAAAAAAAAAAAACATTCTATGGAATTCTAAAATGCGGCTAATTTTTCTTTTATTGTTATCCAAGGAGTGCTAAAAGTTAAGAACACAATGGCTAACTGGGTCAGAGTTTTTATCTTTTTTCCTGCTGGAATTCTTAAAATTTTGTTATTGTTCATGTGATTTTATATTTTGCATTGGAAAAGTCCTTAAATTCTCTGTTTTGTACCTTGATTTTCTGTACTTTTCCGTTTTATTCTTTACAGTACTTGACTAATTTTTACCTTCGTTTCAGCAACAGTGTCTTCTTTTCACTGGCAAGCAGTCTGGGATAGTAGGATTTGACAGGAAAATAAACTGAACTGATATGAAAACAGTTTATCTGAATAATGTCACTGCAGTTTTTGGGAAGGGGTGGCACTGCTAAAGTAAAAAAAAAAAAATCTACATTTTTCTGCTTCCTGTTGATATTATTATTATTATTATTATTATTATTATTATTATTATTTCCTTGCATTTTAGCATGAGTGGGACTAGGGAGAACTGTATAAACCGTGTTTTAAAATTTTTTATGCTCTAAAATTATGAATGAAAGAAAGTAGTAGCCTTTTCAATAGAAAATGTGTGAAATTCAAATTATGGTCCCATATTTGTGCGGCTTTCTGACATAGTATATATTATGCACAATTGGACCAATGTTGATCAAATTCAGCACCGTCTTAAACCATTAGCACAGTTTTATTCACATCACAGTGACAGCTGAAGGCTGCCCACATGCTGGAAAAGAAAATTTCTTCTCTGTTTGGTTTAAGACAAGAACAAGTTTTTCTGAAGGTAGACTGACAGGCAGTAGATGTAAAGGCACAGGTAGCCCTTGGGGAATACTCTGTATCTCCTCATTAAGGTAGTTTGGGAAAGACTTTGTGGGGAGAGTGTAGACTACAGTGAGCTTGGAATAATTAAATGCATTATGTTGCACAATGAATATTCAGTGGCTGAGTTAATGACAGTAAAGGATAATGAAAGTTCAGGGTTTTTTTGGTGTTGTTTTTAGGAGAATTACAGGAAAACTCAGTTCTTTTAAGAATGAAAAATCAACAATTTTGTCTTCTTTTCTTTGCACAAATGTTATATGATGTCATCATGGTGTTCGGTGTTTTCTTACTCACTCAATACAACGTATTTGCCTTCTTTTTACAAACAATGGCTCTTTTCCAAATAACTTTTGCCAGTAAAACAATTTGTTCTGTATCGCTGCAGTTATAAAGCTAGAATAATTTCTCTTTAGATATGAATACAAAGAGTAAATTGTGCTCCTTTGACATGGAGCTGTATTTAGCTGTTAAGCAATTAAGGAGCATAACGGCTTAACCCCTTGGTGTCTGCCCCACAGATATTCCCGGCGATGTCCTGGTTGTTGTGCCTGGGCTTTAGCATGAGTGCCATGCTGCTGTGCCAGGCCAGTCTGTATGATACTCTTCAGCAGCACCGCGTGGCCCGACCTGGGATGAGCACCATTCAGATCCTTGGTGAGTCCATATATCACTCCTTCCTCTTCTTGCAGTATCCAATATTGAGGTTTGACTACTCAACAACACCTTGTTTCATCTCTTTCTCTGGCTGGGGAAACACTGTTGGAACATGATCTCTTGCATGATACTTTACTTCGGTTCCTGCTGCATCAGAAGAGTTTATGGGTGTAACTTTGTTTTATGATGGTCAGACATAGCAGACAGAATTTAATTTATGGCACTGTCACGTGAAGCCCAAGGTTAGGTTAATACATTGTTCCACCTACAGATGTTTGTTGGGTTTCCAAAAAGAAATTAAAGTGTAGAGAAAAGACTTACTCCATCTGATTAGTAATCAAGGAAAGGATCACTTTTGAATTTGAATAAGAAGTGTTTGAAAAAGGTTTCCTTTAACTAATGTTAAGCTGTGCCAGCAATACTTCATTTTACTTCTAGTTTATGGCTTTTACAAAAGACTCCTAAGAATCTGAGAATTACAATAATGGTAAAAGAAAAAGAACACTTTTCAAAGTTGTTATTATTGCTACACTGCAACGTGTAATGTATTTTACTCTATTTTTTTTGTGCAAGTTTCCATTTCCCTTGCAGCTTTAGGCACTGATACTGCCTGAAAGAGTGTGTCAGGCCAGAGGCCAGATTAGTTTTATCAATCCTGTGTTTCTACACAGCACATTTTTCAGTACATGGCAGTGTACATGAGTTTGAACTGTAAAAGGTTTACCACAGGAACATGTAGCTCTTTCCTGAGCACTTTGTCTTTTGAGCTGCATGGGAACAAAGCACTGGTGGCAGCAGATGGAAAGTGAGCTGGGTCAGGAGTGACAAATCCCAGCGCCGCAGTGCTGGCAAGTGGAGCTGCCTTATTAGCAGCAAGTGTGCACACCTTCTTCTTCTCGACTCTGTGTCACACACACACCTGTGCAAATGTATAAAACTGGCAAATCCCCTTGAACTTCTTTAAAAAAGGCCGCTAAAACAATCAAGTATATATTTGCGCAAACAGCCATAAAATCCTCAGTACTCAAATTACCATCTATCAATTGCATTTTCTCTGAAAGAACCAAGGAAAAAAACTGGAAATTAAACAGTTTAAGATGCTGGTGAACAAGACTGACATAAGTTTATTGAAAACATCATATCGATATACAAAGGTTCATAAACAATCATTTATAATTAGTGAAATCTCCCCTACAAGATGAAGTCTGTGATGAGGTGATAAAACTGCAATGTGTTGCAATTTAAAATTATGAGACCTCACTACGTTTGCCTGCGGGAAACAGGGCTCATAAACCAAAGCCGAAAACGCAGCAGGATCACATGCCACAGATGATCATGATCTGAAGACCTGTCGGTAATGCATATTCACACCATCATGTCAAGACAAACCTTTCGCTTTAAAAGAAGATTATGGGTTTTCTGTTTCAATAACTACAGTAGCTGTATGGCAATAACATTTGAACATAGCAGTTGCATTTTCTAAAGCAAAGGACCAATAGCAATTGACCAACAGGTCTAACTAGAACAACTGTCCTGTAGCTGCCAGTTGTCACGCTCCTTCACTTTGGCCCATTTCCCTGGTCTCACAGCTGCAGTGATGATGGTGCTCCATCTTCATCAGCCAATTCCAGTCTCTGAAAAAAATGATCCAGCACACTGACAGATGGCCATGCATTACTTCCTGCTTTTGCCAGTAAATATAACACAGGCTTCTCCATGAGGCAGTCTGTTGTAATGTGTATGTACGGTATGTGTGTGTATGTATGCAGCAGTGTGCATGTTCCAGTTGAGTAGCCCACATCCCTTGTCAAGCAGATCCCATATTGCTCAATATCGTCCAGACTAACTCTGTATTCAAATCTTTATGAGGTGTTCTTTTATTCATTAATTTAACAAAGATCCCTTTCACTTGTATTGTAAGGCCTTTATTGTGGAGTGTGACAACAGTTACTTTTCAATAGACTGTAACATGCTGCTACTTTTCAGTCCCATTGACAAGTTTAGCACTTATGACATGTGTGTAATGTGATATTGGCATATAATAAGAAACCAGCAAAACTTCAGTGCTGTAACATTTGCTGTGGGGAAAAGAGGCATTCCTATTGAATTGCTTAGTGTATTAAAGTAGACAAGTTGTGATTTCTATACCAGCAGCCGGTATTACCCACTCAGACCATTCATTTGCACCGCCCCCTAGATACAAGTTTGCAATGACCACAATTACTTTAGGCAGCCAAGATCTCAGTGTTTCGTTGGTTATAACAAAATTAATGTGAAAAACCCTATTTTTGTTATCTGGGGGGGCATTCATTTTTCACAAGCAGAGATTCTTCTAATTTTACAAACTCTTCAAATATTACACAGGAATTGTGTTAATAAATTACACACACACACACACACTGTCTATCCCATACGGGGTCATGGGGAGCTAGAGCCTAACCTGGCAACACAAGGCGTAAGGCTGGAGGGCGAGAGGACACACCCAGGATGGGATGCCAGTCCGCACCAAGGCACTCTAAGCAGGACTCGAACCCCAGACCCACTAAAGAGCAGGACCCAGTTCAACCCACTGCACCACAACACCCCTCTACTAATAAATTTCATATCGGTCTTATTTATCTCTAGTACTTAGAGTATACGGGTTTTAATGTTCAAATTGAGTGCTGTTCCCTGAGTCACACTATGGGCCTTTACAGCGCTCTGGATATTCCCTTCCAATTTTTTGTGATGTTTTGCAAAGTGAGTGAGCTCTTGTTTTAAGTGTTTTGATTGAGATTGCACTCAACAGAGTGTTTACTAATATTTCGTTTACCTGGAGAAGAGATAGATGATGCAGTATTCAAATTAATTTGCAGATACTGGAGATCTAATACACCCTCAAGCTAAATATAGTGGGTGATAGCACAGCCTGACTTGTACAGGATAAAGTTGCATTTGGCATGTATTTTTGTAATAGATTTCAGTGGCAGTGGGCATAGGGCAAAACAGGAGAACATTATGGCTCCGACAAATGACTGAAGCTTTTCTGTCAGCTGCTTTGGCCTGTAACAGTGTCGATCTTTGGCCTCCGGCCTCCAGGGGCAGTATATTTGGAGCCAGCCATGCCAATTTATGCTCTAATGCACAAGCATTTCTAAGCTGGACCAGAACCTGTCATTTTTCCAAATCTGTTCACTACTAAAGGTGCTGCTATGCTTGGATAATTTGGTCCATAGCAAACCAGAAGACATTTTTACAGATAAAACAAAAAACATAAACCAAAATGGGGAATATAGCTGGTATTTTAGCTGAGCAAAAGAAAGATATTTTTATGAAAGGATGTTGTTTGCAAGGAAACCCACTGTTTTTTGTATTTCAATAGCTATATTTAACTAGCCAAACACTGATTATTCTTTTACTATTCTGGAGTTGTAAGTATTTTTAACAGGCTCAGAATATTAATGCTATTTTGCCTTGTTCTATTTTTTTCATTTCTTTCAGAGCATAGCTTCTGTTTAACAAAGAATAAAGAAAAAAATATTTTTATTGGTTTTCTTGGGGGGGGGGGGATCTATTATGGTGGTTATGTTACTTATGGTATACCCGCATCAAATAAACACGACAAAATTTATTAGCTTGTTGTTCATCCATCCTTTCTTGTCACAACTCTGCAGTAAGTGCATATACAGAGTGCTATGTATCATTCAAACTACACACTGTAGGTAATCTGGAAAATACATCAGTCACAGTTTGCAGGACTGTGCCAAGACCTGTATTCTAGGAACCAGCCTGAAGTTTAAAGCTAATGGTTTTGAACACAATGTTGAACCACATGTCCATGCATCTGCTATAGAAACATCAGTTTGAGCCTTTAACTCAGGTGGCGGACAAAACAACTCTGTTAGATAACGTGGACTCTAACAGAAAGCCTGACCAAGAAAAAAATAAAGCTTGCCAAAACTCACAATTTTCTCAGCATTAGTAATTATTATGTCAGTATTAGAGGAGTACTAAATCAGGCTGTCAATCCAGGATGCCTAACAGCTATTCAGCCTATTTAAATTTCAGCATGCACTGTTGCCTATATGCAATTTAACCCTGTAAAATATTTGTTTTATTGCTGTATCTAAGTTTATATATGGGTTTTTAATAAGCAGCATGCTGTTACGTGGATGGAGTTTTGAGGCCTCACTAAAGCATACCTGCAGTATAAAATTTATTCAGCCTTTGTATAAGCAAAACATTTCTAATTGTATGTAATCAAACCAATTTCAAAATTCATTATGATGGACTTCATCTGCTTTTACTCATCGCTCAAGTTTTTATTAACAAATGCACTTGGGCAGTGCAATTAATTGCAGTGATATCAAAAATAGTTTATTTCAAACAAGAAAGTTTTTCTTTGTAGTCATTAAAATAATTTCTAAGGATTTGATTGTTAGTAGAGCAGACACTGATTTTAAGTGTAACAGTCTAGAAACGACTGACTGTTGCAACCATATTAAGCTGTTGTGAAATGAACAGAAACTAATGACATTTCAGCAAACTGAAAGCACAGAAGTGATGAAACAGAAACTCCTTCAATTTAAACAGGCCTGTGCATCTAAGCAAAATATTAGCAGTGGATATGTGTGAACATATTTACTAAATTTGTTCATAGTGATTACTATACTACTAAATTGTGATTACTATGTGATTACTATATGGTGTCCCTCAATTTACATAATCAAGAAGAATTAGTACAAAAATGTGGTCTGATAAGTCTAACTCCCAAAATGTCTTTATTGTCAGTGAGGGTAGCAACGAGCTTTTCTCAATTGTATGTTACCTGTGACTTTACTATAGGACCCCTTTTCATCTACTTGCATCCTTTTTGATTAAGTTAATATCTTAATATTCTGTCCTGTTTCGTTGTTCTCACAGAGAGAGAATTAAAACAGGACTGGGGACTCAGTCTTTTCATTGCAATGTGACCGTCGTAACAACTCTTTCTTACTCCAATGCTGTTTTCTCACCTAGTAAACTTTTTCCCACCACAAACACATTTTGTTTCCATACCTTATACTGGGGCATGTGACAGACTTGATTTGAGTAAGTATTTACTACAACTAAACTAGAAGCCACAAACAGGACAGAGCATTAATTTCTCAAAGTAGCATTTCATCGTGCTCCCTGGCAGCAGGTTTGCCTCAAGCTACTAATCCGGTTCCGCTCATTTGCTTTAATTGGTGTGAAATGCCACAGACTTTCAAGAATAGCTCCTGATGAGGCTTCCTTTTCCAGATGCCCTTTGAGCTAATTAAACAGCTTTCCTTTAAATACAGGACAACAGAACCTGATGATTATCACGGTGCTGGATGAAATTTCACTTACACACTACAAGCTCTCCATTCTTGCTGGCTCTCCAACTATTTGGAGTGGATCAAATGAAATAATTTGTCATGGATTAGTTTTATGTCTGAGCGTTCTTTGTGATTGTGGAGGCCATAGTCAAGAATGGAGGAGGGCCCCATTAAAAGGCATTTTATTGCAACAACATACTGGCTTGTATATTCCTTAAATGTAGAGCTACTACACCAATCACATAAATATGACATGTGTAACCAGGACAGAAGCAATTCACATCTTAATTGCTACTGGAAAACATCATTTATATATACATTCTGTGCAAAATCATTACAGCTACACAGATTTTTTTAACAACACAAAGTAATATTTTTTGCTTCAGATCTAAAGTACATAACAGCAAGAATACCAGGGACAAGGCATCTATCCGAATTAAATTAAGATCTTTTGTCAATTTAAAATTCCAAAGGCACACTGGCTATAGGTCATACAAAACTTGTCTAATTTCCTCTCATTTATACATTCAAGGCCAAAGAGATATCATGTTGCAATGTGTATTCCTATGTTCTTCCGTTTGATTACTTTCTGTTTCATATGTTATGAATCTTTAACCATGGAAACATTATAACTGCTACTCTGGGTTTTCTTTTTCTTTCATTCTTTTTCTGAAACAAAACACAATCATCCTCTCGGTGCACCTATTTCTTCCTACTGTCCAGAGCCATGCAGTTTAGGTGAACTGGTAATTCTAAATTGCTCTTACTGTGTGAATGGATGAGAGGCTGTGTGTGTGGCTATCCTGTAATGGACTGGGATTCTGTCCAGAGTATAACTCCCCCAGTCTTGCACCCAATAGTTCCAGGATAGGCTCTAAGTTCACTGCTATCCTTCTCAAGATAAGCAGTTATTGAAACTGAATGAATGGATCGAAAGCGCAATCAGTTTGTAAGTCGAAGGACATCAACTGGTAGCCTGAAGACTGTGTCTTCAAAGCTTCCGGCTTTCAATTAAACGATATGTCCATTGAGTTTTTACAATGGATCTATCACAGACGGCAGGCTTCCTATAAGTTATTTTTAAAAATGGAAAGTTTGCAGATGTGTTTTCCTTATTTTCTTTGTTTTGTTTTATCAGGTTCAAGGTTATTTCTGTTAAGTCTTTTGGACTCTGTTTATTTAGGGAGATGTGAAGAAGAGTTCACATATCTCCATGCATATCTATATATGCAAAACAGTTATTGCTAAAGGAAATGTTTCATAACTTTATTCTTGATAAAATATAGCTGTAGTGCTGGCATAGCCCTTGCCCATTCTCTTTTGGCAAAAAGGAGACCATTTCAGGATAAGGTGGGGGGTGCAGACCGAGGCTCTGATCATTGGCTTAATGGCTGGGGAAAAGGGCTAGGTTGATTCAGGATGCATGTGGTCATTAGTTGTTCACTCCATCTGTCTTTCTGTAAGACATTCTATTGTTTTAGTCATGGACAATAGATTACGGCTTGGTTTAAATTGAACATGAAAAATGTGGTTCCATATTTACCGTGCTTGGCCCTTCTGGGAGCCTGGGAGTGGGACTCTGAGCATATGTGAGAACAGCATTACTATGGACCTGCAGGGTTTAGCAACTATTGTTGAAGTTTATCTTTCCAGAACAAGTTAGCTGTGCGCTTCAAAAATGATCAATCATTCAAACATTCTTTTCTCATTTATGTGATGAAGTTTTGTGATTTCTTTGTTTATCATCTTCTTTAAATTTATTCACTGAATGTTTGAGCAGAGAGTTAGGATGAGCAGTCTGGTACCTTTATTCTTCCATCCCCAAAAGTAACTATCATTTCATTTTCATAAAAAAAGTATCATAACACATTCTGTGACTGTAATATAAGAGCTAAATTTATTTCAGTAATAATATTAAACTGTTATTATAATATGAACCACTGTAATGTATAATGGCCATTCCATTATAAAACTATGATGAAACACATAACTTGTGTTTATGGGTTCAACTGTAATTCTAGGTTTAAATGACTGGCAACTTATGCCACCCTGCTACAGTATACCTAACCTTAACTGTAATTTGTCTAAAAAAACTATGTGAATGCTTTTGATTGCTTTTGACAAAAGAATCTGCTTAGTAAGTAATTGATATAAACAATAATGGTGATTGCCTTTATGACTGACAGGTTGGTAGCCCGATGCTGAAGTGTTGTATTTTCTTTGTGCCACTTTCTGTTGACACAGACTTGCTCAGAGTGCATTGCTTCTTTCCAAGGAGCCTGAAATGTGTGCCAGATACAGAGCAGCCAATTATTTACACCCTGTAGGCATGGAAGGATGACGTGGTCATGAAGTTGGCAACCTTAGGGCCCTGGGCAGTGGATGTTCTGCACTGTTCTCCACCCAGCACTCCACCTATTTCAGAGGGTAGGAAGCACAAGAAAGGAACTCAGTTGTGTTTATCAAGCACTTAGGAACGACAAGCAGAGAAAGTGTGCTTGTGTATGAGTCAGAGTACTGGACTGGGGGGGTGCAAGCCTCTAATGTGGAATTTCTGGTTGTTAATCTAGGGCACAGACCAGAGTAGTTACAATAGATAGTGCAGTAAAAGTCAAAGCCATCCTACAAGCTATCTGAAATGCATTCTGCTTCTTAATGGACTCCTGAGGTGACTGAAGAGTGTCACTGTTGCCTTCCACATAATTAAATTAAACTGTTGGATAGCTTTTTGAGGCCATGTGTATATTTAGACACTTGAAACAACTAGATAGTAAAGATGTTTACTAAAGCGGTTCTGAGTTTTTTGACAAGTGCTATTTCTGCCTGTGTGTGCTGTTGTGCATGCAGCAGTTTGTCTCTTGAGGTTTCAGCAATAAGTTCTACTTTTTAACCACAAGTGATCATGTTCAATCTTCAAAATGTGTCCCTATATCCTAGAAATGTGCTTAAATTACTCACTATGTTTTAAAAACTGCCACCTTACAACATATACTTTTGGCTGAGCTTTGAAATACCTTTGCCAAAAGTAGAGGTAAAATATATCATTCCATATGTAGTATAAATGTATGTACTTTCTGTACAATGCCTGCCTATCTACTGCATATCTGTAGGTTCTGTATACTGTGAACATGTAAACAAGGCCACATACATAAATATTTATTTATATGCTTAGGAAATTAGGAAATTGTGGAGAAACACCACATATGGTCCTGTACAAAAATCAATGCATTTAGGACTGATAAAATGACACATATTACACAGCTTGTTTTGTATTATAACAAACCAAGATCTGAGAAACAGTCTGATATTCATAAACTTTTGGGGAGTCAACACAGCAGTCTGCCACATTCACAAAGTGTTATTACCATTGAATGTTTTATGCAAGACCCTCAGGGGTTTGTGGTTTGTGTGGTTTTGTCTGTGTCTACGTGTGCACGTATGTGTGTGTCGTAGCAGAGGTGATGCAAAGAAAAGAAAATACTGAAGAAGTCAGCACACTTGCTCTCCTCCCACCCAACCATAACAGAGCGTGAAATTACAACATTTGACCAAGTCCCTGATTTGAGATGCAATAAGTGATGAAACACTTACTATCCCCTGTGAGCAAGGATATAAAAGCCAGCCAGAATGCCCTGGACATCAATCCTTTTCCACCAGAGGATATTTGCCATTTGTGACAATTCACACGATGTTGTGGTTGCACTCACATATGATGGCAGTCTCCAAGCCTAGTGATGTGCCCTCAGGATGGTTTGCATCTGCTCCTGGTAGGCACACATGGGGTCCCTAGTCCAGCTTCCAGCCCAGCACTAGGCACCGCCATGCCAGCAGGCAGGGGCAGCGCATTTCAACTGCCAAGAACTGCTGCAGTGCACTGAGCCCTTGAACAGGTGCATCTACATCTCTGCGTAGATTTGTATGCTCTTGTGTAGCCTCTATGTTCGTGAACTGTACTATGTGTATTCACTACCCTGAATCACATTGCGATCTGTGTTGAATATTCAACAAAGCTCAGTGCATTGGTGAATACTCGAAATCCTTCACAGTTATCAGTAATAGGCCAATAGATGACCATACAGTACACATATCTCACAATTATCTCTTGTGTTTTTGCATTCCAGTCCATCCTAGTTCCTTATCTGTGGGTTGGGCACTGAATATGCCAGACAAACTAAACAATCTGTTTGAATGAATACCTGCAATGGGCAATCTTCACACTGCGGGTGACAGTACCCTGTTTTCCGCACTTAAACTTAATTCCTACACTATCATTTACAAATTCATTTCTTAAAAGTTTTTAATTGGTGGAGTCCAAACATTCATGCTGCATTATAAGTGTCATGCCCCCCACGGCTGCGCAACAGGGAACACCTGCTTCGAATTAACAAGCACAAGCTGAAAAAGGGGCTGCGGAACACAACCCGATGCGGAACCTTGTTCGGCCTTATTGATGACTTGCGCTCCTCGTCTTGATCCTCGTTCCTCGCTCTGCTCCTCGCCCTGCTCCTCGTTTTCGACTCACTGGTTTGCCTGATCACTCGTCTGTTTCTTGGATTATGGTTCTTGGATTTGCCCCTTTGGATTCTGTTTGTACATCGCTGACCCTTTGCCTGTTCCCTGACAATGTCTACTGAACCGGCCCTTGACCGAGCTTCCTGTGCCCCGCGCTTGGGTCCGACGCAACCGCGCCGGGGGAATAGCATGAAAATAAGTGAATCCGTGTGGTAACAAGTTTCCGCTTTTGATGAAGGTTGAAGAAAGTTTAACTCCATTTTGCTGCTGAGAGAAGATTAACGTCAGTAAAAGCAATGGTCCGCACACGTGTGTGAGCAAAAAGAAGGGATAGGCCTAAGTTGTAGAGTACATACTTCGTGATTACTAATAGCACTGAATAAAACGCAATTCAACAATTTTTGTTTTTATTGATGAACTGCAATGTCATGAACCAGAGTATTTTTTATGTGATAAGATCTGTAAAATTAATTACTATTATTGCCACAGGGTGATTTAAGGACAAAGATGTTTTATTTAGCCGATTTTGCAAATTAGTCACATCTGCAAAGCATTGCTCAACGAGTCAAAGCGGAATTGTATGGCGTAAGACAATGAAGCTACATGAAAAGATAGGGGAAAACAAAAATGTTTCTGCAACACTGTTGACTTGACGGTCTTTACAGATTAATATCCCAACATCTGAGTAATTTAAAGCCATACTGCTTTGGAGCAAGGGAGCAAAGTTACACCAAAAAGATCTGTGGGAATAAAAGGTTTTATAACATGAGTGACAAAAACAACACAGCTCTACAAGGCATCTTTCAAAAGATTTTTCACAAAATGTCATCATTTTTTATTTTTAACCAAAGGTCTGTGTTATACTATTCGCTATATTTGCTTTACCTTTTCACTTTTGGAAATGTGTTGGAAACACATGGAAAGGAATTTATTGAAAAAAACGTGGGGTCCCAGATCTGATAGCGTTATATGTGATCCAGCATTGTATCGAGTCATGTTATACCAGTTTATATTTTGTATTTTTTCCATGGAGTTTCTTTTTTTTTTTTTTTTCCTTCCTCGCAGAGCAACAGACATAAACTAATCTGGGAAAATATGATAATGTAGTTAAGACAAATATTAACTCTGTGAATGCAATAAGCATAAAATCACTGAATCCCAGTTATACTGTCATTTTTGTGTTAAAATGTACAGATTCCTAAATTTGAATGGTTACATGTTTGTCTGTGATTAGAACTTGGTGGCATGTATTTAAGTCACTTGCTTTTGCTTCAGTAATTTGATGTTATAGTAGTGATTGCCCTTGTGGATTTAAAAAGAGAGCCTTCATCCTCATGAAAGGTCATCGTGGTAAATGAGAACTCAAACAGACGTGGGGAAAAGATTAGAACGAACAATGAAGTCATTATTAACCTTTCTAGAATGGGATTAGCAAAAACTGTACGAAAGAGAACTGGTTTTGGGATTAAGGAAACAATCTCTGTTTTTGAAGGCTGTGGAGCACAAAGTATGAGATTTTTTTAAAATTATTTTCATTAAGACCATACCTCGTTTCTTTCATTTCAAGACCATACTTGATTTCTTTGTCATCTATTAATATTGTATTATATTCTTAACTACAAGCACAAGTGTTTAACTATTTAATTGATTAGTGTAAAGAAGTTTAACTTGCCAAACATGTTTTTTTAAACCTACATAAGTATTTTTAAATTGTACTTTTCATAAAGAGAAAAAACCAAGATCAAAATATTAATTGACAGAAACAAAGAGTGGGTGCAAGAGAGAGGGAAAGAGAGAGAGAGAATGAGAGAGAGGGCATGCATTTCATTGGAACTTTAGTTTTCAATGACACAATAAGATGTCCCAGTTTTTAAGATTAATTATTCTCGACTGCAGCTTTGGGAATAACGCCCTAGGAAGAACATATCTTTTGAAAACACGCAGAATATTGATACAGCTATGGCTGTTGTTATAGAGCAGGTACACAGTTCTAGTACTCGAGGGCACAAATTCTATTAATTTTTGCTCAGTCTTAGCTCTTAATACTCAAGTAGTGAAATTAATTGTATGTCACCTGCCTGATTTTTCATATGTAAAAAAGGAGAAATTAAATTGTATTCATTAAATCTTGCAACACGCCACTCGTAGAGACTCAGAATTTTGACCCTTGCCTTAGTATTGTCATTAGCTTCACTTTTTAAACCTCTGTCTGTCTGTCACCTAGCAATACAGTAGATGACTTGTGGAGATCATACATTTTTGACTCAGATAACCTCCTTTGATTCACTGTAATACCACTGGATTGTACATGGGGTTGAGGTGATCCAGAGCCTATTCTAAAATAACAGGCAGTCAAGGTAACTATGCACAATTTAGCATTTCCAGTTAATCTAAAATGCATGTTATTAGACTGTGGGAGGAAATCACAGCCCCTTCAGGAACACACACAGACCTCACTTAGAGACTGACTTGGATTCAAACCTACACCCAAACAGCTTAGGTGCTGTGAGGCAGCAACAATACTCGCTGTACCACTGTACCACTCAGGCTAAAGAATTTAGCAAACTTGGACCTGAAGACAGGGAAGACTATATAATTGTTGATGGATTATCAAAAGGTCAAAAAAGACCTGCCACTAAAGGTCATTAGTGGTTGGTGTATGGAGAGACATATGCAAGTTCCTTGACTCAGCCTTCTGCCACTCAGTGAAGTGGGAATTCAGCATCGGCCGTACTGTAAACAAAACCCTGCAGTTAATCAGGGAGCAATGTGGCTGAACAGTATGGCAATATGAAAATAGGAAGAAGATGTGTGCACAGCTTCCCAGATCACTGGTGCAACCTTCATTCTGCTGCCATAACAAACAAAACCTAAGAAAGTGTTCACAGACTCCCCACCCCAGCAGCTGTTTTGTCATAGTTCTCCCCCCTGGAAGGGCTCAGATGATTGAATTCAGACCTACTTGGTTCTGAAGTGACAACTAGACAGAAGCCATCAGGCGTCACCATGTCTATAATGATATGCCTGTAATGATGGAGCAAAAGGTACTGCACCATCATTTTACACTATGACCTTCATGTTCTACTCTTTTCAAGTGTGTGTGCCTGTAAAAATGTGGGGTTTTTTTTCTATCTGAATATTCCGAATTAGCTTTTTCACTTTCAAGGGGGTGTGGTGGCGTAGCAGGCTTGGTCGGGTCTTGCTCTCTGTCGGGTCTGGGGTTCGAGTCCTGATTGGGGTGCCTTCTGATGGACTAACGTCCTGTCCTGGGTGTGTCCCCTCCCCCTCCAGCCTTATGCTCTGTGTTGCCGGGTTTGGCTCTGGCTCTCCACAACCCTGCTTGAGACAAGCAGCTTCAGCTAGAGTCTGTGTGTGTGTGTCTGTCTGTCTTTCACTTTGCTTTAATTGGTGCTCTTCGACTGTAAATTTAAATAAATTCTGTTGACATGACAACAAAGCTCTGAATTGGGTTTAAAATGAATTGGTAAGGCTTACCTTGCCTTGGAAAAAGGTTTTTGGCCTGCAATGCTAATTAGGAAAAGTAGCTAGCTATGCCAAAATCGCATGAGTGGTGTTAGATAAACAGAACAATGTATCTATCAGTTGGTGTTTTAATAGCGGATTTACAGTAATCCCAAGGAGAGAATCCTACTCAATATAAAGGGATTCTGGCAGATGGTGAAACAACAGACACCTTTGCCTTGCTGAATACAGACAGCTCTTTTGAAAACAACCATTTGATTAGCATAAATATCCAGAGGGCGGAGAGGTTGGAGGATCTGTGTTGATATCTCTTAAAGAGGAGATGGATAAACGTGTTGTAATTTTGCATTCATTACAACCAAAACCATTTTGCCCAGGACTCCAGGTGTTCCACAGACAAAGAGTACACTGTGTGAATAATTAGCTGGAGTGTCATTTAGCCCCCAACTGTTTCTGCTTCTGAGAGAGTGCTGTCACCTTGTTCTTCCATATATGCAGACATATGACCGTAGCATCAAAATCCATGTATACAAGTGACACCAGTGAAAAAAGCACTACAACAAATTCTTTGGAATATATGAAAGATTAAAAAATTCATAATAATGGGACTGGACTAGATAATTGAATAGTGGTTCTGCTAAAACTATACACTTTCCCAGCTCATAATTCACAACAGAAGAGAATATGATTATTTTCTTGTCAGCATAGAAACAGACTGTTGTTTGCTGCAGGGAGAAAACAACTGTTTATCATGAATTATGAGCTAATTAACATTTAAATGACGATACATGGTTCCCATTTCTAATAATTCCAATTACAGGATGACAAGCGTGTACAGATGAATGTTTCGTTGGATGATAACTGTCTTAAAGAGCCTGCTTGCTCTAAGAAGGATGCTTAGTCTCTCAAGTGTAATTCAGCAGCAAGCTTAAGGTTTGCATATCAATGAATGCTTTTCAGTACTCTGTCTCTTGAAGGCTCTGCCTCTGATTCAGTTACAGGGAGCACACACACACATACACACACACACATACACACACGCGCACACACACACACACACACACACACAAACAGGACATTCTTGTAATTGGAAGCGTTTGATCCATCTCTACTTCTCCCATGAACTGAAGCGCAAACACCCCAAACTCATTTTACTCACTCTGAATTAAATTACAGTAATCCTCAAGGAACCATCACAGCAACATATCCTGGAGCTTTACTATGTTTGCGTTATTCATTGTTAGTTTACTGCATCGGTACTACTGTCTTTTTCCATTGCCAGCCACTTTTACACAGAGGCAAATAAAAAATTGTGCTGCTGGTCTTTTAAAAATGATTTATAAATAAACTTTTCTCATCTCAAAATATTGATTGTAGCTGCTACCTGTAACTCTTAATTCCTCTGGAGATCAAGTGTAGCTTCATTAATTTGTTGTGGTCTTTGAATTCCAAAACAAAGACAAAAATGCATTGAATTTTGATTCACAATAACAGCAGTTGAAATGATTAAAAAATGATTATTCTTACAGTAATGTAATCATTTAAAAAACTGAAAACAATTTTTTTGCTAAATTTAAGGATCTCTGTTTTTGTTGTAGTACATTAGTTCTTAATGTTTTTGTGTTTCATAAATTGAAGAATAGTTTAGTTTAAGAATAAATGTTGCACTTTTTAACGGTTGGCAAGGACAGATTAATCGCCCACATGCATTTAAAACATGGCCAAACTCCCTGTGCTTCAGATTTGAGGCAAATGATCTCTAGTTTACATAGTGCTCCAGCAACTGGATGTCTTCAAAGTGCAAAGGTTATCTCTTACCAAGCTGATGCACTCTGTATGGTAACAGCAGGGTTCCCGGAGGTGGACAGTAGCATTTCACTTTTCACAAGCCCTTTGTTAGACCCACTGGGAGGAACACATGATATGATTCACTATCAACCAAGAAAATCTGAGCACCAGAGACAGGTTGCAGTGGAGTGTACAATTGTGGTACAAGGGTGTCAATAGGTCACCTCATTTCTGCAGAGTCCCCATTACTGCCTTGAGATTTCAGCAGCTCTCCTATTAATCCTTAGAATGTAAGACAGTAAAAGCCAGGCTACCGTGGTCCATTGTAAGTTCTCAGTGAATGTTTTGCAAAACTAAGGGAGTTGCTATTAGAAAAGGATTGAAACAAATCTCCAATGTGGATTACACAGGAGGCACGGTGACCACCAACCACCCAAAACAGGGTGACGACAGGAAGTGTGCATGCCTTGCTGCACATCAGTAGAATGACAGCTTGGTAGAGCGGTGGCCAAGAGCCATCCCTCTAAGAGGTTATCAGAACTTTGATTGTGTCAAGGACACCCGTATGAGCTCTGCTTTTTGATAGGGATAAAGGCTCAGTTGAGAAAAGGGGCATGACAACCCTACTAAAGCTGTTGTAATAATAATAAGTAACAGGACTGCCACTGTTATTTATGGTGAAAATCTAGCTGCAAAAAAAAATCAAGTGGAATTTTATTATGTTGGCGAGCCTCATTTGGCTGTGGCTTGACATTATCAAGGCTGGGTTTAGTTGGAGTTGCTCCTCACACTGTTTTTAGGCAGAATTCCTGTAGACATGAGTGCGCGCGTGTGTATGTGTGTGTGTGTGCTTGCTCGCATGCTCTGTGGTCTTGAAAATATGAAAAGCAGCTCTGTGTCTTCAGTTTTGCAAACTCATACGCTTGAACTCACCTGCTCCTGAGTTATTTTAATTGTTTCATCTACATGTTAAAACAAAGAGGGGCGGGGATCATCTCCAATCTTGTCATATTTTGCATTCAGATGTCCCAGCAACATGAGGATCATAATGTGTGTAATTGCTGTTCATGAATAAAACTTTTTTAGTGGTGAAATGAGATTTGCTACTTGAAGTTCCCTGAAAATGGTTTTTTTTTTTGTGCAAATATAGGGTAAAAAATTACTAAAGCAGTTTGACAACCAGTGGTGAACAGCACAATCACCTGGGCGGCAAATTAGCTGCAAGCTTTGCTTAAATCCATTAGTCATAGTTTTTTGGCAAATGCTATGGACATTCGATTAAATCTGGACCTATTTTAGTAAACAATAGTAGTTCTATTATTTACTGTGCCACACAGTATGCTTTATTGCTGAACCCAATGTAGACATTCACGCTTAAAATCTGCACATCGTGAGGAAAAGCAAACCCCACTAAATCCCCACAATCACCCTACATTAACACAACAGTCCATTGTTAATACAGCAAAACACGAACCATGGTATCATTATGCAAAACATGACATTGACCAACCTGACACATTTGAGTTTTCTTAGACTTTTGCTACTATTTTATGCATGTTCTCACATACTGTTTATTATTTATCATGATGAAATGAATAAAGGAGACATTATGCCCCATATCGTCCTTGATAAAAAATCTTTTACATTTTGTGAACAGCACTTATAGGTCTTCTGATATCTGAACCAGAATGTGTTGCTTCTCACTTAATCATCTATAAGCATGAGCACTTACAAGGCTGTGCAGCATCTCATGTGGACATTCTCTTCTATCAGTTGCACCATTGCCAAAATGCTTATTTCATACAGAGTCAGTGTAGGTACTTTGAATGTTACCTTGCATTGTCCCCCTTTCCACCCACCACCTCCTACCACCCACCGGCATAGAAACCTACTGTGACAGAGATCATGTCCTTTCATGGGTGATGGGGGGACAAGGTCACATGCAAGCAGAGCTGTGATTGTTACTGAAGTGCCAGGAGGGACAACAGCAGGGGTAGGTAAGGTGCCTAGCACTAACACACTTGCTTCCTGGGCTCTGGTCCAGTTCAGATCCCAGCTGGGGGTCAGATGCCTCGGGCTGGTGCTCACACTGCAGGGGGCTTCAAATATGTGAAATGACAGCAAGCTGCTGCTCATGACACAGCCCCTTGTCACTGGGAAAAGCTGTCTGGTCTACTGAGACAGACTACTTATTTTAATTAAAATTGAGCAATTTACCAAAACTAAATTAATTTTAAAATATGCGACATCACTACTGAATGGAATATGCTTTAAGGTATTGTCATTGGACAAAACAAGTGGTTTGAATTCGCCTGAAGTTTTTTTTTTTTGGAAAAATAAGTAACATCTAAAACGGTAAGATTCTCACCTCCAGGCAAATCACAGGAGGATGTAAACCTTAGCTCTGACTAAATTTAAAGGTGGAAATGCAATTCTTTTAAAAATTCTGAAAACTGCAGCACCTGCTCTCATTGACATCTTGTTTTCACCAGAGGAAGTCTGTGGTGAGACCTGCTGTCAGGTAAGATGGAGACAATCAAGGTAAAAACGAAGCATGAATTAGATGGGGAGATAGATCACATCCATCTTTGTCAAGTTGAGGATTGCCCTTGTGTTCAATTCAGAAGATACTCATGCTAAGAGCACAAGTTGCTACATATTTTATCTCCAGCACTCATAGTCTCACAGTGACTAATAAAGCTGGACCCACTGTATCAAATAATGCCACAGTGCTCTGTTCTTGTCAATACCAGGGGATACATGAAGAATGTTTATGCAAACCCTGCAACCTAGTATAGGATTGCTACAATTTGGGGTCAGATAAATAAAGATGGCGATAACCCAGTGCCAAAGACTACATACCAAACATGCAGTTATTTTCTCATTCCTTGCCTGGGGGGAAAACTAAGTAAACTCACCTTCTGAAAGCACTCCGTGTGTATGTGAAAGAGAAAAAGTGAAGGCTGGACTCAAACAGCTCCTGGTGCTTTCTGACCAAAGCGAGGCTCCTCAAAGCCTTCATCTGTTAGACAGAGCAAAAGCTCCAGGGCCTCGACTTCATAACAATCGAATGGAAAAAAGGATTTTCATCTGTTGCAACAAAAAACAATCCTTATCTACCCTGTATGCATGATGCAAAGCACTGTCAGTGTTAATGGCCTTGTTGAAGTGCATCACCCGGAAGCGTGTTCCATTATTTTTGGACTCTTAAACCAACATCCACCGGTTTCTTTATCTCCATCTTTCTGAGATGTTCCTCTCTCCAAAGGGAGAAATTAGGAGCACAGACTGTTCTCCTCGGTCCTCACAACCTGGGGACTTTCTGGTCAAAGTTGTTCTGCTGCAGGTTTCCCACAAATCTACTTCACAGACCACATATCTTCAATAAGGATTATATGCATTATAAATACCTTTGGAAAGTATTTGGGAGTTTTCAAAGTAAACTTCTGAAGTTTGTTTTAATGCAGTTGATGCATCTTTAGAAGTCTGGAACACAGCGTGATGTCTTGTCCAGGGAGTGATTAGGTGGGAGACAGATGGCAAGTTTGCGATCTTGAAGTCTCATAATAACAAGAAGGGAAAAATTAAGCCATAAATAGCAAATATGAATCACTCAAAATCATTCTTTTTAGCAAGGCAAAAATAAAAGGCCAGTGACAGGTAATAAACTGAAGGGAAAAAACTGTTTTTTTTTTCATGTTGCAGCCAACCAACAAACCAAAATCAAAGCTTACATGGTTACCAGTACTTAACACCCAGCTTTTTTTTTTTTCCAACCTTGAGTGAACATGTTTGAGCCAATATTGGCTAAAAAGCCTTTGATTAACAGGATTGGTTGAGGGAGTGAGCAAACCAGTGCAAGCCAGATAATACTTCTAGCAACATTTCGTATTGTTCATCATTCTGACTCGGCAGTGAATTATAGCACAGAAGTTCTAAAAGCTGGCTTTTCAGGCATGGGCTTGAATCCAGCTCAGTCTGTATGTAGTTTACATGTTTTTCCTGTATCTGCTTGGGTTTCCTCTGGGTGCTCCGGTATCCTCCTTCAATTGAACGATGTGTTTCAAGTTAACTGGTGATGCTAAGTTACTCGTTGTGTTTCAGTGTGTGAGCAGCTGAGTGCATGTATTGCCTCCCTGAGATGGACTGGCACCCCATTCTGGATGTACCCTACTCAGCCTCACACCTTCTGTTTCCCAGATAACCACCAGACTGCAAAAAGCCTGATTTGTACAACCAGTCAAAAAAAGGTCAGAGAGTAATCGAAAGACTATAAAACCCAAGGAAAAATACTGAAAGAGCTCTATATTTTTCAGACAATACTTTGATAGTCCTTCCTTCCGTGAATGTACAACTATTATTGCATTATTATTACAAGCGTAATTAGTTATTTCCTCTTGGGTGGTTGAATGTACAGGTGTTTCGCACATAGACTTGCATATTTTTTCTCCTTCTTTATTATTCATTGACATGTTTTCATCAGGTCAGCCTGATTTTCAAGAGCAAATCAGTTATAGAAATGAAAAGGCTGGGTGCTAAAAATCAGTAACAGTCAAGAAATAAAAGACATTTTGACATATCAGTCACTTAATCTTATTTCTTCATATTAAAATGTCTATTAAAGTGCTATAATGAAAAAAAAAAACTAAAACAAAAAGCCTGTAAATATACATATATTATATGTATTCAGTGTTTGTAATCAGGTTTACATTAGATTGCTTGACTGATAAAAGTGAGTTATTGATATAAATGCGAAGATGAAATGTCTCAGTGTGAGTTTTATTGGCTTCTCTAGTCAAAAATGCTTCAGTTGCTGAACACTCTTTTTAAGCAGTTTAGGATTTTGTGAGTTTGGATTTTCTTGGAGCCCCGCTGGGAACTATAACAGTTTTTTGGTGTGATCCTGCCAAGTCTGCTAACTAGTGTTTTAACTGCAGGATTGTTTATGGGTAATTAAAGATTCTGGAATATTCCACTGCTTCAAAACACAAGAAAGCAGAACATTTAATTGTAGAAGAAAACAAGAGCTTCAAAAAATGTTTCTTGACAATAATTCTGGAGAGAAATTACTTAAATGCAATAATAATAGCTGAAAATATAGTTCTTGGTAAAGTATCTCAGGAATTGTACTTGAGCAATTCTAAAGTCTGAATTTGCATCAGTGGCCATAAAAATATTAATAATATTATAATAATATGATAAATACTATTAATAGATAATTAACAGGAAAAGATGTAGTCTGGTGTAGTCTGATCGCACTCTACATTGAATTGACAAGTGTATCATAAAGTAATAATCACAGTAAATAAATAATTAAAAATATAATTTCTTTAATTTGTTTTTCAGACAAAGTCCTCAGACATCAAATGCCTCTTCTGGTCTCTCCTCCACCGTCCCACTCACTGTACTAGGAGACAGAACCCACATTTCCACACAGCACACTCCTTGTCAGTAATAGGAAAAGGGGCATTGAAAAGTGCTGGGGGCTACAAGATACTGCCCCTGGAGGAATGTGGGTTGAAATCAATAAACGAATGCTGCCTGTAAATAACACACTTCATTCCAGAGGCTGCACGCCTTGCTGGGCTTGACCTCCCCATTGTGCCATCAGCCCTATGTCTTAAACACGATGGCCCAAGGAAAAACAATTTGCATGCTGCCAATCAAGCCAAGATATATTATCCATGGTGTTCTGGGAACTCTATGAAGACAAGGTTGCATATCCATGCAAGCTGGTATTATTGCTCCCTGATTTACAGGGGAAGCAGAGCAGGCCAAAGAGACATTATGCTGATTATAGACTACATTGGCAATCATTTACAGAAGATGATTATATCTACCAGCAGGATCAGATATTAGCAAAAACAACAAAATGCAAAATCAATCAGCAATGATGCAATTTTATAAATCAAATTATATTATATTAAGCAAAGAATTAACAGCTTTCTTTCTGGATTTTATTACACAGATAGTTTGTCTTATGTGGGAAGAAATGAGAGGGTGTGGATGATTGTTAAACATTTAAAGCATTGTAGTACATTTCAACACTCAGTGAAAACTGGTTATTATATGATGCAAAGTAACCCCAACTAGACTGCTATGTTCCCCTACCTCTGCCCGCTTGATGGTCCCATGCACAAAAGGTCCAAAAGCAGAAGCACGAAGGTTCATGGTTATGGCTCTGCTGTGGTGGAACAACCTCCCCCTTTTACTCAGAACTGGAGAATGTCTGTTCACATTTAAGGGTCTTAAAACTCACCTCTTGTGGACTCTCTTCACCCATTATCACTTAAGCTCATGTAATGTGTAAATGTTCATGCACTATAACTTTGAGATCATACCTGTTAAACAATGGATAAACCTTCATGCCGCTACTCCTGTAATGTAATGAAAATGCTTATTAAAAACTAAACTAACTGTACTTGAGAATCGCACGTCTGCATCTAAGTCTTTCTTTCTGCTGATGTAATGCACACATTGAATTTTCTATGAGATGTACTTTGCTTTGAAGACAAACGTCTGCTAAATGAATAAATGTAAATGTAAATGCTGTAGAAATCTTCAGTAACTTTATCAAAATATCCTAACACATACAGCTATTGAAATATTAATAATTTAATTACAAGGGGCCACGGTGGCGTAGCGGGCTTGGTTGGGTCTTGCTCTCTTGTGGGTCTGGGCTTTGAGTCCTGGGTATGTCCCCTCCCCCTCCAGCCTTACGCCTTGTGTTGCCAGGTTATGCTCCGGTTTGCTGCAAAGTGGTGTGTGTGTGTGTGTGTGTGTGTGTGTGTGTAATTTAATTGCAATATACAACAACACAATAAACTGTACAAAGTACTTCTGCTTTACATTCTGCAAAGATAGTTGATGTCAGTGAAGAATATAATTATTGTTTTAGACAAGGTTGTCTGCTTAGGTGCTGTATGAAAAATAGTAAAGTTAATATAAAACACTGCATACACAATTGATCTATGAATATGTATTTGTTACAACCCCAGGGTGTTGTGGGCAAAGAATATTTTTTCTATTGCTTAAAAGCTGAGCGATATGCTTGATATATACATTTCCCCTGGTGTTATACATGACTTTCTTGTTCTATGTAATCAAACCAGCAGCAGACATGACGTCTATAATAGATACTCTCCATGTGTTTCTGGCTTCAGTCACATTTCATGTGGCAGCTCCTGGCTCCATCCTTGTGGGCAGATTTGTTTGCACACACAGCGAAGGCAGCGTGAAGAGTTGTCATTAAAACATGCTTTTAATGTCACCTCAGCATCGTGTCATTCCGATTCTCACCTTCGCCTACGTGGATGTGTCATTGACTATTGCTGTAGCCTCCAAACTCACCCTCGGTTCCCAAACAGATTCTCCAGCACATACGTTTCGAAGGCTGGGTGTTTGTCACAGTTCACAGAATTGCATTCATAGCAGGGGTAGGTGAAGGTGCAGAGTGATGCGGAGGGTTCAGGGTGGTCTACGTTACTAAAGATGATTTGCATGAGGTGGGAACATGCCAAAACACCCTTCTGTGGTTTAACCTGAAACTTTGTCATGTCTTATTAAGTGCAATAAAAGAAGACAAGCTAGGGGTGAGGGGGCTATAAATGGCATTGTCCGTTAACTTGTCATGATGTTGATGAGGGGCATGCCAGAATTAGAGTGGATGTTTAGGACTTGTGTTAAGTAAATTAGGTTCACACTAATATTTCATGGGTATTTACAGATCCACTTCTAGTTTGCACCCTTGAACATCTCAAAAATATCTATATTATGTTTGTTTTGAAGCCAACACATATAATACTAAATGATTTTAAGTTTTGAGCATGCACTGATGAAAGACCACAACTGTAAAGGCACAAGCATCAATAAAAATGAATTGTACACAGTCTCTGAGAAGTCTGAATTGCATGGTGCTGAATCTGTGTGATCTTTGAGGATCTGTGATTTGTTATTGGGTAATTTACAAAAATTCCCAAAGTCTATTACAGTGGCAAAACCAATGATTACTTGCAGCTGGAACAAAATAATTAGCCACAGTTTATCTGTACATTCCTGTTTGATGTGAATTTGAATTTGAAATCTTTGAAAACTTACTTCCAAGCAACTCTGCAAAGCTGAGCAATACATTTTCTGTTAATTATCCCACAGTGCTGCAAGCATGTCCACACTCAAAACTTTTCAGAATGCCTTAAATGACCTTTTCTGGTCATTCAGTAGAACTGGTATTGTTGTATATTCTTATATGCACATCTTCTGTTCAGACACTGATAAATAGACATGATGCCAAAAAAAAAAAACCCTGAGACTTGAAAACTTGACAAAATGGAATAAATAAGACCACTATGTTTGCTGAAATAATACAGTTAAAATTTCATGAATCTTAATTTGTTTCTCGTCAGTGCTCATCTGTACTCAAAACCTTCTCTTTACACAACAGCAAATTTGACCATTTTATGGCACATGTTAAAGGCCGAAAGATAATAATGACCCAGTGACTCAGCGGTTTTGTCTCTTCAATGGAACACCTGAGAAAAAGAATCTATCACACCATATGAATCATTAAAGTTATGCAATAAAGTAAGCCTGTAGATGTTTAATTAAAATGCACAAGCAAGACCCAAGTGTAAACTGAAGATGTTTATGTGCAAAATTACTTTCTATTGCCTACAGCTTAAATAATTATACAGCGGCTGTCCTCTGATTCTGCCAGCTGTTCACAGCATGAAATGTCCAATAAGATACTCCCCCCCACACCTCAATAAATGGCCCCAACTGGTACCTGAATTCCCAAGACAGTCATCACATGTAGTCCACATGAGATTTTTCCAGCAGTGAGTCTGTCAGACTATTCCTAGTGGCATTTTGGGGGGAGACATCAGTCCATAGGTGTGCCTTTATTGTCAGTGATGTTAATCTGGTTTATCATTACTATTTGCTTTTTAGACCCAAAAGGAAAATTCTTGAAAAAAAATGCAGTAATAAAAAGACTATGGTACAATACAACTCATAGTCTCCACAAGATTTGAAAAGAAATACACATGAGCACTGAAAACACAGCTTAGCTAATTTTACTTGTAGACGTGAACAATGTAAATAATACTATTCAAGAAATTGTCACATATCTGCGCCACTGCGCCCCCAGCATGGAAACAGTGTAGGTGATTATATGGAAGTGTATCTTATGGGGGGGTGCGGTGGTGCAGTGGGTTGGACCGGGTCCTCCTCTCTGGTGGGTCTGGGGTTCGGGTCCCGCTTGGGGTGCCTTGTGGCGGACTGGCGTCCCGTCCTGGGTGTGTCCCCTCCCCCTCCGGCCTTACGCCCTGTGTTGCCGGGTAGGCTCCAGCTCCCAGCAACCCCATATGGGACAAGCGGTTCAGACAGTGTGTGTGTGTGTATCTTATAGGGCTGGATTCTTTGAGTCATATCTCCATTATGTTTTTATTATGCTTAGTTCAGATATTATTTAAGAGCAATAATGTATGTTTTATGAGCTTCTAAACATTTTTAAACTCTATAGAAAGTATAATAACTGAAATTACTCCACCACTTTTTTACCTCCCTGCACCCATTCTGTGCTAAGCTGTCACCGATATACAGTATAAAAGGGAACCTGACCCAACAGAAACTCAAAGCTATTTAAAATAAACACTAGAAGATTGCACAGTGAATTACACAATCTAAATGGCATCCTCTTTAATCTATGTAGCAAACAATATGAGAGAAAGATGAATTAATACATTACATTGCTTAAATATTTCATAAGGCTATGTTACAAATTGACTGAGGCTAAAAACAGAAGGCATACACATTCTTCTTTGTCAAGACAATGGCCATATGGAGAATACCAGTGTATTTAGCATTAAATGTTGTGCTCTTCATGCCTGAATTCCAGTCTATGCCCACTTGTTCCTGAAATAAACATTAATAGCTTAAAATGTAGATTGTTCACATAAAGCCAACTAAACAGTAGATAAATGATACATATGAAAGTTAGGTTAAAATAAAATGCACCCTAACCCTTAACTTAAAGTCTGTACGAATGTTTGAATATCTTTTAATTTCGAATAAAGACAAATGTGCCCTTTACTACATCTCACAGGAGCTAAATCCTCATTTATTAATGTTTAAATGATTTTGCCCTCTTTGTTTAATAATGGTTCCTTGTTAAAAAGTGCAGAGAAATCTTTGTACAGCAGAGAGCCCTGTGGCTTGGATATTTGTTTGCACTGCCCTTCTGTACTACCACAACCCTGAAACAACGATGCTATAGGGAATTACTGGCTCAACAAAACATTAAGGTTATGTAAAGGCAAGGCAAGAAAAGTATTTAGTACTGCTCAACACGATTACAAAGACAAGTGAACTCACCTCAACAAAGCTGATTTAGATTTAAAAAAAAAAATAAAAATCACACCTGAGCAGTCGATGTGGCCCAGATGCTGTTATCAAAAATTACAAAATACTGTATATGCAGCAGTGTTCCTGTTGTTGCAATAAAAAAAAAAAAAAAAAAAAATTATTAAACTAACCATAGCAAGTACATATTTTTTTCTGGAATTTTTCCTATAAGGAGACAGACTTGCACACTTTTGATGCCTACCTTTGCCTGCCTTCATAAACATTGCATTGTTTACCCTCGTCTGTGCAACCTTACAGAATATTTTCAGTGCCAAATTTTCAGATGAAAACCCATATTTTTATGAAGAACATTTTATACATTCCTCCCACTAACCATCTGACAGTTGTGTTCTCTGTCATACATATTTAGGAGTATGCTATCCAATAATTAAAAGGCGACCCTCCCACTTTCCGCCTCCACATCATTAAGTTTTTTTGTCAATTGTATTGGCATCCTGCAATGCTATATTTGCTGTTGTGCCTATTTATGGTTAAAACAGACATATATTTTAAGGTAATTAAGAATGGATAGAAAATGACATGGTATTTTTCAAACAGCAGGAAGGAGTGCGAATACAAGAACTGAGAATTGCAACGTGACATAAAAACAGTATTCTATGTGCACTTGGACAATGTTTGGTAACATTTATAGTTAACATTATTAATTTTTTTCTTGATTTACATTTCTCATTTATATATATGTATAGATATATATTTTTTTTACTGTTCATTAGGTGAAGTGACTACATTTAAAAAGTTTACAACAGGCTACAAATGTTATGATTGGTCAGTGGTAATTTGTGGCCTTAAATGAAGCCATGAGATTATCAGTCCTTTTGGAAAAGTGACAGCACATGTAAGAGGTTTCACTACAAATGTAAACTCAACAGTTTTATATTGATTAGAAGCTTAAAACTCCTGCTAACATGACATCCTGTGAACACCCAAGCGAACAAGTTTCATAACATGCTAGCATTTTGTTGGCGCTGGGCTTCTGAAGTGGGTGTTCTGTAGAAATTCCACAGCTGAAGTGCAAGTTTCATGAGGAATAGTCACATTTCAGTACTGCCTACAGAAGCCCAGATTTGGGGCAGCTACTACACTATGACAATAACATAGAGCACATTTTTGGCTCTGTTTACCAGGGATGGGGGTGAGAAATAGCTACTGTATAGATGGAGATGTTAAGTAAAACTACATATATAAGTATGTACATGTCCTCTAAAACTAGAAGTAGAAATGCTGATCATGGATGCTGAATTAATGGGAAAAAGTATTTAAATGAGCTGGGTAAATGTCAATGCTTCTAAATGCCGAGGTGCTGAAATTATGAGAACTTTTTAAATTAGCAGATAAACATCATTTCACAATATGATGTAATTTATGCTGAATACTGTTTTAAATAATGGCCTCTTCCACAAAAATATAAACAGCTATAGGCTTACTTAAAGCTTGGAACACGCAGCGTAAGGTTCAGAAAAAGCTTTGAGGTCTTGCTAGCAGTTCAACGGATTTCTAGCACTGGATCCTACCATCTGCTTTTGCTGTTTATTAAGAAAGGATTACATGAAAAAAAGAAGTTAATTTATTACATTTATTGAAACTGATTTCGGTAAATGTCTGTTTGCAGGGCTGTGAGTATCCTGAGACAAAAGATGGGCCATTTTTAAAATTATCCCTCTGACAGCATCATAAGTGAACCAGTCTGAATGTACTTTTGGGCATATTTTACATTTCAGTCTAAATGGAATCATAATGTCACTTAGACCATGTGATGCTGATACTAAACGTACTAGGGCTCTCAACGGGTTACTGCCTGTGGAGGCAGTTGTGGGCGTGAGTGATACATCCATCATGACCTAGACCTGGGCATCTTGACATGGACTTAATATGCAGGTGTGAAAGCTGTTCTAGTCACCCACTCACCTACCCATCTTTCATGCACAGTGTCTCTTCCTGTTCAATCAATTGCCACTTAGACATGAACAGATATGATGGATATATTACTAATTACTTGCAACACACACTGCATAAAAGGAAACATTCTCTTTTCTTTTTGTTTTCATAATCTGTATCACGACATTTTTTCCCTCTTTCCACAGATTGTATAATGAACTGCAAGATCATAGGAAACCCTCTCTCAGGAGATTACTTAAAATAGCAACCATGATAACATCCCTCCAGACAAAAACTCAAAGTGATTTCATGGAATGTAACAGTCAGACTATCACTGATTAGAAAGTTTGATTCTGAAGCTAATTGTGAATGATTCATGTTCCTTAATCCTGAATTTTGGTAATCCTGAGTTTGACTTTTTTAGCTCTCTAATATACTTGTGATTAACATTTCTCTATGCTCAACACATAAATGCCAGAAGGAAACCTGCTAATTTTCATGCAAAACGCAATATTCACTTCAGTTTACTTTTCTATAATGCCTTACCCAGTATGTGGCCTGAGGGCACTTAACGGAGAAATAAGCACAAATATCACAGAGAGATAAAATCACCTTAGCAATTAGCATTAAATTTGCAATAAGGGTGCACGTTATGACATTTCTGAGAAAAGAGCTATAAAGCAGTGGAGAAGAGGTAACAAAACTCCAAAGGCTGCAACAGAAAAAAAAAATGGCTGCAAACTCACCTGGGTGTGCAAACACTAGAATTTTATGAGAGCGTATGAGAGACATGGTTTCAATGTCAGTAGAACAAAAAGGAAATTATTACCAGTCTTCAGAAATAGGGAGTATGTATGATTAGAGGGCAATTTCACACAATCAGGACTGTAATGATTCATTATTATAATGTTCTTATCAATTAGCACTCTAACCTTGTTTAGTGCTCTGTCACTCCAGTGCTCTATAAAACTGAATTGAATTGAATCGAACTGAATGCATTATAACAGATCTTCATCCAATAACAGATCAATAACATTTTAGGAACAGGTGAGATTTTTTTTTGTAGAATTAACTGTAACTTTTAAAAATAAAAGGTTAAATGGTTACACTTACAGAGATGCAGGTTTTGCATTTGCATTTGAATATTTAAAAAATTGTCCATTATAAAAGTCAGACCAAAGCTTAGCAGACACCTCCTGGAATTCTTTAAATAGCAAGTGATATTGGTATATTGGTATTTCTCTTCATGTTGTATTCCACTCATCTTACTTGTACAAAATATGGCTTGTACATTGAATTACTTCTTTTCTTCAAGCAATATGAAGTGTGTTTGAATAAAGCAGTCATAGTCTTTACCCATTGCTAACCTGCTTGTAAAACAAAGGTGAATTTTAATATACAACTTACCATGGGACAGTTTTTACCAATAGGTTACAACAATGTATTACCTCTGTGTCTATACAGTAGAAGCCAATCATTTTTGCAGCAGCAGCCTGAAATCAAAACGTTGTTCAAGTACTGCTTCAGTTAATATTGGGAGGCTGAAAGTTTGTGTTTTTATAGTGTCTCCAGGGCTGTTTTTGTTCCTCTGCAACACAATGAACTAATCATTTGTAGAATCATATGAAATACACATGAGGCGTGGGTTTCAGCAAGAGCTCTTCTGTAATTTGCCTCGAAATCTCATCTGAAGTACAGCACTGTACTGACAGGGCTAAAGAAAAAAGAAAAGAAATAATGATAATCGTGTAGACCATAAGCACTGAAACACTCTCAAGAGCTGTTTTTTAGCACTTTGCTATAGCTGCTTTGAGGTGATTGCTTTATACATCAAGTTTTCTCAATACAGGTAACATGACATTTTGAGTAAAACTATCATGACATTTTTAAAAAGAAGCTTGTCCTTTGGTGGGTAACTTTTTCTCATACTTGTTTTTAAGATGAGGGTCTTTCACATGGTGGAGGCTGTAATATGATGAATATAAAGTTCAGTTACACTGGATATTGAATATAGTTTTGTTAGAAAAAAAAAAAAAAACCCTTTTGTGTATTCCTGTATCAGTGCTGACTAGTTCCATTTCTGTTGACCTACAGGGTGTGTTTCCTCTTCATAGCTGCAGGGTCAGTCAGTGCTTATACAGTGCTCTACGTAAATCAGAAACTGAATTGAATGCTAACCCTCTGGTCACTTTTATAGGACTGTAATTATGGGTATTTTTAAAGATACGGTATTCAAATATGTGTGCAGATTCCGTTGTTAAAGTTCAAAATGGCCAGTTTCAAAGATTGGGTAATGGCCATTATTGAGTCCTTGTGCCATGAGTGCATTGTAAGTGATTCATTGTATTTAAAAGGAGCTACATTTCTTTTGTTGTTTTTATTCTTTTTTTTATTTTATATTTCTTCACACAATGACACTGTTAGGACCTAAATGTGTAAACATTTCGATGTAATATCTTCTTCAGAGACGGAATGTTGCAGAAGCTGATTTGGGTTTTTCAGTGCTTATAAACGGTTTCTCTCTCAAGTGAAAATTACTGAGGAGATAGAAAAGTAAAGGCAAAAAAGAGTGAATCAACAGTTGAACGCGATGAATAAAATGGAGCTTAACAAGACAGCAATGCCAGCCCTGGAAACTGCAATTAACCCACATACATGTCCACATAAATGTCCGATGCAACCAAACAGGGGTTACTTGGTAGCGTAGTGGTTAGCGCTACTGTTTTTGGACCCAAAGGTTGCATGTTAGATCCCCCCCCCTCTGGCTATAGTACCCTTGAGCAAGGTACTTTGCCTAAATTGCTCTAGTAGAGTTACTCAGCTGTATAAATGGGTAAATAATTATAACCTTAACATTGTAAGTTGCTTTGGAGAAAAGTGTCAGCTAAATGAATAAATGTAAACAAGTGTAGAGGCCTATAAACAGTCTCTTGTGAACTTGAAGTTTCTGCTAATAATGGAAAGTGATTTGGGTGACATTTTAACAATGTGCAAGTTTAATTACCAAATTTAACTTCTGCATTAAAAAAATCTTTGCAATATACATATTTCTGGAGCATGGTTTTCACTGAGTGTTGGAATGACCTTTTCAATCCATCAGTATGTTACTAAGAAACCTTTATGAGACAAACAAGAAACTTTTTGGAATGAATATTCTCCAGCCTCTATAAAACACTTTCACTCATAAAACAACCACATTCTAGTTAGCAGTTATCATGGTTAATAAAACTAGAGATAATTTCAATCTCCATAAATTATGATGTTCTGCATATAAACTGAGAGGCTTTATAATAAAAGGAATTGTCAGCACTTCCACTTTTGCACATCATCAGACCTGGCACATTTCTTCATTCTCACATGGAGATGATCTAATGTGTAGGATCATTAGGAATAAAAAGCTCAGTCAAATGAACCACAGGACATCTGTTTTAAAAGCTCTACATATCAACAGTAGTAAATTAAAATTAACTTGGAACTATACATATATTACAGTCAATGAAGCAATAAAAGAATGGAAATAACACATCCAAAGGTCTTATTTTGGTTTTCTGTGTTGCGTGACTTTAAATGAGTTGAAGAAACTTATGCATTGCAGTAATCAAGCACTTCTGACATCCATTAGAAGGTACCCTTGTTATTAAATTATTTTTCAGATTACAAATGCTTCCTTTGGAAATTATATACATAAGTAAATCTTTTGCAAATTAAACATGAGCTAAAGATCAACTGAAATCCTCAGTCAGGTTTGAGAACCCATTTATATTAGTCTTATAGCCAGACAACCTTTGCTTAAGGGCTGTAGGAGCCAAAACCAAAATGTCAGTTTTATTGGAGTTAACAAGAAATTTGACAGCTCTCAGATTTCAATTTCTTTAAGACTAGACTAAAACAGAGATCTGAGGCAATTGTCAGGGTTCCACTGAAGTACATAACGAGCAGCATTGTCAGCACACTGTATCAGTGGAAGGTAGAGACAACTTCTTAATTTGTGAGGTGCATGGCTTACATATGAACTGGGTATTTTTTGGTGTTTTCCAGTGTTTAATGTTCACACTTTCTGCTTGCATTCTGCTGTACGTAACTTTGTAGGTATGCCTTTGTGTAGAAGGTCCAAGAACTAAAAGCTTTGGAACACCTGCATGCAAACATTTCCTTGTTGAAGTTAATAAGCCTCATTTTTAAGTTTAAGAAACAAATTGTTTTTCAAACGCAAACTGAAGTTTATGTAAAAAAGACAACCTAAAAACAAAAATCCAACTTTGCCTATACTGGGTTTTATTCAGTCATAACAAAGCTATACTTGTTTTTGTTTTACTGTTGACTGGCATGGTTGGAAATATTTTTAATAAAGCCCTGAACGTTAAAGAGGGAATGGCAGGATGTGAGGGTAAGATATGTTACTAGTGAGGGAGAAAGGAGCTGAACTAGTATGCTGGTCCACTGTACAACGAAGTGTTATGCTAAACACACACACACACACACATTTTCAGAACCGCTTGTCCCTTACGGGGTCACGGTGAACCGGAGCCTACCCGGCAACACAGGGCGTAAGGCCAGAGGGGGAAGGGGACACACCCAGGACGGGACGCCAGTCCGCCGCAAGGCACCCCAAGCGGGACTTGAACCCCAGACCCACCGGAGAGCAGGACTGCGGTCCAACCCACTGCGCCACCGCACCCCCTGTTATGCTAAACAAATAAATAAAATTATTCAGGAAAGTTGCTGTGATTGTTATTTTGAAACTTTAACATTGGATGTTGTTAATGGCAGCTTTACAAAGCCATAAGGCAGATTTTTGTCTTGTTCATTATACATTTTTATCATGTACCAGCAGACTGTTGGACCATCCCCATTCAATACCTTTACAAGTACAAGATTGGAAAAAAGGAAAACTTACACAAACCGACACTGAGAGCCAATCAGTATAAATATTCAAGGATCAAGGGGTCCAGCTGCTCAGTTTCTTTGGTTTCTTCTGGTTACTGTTCTTAGGAAAGGTTGTGATATTAGTAAACCAAGCAGGCCGGCTGAGGCCCTGATTTCCCCAGAAGCAATTTCCAGCTCCTCTTGGCAGATCTTCAGGTGTTCCCAGTGAACCAAAAGATATAATCTCCCCAACATGTTCTGAGTCAACCCCAGGGTCTGCTCCCAATGGGAAATGCTTAGCATAGCTCTGGTGGGAGCCAACCAGATGGTATTCTTACAACATGCCCAAACCACCTCAACTGACTCCTCTCAATTTAGAGGGGAGGAGAGACTCTACTCCAAGGTTCTCCCGCATCATCAAGCTCCTCACCCAGTCACACACAGTGAGCACTCCAACCCCAAGAAGAAACCTCATTTCAGTTGTTTGTATCCACGCCCTCATTCTGCCGGTCATTACCAAAAGTCATGACCGTAGGTGAGTATGAGGACATAAACTGAGCTGTAAGCCAAAAACTTTGTTGAAAAGCTCAGCTCTCCCTTCCATTCAAAGATCAGAACAGCATGCACAAAACCGCTGAGAATGCCCTAATCTGCCTATCAATCTTCCATTTCCTGTTATCATCACTTATGAGTAAGATCCCAAGGTCATTGAACACAAACACTTTTTTTCCCTTCTGGGTGGGGTGTGGTAGCACGGTGGCACGGTGGTGCAGCGGGCTTGACTGGGTCCTGCTCTCTGGCAGGTCTGGGGTTTGAGTCCTGCTTGGGGTGCCTTGTGACGGACTGATATCCTGTCCTGAGTGTGTCCCCTCCCCGTCCAGCCCCACATTGTTGGGTTAGGCTCCGGTTCACTGCAACCCTGCTTGGGACAAGCGGCTTCAGACAGTGTGAGTGTGTGTGTGTGTTGCAAAGGCAACTTAGACAGTAGAACCTTTATAAAACAGCAGATATAGCTTGTAAAATCATAAAAATGTGAAGTGTGAAACAAAAACGCACAAGAATGTTTTCTTGTCATAGCCACCTTATAACAGGGAGAGGAAACATGGACCTGCCTTGGACAGCATTTTATTGGATATACTGCTAGAAACATCAATCAGCCACAATGCATTTATTTTAATAATAGGCAATTCACAGTCCCATCAGTCAGCATCTGAGCTGTCAGTGAGGGATGGGCTCATTTAGAACCAGGCATGGCCATTTACAGCTTGGTGCTGGGTGTGAGGAGACACCTCGCCAGGAGGGAGAATATGTTACTACAAGAATCCCAGAATCTTCCAGGGCTGTATTGCAGCAGTGCTCAATCATTTCGTCATTTAATTGTAGTGGGTCTGTGTTTCTTTTCACTTGGTTGCCTTCCTCGCCCCACGCTTGGCCCTGCAGGCCCTCCCCCAGCTCAGCCAGTCTCTCCATAGGTGCTGAGAACAATCAAGTAAACACTCCATCACCAATTAGGCCAATCGAAAACTGTCACATGGATCATATTTTTTGCCATCTTTATGTCACGTTGAATTTACGGAGGTAAGTATCTAAACCCTGTTTTGTTGTGGCTACTTCTGAAATGAGCAGCAAAAGTGTCTGGGAGATTTAGGATAGAGATGAAAAATCCCCCTGCGGTTTACATCAAATCACTTCACACACTTGTTTTTTTATTTGTAAATGTGAAACATCACCATATTTCAAATTTCATTTTTTTATGGAACTGGGTATTAAAAACAAAGCGTAATAAATGTCAAGTATTTGCCCCTATATATTTATAAAATGAATTACTATAACATTGTTTCTTTATTATTTGTGATCAAGTGAATTTATAATAAATATTATAACAATGATATTACTATTCATCTTGGAAGTACTTTACCATGCCAGAAACTCTACTCTCTTTATAAAGAACATTAAAGATCTATTAAACTAACAAATACAGCAATGAACCAATAGCTAGTGTACCAATAATAAATTGGTTCATGGTTCACAAATTTAAATGGAATGCTTTACTGTACCCACTATTGAAATGTATCACAAATAAACAGTTCAGCATAATAATAAATGTATCAAATTCTGCTTGTATATTTCAAAATACACACACACACACACACACACACACACACACACACCGTCTGAACCGCTTGTCCCGAGTGGGGTCGTGGGGAACCAGAGCCCACCCGGCAACACAGGGTGTAAGGCCGGAGGGGGAGGGGACACACCCAGGACAGGACACCGGTCCATCGCAAGGCACCCCAAGCGGGACTCAAACCCCAGACCCACTGGAGAGCAGGACCCGGTCCAACCCACTGCACCACTGCACCACTGCACCACCACACCCCCCTCTATTTCAAAATATTAAAACCCTAAATGAAAATGAATTTCAGTAAAAAATAGTAGTTTATTAATTCGTTATCATCATTCATTCTTTACAGGATCGCAGTTGTATAGAACCTATCCCAGAAGCACAGGGCATAAGATAGGGTATACACTGTGTAGAACATCAGTCCATCATAGGGCAACTACACATGTGCACACCCACGCACACACACCCACATACACATACTCACACACAAAAAGCAAAATTTAGTGTCAGAAAATCAGCCGAAACATGTCTTTGGACTGTGGGAAGAAATAAGATTGAGAATGAGCCAAGTACGTAGCTGGATTTAAGCACACACCCAAACACACAGCCCAGGAACCATCACTACCATCTGTGCCATTGTACAGCTTTCAGTAGGAACAATTAAATCTAACATTTTATTTACTTTACAACATGGTGAACTCTTTCCTGACCCACAAGTTCAACAGCACTCAATCTGGAACCAGAGCTCCACTTGTTTGGCCTGAAAAGATGTACTTTTTGTTTATAGCTGAACAAAACATATAATGAATTTTAACCTTAGATCTGAGAAGCCAGGGCAATAGTCATTGTTTCGATATTGCAACAAAACAGGGTGAGCAGAAAAAGCTTGCTTTACAGTAAGTTCTTGCTGCATTTAAGCTCATCAGAGCTCAGAAATAGTTGCTGTCTTTCTGTCTTTCTGAGATGTATGTCGCTTTGGAGAAAAGCGTCTGCTAAATGAGTAAATGTAAATGTAAATGTTACAAATCCAGTGTTTCATCAAAGTATCCATTCTAAACATTGACATATAAAGCTTCCATTTTTTCATGCCATTTCTTAAACACATCTAATTTTCCTAGAAGTATTGGGACAGCCGCCTACTCAAGCATTCTGTAAGGGTTCCTGAAATTAAGTGAACTTAATATTCCACAGGAAATAAATTACGCTCTTCTTTTTTGATAGCATAACTTCATTAAGTACAAGGAAAGTTCTTCAATCTATGTGACAGGATGAAAAATATCTTTCACCTCGGAAATGATGAGATTCTTGATGAACAAGTGAAGCTTTTGAGGCTGGGTCATAATTCAGTGTTCTTTTCAAAACTCTTCTGATGGCCCTAGCAGTCAAATATAAGAGCAGGAGCAGCTCAGACTGGGTTAGGAAAACATTATTTTATGTGATTTTGAAAGCCTCTACTTCTGGAAGTGTCTATGTGTTTTTCATCTTCCCCATTCAGACTGACTCAACTGAACCAGACTGGAGCGAAATTAGAAAATGTTTCATGCAGACACCAAAATAGATAATTCTGTTAACACTCCCGCCTTACTGTCAAATTTTGACTTAGCTGTATTCAAATAAGCTTATGATGGGCTTAGAAAATGATAGGCAATTGGAATAGATTTCAGCGTATTCCTTGCAAGGTTAAGAAAGGTGTTTCAGCTTTGAATCACAAATGAACTGTGATACACAGCACAAAGAGAAAAAAGCATCTCTTGTGAAGCAGGCTGGGTCATTCAGATCACTCTAAAAAGTTTAAAATAGAAGAGACTGAAAGAAAATAAAGTACAGCAAACACATGTATATACCCTTGTCATCAAAGAGTCCTGCACTATCATCAGAATGCACACTAGAGTATAATTGCCTATTTATTTGTATCTTCCTGTAAATTTTATTCTTTCCCCCTTTTTCCACCTTTGGAAAATTCTAGAACATTTAATGCAGGTATTTTTCGTGTTTTCTGTATATACTTGAATGTAATGTGAAACTATGATGCTGACATACCACCAGCAGGCATATATTCTCACATAGCCTACTCCTGTTCACATCTCAACCAATTACATGTACAGAGCCAAATAGTGAAGGTCTTTAATTAGACACCATTAACGGATGTTCATGCGTCGCATATGGGCTACAGCAAGGAAAGGATTCTTCCTTGTTCTCGTGGCTCTCGTAGTGTTAACACGTTTGTTTGTGGAGCATCCACGTTCTTGCAGTTTTACCCCATTTTTGCTTTTTTTTTAATCAATACCGCTTTCCAAGCATAATGCAAGTGAAAGTATTTTGGTAACTGTGATGTGCATCATTGATAAAATATGAATGTCAGATTAACTTCGTTAAGGGATTTCTATAGCATATTTCTTAATTGTATGTGTTATCTTTACATGTTATCAATATTGATGCAATTTTCTTTATTTTGTAATTTTTTAATGTTCTCTGGAAATGTTGTCAATGTTTGTTTTCCAGGGATTTTGCGATAGTGTGAGTGTGTGTGTGTGTGTGTGAATGCTTAAGTGCACAAGTAGTGACAGTGTGACTGAATGGGTGAGTGAGTGAGTATTGGTACACCAAAAGACTAAAAGTACACACATTTTCTGAACCGCTTGTCCCATACGGGGTCGCGGGGAACTGGAGCCTACCCAGCAACTCAGGGCGTAAGGCCGGAAGAGGAGGGGACACACCCAGGACAGGATGCCAGTCCGCCGCAAGGTACCCCAAGTGGGACTCAAACCCCAGACCCACTGGAGAGCAGGACCCGGTCCAACCCACTGCACCACCGCGCCCCCACTAGAAGTACTGTACTATTATAAATAAAATAGTATATACATTTATAAAATGCACATTGTAAGTAAGCTGTGTTTTACAAGAAGAGTACACAATATGATGAGTTAATGGTGATAGGTAGCAAAAGTGTATGGTGAACAGGGTCCCACAGGAACCCAACCTTCTTTTCCTCGTAGTATCAGTGGTTCCATATTTGCATTCTCCATATTCACAGGGTTTTCTAGGAACAATTGCATTGTGTGGGGTAATGTTATGTCACCAAAAAGACAAAGCTTGTTGAACGAGTAAGTCATGTTCTCAGTTAGGCAAAGCGCTGAAGGAGGAACTCGGTGGAAAAATGTAATCATTTTACCCTCTGACCATGAGATATTTGTTTCCGGCTTGATTTGTTTTTTCCACTCTGGCCAATGTTTATACTTGTGAAGTGTATCTTGGTTCAGACACAAACATCTAGGTTATAATAGATAAACAGTAGACACACACACACTTTCTGAACCACTTGTCCCATACGGGGTCGCGGGGAACCGGAGCCTAACCCGGCAACTCAGGGCATAAGGCTGAAGGGGACACACCCAGGATGGGACGCCAGTCCATCGCAAGGCACCCCAAGTGGGACTCAACCCCAGACCCACTGAAGAGCAGGACCCGGTCCAACCCACTGCGCCACCGCGCCCCCTAAACAGTAGACACTTCTGGAAAATTTTGTTAGTGGTATAGTAAGTTTTGTGGTAAGTCTAGTAAGTTTTGTTCCAATCTGTTACTTTAAATAAGCACTGCAGGTTGAAATTATGACTCTATGGGCGGAGCTGGTAGCGTAGTGGTAAGAGCTGCTGCTTTTGCACCCAAAGGTTACAGATTTGAGTCTCACTACTCTTGAGCAAGGTACTTAGCCTAAAATTGCTCCAGTAAAAATTACCCAGCTGTATAAATGGGTAAATAATTGTAAGTAGCTCAGAAATGTAAGTTGCTTTGGAGAAAAGTGAAGTGAAGTGAATGAAGTAATGCAAATGTATACAAAATATTTTTTAAAGGGGGAATAAGAAAAAAATCCAGTATTAGATAAAAATTCATGTGTTTACAAGGCCCACATCATGTTATGAACTCACCTCTTCCGGTCTCACTTCCCCCATGATCTCTTAAGTTCATGTAAAATGTAAATGTTCATGCACTATAACTTTAATATCATGCCTGGATAAACCTTAACATAGCTACTCCTGTAATGTAACGTAAATGTTTATATTTTTACCGCCAAAAAAAAATAAATAAACAAAAATTACCAGAAAGGTGATCTGGTATCGTGGATATTAAGTTTTATGCAGCTGCTTGTGTGATCAACATTGGTTCATCTAGAGGAAAGAATCTAACTGCACTTAAGAATCATGCATCTGCATCTAAGTTTCTCTTCCTGCTAATGTAAAGCACACGTTGTATTTTCTATGAGACGTACGTCACTTTGGAGGAAAGCGTCTGCTAAATGAATAAATGTAAATGAAGGTTCTGAAACATATTTTAGTACAAGTGTATATTTCAAGCGCTGATGAATATGTCAACAATGTTGTAAAGCAATTGTGGGTGAAAAATAGTACAAGTGAACAGACAATGTAATGTAAGATAAAATACAGAACCATTTAAAAATACTGTTGTAATATTATATTTGCACTAGGAAAGCTTTTTCAAAGATGACACAACATTTTAGCTGAAATACTCTGCAAGTGGAGAGGTGATACATTTCTAAAACATTTTAATCCCCAGCCCCCACACAGCATGTAACAGAATGTTTCTAATATGAATGATTCTGTCTGAGGGTCTTAAAGCATAAGCTAAAGCGTTATTGATGAGGAATTCTCAGATGTTTCATGCCTCTCTATTTGAACAAGGACAAAGACAGCCTGAAATCTCAGGGTCTGAGCTTTGATCAATTCCTCACCCACAGACCCTACAGTTATTCACTTGTTAAGTTGGAAACAGTCGATACCCATAAAGCCTCTGGTCAAGCACAATGCAAGAAAGAAATAGCTCTGCGCTGCAAGCCTTTTTCAGTACCGTGGATGAGCTGTGTGCACATCTGAAATGTTCTAGAAAGATATGTGTTGATTGTTGCGTGAGCAAATGAAGCACTCGGACCGGTTGTTGCCTTGGATCATTCAAAAAGGTATCACACATGTATCACTATGGGGTCACTGGGGGCCAGTCTCCTGATAACAAGGAGAGCCTAAAGAAGTGGGGCTAAAGGCTTTTATTAACACAATACTGGACAGCTCTGGCAATGGAGAACAACTCCACCTTGTTGGAAAGTGGATGAAGGGGATTTGTCCCCCTCCAGTTAAACAATAATCTAAGCACAATGCCTATTTATATTTTATCATAATGGTGATTTTATATGTTAATTTTCATACATGCCTCCTGCCTCAATTTCTGTACAGGTTTCAACACTTCTGTTCAAACCAATCCCAGGAAGACAAAGTAAATGAGGACATTAGGACTTCTCATTCTCAGTGAACCACAAACAATGTCCACCGTGTCTTTCATTGTATCTTAGGGGAACTGCTGGTCATAAATTCTCGATCCTTGTGGAACTGAATGTACTATGGCTTTACCTTAATGCTTCTAAACCAGTATCCCATGTATTATACTCAGTTTCCACTACATCCCGCTGTTCTATTTATTATGCTGTTGTTCAAATGACAAGCGTTTAATTGCCACAGCAGCAAATATTAGTGTTGGTGGTAAAGACAAGTCTGTTGTCTCTTAGGATCTGCGATTACCAGTAAGAGATCTAGCAGTCGAGATACACCAAACACTTGCATTTGGCAAAGCTGCAATAAAATAAAAGAAAAAAACTCACATATGTGACCTGAATAAAGTTCTACAAGTTGTGAGAGAGCATTTTGAGATGGACACAGAGGGAAGGAAAGCATGCATGCACTTGGGGAAGAGAGAGATGGTGGAGGGTCAGCAAGAATAGGGTCTGTAGGACTGGGTATCATCTTATGATGCAAGGAGTCATGTGGCTTCTTATGGTGAATATAGGATAGTTGTTCCTCCGAACTTATGAATTCTTCCTACTAATCAAGAAGGGCCTAAAACATATCTCTTTCAGACAAAATTTCTCCTTATCTAAAAACAGGGATCCTATTTTATTTGAAGTTTTTAAGGATGGCTTATGATACTGTAACGACCCGCGTTACTGTTTTTAGCAGGAAATGTGTTTTATTGTCATTGGTTAGTGTTTGGTGACACATGGGGAATAAAAGGGGGTGTTTGCGTCTGCCTGGGGAGAAAGAGAGGCGAGCCTGGGGGCGCTAAGCAGGTTGGGAAGGCTGGCTGTAGGCGCAGGTCCTGGAGGAAACAGGGTCCTCGGACCGAGAGCATTATTTCCCTGGCGCTGGTGTTCTAATAAACCATTTGTCATGAACGCTGCCTCCGCGTCCTTCTTCGCCCCATCCAAACCTACGGTGCTGCGTGCCACAATACTTTCGATAAAAATAAATTTCAGCAAAGAGGCTACTCATTCAGTTTTCATATTCTGGAAGCTTGTAAAGTCCACTTGTATAGTCTAATACATGGGGAGGAGCTCAGTGACAATACTAACACAGATCACATAAATAGTCCAAACATAGTGCTGAGATGAAGGTAATGGGGTGCCTCATCTTAAGCTATTGGTATACTAGCTTCCCAGGACAGTTAAACCAAAAATACAGCCTCTGCAAAACAGATAATACCTAGCTGTCATAAAAGGTAGTGAATAATCCATATTTCATCTCAGTTGCTGTATCCTGTGCTGGAGCATAATTCTCTCTATAATTCATCAAAAAAGGCTTGTATGTACTGTATGTCCTAAAGGAATTTTGAATAAAAGTCATGTATGACGTCAGAGGTACTGTAAATAATTTCCTTTCACTTTTTGTAGTCATTTTGTTAGATTCTGGGTTTAGTGTTACACAACAAGTTTTAGTATCTTCATGCAGAATTTCTTCAGGCCAGATAGGCTACTTGCAGTAGGAACCTTAATCACTGAAATTCTTTGGTGAAGTACTAGTCAAAGTTATGGTGTGACTGCAGTGTGTTTGGCATTTCTTGAAAAAAATGTGTATCGATCATGCTACAATATAAATAATCTAATTTCTTGTTTAGAAATACAAGACTTCACATACTTTTCCAGCTTGGACTGCAATTTTTGAGATTATGTATGCAATATTGGCAGAAGAAGTACAATTGTTTGTGTGTTATTTCTTAACACAAACTGCCACTTTAAATATTTCATTCAGTTAATAAAAATGATGTGAAGACCATCAAAAGATATTACGTTAGGGAGAAGAACAACAAGACTGATGTTGATATGACTGTCTTTCAAAAAAATCACAAACACATGGAAACACACAAAGCAGCTCAGAAAATTCTAGTTTCTTGCATTGACACAGGAATATGTATTTTTTAAGATAGGCTGAAAAACACAATGGTTCTCTTATACTTATAATGTGCAGAGTGGAAAATTCAGAACCAGGTCATTTTATTTACAGCACACAGTGCAAATCGTTGCCTTCATGGGGTCTGCACTGTAGCAACATGTTAGCTCTTTCTGCACAACATCAGCATCTCTCAGCGAATCACATGACAATCTACCTTCCAAAAGATGCGGTCCCGATGTATAATGCAGAGTGTGACAGCACAGCATAGGCTTTAAGGTCACACAATGAAAATGTAGTGTTGTTCTCTCCTGTACTGCTTCCTCTTTTCCATGCTATTTTCGAGAAACCTAGAATGCCACCACCTTGGCTCTTTCCCACAGTGGAGTGGCATTACAATAAAGCTCTGCTCATTTTCTCTGATGCACCACTCTGCTACACCACCTACCACAACTTGCTCTGTACCTTCTGCCATCTGACATATTTACTTTCCATGCCATCTGTTCATTTATCACTGATGTTCTCTGTTATCAATACGTAAATGAGGCTAATCAAGATCCAAGATTCAAGATTTTATTTGTCTCATACACAGTTATACACACATACAACCTGTAGTGAAATGTTAATAAAGTCATCTCTGTAGACTGTGCAAACAAGACACACACACACACACATTTTCAGAACCGCCTGTCCCTTACGGGGTCACGGGGAACCGGAGCCTACCCGGCAACACAGGGCGTAAGGCCAGAGGGGAAAGGGGACACACCCAGGACGGGACGCCAGTCCATCACAAGGCACCCCAAGCGGGACTCGAACCCCAGACCCACCGGAGAGCAGGACTGCGGTCCAACCCACTGCGTCACCGCACCCCTTGCAAACAAGACAATATATTTAAAAGAGAAATATATTTAAAAAAAGACAAGAGAATAAAATTTAAAAAAATCAAAATAAAAAAAAGAAAAAATAAAATTAAAATAATAAAATAAAAAAAAAAATAAAAAATAAAAATAAGAAAATTACTGCCATATATCTGGACTGGAAACATTTTAAGTACCAGTGTTGTAATTTGACAGCCAACTTTGTTGCCTGTGAATGGTTTTTATGGATTGGGGTATAACATGTTTTCCTGTGTATCTTGAATGAATATGCGGCTTTTGGTACCACGTTCTCATCTCATATGAACTGAATTAGATAAAAATGGTCACTTTCTTGTAACCTAAAGGACAAAGGGAAAACAATGCCCATTACAGGACAAAATTTACAAGGCTGAAGCCACATAACAGAGTATGGAACAAGTGAAACAGTCCCATAGATGATTAAACCAAACAAATGAGTTGAGACAATAATTGATGCACTGATAGGAACAATAAAAAAATCTAAACATTTCACGATGACACTCATGGGATGGTATAATTTGAAGGCCTCAAAGATTTAAAAAAAAAAAACTGTGTACAGTATTATCAATATGGGCTGCAACGCAACCCCACAAAATACAAAATATTCTGTATTACCCTGGTTAAGTTTACATTACAGTTACATTTATTCATTTACCGGGAGGGGTGGGGGGGGTGGTGTTTAGTGCCGTGGGCTTGGCCTGCGCCTGCTGTATGGCAGGTGACCTGAGGTGTCATTTTGGAGAACCCAGCTTAGTGAAGTGGTTTAATAATAGTTTTGAAGGATACTGTGGTGAACAAGCATTTGAATTCACAGTCTTTTGGGCAGAGCTCTGGAGAGCATTTACTTTTATACATTCATTCATTTAGCGGACGTTTTTCTCCAAAGCGACATACATCTCATAGAAAATATAATTTGTGGATTACATTAGGAAAAAGGGAGACATAGTTGCAGACGTGATTCTTAAGGAAATTTAGTTTCTTTCTTTCCGCTATTATGCACCGATGTTCATCGCATGAGTAGGTGCATAAAACACAGGATAGATGAATCCTGATCACTTTTCTACTTTTTTTTGAAAAAGTACACAAACATTTACATAGAATACTGGAGTAGTGGCTGTGTAAAGACTTATCTGTGCATGATCATAAAGTTACAGTGCATGAACATTTACACTGTAAATGAGCTGGAGAGATCTTGGGTGAAGTGAGTTTTCAGACTCTTCTTAAATGTAGACAGAATATCAGCAGTTCTGAGTGAGAGAGGGAGGTCATTCCACCAAAACGTAGCCAGAACTGAGAACCTCCACACTTTACCTTTCATGTGCAGGACCACCAAGCAAGCAGAAGTAGACAAGCAAAGCGGTCTGGTTGGGGTGTAGCGGTTGATCAAGTCTTGAATGTCTCAGCATATTAAACTCCTGATCTAAGCAGTTTATGGTGTGCTGCCTAGTCCACACAACCTGTGCAGCTGGTGAAAAGTTAATTCTTCATAATGTCTGTTATGTTCAAAGACAACAACACTAGAGCACATCCTCAGCAGCAGTACAATACTACAATAGGAAGTCAAGTTAAATTTCCAGCCACCGTCGCAGAAGAATCTTTGAGGCCAAAAATTGTCCTACTGTTTGAACCCTCTAAGAAAGTTATATGTTGAAGTCTTGGGAATCGTTGGGAAAAATAGATGGAAGGAACTATTGAAACAAAAATGGCAAATTACAAGGAACTGGTGGAGCAGTACTGCTCAGAAAGGTTTTGCTCGAAAGTACTTGTTTAGTTGCTATAGTATGTAGAGAAGCACAGACAGAAGATGAAGGCTGTAAAAGTTTTGACTGAGGCTGCAGAGAGCACATCTAGATGGCTGTGGATCAGGACAGGTGAAATGTGAGCTCAAAGTAGAGCTACCTGGACACAAGGTGGGGTCTGATTGATCCTGGTTGGATTGCCTGGGCAAGGGTGTCTGATGGTGACAGACTTTGAATGCCAAATGACCCCAGGTGACATAACAATATGTATTGTCAGGGCATTAAAAATGGCATATATTCTTGAATTTTAAATAACATAATGAAATTAGAATTGTCTGTTTAGTCTGACAGTAACTGTTCTGCTGTTGTGTGTAAAAATAAGGGTTTTTTTTTTTTTTCTGTTCAAAGTTGTCTTACTATTGCCAAAAGCAGTGGATGGCTGGGACACTGTGAAGGTGATCATTTTCACTACCTGCTATAAATAAAATGTCCTTGATTGAGTTTTACACACTGCTCTTTATGGCCCTAGGATGATATATATATATATATATATATATATAAAATACACACATATATAACCTGTATATACTGTATATAGTATGTGTGTTAAGATACCTGACCTCCTCTAAAATATCTTCAACACCTGCCATTGGTTATTGCTTGAAATCAGGGTGATCCTGTGATTGTGTGTGCTTTTCTATGTGTGTGCAGTTGTGTACTTTGTTTAAAGACAGCAAAATCAATTTGGAGTTAATCATTCACATCCTCCACTTATAATTTCATGGCATTCAGATTATATTCTTTCACCTGGCCTCATGATAACGTAATAATATAGTAAGTGTGCCAAGTTTCACTAAGTTGTAGAAGACTTAGGAAGTATTTGTGGCTTAATCACAAATTCTCCAGTCCAGGGTCTTTCTTTCTCATACATGTACAAGGGTACACCAGGAATGGCAGTCGAACCTGAGTCTGTTAATTGCATTTCAGAAATTTGAGCCTCTACACTATCTGCTGCCCCTTACTAATGTCCCCTAAACTGAGAAACAATGCAGGACATAACAGAGAACTATTATTACATGATTTCAGTATAACTTATCTATTGCCGTTCAGATGCTTATTTGTTGTCTTCAGCAGAGCCATCCAGAGTAAGCCTGGCATCTTTCCTCACATTATCATGTGAGCAAGTGGTCGTCATTGTGTTCACACAATTGGATGCCCTAATTTCAATCAAACAATAAGGAAGCTGTAGCCTGTTCTTCTGTTTCTTTCAGTGACAAAGAAATCAAGACGCAAATAACACTATACATATGCTGCTGCCTCTTTGTAAAATCCTTTTATAAAATCTATTCAGTCAAATTAGTTCTCTAGTTGTAAGAAAAAGAAAATTTTAAAAAGCTTTTTTTTTTAATGACTTGCCACAATGGTGCTCAGCACCATTTAGGTCCTAGCATCTACATCCAGAAATTTGAAGCCAAGTGAATTTCTTCAACATTTGACTGCTGAAATCATATAATACAAAATGCTTTTTCCTGCATAGGCTGCCTTCCCACTCTGTGGACCAAGTGAAGGTACACCCTGCCTAAAACTGCAGGTTAGCTAACAGAGCATGCTGTGAAAACAGTCCTTCAGTCTTGTTTTTTCCCAACCTCCTCATCAAGCAAACACTATATGTTGCACGCTATGAAATTGTTTGTTTTTACATTTTTGTGATCAATTCCTTTCAAAATATGGGTCTGTAAGTCAGGGGAGTGAAAGAAGAGTAGGCGCTTCCTGGGAATAGATGATTAAATGAGGGAAGCTTTTTTTTTTCATAGTAATACTGTGTTAGGGAGGAGAATTGCTGGGAATAGTTCGTTACATCCTCTGAGCAGCCACAGTAATGACAGAGCATATCAACTGTGGTTGGAGCACAGCTGGAGAGCAAGTTGGGCGTTAGCAGTGCCAACAGGGACTGCACCCTTATGTTACAGCATGAAAATAACAACATGAAAATAGCATCTGCATTGGTTTCCAGTTCCACCACTCTGTATCTCAATTACATTTCAATATGGTTATTAGCAGCCAGGCAAGGCAGGAAAAAAAAAAAAACTGTACTATTGTATTGTCTGTTCTTAAAGACACAAAATCAAAATCCTGATAAATACCAAAATCATCTCAAACAGAAAATAAAATATTGCTGTAAAATGAATATTCTGTGAGATATCCTATGCACTGAATGAAAGAGGCATAGGCATAAAATCACACGGGAGCATATCACCTTTCTGAATTATTCTACCAGAAAATATTGTTACGGTGGGTTTACCATCAATTACCTTACTTCAGAAACTTGCTTTCATTTCACTGGTCACACTCGGACAACCTCTAGAATATAGTCACTGCCAATATGTTTTTAAAGGGCATTTCAAATCCACTCAGAATTAATTTATATGCTTTACATTAAATAGGTTTCAGAAAGCATATATGATTTATACAGTATGATTTAAGTAACAAAGCAAAAAATTTGAACCAGCCCAAAGCACTTGAATTCTTTTTTATGGTACCTTGACATAGTTCATAGAGGTGTTATAGTCCTTTCATGTCAAACGTCAAGTGGCAAATTTATCACCCATAACATGACTGTCATCTTGGCAGTATAAAACATTCATAAATGCTGTGAAATGGTATGATATATGCAATGTGTGTGCATGGCATGTAAAATGAATTTTTTAACACCAGGATGAACAACTGCAATCTTTGGTGTTTACACTCATTCAGATCTTTGCTTTTTTTTTTTTTGCAAACAGCTTATTTACACCTACAGATAAGACTGTTTCCTATTCAAATAATGCATGTGCCATCAAGCTGAAGCCAAGTCATAGTAATCACTTGCCTGATCTCTGAGACAAAGGAGGGAATGGAAGAAGTTTGCCATTGCCCTTTTCCATGCATGTGTGCACGAGCAAATACATGGAGACCATGCAACCTCTGAGCTGGATTCAAACCTTATTCCTCTCAAGCAGCTGGACAGCTGTGGAGCACCAGCATTGCACACTGCACTACAGTGTCCCATTCAAATAATTACTCCAGTCAATTAATTAAATGCTTACACAGAACAAAACAGCATATCTTCAGCTGAAGTCCCCAAACCCCTAGCATATGCATTAATTTTGGGAGTGCAGACAGTTGGCTCCGGTGTTGTTTTAACAATACACTTTTTTCCCTCAGAAATGTAAATGTCATTCTAGCACTAACAGCATATTAATGTCTTCTCTTTTTGTAAGTTGTTTAAATCATACCGTAGACCTAAGAAAATAAGCAAAGCTGCAGATATCTTTATGGTCATCACCTATGTCAAGTAGTGATTTCATAACAGCCAGCCAGGAAGTTTTTTTATAAGTGTGCTACTTCGAAATTGCACATTTTTTGTAGGAACAGAGGTCAGACGTTCATTAAAGATACATATTTTACACACAATGTATGACATACAATTTACCAGGTTATCCAGGTACTGAAATTTCTTCTTGTTGTACTGGATCTCTTCCAGCATACAATACAATGAAAAGGTATTTTATACCTTGCAATAATCGTAAAGAAGTACTCAAATATGTTTTAAGCACATGCCTTTAAGCTTTAAATTTTTTTAAAAACTGGAACTCTAAATTTAATATAAAGCTTTTGGGCACTGAAAACATCAGACTCCACTTATCAATAGAGTCTTTGTTGACAACTCACTGCTTCTATTTTCTTATGTCACTTACCTTTGGCGACTGGATTTCTGCATTTTTTCAGGTTTTTGAGTGGATGAAATGAGATGAGCAGTGTGATAGATGAAATGGAAATGCACAGTGAGGCTATTATGCTACCTTGCTGGAGGCATCTGTCTGACCACCCAAATGTTTAGTTTTACTCCAGCAGCTCCAGCTGTGCTCTAGCTGTAGGCTTTAAGTGCTAGGAAGGTTGGACAATGTTGTCAATGTAGATTAAACATTTTATGATTATAGTGGTCTTAAATCAGCAGAGAGGGCAAGATAGCAACTATCCACATTCAGAATAGACGTTCATATGAACATTCAGGGTGAACTGGATAGTGAACAGCCATAGAGAATCCCTGGGAGCTGCCACTTACTAAATGGTTAAAGCCATCGCCTTGCAATGAGAAGGTTGCAATTTAAATTTGGCCTTGCTACAATACCCTTGAGCATGGAACTTACTATGAACCGCACTGGTAAAAATGCAATGCTGTTCAAATGGATTTGTCAGTGGTTTGTTGTTGAGTAAACATGAAATTATGAGTTGCTTTGGAAAAAAGACATCAATTATATAAAGGATAATACAGGGCATCAATTGGGAGGAAAGTGTAAAAACTGAAACAAAAAAAAAATATATGGTTTTCAATTTTCTGGTCTTTTGCAAGTGATTTAACAATAATATCCAGCTAATGTCCAGAAGAAAAACCTAAGCTTTGTAAATAAAGCTCAGAAAAAGCACACTTCAAGTGTCTGAATAATGCGATGTAAGGTTACTGTGAGCTCCTGCTTAATGTGCCTGATATCTCTGCTGATCACCACTGAAATAGATGTCATCATGGCTCCAGTGAGCTTGCAGAGTTTCTCCTTGAGCCTCTACTGATTGTAGATGGTTTGGATCTGGCCTCGAAGCCTGGGGTTCTAATGGATTCGCAAGGCAGGGTGTAAAGCAGTCATTCATCCTTTAACCGCAAGACTGGATTTTTGGCAGGAGCTTTGCATGGGGTGAGACACACCAGCTCACATGTAGGCTTCACTAGGTGTACCTGTCATTTGCATGTTCTTGTCATCAGAATTTTCTCGTGACGTACACAAAGCTCCCTAGGTATTTAAAAAGCAACCCATTTAAAGGAATTATACTTTACAAAAGACATTGAAAGAAGATGTGATCAGCCTTAAAGGTCGTAACAGTCACTTTTAGAGTTGGATTGGCGGGGATCTCTCCAGTGGAGATTTGCCTGAGCAAACGCAGCAAAAAGGGGAGGCTTGGGGAGATTTGTGTGTCTCTTAAGTGCCATTGGATGTGGATTAAGACTAAATGCCTCTCCCCTGAGCGCAGGACAGCTTATCCTGTGCAGCTCTGATCCTGTCCACAAATGACATCCTGTTGCACGAGCTGCAGTTCTTTGTTTCTACGTAACTGTGGTCAAAATGGCACTCAGTCACAGCAAATGACCCTTGGTGCAGCAGCAGCAGATCTGCCACAATTAAGATTTTTGTCAAGGTGACCTTGGACCAGAGCACTCTCTCCCCTGACCTTGTTACTGCCGAACCTCTACGACAATCCCATCACTGGCAGGTAACAAGGCACTAAGATTGATCGGAGGATGTCAGATTAATGCAGCTGACAGTCAACTAGAGATTCTCAGGAGCCCATGCAGTGTCGCAAATTGAGGCTCTTTTTTTTGGAAACTGTGAATGAGGAAGCTGCCACCTTTGCTCTCATGGGGGAAGGTAGGAAATTGGGCAGAATTTTGCATAATGAATCACTTGTCACTGAAAACGAATTTAATTTGATTGCAGTAAATAAATAAATAAATCCGATTTGCAATAGGTCTTTCAGACAACAGAAAAAAGAAATGCATCACAGGTAAAATGAATTAGTCTATCTTTGGACCTTTATACATTTTGTAGCAGGATGCCTGCTGTCAGTTGCATCAAACAATGTATATAACTGTGAAAGCAGCAGCCAAAATCCTGAAGACAAAAATTAAGAAATTTCCTTTCAGAAGATCCAGAATAGGATACTATAATAATCTGCTTGAATAAGAAGAAAGATGTAAAATGCATACAACATGAAAAAAAAAAATATCACAGCCACCTTTGTCTCCTCAGCTGGCCTGAAGAATTAATTATGTCTGTTTTGTCAACTTTGTGTCAGTGTGGATGTTACTAAACACATCAACAGAGGTTTAAAGTGGTCTACAGATCATTATGACACAAGAACTGGGTTTGGGTTAATATTTCATTAAAAATTTCAATCCTTTGTAGATGACCTACCAATGTCATTCTGGCCAAGATGTGCAAACCAAATCTTAGTGCAACTGGTATATATTATCAAAGTCCTGTACCAGTCAAAGTGATTTATCCTAGAAATTCAATGGGTCATCTCTTCTACTAAAAGGGTCAGTTTTGTCATTTTTCATGGGAAAGGCCAATAGAAATAGAAATGAGCTTAGTGACCTGTACCTGAAAAAAGTACACATGTGCTGACTGTGACAAAACAGCTGATAGTCCTGGGATGGCTCCTCTGGGTATGGATTAATCCTGCTTCCTCCCAAACTCTTATTCTGCAGCCTGGCAGTTTCTATAATGCTTCTGAGCCCTTCAGGGAAACATCTTGGCTCAAAAAGGGGAAGGGGGCAAACATCAGGTTTGGAAAATAAACATGAATGTGACACCAAGCAGTGTGTGTATGAATGTGTGATGTGGGATGCAACATGGTTCTACTAGGAGGAAGCAAGACATAGTAAGTGAAATTTGCACTGGTGTGTGACCAGTCTGGAGAGTTCAGGCATTTGGTTGCCATGTCAACACTTTCCTTTTGTTATAGTGTATACATAGACTTTACAAATAGACACAGAATGTCTGGAAATTTATACCTGGCATGGAAATGTGTTAGTTATATACTAAGCTGAGTGTACAGAACATATGAACTGTCACTTTATAAAGAAGTCGTTCAGCTTCCTTCAGTGCTTCATTACACCATGGAGAACCTATTGGAGATTGTTAGGTGGCCACTAGTCATTTTGATCATCCCCACCAGCCAGCGTTAATTCATGTCAGTCATGTTGAAGTCCTGCATTGGAGACTTTCTGAACTGCAGTGCTCCAGATTCTTTTGATGGGGTACCTTCTTCATGAAACCACAGTTTTACAAACTGTGCAAATGTAGAACAAAGTAAGTGATGGCAATAGGCTTAGCCATATATTAAATTCAGTTGTTTCATTTTGCTCTTTCTGGATGGAGATAAAAGGCAAGGGGATTCGGTGAGAGCTTGATAAAATATTTTCCAGCAAAGTAAACAATCTCAAGGCTCCTAAAATATGACCCCTTGTCTGGATTTTCAGTCCTCTTGATGCAGAACACTGTAGTCTTTCGTCATCTTAGTCAATCCTAAATTTTCTATTTTGCCTTGTTTTAAGTAAAGATAGGAAACCTGCCCTTTTCTGTCTATTGCCCCCCTGCTCTTTGCACCTGAATTCAATAGGATGTTAAGCCACTGGCCAAGTTTAATAAAAATATCTGCCACTCACTTACTTTTGTTAACCACTTGTCCTGGTCGCAGAAGTCTGGAGTCTATCCCAGAATCAGTGAATGGAAGGATGGGGGGGTACGCCAGTTCATTGCAGAGTAGACACACAATCACAGTCACATGCTACAGTCAATTCAGCATCTCCAGTTCATCTGAACTCCATGTCTTTGGACTATGGGAGGGCACCAGAGCACATTGAGCGAAATCACACAGACACAGGGAGAAGATGTCAATTCCACACAGACTGAGCTGGATTCAGACCTACGCCTAAACAGCCTAGGCACCTACCTGCACTACCTGTTGCGCCACAATGACATCCTTGGTTAGAATATAAATATTTAATTCTTCCCAGAATTTGAAAGTCCTGTTATGGTAGGATTGTATGTTATAATGTCATTGTCATCCTGCCTCATTTTTTGCAGTGTTAATGCCGGCCCACAGGCATCTGCAGCAACTTATTTCTTGAGCTTCACCTTTTCTGAATTACTTTGGGTGTTATCAGTTTCATCATTCCTGAGCTCAGAATAGGAACCAGGCATTTCTTAATTCCAAGTTCCTTCTCAGCCCACTTCTCAAAAGACTGCTAGCTCAGAAGGCAGAGATTTATGCCAAAATGGTCTGTCTATCATAGATCTGATTTATAGTAGTGTTACTGCTAAAGTGAAAGCTAAAGTTAATAACGACTAATGACACTGTCAGTTGTGTAATGATTTTAAAAGTATGTATGAAAATTATTTTTGTCACAGGTTTATCAAAGTTTATTTTCATGCTTGGAAATGTGCCTGATAATGAGTTTCAGAGACTGAATAACTGCCTGATGTGCAGTACATGTATTGTTAATATCACTGTTAATTTTTGTTTTCCATACCAAGTTATTTCTTTACCAAAGTGACACATTTAGTTTTACAGTCTGCTAGTAACTGAATATATGATGAAGCAATAATTTTCAAGTATCACGCTCATGGGAGCTCTTTGAAAAGGTTGGGTTTTTGGCCACATTTCCAGGCCTTCAACTACTACACTGTCTGGCATTGATTCAATATTAACTAAAGCCTTTGAGAAGAAATTCAGTTAGCAGGCAGGCTCTCCACTTCATTCACAAAGCATTTTATATAAACAGACCCAGAATTAACTTAAGCAAATCTGAACAGAACAGCCACATGCAACTGTCTAATAACAATATCTCTTAAACCAAATGTGCAAATACTCTGCCGGTGTTTATTTAAATCGGTGTTGCCTTGAAATTGGATTTTAGTACACAAAGATTGTTTTGGAAAGATGATATTAGTACTGACAGAATTTGTTATATGTAGCAAGACCCTGAGGACTGTAAAGTGCACACATTTCCATCCTCTATGGGGGATAAACAAAATATAAAACTGCTTTACTGCTCTGTTATTCCACAGAGAGAGGACTTCCTTTTTTGTCTCACAATAGAGGATCTTAATGGCTCTAAAGCTTGTGGCAGGACATGCAATTACAGCACTTCTTCTGCCTGGCCCTGCAGTATTTTCCTCAGAGCAAAACAAAAAGATAGATTACTTTTTTGTTCAAAATTCTGATCTAAAAGCACTGTGTAATTTTTTTTTTTTTTTTCTCCTGTCCTCAAAAGATTAAATGAGACATTTGAATTTATTTGCACTTCTGTAGTCTGGCCTGATTACAGTCCAATGAAAACTAAACAAAACAGCTTAACTGAACTGCATACAACAAAAACAGTCCAAGTCACCTAGAGAAAGTTTCAGCAGTTTCTGGGCTCATGTGTTAAAGTGCAATTTTCACAAGTCCAGCATTCAAAATTACAGCATACACATTTCTCAGTTAAGGATGACCTAAATGCAATGAAATCAATAAGCTGAAACCTACAAAGCATGAAACACCTACCAAGTTGGAAACTAAAAGTTTGAATTAAAAAAATGCGTTTTGAATGATTACTGAAATCTCTGTGGGTGGATTGATAGGACAACATTCAAATCCAATAGTAGTACCCTTAAGCAATGTTTCAGTAACAATTAAATAGCTATATAAATGAGTAAAATCATTGTAATTGGCTTAGTAGACAAGCCAAACATTGTACATTGCCCTGGACAAAACTGTCAGATATATAAATTAAATTAAAAAAATGGTGCTATTTGGACTGAGGCATCAGTATCCAGTAACAAAACTTAAGGTTCATTCATAGAATCTATTTCACTCCAGTGCACCTTCATAGGGGCATCCCAGCTGTGTTTTAAAAACGAAGCCTCTCCGGGCACTTTCATACCTTTATTCTGGGAATGTGATAAATACAAGGACTGGGGAGTATGCAATGATTCAGGAAACCTCTAACAAAACTTGATTGATTTCTCCCCAACTGTTCTCTTAAATCACAACCCAAACTCCTTTCCTGATGATGTTATGATATAGAGACTATCTACTTTTACATATTTGGCAAAGAAATGTATTTTAATGGTGTGGTCTACACCTGAAGTTCCATCTGTAAACATATAGTTGATAGAAGCATTTCAGTTTCTTGCACTTGAAAAATTCACATTTGATTTGAATGACAGTTCTATTGAATTACGGAATATCTGGACACCCTTCTGGAAGTTATTAGAAAGTGATTGTAGCTTTGATAAATTGCAATATCTTAACCCTATATGTGGATATACTTGCTTTTCTCAGTATGCTGTCTGTCTGTATGCTGTTTTGACCCTGTGCTGTTCATAAAACTAATAAAAAAATGGTGCTGTTAGTCAAAAAGTCATTAGAACATAAATGTGACTAAGAGAAAAAGACACAGTCTTTTAGTCTTATAGAAAATATTTGTCCTGTGTAGGTCATGCCCTCTTAAAATGAGGGCGATTTTTTTATGGAGTAATCGGCAATATCTGTACTTCATGTTAGTATATGAAACTAAAAAAAAAAAAAACCCTAGGGACTCTGCTTAGCAGGTAACAAGGATATTTTTCTAGGCTTATGCAGGTGCACCAATTGCATTGACTGACATCTTGAGCAACTGTCCTCAATGTGTACAACAGCACATAGAGATTTGCACGCACTGAACCTGAGCTGAGGTAGGACTGTCCCAGTTCTAAAATCCCTGCCTCTGTCTGGTGCCATGTTATGCTCCTACTGATTAGCAGCAGTGCTTTACAGTAAATATGGAGTTGGAGTCACAAACAAACAGGTTTGCTGCTACAAATCCCTAGTAGAGAACTGTTGTTGTATCTGTGAGAATCCTCTTAGCCTGACTTACTTCAGATGTCCAACTGTCTACATAGGTTGAGACTGCAGTGATCTGGAGTCAATCCCAGGAAGTATTGAGCATAACAGGAGGTTCACCCTGGACACTTTATTCCAAGGCACCAAGACAGACACATAGCCATATCCCACACTAACACAATATAGACAACTTGGATTTACCTTTTTCACTGGAACTGTGAAGACTGCTTTTAGATTGTGAGTGAAAAATTTAAAATAAAAAAGAATTTGGAGGATATCTTTGCATACTAGGTTTGAACCCACAGTCCTGGAGTTGTGAGATGACAGCACTAGTGAACAAACAAAAACATAAACATCAGGTATTCTATGATTAATTCTGTATTGCTGAAAATGTTTTTCCATTACAGTTTCATTTGTTCTACCCAGACGGCTCCCATTGTGGTCTTGGCACTTTCAATTCCTCTCCGCTTTTTACTGTTTCTAAAGCTGTGTGTCACTCAAATCAAACTTAATGATAGTACTATACAAAATAAAAGTCTATTTTGTGGTCTCATGTACAGTGAGTGCAATGGTTATGTCGAAGGAAGAAGGAAGCCATTGAAGAATAATACCTTTGAAATCAACAATGACCAAACCATGGGGAAACATTTTATGTTACTCCTGATTGCATTACTAAGATGGGTTGTCATGCTTAGTACTCATAGAGCTCTGTTCATCGATACATTTTATATTCACAGTTTGATTGAAATCATACAGTCATTGTCTGTATGCAATGGGAATGGGAATACTCACACTGAGCTCTTTACATTTTGTAACCCTGTGGCAGTATGTGGTGTAGTGATTATAAAAGTAGATAAATACTTAACCATCTTTGCTAATATTCCAAATCTGGAGTAAAGGCTGAAAATCACAAGTATGTATTACGGAGTCAGATAAGAAAATATGTCCAAAGATATGTCCTATTAAATCTGAGTCATGTTTCTTAATCATGTTCTACCTTAAGTACAGAAGGTTAATAATACTCTGTAAAAGCTGTTGTGCTGTTGTGAAGTATAGAAGAGCAAAGTTAAGAAAACAAAGATAGTAACACATGATTCCTTTGCCTGTTTGCTGTGTTGATGCTTTACTTGTTATCATTTTTTCTAATCCATATACTGCCTTAATATGAGGAAAGTAAAAATGTGCTGAAAATGGCTTTGTATCTTCAGCGGGATGCTTTTACACAGTGACAGCACAAGCTTATGAATTATGGTTATTAGTTCTGCCAGAATGATAACCCTGCAAAAGAGCAGTGCCGCATGCTCACCCGCCAGGGCACTGTGATGCAGCCAGCAGCTTGTCCTCCAGTGTCACGCTTGGCTCTGCTTTATTCATACAAAGCCATCACAGCTTCCACGCAAGGACGTGAGCACAGATGAGACACAGAAGTGTGAGAGAACATTGCTGCACGCACTTATGAATAATTAGTTGCAGCAAAACATTTTTACTGAAATAAATTCCAAAGGGTTGGCAAAGGAAAATGCTAAATGAAATGCATGGCATGATCAAATGTTTTAACTGTGGTCTATGCTCTTCGCAGCTTTTCAGAATGCAAATATTTGTATAATTGCTTTACATTTAATAATTATAATTTCCATTTTATAATATCCTTCAAGTTTCGAAGACATGCATGTAGGTACTTTGTGTTGCTACCGCATATGCTGTCGCAAGATCAAGACTTTTACATTAGTAAAACAGAAATCAAATTAAATCATAATCACAATAAAAACGAAATATAAAGGCTCAGATATCATTCTTATTAACCAGACTGCATGTTTGTGTGCAATTGCTTCCCCAGAGACTTTTATGTGATTATAGGTATAAGCGAGTTGATTAAGAAAGTGTAATATTATACAGGTCATTCATTTTAGTGGTCAGCATTGTCCGTAACCACTACAGCAAAATCTAAACATATATCTCTATTATCTGCTATATGAATAGATATTTATACATAGGTAGAGGGATACTTTAATGATATCGGAAAAAAAAAAAAAAAAAACACATGCCGCTTAGATGTTATATACTTCAAAATCAGGGCTTATGTACTGTGAAACAGAAAAAGAGCTGTTACTCTGTGTCACAACACTGTATATCATTCACAAGAGACGTGCAACATACTGGAAAACTCTGGTGTATATCTGGCTATATCTTTTGTTATTAAGTTTGCAGAGTGACTCCACCCAGCCTGAACTGCACATGGCTGACAATAATGTAGACTTAGTCATTAAATCTGGGTCGAAGTACTTAAAATAACTTTTAACTTCTTTCTGTTATATTGTGACGAATCCCTATTGTGAACTGAAACAATGAGCATAAATGGACACAATAGGAAGTCAGGTTAGTGTCTTCAGTAATATTCTTGTATAATATGCAGGCTAAGGTGCCACGTGAGAATGCTGTATGCAGCAACTGAAAGAGTGCTGAATGTTGGTTGGGATGTGCTAGCTTGACTCTCCAGTGACAGGATGGGGAGAGAACTACAGAAAAATGGGTATAATATGACATTGCCATCCACCTCCAGCAAGGTAGTGTACTGTGGAAAACTCTAAAGGATTTTGGAACTTGTCACTGAACATAGTGGTGATGCAATGATATACACTTTGCTGGAAAAGCACTAAAGATGTTTGGCAAGCTGTTAAACTACACCTCATAAATCAGAGTGACAGTAATTTAAGAAATACTGTCCTTCGTGCATTTGAATTTTTAATTGTTCCTGTATGAAAATTGCTTTAATATTGTGTGTTTTGAAACAACATTGCTTTAGAAGATTAGAAAAAGCAAACCCACAAATCACCGCACCTGAACTGTAGAATCAGATAACAAATAAGGAAGACCAGAGGAAGTTGGCTGTTGTGTTTGCAACCCCTGAAGAAGGCTCTTTACTTACTATTTCAGTGTCACTCACACATTTTTTAAAGCATTCATTATCTGAGGTTGTTGTCTTTGGGGTATGATGCTCTTTGTGCCCAGCTGCAATCTGCAGAGTCAAGTAGGGGACAATGAATGAGTAATGTCACCCGCTGGTCTCTGTGATAGCCTGCTTGCTGATGTGGTGGACTAACAGCCCCTTATTCACACATCTGATGGTCTACAGAAGCTTCTCATAGTTTTAGTTACTTGTGATGTACATCAAGCCCCTTAGAGCAGCACTGGCCATTCTGGTCAGCTGATGAAAGGTACATTTCTACAATTGATAAAAGCCAGGGAGACCAACCACCCCTAAGTGGATAAATATAAAACAACTCCACCTATAAAGCTTTAGGTTCTAGATAAACAAACATGAAAGGTGTACCTGCTGGGTATCATTGTTTCTAGCAGAACACAGGAGAACTATGGGTCTTCCTTATGTAATTACAAAGCCCATTAAAGAAAACAAACCCGTCTATTGTTATTGGCATGCTCATCCAACTATGGAGTTCTGCATCTATATTTAATGATAATTACACTTTGAACAATCCCTGCTGTATCTCTCCAGACAGATACAATGGAAGGATACAAATGAGCGCCCCCACAGCTACTCTCAGCAGTGCTCCACAACACCAGGTCTTCTACGTCTGTGTTCAGACTCCCTCAGAAACATGCTCTTGGCCAAACATTTTTTGACACTCTCCCAGTATCTGGGATATTTCCAGCGAACTGAAATGAATATTCAATGACCCTCCTCCCATCTTTACACAGGTTCCTAGCTATTGCATTTAATTGCGCTTAGCGGATCTTGTCTTCTGTTAACATTCAGCAGTCTGCCTAAATATCCTGGCTGGCTTAGTTTTTAATTAAGCTGAATTAATCCTGGCTGGTGCAGCATTCCAGATGGGCAGTGTAGCCCACAGTTTGTGCAGAAATTTCTTATGAGGTTTTAGATACTATCTCTTCTGTAAATGGTGACTCTGTGGGTATCAGTGGACCAGATGTAATCTCAATCCTGCCCTTCTCCACCAAAAAATCAAATCAGGCAATTATTTCCAAGTGTAACATTGATGAAATTAACCAACCCCTGAGCAGGTGTTCCTCAACATGCCGCCCTGACTGTTTGTTTTGTTTTGCCTTGCTCTTGTCTGACCAAGTAGAGCTGGCCAGAAGGTTTCCTTAAACAATGATCTATGTGAAAGTATTCCCACGGTATGTAGTAATCAACACAACTATGCTTACCAAGAGTTCTTGAAGGTAGGCAATACTTTAACCAGAAGCAATCTCTTGTTTTACAACTAGTGGCCTGCTCAGAATTAACTTCTTACTTTCCCTCAGTGAGAAAGGAATGAATTAATTTGTTTGTAACTGAAGTGAGTGGTTTGCACACATAGTCAGCCATCAGCAACCTTTCACTGGTCTCATCACTTGCAACCAGCAATTTGCTCATTGACCCTAGACATGATCGGTTAGTGGCCGACCAAAGAGTCATTCACAGGCCCTGAGAAACTCAGAGAATTCAAGTTGCTTGCAAGAGAAACAACGTGATAAATCTCTCTTTTTCTTATAGGAAAATTGCATGGTGGTGGAACATGTACTATTAAAATGGTACTGTACTAGCTTGTCTTAATGGGGGGTGCGGTGGCGCAGTGGGTTGGACTGAGTCCTGCTCTCCAGTGGGTCTGGGGTTTGAGTCCCACTTGGGGTGCCTTGTGATGGACTGGCGTCCTGTCCTGGGTGTGTCCCTTCCCCCTCCAGCCTTATGCCCTGAGTTGCTGGGTTAGGCTCTGGTTCCCCATGACCCTGTATGGGACAAGCGGTTCAGAAAATTTGTGTGTAGTTTGTCTCAAGGAACTGTGTGCTTTGTGCTGTGTGTGCTCACATGTGAATTTCTTTATCTGCTGTCCAACTCTTGGTCCCTTGTGTTATGCTTTCACGTGTCCTTTTTCAAAAATCAAGGGTCAAAAAACTATATCTCGGAGATAATATCAGATTAAATATTATCAATACACATGTTAACCTTGCCTCTTCCAAAGTCTTGTGCAGCACTGCACTGTGGGGGATTTTAATCTTCTTCTCTTTGGCAGGAATTTCACTTGGCTCCAACTGTGAGGGGGGTGGGAAGTGAGGGTGGCGATTAAGCTGGTGGGCCTGGTTTTGGAACAGTACCGAGACTGAATGAGCTATTCACACACCTGCAGCATTAGGCACCCCAGAACCGAGCGGTTCTCAAAGTGCAACCCGCTGCGTGCATGGGTCTCACTGCTTTTGTGAGCGAGTTTCAGTGGTGGAAAATAATCCATTTGCATAATTCCATTACATTTGCTCTGTGTGATTTAGGCACCCTGGCTCACATCAATGTCAAGGTAGGTGCTCTTAGCCTTTATGCGTGTCTGCCTCCCTTGAGTTTGCATGACCACCTGCTTCCCGGGCAAAGGGGCTATTTTAAAAATCCTTTCAAAGGCCCCCAAGATGAAGAGTGGCCTCTCATCTACAGGAAGTCAGATGCAAGCCACACAAAAGAGGGCAGATATGGCACAGCATTCATTCCTGCACTTGCAGGTGAAAAAAAAAACATATTCACATCCTAAAGTGTGGCTGTTTCGACCGCTTTTGTCCTTAAAAATGATGAAAGCCTGAAAGGCCCAGTAGTGTCCAGTCCACTGCAAACTCAAAGAGTGGAACCAAATTATCCAGTTCAGAATTTAAAGTCCTCAGAGCTGATAATAGCACTCTGCATATTTTACTGTGCACTTTATTCTAGTAGCATGGAAGCACAAACGCAGAGACAAAAGACCTTCTTTTACCATGATCCTTATTAGCTTTTTCCAAACTACTGTTCCAAAGTTTCTTCTTTGAAACACTTTCACCAAAATTTAATTATTTTTCAAAACAGCAGATAAAAGTATCTGTTGTGATACTCATACAGAGTTTATTAATTTTATTATCTAATTCATTTAAACTTAATTTGTTTTTTGTACTACTTTTTAACTTTCGAAGGTATGGCAGAGATAAATTGTCTCTCAAATGAGAACCCTGAGGTTTCTGAGTTAACTGTTGTGAGATTAATTTTCTTCTGTCATATGTCTGATGGTTCTCAACATTCTCAGAGTGATGTTGTCTGATGACTCATTTATCAGACTACCAAAGATTCAAATTACGTGTAGGCAAGCAGACGATGAATTTAAAACTATTAAATTAACGCTTACCACAGACTACTTCTTAGAAAAAACATTTCTACCCTGATTCCTATCCAAGGCACACACACACACATTTTCAGAACCGCTTGCCCCATACGGGGTCACGGAGCCTACCCGGTAATACAGGGCGTAAGGCCGGAGGGGGAGGGGACACACCTAGGACAGGACGCCAGTCCGTCGCAAGGCACCCCAAGCGGGACTCGAACCCCAGACCCACCGGAGAACAGGACTGTGGTTCAACCCACCGCACCACCGCACCACTGCACCCCACTCCTATCCAAGGCATTTTTATTCAATTGCAGCCTGAAATTAAATTCCCTACAAAAGGAATTGCATATTTAAAAAATTTATTTAATTCTCAGTGTTACAGCTGCATGAAGCAAGCAGTGACAGAGACTGCCCAGAGCCATTGTTTTAACTCATGTCTGGCCCTGTGCAAATGAAAGTCTGGCATATTATAAAATTTAAAGAAGGTTTACCATTTATAAATGACTATGTTTTGTTTTCATGGAAAGAACTGACACCACTATTAGTGGTAGAAAACTAGTGGGTATATTAATAAGATCTTTGAAACAGACAATCACACACACACACACACACATTTTCAGAACCGCTTGTTCTATACGGGGTCACGGGGAACCGGAGCCTACCCGGCAACACAGGGCGTAAGGCGGGAGGGGACACACCCAGGACGGGACGCCAGTCCGTCGCAAGGCACCCCCAGCGGGACTTGAACCCCAGACCCACCGGAAAGCAGGACTGCGGTCCAACCCACTGCGCCACCGCGCCCCTCAACAGACAATCAATCCAAGTGAAACTAAAGTTTGCTTTACAAAGCCGCTATTGCTGTTTTGTACATAAATGTTTGTGTACCTTAAAAAAAAAAAAAAAAATGTAGGAAGATGATCAGGAATTGTTTATTCTGAGTTTTATGCATGTACTCATCCATTGAATATCGGTGCATAATAGCGGATAGAAAGAAACTAGGTTTACTTAAGAATCACACATTTCTAACTATGTCTCTCTTTCTTCTAATGTAATGCACAAATTGTATTTCTCTGAGATGTGCAACACTTTGGAGAAAAGTGTCTGCTAAATGAATACATTTAAATGTAAATGTAAAATGCAAATCAACTGAAGCACCACTGTATTAAGATATAGAATCTCAATATAGTGTTATTAATGCAATGTAATTAATGCACATGAAATCTCAATATACAGTACAGTGAAATACAGAAAAGTCATACACTGTGTGTGATCTAAAACCATTCTGAAATAGAAGAAAACTAAAAACATACATTGCTGACAAGCTATGAAGTGCTAGTGGGTTTCAGAAGGCACCCAAGCAAAAAAAAAAGTCATTAATAGATATTAAATTTCCTTGTTGGTAAGGTTTGTAGACATATATAATATTAGAATTTATAACCAAGAAAAAAAATATATATTGGTGTCCATTTTATTTCACAGTAATAGCTAACATTTCAGAAGTCAGCCCCTGATATTTTTAAAATCAACCCTTTAAATTCTCAGACATTCATCAGTTTAGTTCATTCAGTTTCAATACATGCTTGTCCTGGTCAGGGTTACAGTAGTCTGAAGCCTATCCCACAACCACTGGACACAAGGATGAGCGCAGAGGTACAGCCTGGATGGGACACCAGTCCATTGCAGGGTAGCTACACACGCTCATTCACAATGGTCAATTTGGCATCCTCCATTCACCGGAACCACATGTCATTGGAAAGTGAGTGAAAACCAGTGCAGACACAGTAAAAGCATATAAACTCCATACAGACTGAGCTGAAATCAAACCCATGCCTGAACGGTGCAGATACTGAGAAGTAACTGTGCTGCCCACTGCACCACTATGCCACCCATCACAAATTCACTGCTTACAAATTTTACAGTGCTGATTTATTATAACCATGATTAAAGATACCACAGGAAGTCAGGTATAATCCAGATAACATTTTTTTTTAAGTGTTTTTTTTGCAGATGTAGAAAATACAACAGACTATACAGCAATCATCATGTAGAACAATTAAGTCTAAATGATGTAGTACTTTTCAGTCTCACTCATACACTCACCTTCATTCACTGGTTGTCCTTGTCCGGATAAAGGTAATCCAGGTCCTGTCCTGTCCTAGAATCTTTGTGTACAAGACTTGCTGTGTACACCCTGGACAAGACACAAGTCCATCACATAGTACTTGTCTGGGACGCCTGGTACCCTAGTGGCTAGAGCAGCTGCCTTTGCTGCCAAAAGCCATAAGTCTGAATTCCACCTGCAGCTGTATTATTGTTAAGCAAGGTACTTGCCCTAAATTCTTTCAGTAAAAATTTCTCAGCTGTATAAACAGGCAAGTAATACTCAGTAGCTTAACACTAACATTGTCACTTTGGAGAAAAGGGTCAGCCTAACAAATGTCACTTCAAAGCTAAATCTCTCTGATCTGAGTTGATCAAATCATGCATTCATTCATTACAAGTAAGTTTGCCCTAATGGTTGTCCAGAGCCTACCTAAAAAATGTAGGGAGTGATATAATGTGTTACTAGTGGATCACGGGACAATCATATAATTTTAATCCATCTGAAACTCAGGTTTGCAGAAGGCAAGAACATCCTGGATTGCAAGATGTGAAAATATCTTATGCACAGTATAAGACTGAGTTAAAATAGCAGCATCATCAGAGCTGAAGATGTCAATGGCAAGAGAATTTCTGGCTTGAATCCTGAGACTTTTTGCTGTTAACTGAGCGCAATTAAAAACAAACGAAGACATAGTACATGCATTCTAACAAACACATAGCTAGATGAAAATAAAACAAGTGGGCTCGTGTTTAATTATGGAAAAAATGTTTGGATTTATTGCCTGATTTTAATTCATCAGAAAACAAAGCCACCCTGGCAAAGGATTTCACTGTATAAACAGCACCTGTAGCCCCGCTGTTTAACAAATGCCAGCATTGTAATCAACACACTTAATCTACATGAGAGTAAAACTAATGCGTTCAGTACCATTAGTGAGCCCACTAGGTTTGTTATCTGTTTTACTCCCTACTGCTTCCTCTCACAAAGGCAGTCCAGCGGAGGTGTGTGCCACTTATGTAAATGAGAAAGGTAAAGCGAGTGAAAGACAGAGATTTGTGTAATTATGGTGCAGCTCCACTGCAACAAAATGTCACCCGGGTCATTCAGTCCAGGGTTATGCCATTTTTGTCATTACTGTGAACAAGAACAACCATTCCAAGACTTAATTCCCAGTCACCTTCTTATTAAAATGGAAGAAGCAATCTGTTGACACCTTCTGCCATAACACTTTAAATAGAGTTAAGATCATAAAAGAATAATCTATACAATGATGTCTGTATGTGTATTAGGAATTAATTTGTGAAAAATTGGTTGATTCAGTAGCTTGGAGCAGCGGTGTAAATGGTTGCTGTTATGGATTAACATGGACCCCCTGTAGCCTTGAGTCTTTATAAACTCCTAGCCAGAAATAATTAGGCTGCCATTTTCCTCCTGGCTAAGAGAAAATGCCCTGTAGTGCTGGCACATAGGTCATAATGAACTCATCTGTGTGTCAGACAGCACTTAGTCGCAATGTAATGTGATGCACCACGGATAAGTAACATCTTTTTTTTGTGATCTGCAGCATGGGCACTCATTCTGAGTAGCTGTTATGATTACAGTCCATCAAAAGTTTATTTATTACCTCTGTTGCAGCTAAATTTTAAATCTTTGTTTCAAGCGCCATTTCATTGACAGTAAGCCAGGTCAGGGCAATTTTCTTGCAGTGTAATTAATATATATTATTTTCTGCTCTTCTCCTACATTTCTTGACCATTTTTATTCTGGAATTATTCCAGAAGTAATCTCTGACTCACTTCAATAAATACATAAGCAGTTCTAATGCTAGGGAGAGGTGATTTGTCATAGAAGTCCATGGATTTCCTAAGTTTATTCCTCATTGGAAAAACAAATTCCATCTGAAGTTAACTAAGTGTATTGATTTTGGCACAGTGTTTGAACTCAGTCTTATTTCATTTGGAGTTTAATTACATTTTCTGCCCTATGCATTGCATTCCATCATTTCCAGCAGTGGTTGTGTACCAAAGTAAAACTTTTTCAGCAGGAGTCATTAGAGCTTGTTGGACAAAGATCAAGATTAATAAAACAGAGCTGTGATCCAACACTGTCAAAAATCATTTTAGAGTGACCAAAAAAATAAAAACTGCATAACAAATATTGGCATATGTGTAAACTTTTGATATGGCAACATTTCCTCAGCATAAAATTTCACTTGTTGCCCAGTTTTACAGTGAACCTTCTTTACTGCGAAGTGTGGTATTGAAGTACACTGAGGAAAACGCAGTCCTTTAACTAAAAGCCACGGTGTAAGTGAGCTGTCTGTGACCCGCAATAACAAGGCCGTAATTCATGCCGCAGAGGAACGGGGTAGTGAGGACAGAGCTGCGTTGCTTCTCAGTCTGACTGCATTAAAGGATAACCTCGTAATGGCCTCCTGGGAAGCTCATCTAACATCCACAGCTTAATTAAGGGTTCTTGATACCTTGGAGGACAGGTGGGTGCATGCCGCAGAGCTGCACTTACATATCAATTTGATTAAAGCCTTTGTATCCCTGCTGCAATTGACCTCCTCAATTGTTTTTTTTTTTTTCTCCTTATGATAAGAAAACAGGCCAAAACAGAAAATGGCTCTGTTCATTTAATTTCCTGTTAATGCGAATGCATAGGCAATCCAGGGATGGCGAAGCAAATCTGCATTTCTCACTGAACTAGGAAACTCACGGAGTCGCGAAAAGCCTGACAGCCCACATCTCTGGTTAATGAAGCGCAGAAAACAGTTTGTTGAAACAGCTGCACGCGGTTGAAACAGGTGCGCTCTGGGTAATCATGTTTGCCTGCCGCCTGCCCGTTCTCAGTGGGCCCTCGCGAGTCAAATGATTCTGCATTCATTTACAGCGCTGTTTCCTGGGACAATTTGTCCAGCCGACAGTAAGGGACGGCGGCAGGCGGTTTATCGCAGGTGCGTCAATAAGGAGAGGAGAGGAAGGCCTTTTCCATGGCCCTCACCTTACCCTCATGGCCCCCTACGGCCTCCTATGACCCACAGAAATGATATATTCTTCGAGCTGATAACGGGGCTGACGAATGGTTCCTGAAGGGTGGACTGCTGTCTCTGGAAGTGTCCTGTTGGCCGCACCTGAGCATCTGTTTGCCACAGGTGTTCAAGCGGATAGGATTGTTGGCAGCGAACATGGTTATAGAAGTGTGGATGGTGTTGGTGTTTTGTTAATCGATGACAGTGATTAATTATATGTCTAAGAACCTGACAACAATCAGCACAGTGACAAAATACTGCACGAAGGGGGGAAATGGAGTTAAGGATATGGACATATCAGGCTACCACATTCAAAGATAGTTATCGCAATGTTTTGTCTAGGAAGATTGGAGCCTTAGAAGAGTGGACCCCAGACACCCATCTGCCGTTGATGCTCTGAGGACCGTCGCAAGAGCTCTGTGTTTGCATCAGATTTTAGAAATATTTTATTGCGGATTCTTTTTTCATCTGTAGATGCTGGAGGAGCTGAGATTTAATTAAGAAATCAGCTTCCACATTTAGGAAGTTGATTCCAGGTGTCATCAATTATTAAACAGGCTGTGCCCCAGTAGCTGGTCGTCCGGTTGTGCCTGTACTAGACCACAGCAAGAGCGTCATTGGAATAAAGGCTGAGGAAAGTAGGACAGTATTATAATTCATACATTCATCTTCTTCGGTGGGGGGGGGGGCGCAGTGGCGCAGTGGACGTGGCCAGGTCCTGCTCTCTGGTGGGTCCGGGTTTCGAGTCCTGCTTGAAGTGCCCTGTGATGGACTGGTATCCCGTCCTGGGTGTATCCCCTCCTCCTCCAGCCTTACACTCTGTGCTGCCGGGTTAGGCTCTGGTTCACCAAGCGGCCTCAGCCAATGTGTGTGTGTGTGTGTGTGTGTGTGTGTGTGTGTGTGTGTGAGATCTTCTTCAGGAATTCTTTCATTTGATTATTGTTTTTTTGCTTTAAATGTGTTGCCTAATGTTCCAATTATGAATATGATTACATATTCCTAGATAAATGTTTGCGCCTACTTTCAATCATGTTAATGTCCACAAGTCTATATTTTCTATAAAGTTTGCAGTGTGATCCCACATATGAAATTGTATCATCTTGATCTCTTTCTCAAGCTGGTATCTGCTCAGTACATAGCTCATTCCATGTTATACACAGCAGCAATAGCTCTCAAGACTTTCTACAGCAGGACATTTAAAATTTGACATGTTTGTAACCCCTGCCCCCACAAATACACTGAAATCAAATATGAATGAACGCAGCTCAATCCACAACTGCTAGCTGTTAGGAAAAAATTTTTATCCTAAAGTAAAACATGGGATAGCATATTGTACATTGCATTTATGTGTTTTCCGTCCTTTCTAGCTTCACACTTTCGGGGCATAGCGGAGATATTATGAAAAACTGAGGCATAGGGCAATGGAAAAGGGTTTAAAACTGTATGGGACCACTGAGTGTGGCTTTAAAGTAACACATTGATTTGTGAGGGTCTTAAGCCTGGGGCATCATGTTGTATGTTTGGATATCAATGATTTAACATTTGCAAGCAGTTTGACATGAATGTTTTTGACTCCTGGACTTCCAGATAACTTTTTATCTTTTCTAAATGCCTTTCTTTGATGTATGGAATATAGCCTTGTCTTTTTCCCTGTTGGTCATGTCATGAATAAGAGCTACTGCTGCAAATATTGCAAAGAGTGTCAGTTCCGTTGTTTTTCGTCTTGCACAGTTACTATGACACTGCCATAGCCATGTCATTCCAAGTGTTACCCTTCTGAACATGGTCAAGGACTGCAATTTTACACTTCTCATGAGTAATTTGGAACTTACATTACATTTGGAACTTACAATACTCTTAATATCAGTGATGGAGTGACATCCTATCCAGGGTGTGCCCTGCCTTACATGCTATGCTTCTAGAACAGACTATGGATCATCACCATCATCTTTCATTGGATAAGTGGTTGGTGATCATGGATGGATGGATTATGCATATGTAGATTTTCAATGTTAATAGATATTTGACTGCATATTTGACTGTCAGTTAATTTATTTGAATAGGAAAATATTAGTGGTGGAACAGAGGTATACAGCATGAGGTGCCTGAAGAAGGATTTGTAAGATGTCAGCAAGCAATTTTCATGTTTCATGTTTAACAAGTTAGAAACAGTTTCTTAATTGCTTTTCCGATTACTTTGTCATGCTGGTGTTGTCGGAACTGAAGTGGTAGGTACATTGAACAGTTGAAGGCCAACCTCGGGCCACATTGTACCATATGATGGATTACTGGAATACTTCTATCATCACATTCATTGATGTGCAGAGGAAAAATCTTGGTTTTATAGTCAGATGATGATGGCTGCATACAGACTACCAAGAAGTTGTGCTGGAGAAGGCATAATATCAAAGCTGAAGAATCCACAATTTAGAATTTGTTTGGGGACTCAAGAAGGGAATGCTCAGACAGTTGCCTAAAATTGTCACAGTACACATTACTTTACTCCACTCTCGTGCAAACTACTGTTAGGCAGTTTCAAAGTTCCTCTTAAGCTAATTTAATACTATTTAGCTGCAGTGTGACATCTTAAAAAACACACATCATACAGAGACTATAAATGTTTTATGTACTTAATGTCGTCGCAAAACAATAAGTAATGCATTATGCAATTTAAATTATGAATCATGTGAAATTCCCTAATACTTTAATGAGACTATGTGATGAAATCAGCGCAAGGAAGAAAAAGAACAATGCATATTCTAAAAACTTGAATGTTGCATCCCAATTAAATTTCCATTTGTGTAATGTAAGCTATACAAGATGCAAGTACACAAAGAACGTATACATATTTAAATTTTGTTCCAAAGTGTACCACCTTGGAAAGGAAAGCTCTAAGTTATTCCTTCAAAAATTTAAATATATTTATTTAAACTTTAATATGAATGCTGTGCTTCTCTTTAGAAATAACATAAAAATTAAAATACAAGAAAAGTTTGAAGCAATGATGCTAAGCTGTGACAGTTTTATCCAGTTGGCTTTAGATTTAGTTGTCTCCCTTCTTATATTCCATTTTTTTTAAACTGTCAAATGTAGGATGTTGCATAAAAATGTTCGGGGTTAGTTATTGCATTTGTTAAGGTATTCCAATATTTTTTTAATATTGAGTTTAACTGTGACTATTTGCTGTCATCAGTGCTCACATATTATTCGCATCAAATTAGCATCTTATTGTTGCTGGGCGATTCAGAATGTGGACTGCAGTATGACAGCTGACAGCACAATGGCACTGGGCAGGTGTAGCAGCCTATAAATGGCTGGCTGGCATGCATACCGCTTTGAACAGTTTGCCTTTGTTTCCTATACTTGTCATAAATGATGTTCTCTTGCCCCAACTTGGGAAATTGCCATGTGGCTGGTGCTCTCTCTGGTAGTTCAGAACTCATGAACTACTGGGTAGGAATACTCAGTAATGTTGTAGAATAAGTTTTAATGTTTTAAATACAGGACCCCATTTAAATAGCAACGATTTTTTTCAGTATGTGTGCTTAGATTACTCCTGCTTATTCCAGAAAAAATATGTCAAAAAAAAAAAACCAAATTGTACATGTGCATACAAGGTTGAGCTTGAATAATGAATAAATGAATGTATTAAGTGACAAAAGCAAACTGTTCCAAGTCAAAGATTCACTCCTTTCCGTACGGTTTGTTCTTTGCGTGCATCCCGAAATGCATTTTGTGTCATGGCACTTGGTGCAGTGCGGACTCCACTCTAATGATACACTGGTGCAAAACTTGGAATAAAACCTCTTTAAAAGATGTTAAAGCTGAGCCTTGTGCAGCAAAGTTCACGAAGCGAGCCCAGCAATCCCGAGTGATCCTCGGGAGCTTATCAATCCCTGATTCGCTCCAGGCAGGGCAGTGCCCGTGTCTGTCTGCTCTGTTCGCATCGGCCTGCTTAACGCAGCAGCCCAACCCTGGGGAAATTAAATGGCTCGTAACCCCATCACACGTGGATGTAGACCACAGTGACGGCAGCGACAGCGCTGCGGATGGCAAGGCCTTCATCCTTCACTTTACGTCGGAGCTCAGCAGTGGGTACAGAGTTGTTTTAACATGCATTTAAATATTTATGGTAACACAGTGTACCATTGTATGCAAACCTATATATATATAGTTCTACTCAGGGACCGCTAGAGTCATGAAAAGTGAAGACAGGTTAAATGATATTGAGGCCACATCTTACGAACAATTCGATTTGAAATTAAGATTCCTGCTCTGTTTTTATTTAGAAGACATTACGAAGAATTCCCTGCCAGAAAAAAATTAAAAATTGCAAATCACAAATCTAATTAGTTACATTAACTCAGGGCTACATTCATATTGGCAAAAATGACTCCCAGAATGTCATTAAACAACTTTCATTAACTCCACGTGTGTCAGATAAAGCATTTTACAGAACATGCATCTTTAGCATGATGTAATAAATTTTATAAATACAAATTAAGGTAATTTTTGCTATGTGTCAATGTTAGCAAATTAGAAAGAAGGCACTTTGCAAAAGATTCACAGTAGTCCAGCTTATAAAGAGCAGTATGGTGGCACCGCAAATAGTACTGGTATATCTCACAGCATCTGGACAGTGCAAACAGACATGGGTTTGAACCCCACTAAGTCTGTGTGGAGTTTTCATGTTCTCCCTGACCTCATGACCCACAGGGATAATACCCCTAGGAACCAGAGGAGGTGCCACTCAGTGCCACTAGCCCAGACCTATGCACCTGTTCACAATCTGGTGATTAGTCAAGTATAAAAGGTAAATAAAGTATAAAAGTCAAGAAGACACTAAAGCATAAAAGTAAAAGAAGGACTAAAGCACAAGTATAAGAGCAGCTGGTAGCGTAGTGGTTAGAGACACTGCATACGGATTTAAAGGTTGCAGGTTTAATCTCCAGCTGTAGGACCCTTAAGCAAGGCACTTACTCTAAATTGCTCCAGTAAAAATTACCCAGCTTCATAAATGGGAAATTAATTGTAACCTTAACATGGTAACTTGCTTTGGAGAATAGTGTTGGCTGAATGAATATGTAAAAAAACTGATGCGGGATTGTGGACTCTTAATGAGTATTTCATTGTGATTTCCTAACTTACTTTTATTATGTGTTTCTCAAGTTTTGCTCCATAAGTATTTATGTTCCAGTCCCCAGTGCCTGTCCTGTCTACTCCTGTTTTTTGTGCTGCTGTCCAGAGTATGTCCAGATATTTCGCTCTGCACCTGGGGTTATTACACTTTATATTTTACTTATTCGGACATTACAGCAACACGTGTCCGTGTCTGACTCTCGTCCGAATGCGACACTTGCCATGTTTCCTTGGGTTTCCTCCAGATGTTGCAGTTTCCTGCAACAGCCCAAAGACATGTGTTTCAGGTTAGCTGGCGCCTCTAGATATAGTGTACTGTATGTGTATGTGTTATATTACTCTACTACAAAATAAACATTGCATGTCACTTTGAAAAATCATCTGCTAAATGAATGAACATAGAATAGGTGAATATACATTAATTTACAGCCACTCTAAAAATCCAAGGTGGAATACATAGGGAGTTCAGTTTTGCTGGTGTAGGGCTCTTGGATCCTTGAAGATCTGGGATGTGGGGAAGATGCTCACGCAGCGGTACCTGGCTATCTCATGGATTCACTCTGGGCAAATTGGATGACGATCCTAAAGAGGTCATCTAGTGGCAGCCAAGGGTTTGTAGGTAGGGCTCATAATTCAATAAGCCAGACAATAAATACCATCTAGGAGGTCTTTATGAGCTGAGTCAGACAGCGTTGCTGGCAGCAGGACCTCCTCCGCCCACAATCTTCAGGCCTTTCCACTGTTCATTTACCTTAACTCAGCACAGCTGACAATGAAAGCATCTTTAGCGAGGAAAAAGAATCATGGTCACAATTACACGTTCAAGGTAAAAACTATACAAATTATAATATGTGTCCACAACAGTTGTATTTTACAAAGTTTCAGCTGTAAGTAAATCACTAACACGCATTGTGAATATCATTATTATGAATGACGTCTTAGAAGGCTTAGAAAGTGTTATATTTACATAATACATTTATAATCATAACACTGGAGTTTTAAGTTAGTCAATTTACAGAGTATGGTAATGTTTCTTAATATTTCTTAATGAAGACAACTCAAAAAAGTTTAAAAAGGGGGAGTAAAATAGACCGATGAAAGCAAAAGTAGATACAAAGGTTGGATATTTTCTTAGATGAAATGTTGCATGTGAAGTAATTTATATTTTTTTTTAGAATTTCCTTTTTTATTGTCATGGCTGTCCCAGCAGGACTTTTCAGGTTTTCATTATGTGCAGTGCCACTTTTGCAAGAATCCTCTGGGAACAGCAGGGGACAGGTCCTCTGCACAACTTCTATTTCTGTGATGTAATTTAATGGTATGAAGACTGACTGTTCTCTGCACACAATTAAGACATTCACTCAAACAGGGCAGTACAAGGTTATCAGAACATTAGCTGCAGCACAGAGAATTCACAAATGATCCATTTTGCTCACCTTCAGACTTAAAAAAAAAAAAAATTAAATTTTTCCACACAGGTAATGATGTTCTCATTAAGAAGGAGTCATGGGCAAAGAAAAGGACATACCAGTATAACGTAAGTGCCTGGTGTCTTCTTGTTGAGCCAACTTCCTTGTATCGTGGTCTGACCACGTTACAAATGGCACAGTATTTACTTCAAGCAGAGATGGTAAGCAATAGTTTCATGTCTGCCCAGTGGCCTAACAGCACAAACCAAAGCAATGTGTATGCATTCAAAATCAAAGCAAAGAGCAGGCAGGAAAGAAATTAGAACTGGTATACCATCTCCACACGGTGCCCCCCCCCCCCCCCCCCCCCCCAACTCCAACCTGAACAGAGTGGAGCGCAGTTACCCGAGTCATTACTGTCAGAGGTCTGCACTTCCATGGCATGACTCATTGCGTATGACTTCTAACGCTATCTCAGCCCTGCCTGCCGTCTGTTACCCAGACACCGATAGCTTGACGAAGAGGACTTAACATCTTATTGGCGCTGTTATGCAGAGAGGCCACCTGATGCATTGCTCCCAGACTTTTAAAAGCTTTTCAAGTAATGACCTTTGTCATTTACAATATGCAGCCGAGTTTAATTTCAAAGAACATTTTAGCCAAAGAGTTGCACCTTGACTGAAACAAATCACACATATATTCAGTTTTACTCTTGCAAGATCAATATTAAACTTTAACAGTGGTTAATAAATGGGCTGGAATTAAAATAATGCTCTTTAACCTAAATCTTGATCCAAAGATGCATATAACGCTGTTCTGAGGCATAGATGGATGGTTTCTCCTAATCTGCAAATCTTGCAAACCAATTGTTCTACACTTTTTTTATAATAGTGATTTATTAATAAAGTGATCATTTTATGCGACTCACTATATTAGAGTGTAGTCTGCAGTTCAATAAAATTCAAAAGAAGATTTGTATTCTTTAAGAAAATTCAAATATTAAAGGATATAGTATTTCAAAGTTGAGATACTAAAAGACAACTTCACAGTATGCTGATGCGCAGGCCTTCATACTATTCTTTTTCCATCTTTAAAACAATGCACAGACTTTGAGGTGAAAAACAAAAACATCACAGACTTCACCATTTGCCCAAGTGGTTGAAAAGACAATCTCTCTCTCATATCATTTGTCATATTCAGCTCCATTCATTCAATGCAATTCAAGTCCAAAAACAGGTTTTGAATTTAAAAATGTAATTCTGGCTAGCATTGTGGTCATGCCAACTCAAATAACTCACCAGCTAGGTGGAAAAATCTGATAGTCACTGCAGTCAGCAGCCTTACTACCAGAGGTGGTCAGATGTTTAGTAATAACACATAAAAACTATATAATGGCACTAACAATGGGCCCGTGCTCTTTTGCCACTGATAAAGGTCCTCATGGCCATTTTGGACTGTACACATCCATGTATCTACCTTGATCCAATGGATGATGCCTCATAAGAGGACTTCTCCATGTCTGCCTCTTGCAAAACGTTACTCTGAAACATGCTGCGACAGTGTGGATGACATTGCATTTGTAAAAGGATTCATTTATTTGTTAAAATACCACATCCAAAGGCTATAGATACTGCCTCAGGTATATGAATAGCAGGAACTGATCCAAGCTTAACTGAGAACAATGAAAATTTAATAGCTTTTATTGATTTGAGAAGAAAATGCAGGTGCCTGTATCTGTGCTATAATTTAACTTGTTTTCTTTTGCTGAACATTTAATATTACTGTTACTTACAACGTCAAGCACAGTAGGGAGACGAGAGGAGACTAGAGGAGAAGTGCACTGTTCTGTATGTATCAGCGGACAATGTAGAATGCTGGGAGCACATTGCAATTCTGCCTTTGTATTAAAAATATCGTCCCAGTTTTCATCATTGCACAACAGTGAAGCTGAAGCAGGAACATGGGGCTTGTGTGTCTATTCCCAACACAGAAGAATGAAAGCCAAAGCAGTAAAAGGCTCCAAGCACCGAACGGCAAATGTTAATTACTGCCGCCCCGCATTCCAGCCTATTGTGGAACAAGTTAAAGTGCCGCTCCTGTTTTTTTGTGATGTGGCCAAAAAATGGCGGGCGGAACACAGCATATCTACATATCTATAAAGACAGCACAATTCTAACTTGTTTAATTTCAAAAGAGCTCTCCAAAACCACTGCCACAAAACTGAATATTAGTGGGCTTGTGATTGTCATTTGTGATAATACTGGCAGCTGCATGGAATGCCTGGGTGGATTTCTGAATAATAGCAGTTACAGAATTTTGAAAATTCAAGCATAAATCAACTCTGCGACAGACTGGTGCCTTTTGCATCTCACCACCGCCACCCTGCCCTGGACAAAGCGGTTAATAATAGTGTTCTCACATCTTAATTTATATTACTCACTCAACCAACACATGCCCTCTGTTTTGAGAAATCCTTTATTCCACATTAAATGGATCCTGAAATGCAAATATCTAAGTCGAGGATTTTTTTTTACAATAGCCAAAAGTTATAGCATTTTTATAATTATTAATTATACTGAAATAAACTGTTACATTAGAGTACCTACCCTAAACTGCTCCAGTAAAATTACCTACCTGTATAATTGGGTAAATAATTGTAGGTCATCTGAAATTGTTTGTCGCTTTGGAGGAAAGTGTCAGCAAAGTTAATAAATATAAATGTAGTTTGGTCTTTTTTAAATTTAAATGTTTTATCTGCCTGTGTTTCCGGGTAGGCTCCGGTTCCCCGTGACCCCGTGTGGGACAAGCAGTTCAGAAAATGTGTGTGTGTGTGTATCTGCTTCATGATTTAGAGATAAAACCCGTTTTGCTGTGATATCACATCTTTTTCCTTCTCAAATTATATACATGTTTAATGTTATTTTAAACTTTGTGATCCATGAAACACTGTTAGAAAGCCTGTAGCTGAGGACAGACACCACAGTAGCCAGATGTGGTAAATGTGGATACAAGTGGCAGATGCATTAACCTGTATGTGTCTTTTGGCAGAGGGGGGAACCTGTGAGGTCATCGCAGCTCACAGATGCTGTAACAAAAATCGAATTGAGGAGCGCTCCCAGACAGTGAAGTGCTCGTGCCTGCCAGGAAAAGTGGCTGGGACGACAAGGAACAAGCCTTCTTGTGTTGACGGTGAGTCCCTAGAGCTCCAAATAGGCCCCAGAGCTAGAAATACTACAATTCTGTATTGCAGGCAAACTAAAGTGGCTCTCCATAGTATCATGAAACAGTTTCTTGTTGGCTCAATTACATTTCATGTTGTTCTGGGTTAGAAGGACAGATACAACAATGATTCATAAAACCAAATTTGTTGTATGTCATTAGTGGTTAATTAGACATTCATATTATATAGAATTTGAGAAACATTTATCACCTAAGTGAGTGGCAGTTGAGGAAGCAGTACTTCCAAAGCTTTCAAAATGATAGTCCTATGAATTATCAGGTCTAAAATACCCTAAAAAGTGTTCAAAATTCATGAAGGTGTTAAAGAAGATCTCAGTATTTAAATATCAGAAAATAAACTGACACCTAATTTTTTCTTAAGTTGTGCTCATTTATTAATTTTGCTGACATTGCAGAAATTATTTACATTTTTTACCCTCATGAAAATTTGGCATGTGAAATGTGTAAAAATTTTGACAAGCTTTGTTCATCTTAAAACACTGGGGACACAGTCTTGTCGACAGCAACAAGGTGTTTTTCTGACAGCATGATGAACCTGGTTTTGCTGCATGTTGCCCAGATTCAAGCAGTGCTGCAAAGAATTATGGGTAGAGGGCCCAACTGTGTTTTAATAAATTGCTGCTGTGAACCTTGCACATCACAGCCAGACGAAAAGAAATTTAAAAAGCCAGAATAAAAACATTATTTGACTAGGTAACTGCACTGGTGTTTAAGATGTAGCAGGGCCATGTTACACTGTGAATCTGAGCTCTCAAATATATTGCATTAATTATTGCTACTTAAGCAGCTGACAAAGGAAAAAAAATTGCTTGGCCCTCCTTTTGCATGCTTCAGTTTGGCTGGAAGAACAGGAGCTGTAACATTTCTGTGCTGGCTAATATAGAATTTCAGTATTAAATTTACTAGCAATAGAAGTTTACATGTCAGTCCATCTTCATTCAAAGGAGACTTCCTATGGCCTCTCCAGTCCTTCCAGTCCAATACATTTCTCAGTCTATTTGTTTGGACAGAAGTGTTGGAGCGATGATCCCATGGCTTCTCCTGAAAAGACATCCTAATGATGCTCTTGGAAAGTGTTTTCTGACTGCTCGTCACCGGCCCCTCAGACACAGCTGTGCTGTGAGCTTAACTTAACCTTGACAATGGATGGGGCAGACTTTTTATCATCTGCTTTTCTTCACTGAAAAACGGATATACCAAAGCTCACTAACCTGTTTGGGGAACTCACTAACTAACTGATGGATGTTATATAACTGCTGGATGTTGTATATAAATTTATGCTTTCAGTATGTATTTCATTTATGGATATGTGCTTTAAAATTTGATCTTGAAAACATTAGAATGACATAAATCAGTTAAAAATAAACCAGTATTACTGAAATGAAATGATGCCGAATTTATAATAAGTGATTAAATTCAACTGAAGAGTTAAAACTGCTTATTAATTGAAAAGTGGCACGGGTCGGTCCACTTCATTCAAAATGTGCTTTCTCTCAAGTCAAAAAGGATTGTATCAAGACCGGAAGAGTACATATACGTAACTACTACTGGCACCGCAGCGGCCCAGATAGACGCAGATTTTTAGCAACCTGGTTATTAATGCCCTGTCTGTTTGAGAAATGACACTAGGAGGACATTCACGCAGCCTTAGGAAAATTGATGGGCCCCGTACCCTCGACACAGACCACAGCCTGCCAGATACAGTGCACTCATTCTACTTCTCTTTTTTTATGAGGACGGCTAAATTGGGATGGAGAGAAAGTGAGAGCGATGTCCCCCACTGGATGACTTTTAAGAGGAATTTGTTAAACCCCATTAATGAAATGTTCTCTGAAAAGGCATTAACCTCTTTAGCTGTGGAGAACTGTAGCCATATTTCTGAGTGAATCTCATGTTTTGACATCATTTTCATATTAGGAGAATGTTTATTTTACCAAGGAAGGAAGGTTGACATGAAGTAGCCTAAGAGAATGTGACATCTGCGCTGAAGGTGCCGCATGCAGCGCTAGCACACAGGCAAAGGAATTATCATACATCAGATATTGATTAGTAGCTTTGACAAGTAGAACCTTGTCCCAGTTATGTCAGAATAAACAGCTAAGAACGCACCCACTTAAGTTCAGTGCCATCAGTAAACATGGAAAAGCGAGTGGATGTAGTCAAAAGCTTATGTACACATGCACTTTTGCATTAAAAAACACGCTAAAATATACAAATATAAGCAGGGTTTGGGAGAAAAAGACTAGGACACTCGCACATCAACATGAAGTTGCAAAAAATGTAATTTAGAAAGTGCTGTACATGAAGCGTGTGTCTTCTGTATTTAGACAGTTTTTAAACATTGAAATATTTAACTGTGTGGTGGGTCCTTATTCAGCTTAGATTGTCCAACACACACACACTGGCTGAAGCTGCTTGTCCTAAGCAGGGTCATGGCGAGCCAGAGCCAAATCCAGCAACACAGCGCGCAAGGCTGGAGGGGGAGGGGACACATCCAGGACAGCACACCAGCCCATCAAGGCACCCCAAGCAGGACTTGAACCCCAGGCCCACCAGAGAGCAGGACCCAGCCAAACTTGCTGCACAGCCACACCCCCACACTCCTGTTGCCCAAAATAATTTTGCTTAAATTTGACTGAAAATATATTCATGGCTCATTTTTTGCTTCTATAAGTAGCAAAAGACAGGAGCGGTTTGACTGGGTGAGTACTTCTGATTTTGTCCATGGTTGCATCTACACAGCTATTTGTTATTGCCTGCCAGTGGTTTGTGGCAGGCAGTCAAAGGGGATGCAACCAACAGTGAGCTCCACTTTAGTGCGGGCATGCAAACCCATCTGAGACACCTTGAGGAGTGCTCATGGAAAGGAGCAGAGTCTCCAAAAGAGATATGCTGATATAATTTGTAGTGAACTGCACTCAACTTAAAGAACCTGTGCTTCTTTTTTCAGCCCTGGTGCTGTTTTCCTGATTTACTTCTTTATGTGTTAAAACTATTTAAAAAATTGGAAATCAACATTAAGTGTTCTAATGTCAAGTCCAACTCAAATCAGAGGCAGCATTTTATTTCAATGTGAAAATATAGGTGAAATATAAAATAAGGCATGAGAAGTCAACAAGGATATCTACACCTTCTAAGCGTGATAACAGCTGAGAAAGTCCAGTATTTGCACCTTCAAAGATCTACTATTTTGGTATAATAACCTAATCATCATTGTAATAATCCATTTTTTGGCTGTTGAGTTGGGTTCCTGATGATTGAGATTTTTGTGTGGATATGAACATTTTCCGAATTACGAACAGAGAGAGAGCAAGCTCTGTTCCTATCCTAAAAGCCATGTAGTTCCAGTGTCTTTACAGAGCTATCCGTGTTGCTGATGAAGCTTTTATCCAAAGTAACTATTTGGTAAGCAAGGGCACATTTCACCAGCAGAAGAAGTGATATGGATCTAGAAACTTGGTGTATCCAATGCCGCTTTTTTTTTGCTGGTGCACATTACATTCAGGTGTACTCATATCTTTTAATTGTGTTTTCTTCACTCTTTTATTCTATAAAACACTTACATTTCTACATCCAGCTGTTAGCTAGCAGTAAAATGTTCTCAGGCAGAATAGAAACAGTATAGAAAAGTAAGGCTGCATTCATTCAACTCACTTCCACAGTGCTTACAGCTTGTCACCAGCCTTGATGATGGTGCCAAATGTTACAAGGCCCTTGTCCATCAACAACAAAAACAAAGCCTATTCTAGTGGTAGGCATAGTTGTTTGTTCTGCAGGAGGGTTGACTAAACATACTGTTGATAGAGGCATAAAATGCCTGGATTACAAAGAAATTTAAAAGGTCTTAAATTTAAATTTAAAAAGTAAAATAACTTAAAAAAATGTTAGCATATAGCAAACTTCAGCTATAATGTCCGTAGCTTGTTTTAATACTTCCGTTTTCTAAAAACCGAAAGGGGTAAACTAGAATGCGGTTAAAATTGTATTGGGTGTTATGTTCACATATTATTTGTTGTAACATTTATATGTAGCCCACAACTGCACCCTGGCTTTTGACAGAATGCTCCCAGGGTGCATTGCATTTCCATTTCCAACTTTGACATTCCATTTGAATTAAACTTACAGTGTGTTCCCATATTCTGTATCACCATCAGGTTAGCTGTCCCAAAAACACAGCTGAACTCCCAGGTTTCCATGGGGGACAATTGGTTCAAAAAACTGGCACACCATCAGATGAGTATCAATAACACGCCAACTAAATGAATATCAATATGAATAATAACACAAAGGTAGCGTGTTCTGAACTTTGCTGATCTCCTGTTATCAGACTGCGGCAACTAAAGTCTGAATCTTTAAAACTGCACGTAGCCCACTGTGTGTTGGCCGCTTCCCTGCACTTTTGTATCGTGAAATGAGAACCCAGGTTGTCAAGGAGGCACAACCGTTCCATATGTAACGTTCCGTCTTATATCTGCCAACGGTACCCAGGAGGACTCTCAAAACTACGCTCCAGTCACATCTGTGGGGACTCTGGCAAACCAGCAATCTGTGACCCATTGGAACTGACACTTAATTACTTAAATGATTTGAAACCCCAAAGATGTGACATTTACCCAAGCATTTTTTGAAACCTCTGTGTATTATTGGATTACCTGGAGGAAACTTACTTTCCACATCAAAAGCAGAACAAGTTACTGCCAGGGAGTAGGACCACCCTGGAAACAGGATGGGGATGGTTTTTCAACCAGATCACTGCCATCACCCCATTTGCTAGTTTAACTCCACCTTCATGCTCAGAATGCTCATGAAGAATTTGAAGGTGCCATGGCTGGATGCCCTAGGACCTCCATTGTGTCCCAGAGATCCAGCCAAGGCTACGGGCTGAGTAGGAGGGAGTGAGGCAGGCAGCCAACTGGGACACCCCATCATCTGGCTGATGCACCTGAGCATGGGTTCTTCTGGGCAGCTCAAGTGCAAAGGGGAGTGCCATCTGTAATTGTTTCAAGCTGAGACAAAGGCAGAAAAACTTGTATGGTGCTGGAATCATCTATAGTTCTCTGTCCGTCTCCTTTTTTTTCTGTTTTGCTAAATAAAGATTGAAAAACTGCACAGCATTTCCCTCAACTCCAAAGTCACACACTTCCCGGTGGGTCACACAGGTAAAATGGGTTTAAGTAGCCTTTGTTTTTCTATAGATTAATGTTGCTGTCAGTCGCGGTCTGGCAGACTGTGAACAGAGAGGACAGGAAAGCCAACCTGAGAGAGGAAATGAGCAAAGACGGATAAGGCTGTCAGTGTCTGTATCTCTGCATGACAAGTTTGTGGTGCACATCCACACACGTACACACACAGCTGCCAGAAAAGTCCCTCTGAAGCTGGAAATGACTGCCCTGCCTCCAGCAACAAGATTTTCCTACTGAGTTAAAATTAATACGTATTAACAGTATACACTGTGACAGTCGTTCGCAATGCAGTGTCTCACAGCTATGTATTACAGGTTGTCTAAGTGAGTAGAGGAAGCAGACTTGACTGCAGCAAGATATAACGTTTATAGGAAGGAAAAATTCTCAGAAAAACGGGTCAGCATTGTTTTCCATACTGCAGCTCTGCGGATTTCAGACAGATCAAAGGCCTGTTGGGATTCCCATGATGTTTGCTCTTGTGAACATGTGCATTAATGAATGAATAAATTATGAGGGGGAAGAAAAGCATAGTGTTCAGGATTAACTGCCATAGGGCACTCCACCCATGCCCAGCTACTGTATATTGCTGAAGCACCCAGACGGTTAAGTTCCCTTGCTGGAGAACACATCCCTCCATTCAGCAACATCCATCGTGAGGGAGACTTCTGCAGTAAAAGGTTATGAGGTTGCTTAGAACGAAAGAGGGCCGAGACTCTCAGTGAAGACAAGTGAAGCACTTCACACATGAAAAGGAGTTCAGAAGTCAATGCAATCTGCTGAAACCGGACCATTCAAAGAAACAGTCAAGATAAAGAAAAAAAGTTTGTGGCTGTAAGTGCACACTGGACCAGCGTTTGACACTTTTAATAAAGATGGCTGCATTAAACTTATACACACACATTCTGAATTATTATGTTGTGATATGTACAATTTCACAAAGTCATGAATTTGACTTGGCCATTTTGGGACTATAAACATTTAGAGTCCTTGTTCAAGTATTTTACTCATACAGCTTAATACAATCATTTGTGCAGGTCAACAAGACCAGGGCTGGGAACCACTTGTCCAGCCAATTTACAGAAAACAATTACACTGTAATTTGCTTGTCACATGTATTTCTTTAGGTAGGTTTAACTTGTACGCCTAGTTTATAAGTGATTTAATAAATATAACAATATCAACATTTCAACCTTCTTCAAGGGGGGTGTTGTAGTGTGGCGGGTCTGGGGTTCAAGCCCTGCTTGGGGTGGCTTGTGATGGACTGGTATCCCATCCTGGGTGTGTCCCCTTCCCTCTCGGCCTTGTAGGCTGTGTTGCCAGGTAAGGGTCCAGCTCATCGTGACCCTGCTTGGGACAAGTGGTTGTTGACAATGGATGGATGTCACCATTCTTTGAGGAGCTGTGTGATAAACCAGGTGCTCTACAAATACATCACAGTGCCATATTATTTGTAGATAGCAATGGTGACCATGTTGTTTCAAGAATCTATGTTTGGTGTTTGCTTACTACAAAATGTATTTAAATAGTAATGTTAAGGAGAAGTGTTAATTAAATCAATAATTGATGTGTCTTGCTCACAGCTGTCTTCACAATTTGAATGGAGAAAATAGTGTAGAGATGGGGGTCAAAGGCTCAGAGGATTGTGGTGAAGTGGTGGTTTGGTAATTACCAAAATTAATGAACTGTATAAAGATATGTTCAGGGTTATTCATACTTGTTAACAGTTTTTTTGATAGATTGACACTTATTTGTCCATCTTGTCATAGGGCAAATTAATAACCACTTGGATTTTTTAAATTAAAGCTTTTTTTGCAAAGTAAAGAGCTGAATTGTTGATATTAACTGGCATATATGTTCAATAAGTTTGAACGTATTTAAGACATTCAACAGTTAATTAATTTTGAAATGGATGCAAGATAGCAGACAATCTGAATGAATTCTTCTCAATTCTAAGCCCTGTCCTGGTGATACCCCAGCAACTGCTAAATTCAGGCAGCATTTTTTTCTGATTCTCCCATCTGTATTTCTGATTCACACTTGCCTGACCGAGCTTCCAGCCTGTATTCTAGTATTTAACATATTTACACCACAAATGTAGAATTAATATCTTGCTGGCAGTAAGATAGATCTCTTTAATTACGCACTTGTCACTCTTGCAGCTAAACAGGGCTAAGTGCACTACCTTCTGAAACATGGTAAAATAAGAAAACATTTGCAGATCTGCAGGAGATTGACTTGAAAAGGAGAATGAATTATCAGTCACCGAGGCAGAACATAAGCATACGAGGAGACTGAAGAAATGGAGTTTGCCATCCTTGGGTGTCCTGTATTGATTGTGGCATCCGGCAAATCAACAGCACCAGCGAGCTCAGTGAAGATCTAAAACCTAATTGCATTTTCCTTTTCATTCCAACTGGAAACAGTCAATAGACAGCCCTGAAAACATTTCAAAAGATATGAGAATAATTGCTGTCTTGTTCTGGTTTCACTAAGAGATATAAATAAGGACTGGGGATTCTGGGCAGGCAGAAGTATACCTCTGCTTCATGAATCGTGTGCCACATGTGCACATGGCTGTTATCAATCACTACTGGACATGTGGCAGTGTCTTGTGATTATCACTTACTCTCAAGTGGGGGAATAATGACAGGGGTCACACGTTACTGTGTCCTGCTTTCATACTTGGCTCCAGTAACACCACTTTCGGTACTTATAGAGGAGGAAAGATGTCTCAACACTCCTGCACATATGAACTAATATCAAGGTCATTTCAGAATGAGACTTTCCTTTCAAAAACAAACTTTTTTTTTTTTTTTCCTATGGATCTGGCAGAGTTCCTCAGCATTCAGTATCAAAACTCCTTCTTGCAGGTCAGAAAATCGAGTGGTTGCTATTTAAACAAAAACTGTTAGCCAAGTCAATGTTTTTTCTCATTCACATCCTTCAATTTCTGAGGACCTCCATGACTAGATTTGTAGAATGACCAGAGTATATTTATTATAATTCGGACATGATTTGTTTTTCCTATATTGTGTGACTTTTACTTGTTTAATGCAGATTGCTCTAAAGTAGAAGAGTGCAAACTGATTAAACATTGCAACCTACCTGTGAACATTACACATTTAGCAGAGGCCCTTTATCTTCATAATGCCAAAATGAATGAATGAATGAATGAATGAATAAATGAAAGCCACTTTCTGGGGGCAACATATGTCAGAAGACTTTCACAAAGTATTGTTCATAGTACGTCCTGCAAACAAGTAACTTTTTAGCTGTAATTCCAAGAGAAGTGCTAATTGCTCATTCAGCAGAAAATCCATTCTTAAGACCAAATGTTTTCAGCTATGATCTTGCCAATCTCCTGCGTGGGTTTTTTGTTCCAAACTTAATTACTTATGCTTGATTGAGCTGTTAATGGAAAGCCTTGCACATCGAGACACTGTTAACTACCAGCTTCGTTGAATCTAACAGTTTAGCTGAGGATCCACTGTCATTTTTTAATTGTGTGAAACCAAGTGTTATTCACAGAATATACATATTAGAGAAAGGATCAGCAAATACTTTTCTTGCATTTTCCTCCTTAAAATGAATAATCATGTTGTCATTATTTCAATTAAAGAGTTATTGCAAAAATTGACCACAGAATTGTTGAAAGGCTAAGAAATGTGAAATAATTTTAGGTTTCAATGAATTCAAAAGAGGCAATATAGTTGCAATATATGCAGCTTGCTTAATTTTTATGAAGGATGAAATGATATTATCCTGCTGCTGATGTATCTGTAACAGGTTTCTTAAACTGACACAAATTGCTGACCACTTGACGATGCTAGTTTAATTGATTAATTGTTTATCTAAACCGGTTCATTCCTTGATTGAAATTGTTTCAAGGAATCCTGGAACAGTCTGTCTGGTGTTGTGTGCATGTTCTTTTCATGTTTGCATGAATTTCCTCCAAGGTGCTCCAGTTTCCTCCATCTGTCCAAAAATGTATTTGCCCTTTGTATGTGTGTGTGTGTGTGTGTGTGTGTGAGTGTGTGTGTGTGTGTGTGTGTGTGTGTGTGTGTGTTTACCTATGAAGGACTGGCATTCCAGAAAGACCAGGGATTATGCTTCCAGCACAGGCTGATCACATTAGACAAGTGATTGCTGATACTCACAATGAATGATTACATTTTTCTAATTTTATTCCTCAAATTCTCCTCCAAATCATTCATAAGGAGTAATGATAAATTCATACAAAAGGTATTGCATTTCAGGGGGTGCAGTGGGTTGGACCGGATCCTGCTCTCCAGTGGGTCTGGGGTTCGAGTCCCGCTTGGGGTGCCTTGTGGCAGACTGGCGTCCCGTCCTGGGTGTGTCCCCTCCCCCTCTGGCCTTACACCCTGTGTTGCCGGGTAGGCTCTGGTTCCCCGCGACCCCGTATGGGACAAGTGGTTCAGAAAGTGTGTGTGTGTGTGTGTGTGTGTGTGTGTGTGAGAGTATTGCATTTCTTTTTTAAATTACATTTAGAGGTTAGCAGTTCTTATTTTTGTTGTGATGTGAATATTTACAGAGTTGACATTATTCTGTCAGCCTTAAAGTAAGCGAAAGACTCATTTAAATATGACTTAATACTAGCTATATTTAGTGGCAAAACTCTAAAAAAAGAAATAATTATGCATTTTTATGTCTTAAATGAGTGAAACATGTTTTACTGGCATAAACACATTTTCCCACACCACTGAAAATGTTGTTTCTCGGGAATGTTTTCTGTCTGCTTTTGACAGCCAGGTTCATTCAGTCAGTAGCTGTTTAATGGCAAACGAATTAAATGCTCGGACGCAAAGAAATGGTAGATAGGCAGGGGTTAAAAACCACTTACTTATTCAACGACTGTTGGACAGTCTTGGCTATGTTGTTAAGGTGGCCTTATCTCATTTTTTCAAGACGATAAAGTTGTGTCTTACACCAGCTGGTCTGTACAGAGCAACAACCAAGAGAATTAAATAAGTCTCTGTCACTATGTGCCTTTAAACAGAGGCTGGTTTTACGGTTTCCATTTGTGTCCAGGGAAAATGGGAGTGATTTTAAAGTACCATCTACAGTTTTTCTTCATGCACTTAAAATTTTGAAGCCTTTATACCTTTAATTACTGATTTATTTATTAAATGGCTTCAAAGGAAATCAGTATCAACTCAAAATGTGCCACAGTTATTCTTGGACTCTGGTTGTTATACTGAAGCAAGCCATTTTCTGTATTTTTCTTTTGTTTCTTGCCTGATGTTTACATACCAAGCAGCGGAAATTTGTCTGACCCATTTATACAGCTGAGTATTTTCACTGGAGCAATTCAGGTTAAATTCCCTGCTCAATAGTACAACAGCAATAGCAGGAATGGGTTCTCAAAGCACTAACCTCCAGGACCATCAGTCCATGTCATTAACTGCCTGCTGCCTCTGAAACGCCTGTTCTGTTTCATTGTGAAAATAATTTTCAGATATTATTCCCATTTCAGCTGCTTCTCACGACATTTCTCTTTGTTGATTGCTATCATTATAGATACAAAATATATTGCACATACTGTATTTTATATTTCTCATGACACTTTTCAGTCTGCCCTGTTCCTCAGATTTTAAAAACTGATTCTGCTGTGTTGGTGATGCTCTGCTTCTCGAAAAAGAGTGCCTTACTCCAAGAGTTAACTATAGAACAGTATTGCATTGTATTGAAAAGGAAGTTTCCAGGCCACCTTTAAAATAAATAAATAAATAAATAACTAAAATGAATTATATATAACCCAGTGCAATTTTTTGACAATGCCAACATTAAGACATGCACAGCTGCTGCATATTCTTTTCTGCAGATTTATATTAGTCATGTATATTACCATTGACCCCATTTAAACTGCTCATTCTGAAAAATATCAGACATCTGGTTTCCATTTCTATTTGAGGTCATATTCCTCTATTCTAAAACATTAATATTTATTTTATTACCAGATCAAAATCCACAAAGCAGCCCTGTGTACAGTTGGACATATTATGCAGGATTTAATCTTAACCAAATCAGCCTAGCGTTTCAAAGGCATGAACTAGAATATTTACAAAAACATTGATGGATGCATTAGGGCTTCTTACAAGGATTAATCGTTGTAGTCCTCAAGGTGTACATACCTATGGGACTTTCACTTACCTATCAATTAATTGGTGATTTAGACCTGAATCAGATGAGGTAACTTTTGTTGGAACTAGCAAGAAGAGGAGTTTAAGAATGTACTAAAAATAGGTAGTAAATACAGAATTAATAGTAAACACATTACTACATCTTGCTTGACAACCAAGTTTAGCATGAAATGAATACAAGTTTATAAGAATTATAAAGTATATAAAACATAAAATATTTAGAGATTGTTATAGCAAACTGCGAAATTAATAAATATTAGTTTGTAGACTTGGTAATGTAATGTACATGTGGACCCTAAAAGTTGTTGAATAAGGTTTGCAGACTAGGTCCCTGTGGTGCCCATTTAGATTAGTACAAAAATGGGAGCAATTACTGTAGCTTCCATACTAAACATCCAGTCAGCAGAAAGATAAAACACAGAATGATGTGTAGCTCTTTAGCAGCATCCCACATGCTGCTGTACCTTTGAAATATAAAGTGCCTTAATATCTTTGAATTTTGCCAGTATGAAGGTGGCAATGACAGCAATGAGTTGTTACTGATCAACAGTTACTTTTAACTTTGGATACCCACGAGATGGAGAGAGCATTGACATTGCATGGTTTCAGGAAATTAAATATCTAAAAAGTTGTATGTAACTGGGGGGCGCTGTGGTGCAGTCGCTTGGACCGGGTCCTGCTCTCCAGTGGGTCTGCGGTTTAAGTCCCATGACATGGTGTGCCTTGTGATGGACTGGTGTCCTGTCCTGGGTGTGTCCCCTCCCCCTCTGGCCTTACGCCCTGTGTTACCGGGTAGGCTCCGTGACCCCGTATGGGACAAACGGTTCTGAAACTGTGTGTGTGTGTGTGTGTGTGTGTGTGTGTGTGTGTGTGCGTGAGTGCGTGCGTGCGTGCATAACTAGGCTACAGAGAAGAAAAAAAAATATTCTGGTGAAGTTTCAGAATTGTTTCTGAGGACATGTGGAACAAAACATGGCGCGCGCACACACACACACACACACACACACACACACACACACACACTTGTCCCATACGGGGTCGCGGGGAACCAGACCCTACCCAGCAACACAGGGCATAAGGCCGGAGGGGGAGGGGACACACCCTGGACGGGACGCCAGTCTGTCGCAAGGCACCCCAAGGGGGACTCAAACCCCAGACCCCCCAGAGAGCAGGACCCTGGTCCAACCCACTGTGCTACCGCACCCCCACAAAACATGGCATTGTTCTTCAAAAGATTTCTCTGGTCCAAAACACCTTTACCAGTGTATGCAGAAAGCAGAGGTTACAGCCAAATGACAGTTAGGAAAAACAGACCTTGTGGTATTTAAGGTAGAAACTCAATCCAAAACAACTGAAACAGCACAAATCAGGCTGCTAACATAGTGAGCCGTCATTCTCAACTTAGACAGTGCAACAAGGTGTGAGACTGTCCCTGCTGCTGTCCTTGTTTTGGGAGTTAAAATTCAACCTTGCATTAAAGTCAGGTGCAAGTCTAAAGTCAGAACAGCATTTACATGCTTTTACCCCACTCTCCTGCAGCCCAGGAATATCTTTTGGAGGAACAGATGGAACTGGATGATTTACTGCGCTAAGGGTGCTTTTACAGTATCAGTGGGTGGGGACATGCGACATGCTAAATTCATTTAAGTAGCACATTCCCACCCTCACAAGTTGGTGTCCCCCAAATGTCCAACCTCTAGCCTGTCCATACCTTCCCCCAAATGGAACTATCTCAATGATGGGAGAGAGGCTGTATTTATGGAGATAGGCTTAGAAGGAATATGTCTTCATTAGGCAGGCAGAGCCCTTTATGATGACACACAACTGAAATGTGCCCCCTTTTATTTAACTGTATTTATAGCAGTTTAGTCCTCCGAATGCAGCAATATCAGGATGTCTAGTCACATAATAGGTTTTGCTCACACAATCTCTCACATCTGTCTCTCCGTCTCACTCCCTTGTCACACATCCATACCAATCCTGCATCACTATCTAACTCACTATCTCACACACACTAATTTAACACCTACTTTGTTTTGCTTCCAACCCCAAAATGAACATAAATTATCTCAGGACCTACTATTGATGATAGAATTAGAAAAGATTTATGATAAAGGTTAAAAAAAACAGTAAAATAGTTGTGTCCCTGAGCACATCTGTCCATATGCGGGATGTCCACAGTCCTGTCTTAGATGTCCGTGCTCTTTCTGTTTCCTGCATTATGATGAAACCTTGCGGCCTCGATTTGTGTCTGTAGTCCTTCTGAAAGTGAGATACTTGAGAAGGTGTTTCATTTTACTATGAAGCCAAAATAAAAGCAATGCAAACAATCCAAAAACATCCAGACATCCACTGCGCAATATTTGGACTCACTCACACCCCTGTGTATACACAGTGGTCTTCATTGTTTAAATGAGCAGAGTCTAATGGACTGACAAGCATGGAAATGTATCCATGACATCTTTTCTTCCTATTTTTTCTATTTGGTCTGCTGAAAAATTCCCCTTTATGGGATTCACAGATTTTTTGAAAGCTAATGAAACTGACTTGCTCGAAAGCTTGCTTAGATCAAGTGCATAACTGATATTTTTTCAAGGTGATGTGCTAATTTCCCTATTGGTCGATATTATATTTAAACTTAAACTACAAACAACATAACCTATGACAATTTCTAAATTAAGAAATACACACACACACACACACATTTGCAGAACCGCTTGTCCCATACGGGGTCACGGGGAACCGGAGCCTACCCGGGAACACAGGGGCATAAGGCCAGAGGGGGAGGGAACACACCCAGGACGGGACGCCAGTCCATCGCAAGGCACCCCAAGCGGGACTTGAACCCCAGACCCACCGGACAGCAGGACTGTGGTCCAACCCACTGCGCCACCACACCCCCCTCAATTAAGAAATATTTTTAATATAATGTACCAATTTTCGAAACACTAAACAATGTGCAATGCAAGAAAACATTTAGATTTTATTTATATTTATTTCAATGCTTACTGTAATTTAAAAAAGAAACTATTGACTTATTTAAGAGTCTGTTATTATGAGACATGAATACACCCTGTTTTTTTAGGGCAAGTTAAATTAGATTACATTTATTCATTTAGCAGATGCTTTTCTCCTAAGTGACGTACATCTCAAAGAACAATACACACAGTCAACAGATGGATGCAGATACATCGTTGTTGAGCACAGTTAATTTGTGCTCAGTAATATGAAACAGATAGGATGCATAACATATATATATAACAAATAACATATGAAACAGATAACAGATGGTACCAGTAACAACATAAGGGTCTTCCCATTATTAAACACACACACACACACACACATTTTCAGAACCGCTTGTCCCTTACGGGGTCACGGGGAACCGGAGCCTACCCGGCAACACAGGGCGTAAGGCCGGAGGGGGAGGGGACACACCCAGGACGGGACGCCAGTCCGTCACAAGGCACCCCAAGTGGGACTCGAACCCCAGACCCACCAGAGAGCAGGACTGCGGTCCAACCCACTGCGCCACCGCACCCCGGCCCATTATTAAACAAATTGTTATAAAAAATTATTAAACATTTTTTTGATGCTTTTCTCCAAAGCTGCATGCAATTATTCACCATTTATGCAGCTAAGTAATTTTACTGCAGCAGTTTTACTCTAAGTACCCTGCTCAAAGGTACTACAGCAGGAGGCAAGAGTCAAACCTGCAACCCTTGGGCTGTAGCTCTAACCACCACACTTCCAGATGTCCACGCATATATTTGTGAACATAAACACTTAAACATTTATCATGCACTTATGAGATCAGGGCTGAAGTGAGTCTGAAAGAGACAAGTGTTGACACCCTTCTTTAATTTAGAGAAAGATTCAGCAGTTATGAACGAGAGAAACGACCTCATTTCACCGTAAAGGAACCAGAACTAAAAACTTTTGTCCTTTCGATTTTGGACCTTTTCTGTGTGGGACCACCAAGCGGGCAGAGGTAGAGAAACGTAGCAGTCTGGTTGGGGTGTAGAGAATGATCAAGTCTTGTGGATATCGGGGAGCAGATGTGTTGATGCTTTGATATGTCGAGTGAAAGATACTGTATGTCGAGTTAATCGTTATTCCCAGGCTCTTAGCCGATGACGTAAATTTAAGGTCATAGATCAGTTAGTTCAATGAGCCTCATAATTTGAAAAATAATTTCAGTAAAACTTCCAAACAAATAGGAAAAAAATTACTTTCTGCAAAAAAAATGTGTATTATTTTCTGCAAACACCAACAATACATGTAGGCACAGCATCCCTGTGTTTTAAACTGAATTGCAATGGACTCACTGTATTGAATGTACAAAGGACGTACCAATATTTCTGTAATCAGCAAGACTTCTTCTTTTCCTTTATGTGTCTGCTTTTAATGACTTAGCTTGTTGCAAAAAGCCTAGCTTGCAGTAAGGTAGTGATCCCTTGTGGTAAGATGGAGCTGCATAAGGCCACCTGGGGACTCTGAAATCATTACAATGTCCTGTTTTTTGTACCCCTCCCACCACAGCATCCATTGTCATTGGGAAATGGTGGTGTGAGATGGAACCTTGTTTGGAGGGAGAGGAGTGCAAGACACTTCCGGACAACTCTGGCTGGATGTGCTCTTCTGGCAACAAGATAAAGACCACCAGGGTAAGCTGTCAACCACCCCTTCACCTCCTTGTCCTGGAACTCCAGAACCAAGTAAACACATGCAAACAAGAGGAGCAATGCAATTCCTTTTCCTATGTAATGAGATGTTTTGCAAGGCATATCCTTTACACAAGAAAAATCATGCCCAGAGGTATTGCACCAGATGTATTGTATTATAGCTCATATCTTTCCTGCACAATGCATAATCAATGTTCAGTCCAGTCCGGTTTTTAAGACAACGGTAAGTCTTGCGTAGATAGAAATCCATAACTCCTGCAGGCAAAAGCCAACAGGTAAAAATCTGCTGTAACAATAGTTTTAATCATTTTTTTTCTCCTTGTTTCAAAGATCGGTGTCTGGCACTCAACATCTTATAGCATGTTTAAATTTTTTTAGGCCTTTGCCTAAAGAAGTATGACTGCTCTTCATATGTCAAAATGTACAATAATGTATGTACAAGAGACACTCAATCCGTGGAAATGTATGGCCAATGGATCATCTTATCCTTCCAGAATTCTCATGCTGAACACCTTTAGTGTGCATGAAATAACCAGTAATCCTTCACTGATACACAGGTGTCTCAGACACACAGCTTCAAAACCTTGGTTTTGTTTTATTACACTTCATACAAATTTACGCTGGTGTCACCATTACACTCGGTCCTTAACCAATACATCATTTTCTGCCCTTAAAGCACTGAAAATATTCTTGTTATTTGGGAGTGCACCATAAAAGAAAGTCTTCTCTTGGAGTCCTACTTTTCACTCAGATATGCCAGCTAACTACAAACAGGTTGATCAATGGGTATTTTCTTCAGTGAACTGCAGTATATGTATGGTATGAAAGGTGTATTGGGTGTCATTCAGCTTTTATCTTCAGCACTTATTGGAAAATCTCTGGACAAAGACAGACTGACATGTAAACAAGGGCCAAGGTAACAAGCGTTGTTTCAAAAGTATTGTCCCCTCCCCCTTCCCCCCGGTTGTGTGATCTTCCAAGTCCAGCTAGAGAGAAAAGGCGTTGACAGGATGTGACCATTTTTCAGCTCACCAAGGTAAGATCTATGATTCTCCCCCTCTAAACGTTTAGCACAATGCCAAGCTCTCAGCGTATGCATCACCTTCTCACGTGACTTCACAATACGGTGTTCCCTCATTACAACATTGGTCACTTACAATTAGGAAACTCTTTGAAAAATGGCGAATCAGTACCCTGCTCTGTTATAATGAGGAACCACTGTTTTGGAACATTAATGTAAATTGTGGTTATTTCTTAAATTACCTTTCTTTTCATTTTCTCCTTTTGTCTGACCTTTTTAAGCAGCACCGAACCTGAAAAAAAAAAAAACATCCACATCAACTCCCATTACCGCGGAACCGTGGCTCTTGCTTACAAAAGTAAGAAGTTAGTAAGAGAGTGCTGGATTTGAATTTAACATTTCCTGGTCCTTTCCCTTGCAGAACACCCAGCCGTATTCATCCTTTTAGCCCTGAATCTCACTTGTGCAAACACTGCCAGCATGGAGCCTGGCACCAAAGGAGGTAGGTTCGCCCTTTCGACACCCCACTTCATTTGAATTTCTCTGTACAGAATAAAAAATTACTACACCAATTCAGCTCCAAGTAGCATGACTGCTTAGTATAGCTGGGTTTCACTCGTAACAGTAATGTGTTTATAACCGTGTCTTGAAAGTGTGTGCCAGCTGCATGTCATCTATGTCCCATCTAACACGTCAACTGTTCAACAACGCACAAGGAACTTGGATGCAGTGCACTAAGCATAACTAATCCAGCTAGAGACAATACGGTTTTTCCCCTGGACTTCAGATGGTTCATGACAGTGCAAGGACCTACTCATATGCCCAACCCTAGCCTGTTTCTTAGGTGAGGAGATGGGCTTCTTCTTTGCACAGAGCCCATGGATATTGCTTCCAATGACACCTCTAACTCTGTAATCCTACTGTCAAACTGTTTGGTCCCCAAACATTGGTGATTTTGCTCTGACAAACAGCAGTGAACAGTATCATCAGGCATAGATCAGTTAATCATCTCCCATACACCAAAAAAAAACTACTAGAGCAATGGTTCTGAACCTTTTTAATTAACTTTCCACTAAGTCTCAATGTGAGGTACCTCATTACTCAGTGGTAAAATATACCATGTTCCAAATAGTCCCCAGGACCTTTTTTTTTCTTTTACCAGAAAGGATATGATGAGCCATTGTAGTCCCTCTTCAACCCCAGGTTCAGAATTACTGCATGACGGTGAGAGTACAAGCTACAGGCACCTGATTCCCCTTGTCTCTCTGTGTCTTTATGTCTTTCAGAAAGGGCCATCTTTTCCGGAGTCACCACACAAGGGCAGGGCAGGCATTGTGTTTGTTGGTCAGAAAAAGGGTCCGGAGACTCAAGACACAGACAGAGGCTCAGCCTAGACCCTCTCTCCTCTCCACTGGTCAGATAGAGCAATCTTTCAAGTACCTCTTGGTCCCTGAATTACCACTAAAATATAATTTCCCCTAATTTACAAGAGGACAATTACATATAAAAAGACAGAAGACAGCATGTCATAGGATTCATATAAGAGTAAATCCATTAGATTTTTCCATAAGGAATTTTTCTACGACAGAACACCTTTCCTTTCACTTAAAGAATACTTATTTAAGCCACCAGCTTAACTTGTGGGACCTGAGCCCTAGGACACTACAGAGGCATGTTGTATTAACCGCAATGTTGTACCGTGGTCTGGGCTTCATGTGTTCCATGCTGGAAAGCAAAAGTTAGTCCATCAAGTTCAGGCAAGCTGCTGCACATGTTGTAGTCCAACCCATCTGCTGTTTCCAGAGCAAAATGACTTGCAAGTAGAGCCATTGGTCATGAAGTGTACACTTGTCAAATAAAGAGCATACAGAAACTCATCAAGGTGAAGCAAACATATGCTGTAATAAAGCTAACAGAAAAAAAGGAACAAATATGTGTTTCTCATCCTGAGCCATACTAAAAACTCGTCATTCTACTTTGTATTTTGCCATGTTTTACAAAAAATTAAATTTTTCTTGATTTAATCATTGTCTGAATTTATTTTTAGATGTGGATCCTGCATTCTCTGTTAATTGTTGTAACATACTGCATACATTAGTTGTGCATGTATGTATATAAAGGGCACAAATAGTCTTCTCACTGTATACACATTTCACTCATTTGCCCTTCTGATATCAAACTACAAAACATTTTGAAGTGAGAAGTAAATTAATGCTTTAAAAACACATCTTTTCGTGGTATGATGAGTTAAAACAAAAAAAAAAGCATACGTTCTAGAAGTGCCTGGGGGAGTTTCAGAATTTAAAATCGGAATATAATCTCATAAAACTAGTAATAGCACTATTCAGTTGTTTATCTCAATGGCTTTGTGCAATCTACTTCAAAATTATGAATTATAGTGTTTTCCACAACACTTTGGTTATCATAAATATAACTAAATTGTTAATCTGTACTCTGGGCCTGTGCCAACATTTTGTCTGTCAAATACTATCTTATTTAGTGTATGATCTATGAAAAATTTAATGTAAACATTAATGCAGATAATTAGAAAAGATTACATTGAGCTATGAGTTATTGCTGGGTGAAGCATAGGTTTGTACAGAATGCATGATAAACCACCACATTAAATGTCTAAATAATTGCCCTTCATGCATGAGTCAAATGTCTCACCTCTTTCTATACTGTGTTCTCAGAGAACAGGAAACTCTAGATTTTTCTATTTCTGTTAACTTCCGATAATTAAAAATGTGACCAAGAATGGAACACTGTACTCACTGCAATTCCTCACTGTGGTACTAAACTGCCAAATGTGTCTTGTAACGTTACTGCTGTCCTGCTAAGTGGTATGCAAAAGGACCAACCATTTAAAATGTACCTGATCTTGTTGTTCTTTAAACTTTGATGACACCAGAGTGTTTTTGGTTGGTTTGAGCTGGTGCACCACATCTATGGGTGAGTGAAAGTGTGTTAAGTTGCAGCATACTTTACTGAGTTACTTTAAAAAATATATTTACACTTTTAATGCCCCATTTGTAGATAACAGTTATATCTGTTGAATTGTATGTGGCCCCAAGAATCAAACCAGGGACAATAGCAAACAGCCATGTTGGAAGGGGATACAGAAGCAATATTTTTGAAGATTAAACTATTACTGAAAATTGTTGGTAGCTCATTTGGTCGAATTAAATCACGTCATATCAAAGTTCTGGGAAATTTGTCCGCCGGCTGAATTTCCATTTAACAGAGAAATAACAAAGCTGGCTCCCTTTATTGTGAAAAGGATAATTATGACATAGGGGGGCACGGTGACGCAGTGGGTTGGATTGGGTCCTGCTCTCCAGTGAGTCTGGGGTTCAAGTCCTGCTTGGGGTGCCTTGCGACGGACTGGCGTCCCATCCTGGGTGTGTCCCCTCCCCCTCCGGCCGTATGCCCTGTGTTGCCGGATTAGGCTTCAGCTCCCTGTGACCCCATATGGGTGGGACAAGTGGTTCAGACAGTGTGTGTGTGTAATTATAACATGGTCCTCCACCCATCATAAATAAATTGTAACCTTTGTATGATACTAGCCTTAAAGCAAGAAAGTATTAACATCATCATCATCATTACAAAAAATCATAGTCGAGAGAAACATAAAATCAGATGTTACCTACATAAACACCTTTAATCACAAGTTTCATTCTTATACATAATATTTGAAGTAATATTTATGACATTTTAACTAAATCATTATCGTAAAATAATGAAGCATGAAATATAAATAGAATATGAAATTAAAAAGGGTAACAACTTTACTTTTGGATTAAAAGGGGAAAGAAAGAAGAGGTGAAGAGGCAAGAGGAGAACTCCCATGCTCTATTAATCTGTGATAATTGTTTATTCCCACACTTTCTGAAAACTTCTACAATATGGAATGGAAGCACTCTGAATAAATTTGATTACTTTGTTCCTAACGATGGGGAGTTGTTTGCTAATTGAAGAAATAGGAAAAAAAAAATTGTCTTCTATCACAAATTTTCATTACATGGAAGACAGTTCATAACTGGATAATAGTATAAAGTTACTTCTAGTGTCAACTAGTAAATTTTGTTCAACAGTGATGTGAATTGACCAATAAAAGATGGAAAAATAACATTTGTGAGTGAGGCAAAATGGTATATTTAATAGAATTGCATCATTTCATTGATGAAACCAAACACAAAACAGACACATTTTCATGTGTATTGACTATCAAGGGTGCTGCGTACGTGCATTTGATAGCCTTCAAGGCATGAGATGAGATGTGGGGAGACTAGGGATAATTGATGCAGTAGAGGAAAACGATTTGGTTGTGTTCAGTATGACACTTAAGAAAAAGTAATTCAGGTGGGAAAGCTGCAGCTCTAGAAAAAAGAAATCGCACAGTAACATGTCCTACCACTTGCTGCTTCTACATACATGTGCTTCAAAACCTAGTACTCTTTAGAGTCCAAAGAATTAGCCAAATACACCAAAGCTGGACTTGTTGCCAAAATTTCTAGGAACTCAGTTTCAGTCCTGGGTGGAGACAGAAAAATAGCAAACAGATGTTTCTGTTTTCACTCTCGTCTCCGAGTTGTTTTTACTGGCGTGAATCACCCTCAGTCCCGCATGGAACGGAAGGCTGAGGTGTTGCGTCGGGGCCGGCTGGAATCTCTGTGGCAGGTGTGTTGCATTTGTGAGCACCTGAGCGTAGACACCATAAGGCACTCACAGGTCTTTCTGGCAGTATCCTGTCACCCATGCATCAGGTTGTTTAGAGATTGTGCAAGTGGGCTGCTTGCCAATAGGTTGTAGGTTCAAGTCCTAGGAGGACCACTGCTGTTTCTGACTTCGAGAAAAGGGAAACAATTTGTGAAGCTCTGGAAAAACATTGTCTGTAGCACAAACAGAATACCCGCCAAAACAAATTCTGTTTCCGTGGTCCTACTGTGCAGAGAACGCACCATATTTCCCACATGAAAGTTCCTTGCATCACCTACACACAGGTGATAAGAGAAAAACACAGAAGCCCATCCCCTGAATGGGGTCATGTGGGAGTTCCCGGTAATCTGCCAAAACTTGCGGAAGGGTATCTGTGAAAGCAAGCAGTTCTTAACAATAACATTTTCTGTATGTTTAAATTTTTATTATGTTTTGTAGTTTAATTGAGCTTCTCCCTTTCCCGTTTTTCTGTCTGCTACAGCAGTCAAAAAGAATACCACTGAACAGGGAGATGCTTTATACCGAATACAATTTTGACAAAAACATAGTGATATTCATTTGATCTTCAATGATTATATATTAACTCTAGCACACATCTGCTGTGAATTTAGCAGTCATTCACAGTCTATTTCATATCAGTATTTTCCAAAGCAGGACACGTAAATGAAGTCTGATCATGGCCTTTTTATCATTTTATGACTCCGTGCAATCTGATATGATTTGTTTTCTTGTGTTTCTGTTTCAGATTAATCAGCGGACCTAGCAAAGAGCTCTCTTTTTGGCAATTACCGTGGATTATTCTTTGAGACGGAGAGCAACCACCTAAGACAAGGGCTACGCATGGGGGATTTCAGCACTAGGTCATCAACAAAACACCGATTAAAGGAAAACAAAAAAGTTCAGCTAACTTAAGGCTACTTTCTGTTGAGGATTTTCCACCTAGACTAAAATGTCCTGATCAATGACTGGTGGTGGCATCATACGACAACTGTGTTTCTGACAACTTGGCTTCACTGCCTCAGTTTGAAGTTGAAGGACGAGCACAAAGGGTGACTTTAAGGGTGCAAGGTGTCATGCTAAGACATTTCCTTTACCCAAGGGAATAGCATATCTGAATTCAGGAGCTTTAGCATGAGGAGAGTCAAAACGAATCTGCTGTTCTGTCTTTGGGTGGACTGATGTGGATGCAGGCCTCATTTCTCCTCTAGCTCGCTCGCTTTCTGGCATCGGCGAGCCGCCAGTGCTCTAACCACCCCTGTCACATTAAGGTTTTTTTGACAGTTGGCCCCTCAAGCCACATGTTGAGGCTAGGACCATCACAAAGGACAAGGTTTGGTGTGTTTCAACTGGTATCCTTGAGAAAGATGTACACAGTCAGTTTAAAGTTTTCTGTTGGCATGCCCTTCTCAGTTCACAGGAGCTCTCGTTGTATCCAAAGACTCTGTATATAAATGTTTGCAATTTTTATTTTCAGTATGTGTTCAGTAACAGACTTAGTTAGACACAAATGAGAAGTCTCATATCATCTAGACTGGTAGTATATTTGTGCCCTGTATTGGAACATAAGGAGGTTGATGCGGTTCAGGGGTACATAACTGCACAGAACCAAGAAATGGCAAAACAGCTGTGGGCTGGAGCTTTGTTTTTGTCATAAATTACAGGTTTGTATCTTAACCCTAAGTGGCATGGGACAACATGAGTCATGCAACACAGAGGAGATCAGTGCAAAAAATAAAACAAATGCAGCAGTAGCTCATTTCTGTCTTTTTCTGCACAAAGCAGCATTAGAAAGTACTCCTTAAAAAAAAAAAAGATGTATTATAATTAATGAACAGTTATTTTGTGACTGAGCAGAATAATAAAAATAAAATCAACAAATCTACAGATGTTCTGATCAGATTTTGCTTTATCACAATTACAGAAAGGGTGTACATACAAAAGTGCTTTACCTAGGTTTTTCTTTTTTTTCAAATAGCTCCATTTTGCCATTTTATGTCTTTCCAAAACTGTAGCCTTATATGACATCAAGCTGTTAAAATTTACAGTACAATGAAAAAGTTTTTTTTTTCTGACTTGTTTCAGCAAATTTTGGCATTTCGGTAAAATAGTCATGCGTTGTATGACAAAGGATGTTTGCAAAGGAGCAGATCTTTTGCAGTTATCTGTCTATCTATCTATCTATCTATTTATCTATCTATCTATCTATTATCCCATTGACACCTAAACAATAATTATGAACCTACTAGAAAACCAAGATAATAACAGAGCTTCCAGGAATTGACCGATACGAAATCTTTTAGGGCCATACCTGAACATTAAAACTGCATTATATGAATTATTTGGTGTTGTTAATTCTCTTTTTTGTGTCATATTAATTATTTACAGTAATGATAGTAAGAATGTTTACAAAAAATGAATTTTAAATTTGTTCTGTGTTTCAGAAATGTAATCATCTGCACACTGCTATGTGTTGTTTATGAGTAGCACCTTTGTCTCTGAAGCTGGATAAGTGACAGAAAATGTCATCATATGTTCAGTGCATGTGAAAATGCAGTAAAAAAGTGACATATGCACCACTTTAATCATAGCACAGTGTTAGAAACTGTTCTTGTCTCATTAGTTCTATTATGGAATTTGCCATTTTGTATTAAATCTCAACTGAAATTACACTTTTCATGCTGCCAAGATACATAAAAAAAATGATGTTCTCACACCCAAAGCAACATTCTCCATGTGAACATGGATTTCTGAAAGGCAAGAAGATTACTGCTTCTTTTCATTAATTTAAATATCAGACAGAAAACTGGATGATAATTCCCAAAACAGTTTAAAAATCAGGCACTTCTTCTTTGATTGTATCAAGATGGAAGGTGATGTCTTAATATACTGGTCTGAGATTTGTATCAGAAGCAAAGTCCTGCTTCTAAAGCCCAAGAGTTTTTTTTTTTTTTTTTGGAGAAGCTATTTTGGAAGAAAACTTTGCATAACTGACAGGCTTTGCAGACAGCTCTTAATCCCACAGGGTAGGTATCAGGAGGCCAGAAGCAGTCCTCTATGCCACTTCCATGTCCACCACAGACAGAAGCAGTGCAACTGTACTTGCTTGGTGTGAATCTATCTTTAAAACCAGGGGGAAAAAAATCCCATTTCTAAAATTAATTTGTAAAACCACATTTTTATCCTGTTTCAGGTGGTGGCACTGAAGCTGTAGACCTTCTAATGTTATTAGAGTAGTATCCATATGTGAAAAGGACATGCAAACACTAGAACATAGCAGCATGAATTACTTATGAAAAATCCAAAGGCCATGTTGAATATGACATTTGGACAGTTAATCAGACTACCAGACACACTAAAATCCTCTCTTTTAACATCCTAAATTTCTTAAGATTTTCCATTGGATCATTACAATCTAAGAATGCTGTCTAGGTGAAAAATGCAAAAAAAAAAGTCATGGACGAGTCCTGCAACGTTAAATATGACAGTAGTTGTAATCACCTTAAAGCAGTTTTGAAATACTAGTCCTGAAACCTGTTTCCCTTTTTCTCTTCAAAGGACATTTTAATTAGGCTCTGCTTCTATGGAAATTCAATGTTCATCCCTCTTTGGACTGGATAAAGACATTCTGGGGTGGCAGGTAGTTTTTTCAAACTAGCAATCCATCCAAGGTTTACCTCAGTTTCCATCCTGTATTCCAAGGACTAAGTTCAAATGAGCACAATCTTACTTTGACAAGCATTTCACTGAACAGGCTACCAAAAGTTTAACATACCAGTTAATAAAAGGGTTGGTTGGTAGAGACGCCAGCATATGCAATGGGACAGGATTAAGAAACCATTAAGAAAGCTGTGTATGAGCAACCAAGCATAGTCTTCAAGTCCTGTCCTGAAAATCCACCATACCCAACAAGGTAACAATAAAGTTTGTTGGAGACAATTGTGTCCTTCTGGCTTTCCAAAAATACGTACATACCCTCTGGGTAAGTGAGAAAGGACAGATTAGCAGGGACTAAAGGACTGCTACGTTTTCTACAGCAGTTGTGTGGGGAAATGTTGTTCCTCGCAGAGGGATCAGATCACTACCAAACCAAGGACAGGCATTATATCATTGTCTTATTATAACGGTTTTGTGAGGCAGCTGTGAACTAATGTCACACTTATTCATATCAACTGCTGGCTAAATTGACAGCACTTGACAAGAACATAATGATAACTTTGATGAATGTAATCTTAACTGAAAGATTTTTTTTTTCTTTTCCCCTCCAATGGGCACAAACTGTTCAAAGAACATTAAATAACATAAAAACCCTTGTGGGTGCTTTAGCACAATTGATCTTTTTTCTTCACCAATAACTATACGCTGCATCAGACATGACAAGACTTGCCTCATATGTACAAAGTCACATCATGGTTTCTTTTTTATGAGACTTCACAGCTTTAAAAGCGGTTTTACTGCCATTATTAGAGAGGTACTTTTTTTTCTTATAAAGATTAATATCTAAGCAAAGATTAAAGAAAGAAAACTTGAATTAATCTTGAAGGAAAATAATCTGAAGTACATGAACTAAATATGAGGTTAAGTCATGAAATCATTATCGTGAAAACTTTTTCACTTACCCTCATAGCTACCTCACAGATTAATACAAAGCAAATTTCTGTCAGTGGTAAATTACTTATACGCATTTGATTGCTTGCTTTCTGAAAATAATTTGAAATACATTGTTTCATGCAATTTTTTTCCAGTACCATAGCCTTGCCATGAGCAATTGATCCAGATTAAATCCAGTTTAGCAGATTCAGACCCAGTGCTGTCCCTTTGGAACGCATTTGGCCTGAACAGTGAAGCAACAGGCAGAGTCCTGTTATTAAAATTGCAGCGGGAAGCCACAGCAGTCAACAGCTAACAAGAATCTATGATCCATTAGTAAAAGGTAACTCCAGCTGTGAGAGAAAAAGGAACACAACATGTGGCCTTGCCAGAGAAAGTGTGAGCGAAACAGAAAAGTGTTTGAAAGGTCAGACATATCCCTGTCACAACTATTTTTATTCAGTAACCCTGTCAAAGAAAGGTAGGATAAACAGTTTATTCAGTGAATGAGGTTTATACAACTGTTGGGATTATTTATATGTGTTTTCCTGTACTCTGCAAGTGTTTCTATTCAAACAGTCTTCATAAAAGGTTTTGAAATGTCCTTCTGCTTTGAGTTTTATTGCAAGTGTTACAGCTGCATTTGAAATGTCAGGAAAAAAAATCAGGTGTCATCTTTTAATTAATTTAGCTGAACAGACATGATTGCTAAACTGTATATTTTCACATATGCACAAGGCAAAGGGAAATTCATACCTATGTAATTCAACATGAAATACAACTATCTAGAGGTGAAACACGTAAAATGATGGAAAATACTCTGTGAAAAAACAGCCTTAAGGTTCTATGATCAAGTAACATGAAACATTAAATTCACAACTACGAGCAATGGCGCAAGCATAGATAAATAGCACTGGTGACAAAGAGAGAAGAAAAGTACAATTTGACAGCAGACAGATACGCTGGGCTAAAAACATACACGCAAGATTCATCAGTTCATTCAATTTTCACATCCTGTCAACGGAATCACTCATAATCTGCTGAAAAGATCTCACAACTTTGACACCGTAGGTTTTCCAGACTGATCTTGGAGGTGACAGCTCTGCCAGCTTTAGTTTGTGACTTGGCAATAAAGCAGAAGTTTAGTGGAAAAAGAACATGTTTGATTAACATTTACTGAGGCCAGGATGAAGAGAGTTGTGTGTATACTGTGTGTAGCAAGGGACTGCCTAGAGCACTACAATGTCTGAGGTGATCTCTTCCACTAAACAGACATGCACTAGGCTATGTCATACAAGAGGAAGCTGGCAGAAGTCTGCAGAACAATTTCATATTACTGCATTCTGGTGCCCTTATTGGTTATCTTATCAAAAGAATTAACTCGTCTCTGTTCCACACGTATATAAACTACTGTTACTAAAGATCCTGCTCCCCATCCCCATCAGTCTGCCACGCCCATGCCTCCGGAGCAACAAGGCACACCTGGGGCTCAACAGAGACAGAGGCATCAAAGGCCATGGCAGCACTAAGGCAGATGCAGAACCTTGTTCGCCTCCTGCTCAGTTCGCTTAGTGATTGTCCTGCCTGTTTTCCCGACCTCATCCCTGATTCTCGTTCCCTGACCTTTTCCCTTCTCCTCGTACCCGCGCCTCCTCCCGATCCTATTCCGCCTTCCTGTGTTTTTACCCGAGCACACCTTTTGGATTGCCCTCAGACCGACGAACGCACCTCGCAGACCCTCACCTGTTTCTGACCACGTCTCTTGGATCCTGTATAATAACAGTAGGTTCGCCCCGCACTTGGGTCCATCTACATTTGTCCGGCGCGGAACATGGCACCGCCACGCACTTTTCGAATGTGTGTGTGTGCGTGTATCTTGTGTAACCAAAAAAGTAACAAATATAATAGGTGTATCCCCACAGCATGAAAATTTCTAAATTTTTAGTGTTCAAATATTCAGTCAAAATTACTGCATAAAGTGCCTAGAGGAGGAAATCAAATTTATATTTTATTCATTAATTTATATTCTAATCTTAGCTAACAGTATCAGGGAGATATCCTCAAAGTAGTTGCCTAAACAAAAATATACAGAAGAAAATTGTCCCCAAAAAGCCGTTTGCTTCCGTGCAAAGACGTTCCTTGCACTACAAAGAAGAAAAACAACCCACCTAAATGCGTACATTCTTACCCTACTCCCACGCTCCGACGCACTGTATCACATAGATCAAAAAGCAGATTATACACAGCACTGCTTTTACGGAGCACCAGGGGAAACATGTTGGCAAACATTAGTTTAAAAACCACTACCTGCCCAGCAGGACTTTCCTCACTGCAGTGTTTCAGTACATCCAGGTCAAGATCTTATCTTCATTTGTAGGATTCTGAAGACCATACATTCCTTTGTGGAGAATAACATGAGCAATATATCCCTTGTTTGTAGTCCAGATGCCCCTCTAACGCAGTTTCCATAGCTTGAGTTTAACTTTTAGTATTTTTTTTTGTGTGTATTGTGTAATATCACAGCTGCGTACCAACATCGAACTTAAAAAAGCTGTACATTTTCAGAAACGGAATAAAAATAAAATGCATAAGTAAATATGAAATCTAAATATAAGGCTTATAAAACTAATTGGAATATTTTCTAGTATCTGGTTTAAAATCCAAAGTACAGTCCAAGATATATCCCGTGCTTTTCTTCAAAATATAAAACTGCATGCAGTATTTCTATTGCTTCTTTTGAACTGTGACAGCTAACTAAAAGTGTGCAAAGCCATAGCTCAGATGTGCTTCAGGACTTAGCTATATCATCCAGTGCGGACATAGCTGGGTTAAGTGGACCAGGTTATCGCAGCCATCCACCACATAAGTGCCAGCTTGAGGCCAGTGAGATGCCCACAGGTTGCCACCTGACAGCTGTGGAAGATACAACGTTTTCCCAATCAGTGCAAACGGGCATGCATGTTGAGAATAAATTGACATGGGTAGGTTTATATCACAGGAGCTCATGTTCTGCCTTCTAGGCATCCAGTCTTATACTGAGGGGTTCCAGGTTTTTGTCAGCCACATCATCTCAATTGACCACTACACGTAAATCTCCAGCAGACCAGTAGTGACAGATCCCTCATTTCAAAGATTACCATTAAAACTGCTTTGTGTTTGCCAGAAGCGCATCGGAGGAGCACACACCTCCACATCCAGGGCACACAGCAAGCAGTGGGCTTTGGAGGGCCGGGTATAGAAAGCTTCCCACAGAGAGCTGGAAACGACTAAACTGGAGCAAAAATCAGGAGAAGGAAATGGGAAGATCTGGCTGCAGCAGCAGGAGGAAGAAGACGGTTCCAGTGTTCATTTCCACAGGGAGTACCGGAGAGCAGAACCAGGCCATCCGCTGGAGCCGAGCCGCATGCAAAGCACAAAGCTTCTGCACTCGGCATTCAAAATGTACATTCAGACCAATGACTCAGAATACCAATGACTGGATCTTCTGTGGCTTACAAAAGCAAATGAGACTTTGGACTGCTCCCCCAGGCGAGGTTTTGGCAGTTTACTGCACAGTTGATATGGTTGACAGCCAAATATTTTGACAATGGAGAAAGATTACAAGAAAACAGCAACAAAAAATTCCCTTCCCAAAGCTTTGCAGCCTTGTTCCTTTTCAGGCATGGTGGACAAAAAAGCTCATTATCATCATGGAAGAACAATGAACAATCAATCAGCATGTTTAATGTGGTTTTTTAATGTAACTTTTTGTTTGTTTTGCTTCAAGGGAACAATTTACAGGGAATGATAAGAATTCCTGAGTTCACGATCTTGAGTTTTCAATGCCAGTGGAAAGGGTTATATAGTAAATGGTAAAGGTTTTCTTGTCTGGGGTCAGGTGGGATACTGCAGCTATACTGTATCCCTCAGTTTCTTATATTGTTTGTATAGCTTTTAGGGAAGAATAGAGTTATGGACCTGTGGGTTTAAGGCTGGAACACAGACAGCAGGGCAAACGAAAGGTCCTTGGTAAGGCGAAGAATAGCGGAGAACCCATTGATATTTAGTGCCACCAGAGACAAATCCATATTAACATCCTGAGCATCTCAGTAGTTACAAAAAAAAACTGCAGCAAGAAAATGGGTCAACAATTAAGTTTGAAAGAACTTAATATGAAATATGAATATGAAATTTTGTAGGGGGAGTCTATGTGGCAGTTTTAAATAGATGCTGCATCCTGAATGGTCATACCCAGTTTTGCAGATGGATAAAAGGGGACAACTGTAAGCAAGGTAAGTTGCTTGTAAGTTACTAAGATCAAAGTGTCTGCTAAGCATCTGGAAATCTTGGTGACCTACAGAATATCTCCAGGCATATCGAACTGTGTTCAAAATGTATGGGCTATTTCTGATTTTTCAGAAATACTATACCTGGGGCAGCTGGTAGTATTGTGGTTAAAGCAGCTGCCTTTGATCATAGGTCTGAACCCCACCTCTATCCCAATGCATAGTTCCCTTGAGCAAAATCCTTACACTTAATTGCTCCAGCAAAAATTTTCAAGCTGTATAAATGGGTTGTAGGTAGCTTAACAGTCGTTTTGGAGAAAAGTGTCAGATAAATGAGTAAATATAAATTTTTCAAAATTTCTTCACGTGTTTGTGCTTGAGTAAAACTTTAGTGTTTGATTGAATATTCTTTTATTTAATTACTCTCTTCCTCATTAAAACATGTATTGACTGGCTGCTGTGAAAAAAAAAAGAATGCATAGCTTGTTTTAAAAAAAAGATGTTGCTTTTTTCTCCTTTTGTCTTTCTTTAAATCTGCATTTTCTCACCTCATTACTCACTGAAAGAAAACAAATTCACACCTTTGAGAATTGCTTGTATTGCACACCACTTTCATCTACTCTCTCCTTACATTTTCTTGACTTTCTCATTTGTTTCAAATTTGGAATTCTGAAAAAATTTAATAATGAGAAAGTGTTCATATTTAACTGCAACAATACACAGTAGATACACTCACATCATTTGTTCAAATACTATTTTTAACATTTCTGAGTACGGTTATGAATAGCTTATTATTTACCCATCATAACGGATTCGAATAACATTACCTGACGATAACATTTTACACTTTTCTGTAAATAGATCATTATTTATGATTTATTTAAGTGTATTACCCAGTTTTACAGCTGCTGTTTAGAATAAGGCAGTTTTTTTTTTTTTTTCAGCTTAAAGGCTGGAGCTCCCTTGGGCAATTTCAGGCTTTGAATGAACTTGCCCATTTTTACAAGTGTTTGGCAATGTTATTTTTTTACTTTAGGGGCTCAATATATGAATACTGGCAGGAGCAACAGAGAGAGTTAATTTCTTAGATCAGCAGTCACATCCCACGTAGCTGAGACGGGAGAGCTAAATGGAATCCTGTGGGTGACAGCACAGCAAAGTGCCAGACATGCCCAGATCAGAACAGCCTACGTCCAGCCCATCATGACAGACAAGATAAGGTCATTGTCATTAACATTTATAGCAATGAAATAAATTGAAACTGTTACATTCAACCTGTATCAAATTACTATCTTTTTGAAAGGTGGATTCTCATGGCCAAAAATTCACTGTGAAAGTACTAGCAGTATATCAAGCCTGAATAAGTACATTACATTGTTTTTAATCTCATATTAGTAAATCACCTTATAATCAGCATTGCATTTATTTACACGCCTATACATTCATAGCAGTAAGTCCAATTAATCCCTCCCCAGGGTACAACAACATTCCCCTCTGAATCTGAAACCTTTTGGTCCCCAACCTTTTTTTTTTTCTCATCATGCCACCTGCTGCACTAATTGGTCTCGTAGCGATGTTCTGTGAATGATGATGAATGGGCCTGTTCTGGTCAGCTGACATTGATGTGTTCACATTCCCCTCTGCTCAGCATTCTGTAAGAGTGGTGCTGTGGCAGGTTTTCTGGTCTCAGCGCAAAACCCCAACTTTCAAACAGTGGCACAAAAGGCTTCAAGTCACATAGGACCCATTTAGCTCTGAATGCCATCTGGCCATCATCATGTTGGGTGCAAGCAGAGATGCTGACACTCACTTTAAATCACCAACAGGAAAAAAAAGCAGTGATTAATTTATCTGACAACTTGGAAGGAAGTATGGTTATGATATGATTTCTGTATCTGCTGTATCTGCTGTATGGTTATGATATGATTTCCAATCAGAAGTCATCACTAGTGTGCTCTGTAGTTAATGTGCAATGAGGGCACACAGGAGTCCAATAACATGGGACACGCTATGAGGCAGCTAAGATGTCACATCTTGATTATATGGAGAGCTGTTTTTAAGGAGCTTTGATTAGAGCCCTGTATATGGAGGTATCTACAGTAAAAAGTGGCCTTTCAGTAGCCTTACTGCTCCCTCAGTATTTATTCATGCAACACAAATCAGTGTGGCAAATGACTGATGATTTAGTGTAGGTCACATTTCTACAGAGACAGGTGAAAGTGTGCCATGTGTCCATGGGGGAGAGAGATATCTTTGACGCTACATCCTTCTTCTCCTGTTAAAGGAAAGTCATAAGACAGTGGGAAATCAGCTATGTCCTCTAGGTTACTTCAGCTATTTTTGTTGTCATTGTATTTAAATCTTAGTCATGTGAGTGTTTTACTTGCGTTAAATTAATTCCATTGCCTGCTGAGGGAATAGTACTGAGCACAATTTTGCAGGATGGAACACACAAAATGCAAACATGAGATCAGGTTGTTTGATATTAAGCTGCCATATGTGTTGCAAATTAAACAGAAGGAATGGATAAATATTGGAGATACTGAAGATACGGAGAGATATTGGAGATACCGGAGAGAGAGCTGGCATCTGATTGTATTCAAACTGCAGACTGATTACCCCATTAATCTGACTGATTAAAGTTGGGAGGGGGGATTATTTTTTTCACATGTGATTGAACATTTCATTACCTTTCACACTAAGGAAATAATAAGAAAACAATACTGGTGCCACTTTTTCCTCTCTCAGGTTCCATACGTGCACTACTACATATGACATAAAGATATGATCACATTTGATGTTAAATAGCTGCAAAGACAGAGAAATTTGGAAAGGTGCAGCACACCTCTTTAATGTGACCCTCAGTTGCATTTACATTTACATTTTTTCATGTACCAGACACTTTTCTCTAAAGTCATGTACAGCTTAGCAAAAACAAAAGGACATTTTACCAACAACACAGAAGCAGACACACGATTCTTGAAGTACAATCATGTTTTTTGGTGTCACTATTTGAAGCATGATATATTTAATGTTCAATCTGGCAGGGTGAGTAATCAGGTCTGATAGGTAGTGAAAGGTAACACTTTGGTAGGTCAAACACAATTCATATAGTGGCATTCTGTATCACCTAGAGAGGTTTCATGGAGGAGACAGGAGACAGCTGCAGTAGTCTAAGGGGGATGTCACCACGGCCTGAACCTGAAACTGTGTAAAGCTGGTTTTGAGATAAGGGTGGATCCTGCCCATGTTGTGCAGGACATATCTACAGGACCAAGAGTTCTCAACAGGTGGACGGACCAGCTGGAGGTGAAGGATCTTAATTCTGGAGACTGGCTAAAACTGGCTAAATTGAATGACTAAAACTGAGTTCTCATAGTGTCCTCACAGTGTGCATCAGACCAATTGCAGGTTGGGAGTTGCTGTGCTCTTATGCACAGAGTGTGTAAAGCAAAAGATACCTTGGTCATTTTAAAAAAATACTGCAGAATATAAAATACTTGTAAAAGTGAATCACATACAGTGGGAAGGCAGTGGGATAATAGCTGGAAGGTGGATTAAGACATATAATACAATGCCGACTTCACTTCCTCACTTCTTTATCATTTGGGTAGAAGTTAGATACACAATTATAAGGACAGTGTGTAATCCAAAATGTCACAAACATATTTATATATAAGTGTAATAATTTTTAAATATTTGGCTGAAGAGTATTTTCTTGCCAGTTTACTTTCAGAAGTACTCTGAAATGTTGAAAACTGCTCACGTAACCCAGTGTACACTGGCAACACAGCATGCTACTATGACTAAGCTAAAGGTTCAAATACCATTAAACATACTGTATGATGTGCTTGTATGCATTTTGTTTGCTGGTATTCTAATTCACCAGTAAAACCATTAGCATAAATAGTCTAAAGACCGTTTATGGTGGCACATACTGACCACACAAGCACTCAACTATTCAGTCGTCCCAGTTGCCTAGTGACATCAGCAGCTGTGTCAGCACAGCTGATTTGATGATTCTGTAGTTCTATAAACAGCCCATCTAGCAGAAAATATGTGCACTATTATTATGAATGCCTTGTTTATGGGTTTATTTGAGTGTGTATTTGTTTTATTCTCAGGGACTGAATAGAGTGAATTTCCATCTATCCATTCATCCATCCATCCATTTTCTTACCCGTTCATCCTACTAGAGTTGCAGTGGCAACAGGGAGAGCAAAGCAGTCTAGACGCCCCTGTCCCCAGCAACTTTCTCCACCTCAACCTGGGGGATCCCCAACTGTTATCAGGCCAACTGGGAGATGTAACCTCTCCAGTGGGTCCTGGGCTGACCTTGGAGCCTCATCCCAGTTGGCCATGACTGGTATACCCTCAAAGGGAGGCACCCAGGGGGCATCCTTAGCAGGTGCCTGAACCATCTTAACTGGCTCCTCTCAATGTGGAAGAGTTGCAGCTCTACTCTGAGATCCTTCCGGATGGCAGAACTCCTCACCCTGTCATGGAGAGTGAGTCCCATCACCCTGCAGAAAAAACTAATTTCAGCCGCTTGTATCCGTGATTTTATTCTTTCAGTCAATACCCAGAGTTCATGACCACAGGTGAGGGTAAGGACATAGACTGACCAGTAAACAGAGAACTTTGCCTTATAGCTCAGCTCCCCCTTCACCACTACAGTCTAGTATAGGGACCGCATTACTGCCGTCGCTGCTCCGAGTCTGCAGCCGATCTCACGCTCCCTTCTCCCACTCACTCGTGAACAAGACCCCAAGATACTTAAACTCCTCCACCTGGGGAAGATTTTCGCCCCTTACCTGAAGGGGGCATGCAATCCTTTTCCGAAAGACAACCATGGACTCAGACTTGGAGGTGCTGATCCTCATACTAACCGCTTCACGCTCGGCTGCAAACCATTTCAATGCATGCTGGAGACATCCGAGTGACGGTGCCAAAAGGACAACATCATCCACAAAAAGTAGAGACATCACCTTCCAGTCCCCACATAGAATGGCCTCCTGACCTCGGATGCGCCTTGATATCCTGTCCATGAAAATCACAAACAACAGTGGAGACAAAGCACCCGAATTGAACGAGCTTGACTTAATGCCGAGTATGCGGACACAGCTGTCACTCCATTCGTACAGAGACCTAATAGCCCACAGTAGCGGCCCCGGCACCCCATACTCCGGAAGCACCTCTCAGAGAATTTCTCAGGGAACCCGGTCGTAAGCCTTCTCCAAGTCCACAAAACACATGTAGACTGTATTAGCGAACTCCCATGTTCTCTCAATTATCTGTGAGAGGGTAAAAAGCTGGTCCTCTGTTCCACGGTCAGGACGGAATCTGTATTGTTTCTTTTCAATGCGAGGTTTAACTATCGACCAGAGCCTCCTTTCCAGCACCCTGGCATAGGCTTTCCCAGGGAGGCTGAGAGGTGTGATACCGGTCAAGCCATTCTTCCCAATCATCCCACTCCAGATTTTCCAGTCATTGCCAACATGAGCGTTGAAGTCACCCAGCAGGACTATGGAGTCTGTAGGTGGGGCCCTGTCCAAAACCCCACCCACTCTCTCCAAAAAGGTTGAATACTTTAAACTGCTGTTTGATGCATAAGCACACACAACAGTCAGCGTTTCCCTCTCTGCAACCTTAAGTCACATTGAGGCGACCCTTTCGTCCAAGGGGACAAACTCCAACTGTACGGCAGCCAGCCGGGGGCTTGTGAGTATCCCACACCTGCCCGGCACCTCTCACCCTGTGCAACTCCTGAGTAGGAGAGAGATCATCTCCTATCAATTAATTTTAGTTCCAGAGCCAATACTGTGAGTGGAGGTGAGCCCAACTATATCTCATTGGTATCTCTCAATCTCCTGCACCAATTCTGGCTCCTTCCACCCCAAGTGAGGTTACATTCCTTGTGCCAAGAACCAGATTCTGCTGTGAGGGGCCATGACGCCACACGCCACCCTACCCGTCCCTGCTGCCTGTAAGGAATTGCACCTGACCCCCATGTAGGACCTTGCAGGGAATGGGCCCACATGGCCCCTCCATGTTGCCTTTTCGGGCTGAGCCCGGCCGGGTTTTGTGGACTGCGCGGCCAGCAGGCGCTCACCTAGGAACACTACCCCCAGGCCTGGCTCCAGGGGTAGGTCCCGGTGACCCTATTCTGGCAGGGTAAACATTGTCTTGTCTACTTTTTTCATGGGCATTTTTGGATCGTGTTAGTCTGGATCTTCCTTCCAGACCTGTTTGCCTTGAGAGACCCTATCAGGAGCATACTCCTCCTGACAATATAGCTCTAGAGATCCCTAGATCACGCAAGCCCTTCCGCCACGACAAGGCCCCGATCCAGGAAGAGTAGAGTCAACTTCAACTTGTCTCAAGATAGCCTCCCATTGTGAGAATTATAAATAATGTCAACAGTCAACTTCACTTCTTGAAATCTTATAAATCTAGATTATTTTGTAATGTTTTCATTCTGAGGCTGAAGTATAACAAGCAAATTGTTTCTTAAGCTCAGTCTAAAAAGCACAGTCAAAATAAATGATTGTAAAAAAAAAAAAACTTAATGAAATGCTATAAAAGGCTTAAAGTCGAAGATCACAAATTGGTATAAATAGTTTCCAATTATAGCGGTTTCATATCAGGTTATTTGGCCAGAAAGTGAAGGCTACAAAACAGTTTGTTATTACTATAATGTCACTACAGCTAAAAAATGAGTTCCATTGATCTAAAATATTGATTTAAAAATCTTTGCCCCATGGCATTTATTTTGCAACACTGACAACCACCTGATGAGTTGATGATAGGGTTGAGAGAATATGGGCAGGTAAAAGTAATAAAGGTACAGCAGCACCGATGACAAAGTTCTTTTGTGGGTGGAGCAAGGTTTTTTGTGACATACGCTACAAAGAATTTCGTAGGATTTTATAACATGTTTGTCTTTAGTATTGGTTTGCTGTAAAAGGTTCAAATTTTTTTATCATTCTCATAAAAAAATAATGTATATTCTCTTTTTACTCACATCTGTCATCCTACCAAGTTGTCTTCAGTGCCACATAAAACATTTTACAGGGCAGCGCTGCCACCTCTCAGCACCAGGGATGTTCACACATAGGTTTGAACCCAACTCAGTCTGTTTCATCTGAAATGCATGTAGTTCAGGTTTTTTTCACGCAGGTTTGTCCCTCTCACAGTCCAAAGATGTATATTTCAGGTGAATCTGAGAATTTTTTATGAACATTGAAACAAAACAGACAATAAGAAATATTTTCAGTTATTCAATTCAATTTCAATAATTGCGTAAGCACATGATCCTTTCCATAATTTTCACAATGGGTGGCTATCATATGAATATTATAGCAAGTCTCCCCCTGAACACAAATTTTGATCCACAGATACAGTTTTTTAACCTCAATGAATACTAAACACCTGGGGTGTGTGAAGTCACACACCACATAGTAGGAGTAACAATATCGGACTCACTCTAAAGTTACTTTTACAATACTTTGATCTATTACAGGAAAAAAAAAAAAATCTTAAAAATATTGCCTTCACAGAACTGCAGCAGCAACAAGGACCAGTTGCACGGAAAATGAGTCATCAGCTCCAGACAAAATACAATCAAAGGGTTCACAGGGTCTTCCAGTATCACAGCAGGAAAAAGAAGGGTCAACCTCACTTTCACTATTCCTCACAGAATCAATTTCTCTCTCACTGCTTTCAGCATCTTTGGAGCACAGTTCTTGAATGCTGCTTAGATTATTACTTAGAAATGTCACCCCAATAAGAAAAACACAAAATGTAATGTACTGTTTTATATGTGTTTAAATATATCTATATATATATTTCATTGTATTCATTTAGCAGACACTTTTCACAAAGCGACTGACAATACTAGGTAAACTATAATACACTACCTGCAGTGAATCACGCATCCTCACGCCAGAGCAACACACACACACACACACACACACACACACACACACACACACAATATGGGTAATTCTAAGCTTGAAATTAACTGTAAATGCATGTCTTTGGACTTTGGAAGGAAACCAGGTCAGTCAGTGGGAACACATGAAAATGTAGAAGAAAACTCCAGACTAAGTGGCAAGCAAACCATCGTGCAGAAATTCTGAGATAACAGTGGTACTCTCTGCACCAACATTTTGTGTCTCTGTGCATATAGTCTATATGTACACTGTACACAGTATGAACCTTTGTATACATATATTCTGTTAAAAAAATACCAGATGTGTGTTCAACTGATTTCTATGTCACTGGCCTCTTCTTTAAGGCACTATGTACTCCAAATGTTTTCTCTTTTACCTTTTCTGATAGGATCTCCGTTCACGTACCGTGTCAAGCAAGAAAGAAATTGTGTATTCTGTAAACAGTGTTCGTGATGTATAAGCATTGAAATGCACTACATAATTCTGGATTGTGGACATTGATCAGAGGAACCACCCAAATAAGGAGAGAAGCTCGGATGAACGTAGAGCCCCCTTCTTGGACATTGCTTTGTTCAGTACCCTGGACAGCAGTCGGACTCAGCCACCTATCTGTAGCACATTTCCTGAGGAAATTATGGCCCTCAAGCAGAGCGAGGAGATGAGCTGAGTGCACATCTGTCCTATTTCATCTCCTGAGTAATTGTTTGTTTTCTCTTTTTTGGTCTTCATATAAGGCTACATTTCTCAGCACGCATGCAGAGTTGGTTATCCGGGCCACTTCTGGGTTTCTCCCTAGATAATACTTAGCCTTCCCTCTGGATCTTAGTTTTTTGTATAACAAGCAAAACCCCAAATCCCCCTGTGCTTCCAGTGTGTAACTCTAAAATTCCACCTACACAGATCTCTTGCTGTACATCACTCTGTGTTCCCATGAGAATACTGAAGAATAACATCTGTGTTTATATGCTTATGAGACACCGTTTTTGACAAGTTGCTTACAGTGATGAATATTGCTTTTTTTGCATGAGGTTAAACAAGTTTTACTAGATACATCAAGTTGTTCATGTTTGTTTTATTCTCATGTTTGACCTGCTAATTGTATCTCTCACAGAAGCTCTTACCTGATAAATTTACTTTTTTGATTTCTGCTTGAAAGACCAACTACTTCTATATACTCGTTCGCCCTTTTAGAGAAATGCCAGAGGAGATTATGGGAACTAATTGTGAGTAATGTGCCAGTAAAGTAGACAGATAGGACTGGTTCTGGGGCTTACTAAATATCCTTCTAGCATAATTTAAATCACAATGACGTTCAGGGCTAATCACTGTTTTAGTCAGCTGTTAACATCTCAGTTTCTCATTGTAGAAATATTAATGCCATTTGATTTTGTTTTCGTGGTCAAAATGTTAAATGTTATATATTAATTGTATACATACAAAAGACTTACAAAAGAGTCAAACGTGGTTGAAAGAAAGACACCAGTGAAGAGATGTATAGACTGCTCCTCAAAAGAAAATACATACAGTACTATAAAAACTCTTTTCAAGACATTGCCTTGCACTGATTGAAAGGCACAGAATTGCTCTCAAAGTCTGTCAAATCACTGAATCCACTAAGCATATGAAACATCCAAGCTTGAGCTGAAGTTACATTAAGCTTCATTGTGACTAACACCGCCCCTTTAGGATCTCTTCTTCTAATGTTTAAATGTATCTGTTTACCTAATACCCTGCAGGTAGCAGAACTAATGCCACACTTGTGCTCAGAATTAGATCTTGTCAGCATGTCTTCATCCTGCCTGCTGCTGTGATGTTAATGCTGGTACTGTCCCGGAGGCCAGCTCTGTTAAATAACATCACTTCTTCTCCATTCCCAGGCCTTCCTTGGAGAGCCAGATGTCTCTTACTCGTGTGCAGAGCTTGACAAGCATGACACTGCAGAGCGGTGATCAGTGCAGAGCCTCATCGTGGTTTAAGTGATGCTACAAGGATGCTTTAGGGGCCCCCTGAACCATTATCACCTGTCTCCTTTAACGTCACATTAATGACGCTAGCTTTTGTAATCCACTGTGATTTTTAACTATCAAAACTAATTGGAAGAAAAATAATAAAAGCTTGTGGAAATGAATTAAAATGTGCAATAGAGAAGCTGTCATTGCTCGAGTCGCAAGTAATTTCTGCTCACATCAGCAATGTGTTTCATAACATCCTAAATGCTATTTTAATCTGCAGTTGCAGTAGAACTTTGTTACAAAAGTCAATGCCAGGCAACTGGGGACAATACATACAGCAATTGAAGACTGGGAAAACACTGTCTGCTCTGTGAGATTATTGGGATGAAAGGTGTGGGTGTTTTGTATTTACCCTGTTTTATTTTGTTGCTTTTAATTTCTTCATTCATTTGTCACATTTCTGATGTTTGAAGAGGAAAAGTCACCATTTTTGTTCTCGTACAAAATTTTTATTTGGAGCGCTTATGTTTGGAGCCTCTGTCCAGCTAACTCCATATCACTACAGGCCACATTACATTCTCCGAAAAGAAAAGAAAATAATTATGTGTTTGTTGTCTGCATGACATAGGAAGGGGTCACAGGTGAACGACAAGCCCTAAATGAAAAGAGTCCCACATGTCCCGAATCAAATCTGACATCGCATTGATGCCTTGTTCTGTGATCCGTGTATTACGTCTAAACTGAATTCTGCACTGGTGAATTAAACAGACAGTGAAGGACACAGAATCTTCAGCTTACCAAAGCCTGTAGACAGGAGACGGTAAACAAAGCACAGGTTGCCAGGTAGCTTTGACTGCCCCTAGCTGACACCTTACATAAATGCCACCAAAAATTGTTAACTTTGTTTTTCTGACTTATTCCAGAAAAGACTTCTTTTCTACTTGGCCCAAAAAGAGGAATGAATCCACTGTTTACAGAGGCCCAAAGCATTTGGAGATGCTAGGAACATGGCCAGAAGTTCACACAGAGGATACACACTGAGAATGTCAGCTCCCTGGAATGAGGCAAAAATTAATGCACTTCAGTTGCTGGAATTGTCACTTAGAGACATTACTGTTTAACACACCAGAAAAGGGGCATTTAAAATAAATGTCAGCCATCACTGCTTTGACTTCACTTTAGTAGCACAGGCAGCATCAGAGGATATGCATGGAGTTCCTCAAAATGACATAAAACAGTTTATACCATTGCTGTGGATCAAGCTCTTGCTGAAAGATTAAGAAAAAAAACACCACTATCGGCACTATACCCCCAATAAAACCTTGTCTTCCTAACTTTTTCATTAGAATTACTGCAGGATGCTGCAAATATTTTTGGGTCTGAGTCCACCAGAGAACATAAAATGGTTCTTAAAAAATATTTTTGAAGAATCATTATAATACTTGTATTACATCGGAACGGTTATTTTGGTTATAATAAAAAGTAGTTATTTAAAAAAAAAACAGTTCTTCTCTGCACTTTATGTTCACATTCATTCATTGAGCTGATGTTTTTCTCTGAAGTGGCTCACAAATTTTTACCCATTTAGACAGCTGAGTAATTCTTCATGTAGCAATTCAGGGACTTTTTTCAAGGGTACTACAGATGCTAGATGAGATTTGAACCTATGACTTTTGGATCCAAAAGCAGCAACCCTAACCAGTTCACTACCAGCTGCTTCATATATAAAATAATTAGTATATATGGTTCTTACAATTTTTTGAGTAATGGTTTCATTTTTTGTTTCTCTATGTCTATATTTGCACAACGTATAACTAATTAATAAGTCATTAATCGAAGACTATTGAAAGTGGGGGTTCAGTATAATTTTAGGCATTATCTTTCAATGCAGAAATTAAAAAAAAAAAAAAAAAAAAAAAAAAAATGAAGAAAATTAAAGTTAACACTTGTTTCTTAAGGTCCAGAGCTGAGTAACAAGCTGAAAACCAAATAACTTTGATGTACAGGCCTATTTCTGACCACATAAATGAATTCTGTTTCTTTCCAGTGGATTATTCATACGGACTATGTCCTTGGACCTCAGTCGAAGCATAATTCCATCGTTCCAGTAAATCAACCGAATTTGTCATTAGCAGGACTGTAAACAGATCCCTGCCATCATTAGCAAGTCTAATTTTGCATTTCCAAACCAAGGAATGAGTGCAATGCTCCGTGTTGTGTGGGAATTTCAAAGACAAGGTAACAGGGAAAGAAGCTGTAATTAAAACCAGAGTCAGAAAACCTTATGGGAACCTTGCGGGTTTCAATCCAAATCTAAATCGTTCACAGCAGCTGTGCAGGGGGACTCTGCTCAGCTTGTTAACAGTTCCACAGTCTGAAAACACTACAGTGTGACACACCCTGAAATCCTGGAGTCTTTAGAATTTACTCATGCTACCTCAGTTTAGACAAAATGTAAAATTACTTTCTAATGTTTAAGTATTAAGCTTAAGCTGATACTGAAGCTGAAGGTAATGATCAGTCTTGTGCTCTTTTGCCCAGTTGTCATTTATTATTATTTTGCAATAGAATATCATGGAGTTTTGTCAATCCAACATGTTTTTTAAGCAGTGCAAGCAGGCTTAAGGAAAGTGAAATAATAAATGTTTAATAACAGTGGAACATAGTTTTTCTTTTCACTTATGTATCTGGATATGGGTGTGGTGATGCAGTGGGTTGGACCAGGTCCTGCTCTCCGGTGGGTCTGGGGTTCGAGTCCCACTTAGGGTGCCTTGCGATGGGCTGGTGTCCCGTCCTGGGTGTGTCCCCTCCCCCTCCAGCTTTACGCCCTGTGTTGCCGGGTTAGGCTCCTGTTCCCCACGACCCCATATGGGACAAGCGGTTCAGAAAGTGTGCGTGTGTATCTGGATATCAGCAATGACCTGTTGAACTGCACTACACTTGTTATAATTTTTCTTTTTATTTTTTTATGTGAGCCATTGAGCTTTGCTGTGAATATTCAATTTTTTCCTATTTTTATTTAACCTGTTGTTTCTTTTATGTTTTAGCCATTTTTCACACAGGCATTAAACATTTACCCGTCCCAACTTTGTGGTAATCACAGTCCATGCACAATCTACGTTGATGTTTACATCACCGCCAATACATGTAGATGCTTCCAGTGTTGGCCTGAGCTGTAATGCAGGCATGCTGTCTCTAAGAAGAAGAAACAGGTAAGCAACATGTGGAGTATCTCCACTTAGCTCGGGGTGTTTTTTTTTTTTTTTTTTTCTCAATGTCATGTAATACCAATTTGGACTGTATAAGGAATCAGCTCTACATTAGTTTCCGGCACCTGACAGTGTCCAGTTTCAAGAGGTTTGGTCAATGATCTAAGAGCAGGTGCACATTCTCATTAATGCTGATGTGCTGTTGATGCCTCAGGCCACTGAGGCACAACACTTTAGCAATAGCAGCCCATAAAACAGAAATACAACCTTGCAAAAAAGAAAGGCTTTGTATAAATACAACTGAAACAGCGAATGCCTACGGCAAAGAGCAATAGCACACTGACATGGATACGGACATCCATTTTAATTAAAGAGTAATCAATAAACTTCTTTGTCTAGGACTTTTACTCAAAAAACAGCTGTTTCCCTTAATGCAGGAGACTTTTTACTGAGTTCCTACCATTCTTTGTTAGAGTACCTAATGTAAGCATAAATGTACTTAAGTAAATGACCACAATGCTGTAAATTAAATTAAATTTCTATTGAAGCCTCACATCTGGTTGCAGACAGTATGCAAAGCCTTGGCTGGCATATATGATGCTTAGGTAAATTGTTGAGTGTACATTGTCTGTGAATGTTTGTGTGATTGCCCTGCAATGGACATCCTCAACTTCCTGAGTCTGGCTTTGTGGGGCACTGTGGTCCTGGCTGGATAAGCGTGAAAGTGGATCAGTAGCAGGATGTTTAAAGTACTGCTGCATGAAATGTCTTCCTGGACTGCTGAGAATATTTCTTTTTTTATATGAAAATGTGACAGCTGGATTTCCATTTTCCAAAAGCTAGAAAAAAACATTTAAACTTATTATAACATTACCTATTCAGCTATAGGTTATAGAAAAAAAAAACAAACCTTATGCCACATAATAGGATTTCAGAAAGCAATGTCATATATCTTGTAATATGACATTATGGCATTTGTCCCATCTGGTCCTGCTTGCTTTTTGCTGCCTGGTTGCAAACCCATCTTCATAACCAAAACATAGCTATAGACAACACTACAACTAAAGTTCCAGTGGGCTGCTTCACCTTCCATACTTTCCCTTCAAGTAGTGAGTGATTAAGGTCACATTCAAGAGCATGTGATACCATGCTGTTGTATAACATTACACTGGGAGAACATTACCTGCTAAGTGGGGTATAGCAGCCTCCACACTAAAGCTTTCACACCTGAATAGCAACATTTATGGCTTATAGACATTCATCACTGCTGGCAGTGCAGTAAACGTACTCTGACTCCAATGTTATCGAATAGACGCCTTGGGGAAAACAAACATTTTGGCCCGCCACGTCACCTAGTAAACAGGAACAATCGTTTCTACAAAATACAAAAGTGAATAATTGATGTGCTGTAAGGGGATTCATCTTTGAGGGATTTCTCAGTATTGATTCAATCTGGAGGAGAGGAGGTATGTGAGCAGGGGAGCAGGGGAGCATTGCTGATGCCTTTTGTGGAACATTGCTCTGCTTTCACCTTTAGTGTAGCACTCCTATGCACATGCACTAACCACACACTACACTGGGTGGGAAATCAGCAAAAAAAAAGACCAAAGAAAAATGCCAGAAGGGCTTCCAGGTTGACCAAGAAAAGTAGGGAAAAGCATATCTAAAATTTATATGAAAAGGGGTGATGTTAATAATAGCAAATCACTCCACGTTTTTTGCTAATTTGAGAACTGAATATAATCAGTTTTAATGCCGTTTTTCTTTCACAGTTTTTCGGTTTACATATATCTATTTTGCATTTATTCTATTTTATAAGAAGGTGGTGCATATTAATGCTCACATCCCATCCAGGGTGTATCACCCCAGGCTCATACCCAATGCTGCCAGGATAGGCTTCATTTCACAGTGACCCTGCTAAGGACAAGCGGTTGCTAAAATTGGATGAATATTAATGCAAATAATTTGAAAAAAATTTATTCAAATTCACACTGAAAACAGTAAAAAGGAGTGCTAAAATATATCTTATTTTAAGAACATTTGTATCACGAAAGGTGTTCTTTTTTGTTCTTTAAGAGTATATCCCGGTGGGCAGTGCAGCGGGTTTAGCCAGGTCTTTCTCTCTGGCGGGTCTGGGGTTTGAGTCCTGCTTGGGGTGCCTTGAGATGGACTGGCGTCCCATCCTGGGTGTGTCCCCTCCCCCTCCACCTCTACACCCTGTGTTGCCAGGTTAGGCCCCGGTTCACCGCCACCTCACTTGGCACAAGCGGTTTCAGCCAGTGTGCGTAGATCAGAATGAAATATTTCTCTTTTGTGTTTATGATACGCTTTGCTTATTATTAATAATACTTTATGTAATGTTAGCTGTTTAGCTGACAACTTTGTCCAAGATATATTAGTGTGTCAGAAAATCAGCTTTACAATTATTTATCTTGTTATACAGTAGTGCATTTTTGCTGTATTAGTTGAAGGTAAATGTCTTGATGAAAGGTGCCTCAATCAGAGTACGGATTCAAATCAGGGACCTGTAGCCTTAACCATTACACTACCTGCTTCCATTTAAATAAAATGGAAGCAACTGGACAGTGCCGCACATTTTAGGCTGCAGCATACACACACACACACACACACACACACACACACACACACACACACACACACACACACACACACTGGCTGAAGCCGCTTGTGCCAAGTGGGGTTGTGGCGAGCCCGAGCCTAACCTGGCGATGCAGAGCACAAGGCTGGAGGGGGAGGGGACAGTCCGTCGCAAGGCATCCAAGCAGCACTCGAACCCCAGACCAAGCAGAAAGCAGGACCCAGGCAAGCTCGTTGCACCACCACATCCCTAAATAAAATGTAACGTTTATGAATTATATCACAAAAATAGAAACAGTTGCATGGGATTTAACTGAAGTAATACAATTTTTATCGATAAACAGTAAAACTGCAGCTGTCTGTGAATGCGAGCTATATACATTTCAGTTTTCATGCCTTGACCTGAATGCTGATACATGCTGCCAAGCGAATTTTCAAAATGATGTGTTCCTGCATATTGCCAGTTAGATGTTTGTTTAGACTGCAAGAGAAATGCATCAGTTTGCTTATCCTTTAAAACAGAGCACACACACACACACACACACACACACACACACACACACACGCACAGTTTCAGAACCGCTCATCCCATACAGGGTAACCAGAGCCAACCCAGTAACGCAGGGCATAAGGCCAGAAGGGGAGGGGACACACCCAGGACAGGACGCCAGTCCATCGCAAGGCACCCCAAGCGGGACTCGAACCCCAGACCCACCAGAGAGCAGGACTGCAGTCCAACCCACTGCGCCACTGCACCCCCTAAAACAGAGCACTTCAACAAAATTATGATGTAGTCTGTGCCATTAATTTTAATAAATGTTGGTCTTTCAGAACTTTGATAGAAAAAGTACCGGTATTGTTTTGCATTACTCATTAAATTAAGTAACATTCTTTTCATGTTCTACACACTTAGAGTTAACTGGAGAAATGCATCTGAAAGGCTATATATTGTATTTTTATGACAGTGGATAAATTTTTATTAAATTAAGTCTTTAAACAATCATCTGTTACTATTGCATCTCTTGTTGCTCCTGCTAAGTGCCTCTGTGTTAAATCAGACTAATTTAATATGTGAAACATTTCCTTTTTTCCAGGAAGTGTGACTGGCACTTCTAAATTGCATTTTGAAACGTCATGTCTGAAGCTGACAGTAACAGTTATTTAAACTGATTTATATTTTACCTGAAAATCCTTTAGTGTGTAATTAAGCCTGTTCAGCAATGTGTCCACTGCACTTTTGTAACAGAGGCATAAACTTTGAACCAAATAAAAATGAACCGTTAATCATCAGCATGAAGAGGTACTGCTGTTGAACCCTTAAAGTTCATCAGAATCACTTCAGCAAATGGTCAGATCAGATGCGCACAAAAGCAGTGTGCAGTAAAAATGCTGTATATAAGTAGCAGGTACATTTGTTTTACAAAAAAAAAATAATATTGCTGACTGGAAACAATTATAGCAAATCTTGTCCTGTACAATCTCACCATACCACAGCCTGTTTTTTAACCTGGAGATAATTACCCCCAGGGGGAAACTACCTTGTTTTGGGAGAATAACAAGCTGGCACCACTTTAAAAACCAATCAGTTCTGCAAATGAAAATTAATCAATGTAATCTCTAATGTATTGCATGTCATATGTTTAACCTTCCTGGAAATAGCTTGCCAGTGTTTACAAGAGCTTCATTAACAGAGCTGCTAAGCTCAAACAATGAAGAAAATATGTTGTCCACTTGTCATATATAAAATATAATACAATATAATATACACACACACACACACACACAGTCTGAAACCACTTGTCCCATACAGGGTCACGGGGAACCGGAGCCTACCCAGCAACACAGAGCGTAAGGCCAGAGGGGGAGGGGACACACCCAGGACGGGACGCCAGTCCGTCGCAAGGCACCCCAGGTGGGACTCGAACCCCAGACCCACCGGAGAGCAGGACCTAGTCCAACCCACTGCGCCACCACACCCCCCCCCCCAATATAATATAATATAATATTAGAAAGCAGGTGAAGTATTTTCCAGAATCGTAGATAGGTGAAGAGATAGTTCTGAAAAGGTTGGATAGGGTTGCATCGTGATGTTCATGGGACACCCAGCCATGAATGTCCCATGAATTTCCCAGTAACAGGGACACAGCGGAGTTGCTTTACAGTGGCGACACAGGAGTTGCTGCGGGATCCAGGGAAGCTCCCAGGCTAGTGTTCCGGAAATTTCTTCAGACCATTAGAGCCTTCACTAACTAATTGCCTCCAGGAGGTCATACCCTGTGCTCTTCTTTGCCACCAAGAAGCTAAGGCAGCAATTACATAATGACTAGTTTCACTTCTGAAATGTCGCCATCATCATTTTGCATAGAAAAACATCTCATTCTGGATTAGCTATTTATTCTTAATTGCAAATACATGACCTGGCTGTACATTGACCCTGAATGATGTGATTCATACTGATGCTCAAAGTACACCTGCCATCACCCTCTCATTTGAAGTATTTTTTAGATATATTCCAGCTATGTGGAGTAGCAACAGGATCAAATTAAAGTTTAAGAAGTACCTTAAACTATAATGCCTGTGACGTCTTCTATTAAGTACTCCCAGGTTCGTACAGTTCCATAATGCCATAGTAGCAGGGACAGCAAGCTGAGCCGTGATTTAAGTCTCTTTCCTTCCAGGTAGAAAGCCCGGGTTTGAGTCCTTTCTGCTGTAGTACCCTGGATCAAAGTACTCACCCTAAATTATTACAGTAAAACTGATTTGCTCCATTAAGTAGCTTAGTGTACAAACCTACCCCTGTAAGTCAGTTTGGCAAAGCATGAGCTAAATAGTACAACAGATGATGACATAATTGATATTTTTAGTGGTTAAGACATCCTTCATAAAAATCTTCACGTTAACATTTTCATGTTCTCACTCATGTCCAGGACAAAATGTTGTATACAGGTAGTAGACGGCTGTGAACGACTCCGCAGCCACAATAGTGTCTCAGTTTGAGACAATCAAATCATACATTCAGCTCTAAAAGGAACAGGGGTCAGCAGTGTTGAGTTCAGCTTGAGGAATTCGCCAGCAGCAGGGTCAGAAGCTGCATGGAGGAGTTCTCTTGTGCCTCTGGGAAACCTACTTATAGCTTGAACAGATTTCAGATATATGTTACTGTACTGAAAAGTAAATTCAGAAAAACAGACTCCAGTGGAGTTCTGTGAGAGGGGGTCTGCTGAGATAATTAAATCTTTTTTCTGTTTTTTGGTAACAGGTTTTTATTAAAATGTCCGTTCTGAATCGAAACTATTTGAATCAGACCGGCTCTGTCCCCGTCTGCTGTTTGGTACTTTTTGAACCTCGGGTGAATATTTAAGTATTACACTCTATAAACACAGAGGTTCTGCTTAAAGGACTGTGGAACTCCCGTGCTGATTTCCGAAGGCCCAGGAGTAAGGAAGAGCCGCACTGGATCAGTGCCGCAGAGCCATCATGCAGCAGAGCCATGGCTACCGTCACCTCCCAGGAGAAATGTGCTTTACAAAGGTAAACAGCCGCATGCTTTAAATATATTCTCATACAGGGGATGAAGGCAGAGCACAGAAACACTCCCGTTCATGAAAATATCAAATCCGTATTAGCATATCAAACAAAGATGCTGTCACTCCTGAGCAGCATGGGTCTGCAGCTGCACGCCATACCCTCATACGTAGGACTGAACTGGAGGCTGAAGAGGAGGTGGGGTGGAGAACAGCAGTGTAGGAGCAACGGGGAAGTGCGTGTGAGAATCGGTAAAGGTGGGTGGAGAGTAGCATAACAGAAGATGTGTGGAGGAACATGTGAGCAGTGGGGTGAATGGGGGTGGAGTAGGAGGTGGACTGCGGAGGAGCATTCAGGAAGCTGAGAAGGGAAGAGCACAAGATGCTCAAGGAGGCAAAGTGAGAAGGAGGATGTGAGCCCTGAGGAGACAGGGTGGAGAAGAGCAAAGTCACAGGATGTTTGCATTTTGCATCCTAGCTCCCACACAAAATGCTCCAGAGAAATGCAGCGACCCCTAAGAGACTGTGAATGTACGGCAGGGTTGAGTCCTATGATTGAAATGTGAATCCAAAGGACACACCTCAGAAAATGACACTAGACGCTTTCACCTATAACATTTAAAATTGTTTCTGAATCTTTCCACAACCAATTCACATATTTAGTGAAAGACAATACATTTTTTTTCAATGAAGATGCTTTTCCCCAAAGCAACATACATCTCACAGCAAAAAAATACACCATTAAGTTATAAGTGCATTAAAATTGCAAGTACATTAACTATGATATACATATTTATACCTTATATAAGAAAAGTCCCAAAAAAAGTATACGGTTGATTAACATACGACCGGCAATGAATTATCATTAGAGCACCTTGAAAATAAAGATAATAGGTTCAAAATTATTGGTCATGATGATATTTCTTCTATATTCAGTTTTGCTTCAACATTTGTACAAGGCGGTACGTAGCATATCTGTGGTTGATACGGTTGATTTAAGGGCACCTACTGTGAAACCCATGGTCTAAGTAGTCTATTTAAACACCTAGAAGTCCGCAGTAAATATCCACCTGTATATATTGGTAAAGCGTGACATCGGATCAAGAGTGGTCTAGTGAGTGTGAAAGGTGAACATTTATTTGTATTCTTGGTGGCAGTTTCGTGTGCCCTACAGCCCTTTAACAAAGCAGACGGAAAAACTGGCTCATTAAGACTTCTACCTGCCTAAAGCAAGATATTCCCACCTTCCCAGAGGTTCAGCGAGAATATTTAAGCAGGCAATGTCATTTGACTTGAGACTTGAGAAAACTGTAGACGTTGCGGAGCCTCCTATGTGTAGAAAAACATCTGATTGCTGATAATAAAGTGTAATGTTTTTCTAAACACAGATGCTCCTCCATATAAAACTATATATATACATAAGTACTGCTTAAACAGCCTTAATTTCTCTTTTTTACCTAGTGCTTTAACAATTAGGAGTGATGAGATCGTTGTTGTTCAGACAATGAGAGAATCTTCTCCAGAGACAGGTGTCAAAGATGGGGGTGACATGCAAGCCAATGGCCCACCATCGTGCAGTTTGATTCTGAACACATACATAAACGAAGACACACAGGCACATAGTGAATTTTTTCATGCTCTCTTCTGACACACACACACACACACACACACACACACACACACACACACACACACACACACACACACACACACACACACACACACACAGGGTGCCAATTACTTTCCAGTTCTAAGGTGACATTTTTTTTCTGGTCATTATCTGAGTAAACACAGTGTAATTGGCTCAGTGGTATCAGAAATGAAAAAGTGTGATTTTGCACTTAATGGTAAAAAAAAACATTGGATTAAATACACTTTGGCTTTGATGTCATCATTACAGCCATTGCTGGAGTCTGAATGGACAACACTGTACAACAAGAGAGATGTGATTTGCTTTAGCAAAAATTAATGATCATTGTGAACAGGCAGCCAAAGCTGAAAAACCTGACATTAAGAGCTGCTGGAAACCACAAACCAACCTCGTGAAAAGCCAGCTGCACATGGGGCCCCTTGCCTTTGTGTGTGGGAGTAGATATTCATGGAACACTGGGAATAGGCAGAGAGAGCTCCAAGGCCAGTGGAACTGCATGTCGGACACTTTATGGCTGGACCCGGGGGACCTGTGGGAAACTCTAGGAAGGTTTCATTCTGGTAAAGAGCACTACAGCCAACGGTCTCCCTTTTGTCTCCCCCATCCCTGGTTCTATCCAGGGAATATGCCAGCTGAGCATTTATCACAGCCCACAAACTGTATGATTTGCAGGGCTTGCTCAAAAAAAAAAAAAAAAAAAAAAAAAGGAAGCACTTTAGCACTAGCTGAGGATGCACACTAATGGGATCCGTCCCACCGTCCTCCCATCCCTCTGCTGCACCATAGCCACTTCTTTTTCAGTCACAAATCTACCTCACAGAAGCAGAAACTGAAAATAGTGAGAGGCGCTGCAAGCAGTATAAACGCCACCAAAGCATAAATACATAAACAGGGAAAATGCATCGCCCTTCGTCACTAAATGCAAAAATGGTTGAAACACAAAGACCTTTAGATTGCAACATTTTTAATGACTCTTATTTCAGAAATACAGTATAATTAACAAAATATGGGATTAAACAAAAAAAGAGAAATGGAAGCACAATGGTCAATGCCAGATTTAACAGTACAAGTGCATAGACAGTTATGAATACCAAGCCATTGTTTCACCAAGAGATGATGAATCGGAAGAAAAGTTTAGAAAGCTACACTCTGTAAAACCTTAAATCTACTGTCTAATCTATCAGACTCAATGTTACACTTTTGAAGAACTTGAAATAACTACAGCAGCAACACAAACAGGCATCTGAAACTAGCAGTAGGAACTGCCACTGGGTGACAGCAGGAGGTGGGATCTGAGCCTGGGTCCTTCAGTGCATGGTGGCAGCGCTAACCACTGCATTATGTCTGCAAGTAATCAGTTCTGCATAGCAAAATGACTCATAATTATTTGCCAGAACATAATTCAAAAGAGAAATTCAACTGTAATTTTTTGCACGTGTGCTTCCTTAGGATTAGCCCAAACAACTACTGAAATATGTACGTATTTGTAAGAACACACATCAGACGCTCAATCAACCATATGCACTTCTACATGCAGTTAGTCAGACCTAGCTGGAAGTACACATTTACAAATCGCAACCAGTTCCTTTCATAAACTATAAACCAGCTATTTCCATCTATGTGTATATGGATCCTGCAGTCTGCACAGTCACATCCTGCCAGCCAATCGCATTTGGACACGTATGCAAACATCCAACAGACAACCAATCCCAGTCGGACATGCTGATTTGCATAATGCCGGCAACCAATCCCCTTAGCATATGTGCATGGATGCCTTGCAGTCTGCTAGTTCTTGGACGTGAACATTAACATCTTGCAGCCAGGCAGCCTCCCTCACACACCACGTGCACATCCGCTCCCGAAGGCAGCCGGCTTCACACGTGCATATTTACAGCCTTCATTCAGCCAGTCCCACTTGTGCGTGTTCTTTTTCAGCCCCAGTCAAAAGAGTGAGTCAACCTGTTGGAAATAGAGTGTTTTCGTTGAACAAACAAACTAGATCAGGAGATGAGCTGCCATGTCTTCCCAGCTCACATGTCTGCAGCAGCTCCCAGAGATGTAGAACCCTTGTGGGTCACTTTGCGTTCACTCTATTGTCCATTTTGCGCTATACAGGTCATGCCCAGGTGAACTCACACTTTTGACTGGTGCTGCATATTTATGAAAAAACCTGTCAAGTGCAGTTTAAACATTGGCTGTGCACCAAAGGGGTGTTTTTTGCTGCATATCAAAAGTGAATACCATACTAACAAATAAAAAACTATATATCTAAGCTAAACAATTAGACAAATTTGTAGAAAATTCTGAAGATTTTCATCTTAATTTTTCTGACTGTTTAATTTCCTGCTCTGTGTTAATTTGTTGTTTTACTGATGAACCAGTTCTTTTGAATTGAAAAAAAAAAAAAAAGAAGAATTTGCAAATTGAATAGATCTTTGTTGGATGGATGGACAATCCAAGCCTTTGACGATCCACAAAAGCACCTATTCTTCAGTGCACTGCAGAATATCATAGTTCTTCTTACCGCGTGACCTATGAAAAAATAAACAAAGGAAGTGAAGGGACAAACAGCAGTTCCTTAGCGGTTTATTATCTGGAGGATTCGCTCCAATTGCGTTTCCTCAATCACCCATGTCTTTGTTCTTGCACATTATTTTCTAATGATTCCAGCGAAAAAGCGACACCAAAGGAGGAATCAGGGACCACCTCTGCTCCCGAGAAAACTGCTTCTCTTATCATTGAAGATTTCAGCTCCACCCTGAGGAGGCAAAATAAATTAAGTATTTAAAGGTAAGGTCTCAACACGAGTGCTACAGCAGCGACCCCACAAAGTACAGCTGAAAGATGAGCAGAAAAAAGCCCAGCTGCTTCAGATACAAGCATGAATTTGCCCAATGCTGAATTCCCTCATTTTAGCCCTACGTTAAATAGCATTCTTATGTAATGTGAGAGAACTGAACATCCCATCAAAAGATTACAGGCTCTGATCAAATGAGACGTTTTGTATTAGAATGGTATAAATTTACCTGGTGCTTTAAGTCAAAGCATGTTACAGTGTTAAGGCACTTACAGTGAGTTACCCACTTGTACAGCTGGGTAATTGAGGAATTTACAGTAAGTACCTTTCCCAAGGGTATGACAGCAGGAGGTGGGACTTGCTCCTGGGTGCACACAAGGCAGTATCTCCAACTGCCGCACTACCTGCTGCCTTTTGTCATACAATCAAACAGACAGTACAGTGTGACACTGTAAGGGCATTAAGTGTCCTTGTAACACAAACACAAAAGTAAGCATCAGTGGTAAGTACATTTGAGGTTAGAAGTCCTCAAATTGTTGGGTAAATATCTTTTTATGCTATTTAAAAGAAAGAAGAGGCACCCGGGGCTATTACCCAACAATTTTAGCACTTGGAAAGTAGTTAAAAGAGTGAGGTGGGGCATCATATTTGGGTCTTATGAAGGCCCAGCAGGAAGTGTTGCGATGACTTTTGTTTTGCGGAGAGTGAAACCGCAATTAAAACGCGGCAGTGCGAGGACACATCCTGAGAGCTCCCGTTCACGCCCTGCTGCTGGTAGCAGGTTTCTCCTCCACGAGCCAGAAAAGAAATAAGACGAGCAAAAAAAAAAAACAAATTATCTAGATAATTTCACACACAGGCTGCTCCATGGCTCCGCGAACTTTGCAATAAAATAAATTTCTTATAGCTTATCTCCATACTCGGTTTATCTGCTCTTATCAATTATATTAACTGTCAGTATAGACACAGTGCGGAGCCGGCAAGATGAACACTTCCTAATGAATGCAACAGATGCCCTGTTGTTACTGTGCTCCCGGCACAATTACTCTCTGATAGCACTGCTAAACCCCTCACTACAGGGTTTTAATACTTTATCTCTCAGTTAATCACACTTGTTCGATTACAAAAATCATAACAAAATCATAACACAAAAAAATTCAAGGTTGATAACGCCACGTGAGGCAGTTTTATAAAAAGCTTAATTATATTTAACAATCTTTTGCTTTGCTTTCTTGTTAATCTCTGTGTAGATTAACATATTAATACTCTTTATCCTACACTCTTGTTTAGAGGTTTTCCTTCTGTAGTCACCCATTTTAAGTGTGAGAGACGAATGCACGGACAAACTTCGTCTACTTTTTTCCCTAACTTTGCATCAGAGTGAGAAGTCTAATCAGAGTCAATGGGAAAAGGAATAATCCAACAAACTTTTTTCATTAAACTGAAACAGAAGTAAAAGACATTTGTATCATCGGCCCAAGAGACATAAGACATAAGAACTGGGCACAGAACGTTTTAGAGAAATATCTCAGAACTGGACTGAGAAATGGAATGAGAAAAAGAGAAATGGAATATGAATAAGTTAATTCCTTTCTTCTGTATAAACCAGGTGTCTTAAAAGTAGTGCCTTCATTAATATTCATTTTTGAAGTTGAATGCCTGAAGATTGTTCCTAGGACACTGTTCACATGCTGTCCTTTGTGGGACTCTGTGCACTGCTCTCTAATGTACACCTTTTCTCACCTTGGTAGTCTTGATCTTGTTTCCGATGCTGCAGGACCAGCCAGTAAGGTCAGGAAGGACTCGACACTCCTCTCCATCTAGACAGGGCTGCATGTGACACCACCACTTTTGCAGCACGATGGAGGCTGGACACAAAAAGTACATGAGCACAGATAAGCACTTTACTGCTCAGTCAGTCTTCCAACAGGTAAGAACCACAGCTGAGTCCTTAAATGAAAAACCAGTCTCATTCCAAGAGGTGAGACACACAGCTGAGTCCTTCAGTGGAACTCCAATCTCATTTGTTCAGGTGAGACACATAGGCAAGTACTTCAGTGCTAAATCAATCACTTTCCAGCAAGTGAGACACACAGTCTAGTGATTCAGCAGTAAACCAATTTTTTTCCAACAGGTGAGACACTCATCTGTGTTTCAAAAGTAAACCACCGTTATCTCAATAGGTGAGGCACACAAGTGAGAAACCTTTTATGAAGATGGGGAGATACACCGTAGAGCCAGACTACCTTTCCATGTAAAAAAAAAGAGTTGGGGGAAATCCTATTGCATCTCAGGTGACACAGTGGGTAAGGCTGGGGCCTCACATCTCCTTAGCTGTGGGTTTGGATATAGGTCTGCAGCGTGTGTGGAGTTTGGACGTTTACCATGTATCTGCGTTGAGTTTCCTCTTACAATGTAAAGCTGTGCAGCTGAAGGCAAAAGTAAACCACTAACGCACGTCACCCTACCATAAAAAAAGACCACGTGTGTGCTCACTTAGAGTTGACTTCAATCAAATGGCACTTACCCCTATCATACAAACCACTGAGCAGTGACTGTCCCTCCTCTACATTGGAGAAGCTTCAAGTTGTATGGATGCAGATGATTATGCCACAGTCCCCTAACAGTTCTTATGCAAATAAGAATATTGAAAATAAACAACAGATCTGAATTAAATGTAGAGATAAGGACTCTCCAGTCAGCAATATCTTAGGAACTGTAAAGTTGAATATATATATATATATATACAGTCTGCATTGGGTATTCATTGGAGCTCAAAAACAAATCTCTGCGAAACACCTGCTCGGAGATGCAGTGATGATTTTCAATGAATAACTGTGAAAGTTCTGGTGGGGGTACACAAACCTGCTTCCTTACTGATTACCACAACCGAAAAGGCTAAAACACATTAACTTGGAGCCATTCCTTGGCTGCCACAGAATTGAAAGATAGTAAAAAGAAATCACGGTTTGATATGAGGCTTCTTATCAGTAAACCATTACTTCAAATGCTCACTTTGTATTAAGAAACACAAGTGGTGAACAGTGGAACCTAAAGGCCATTTCAGGGGGGTTCATAATGTTCATGTCACGTCCCACGGGGTCACTGCCCCTCCTGGTCAGAGGCGGCGCCACTCAGTGCCGCTAGGTAATGCTCACGTATCACCTCACAGTCGCATAGGACACGGAGGTATAAAAGGAGCCAGCGGAGCAGAACTACTTGCGGATTCTTAATCAGCGGTTCTATTGTGCTCTCTTGGCAATTCGTAGTCTCTTGTTCCCTAGGTGTTCATGTTCCAGTCCCGAGTGCCCGTCCCGTCAGTTCCTGCCTCTTGTTCTTCAGTCCTGGTCCAGTGTTCCAGTCCGGTATTTTGCCACGTCTCGGGGTTGCGGTCATACTCACAGAGTAGCATTTCATTGTTCACTGTAGTTCAAATACCGTGTGTGTTTCCTGGTCTCGTGTTTCCTGTTTCACTTCCACCGAGTGTCTTACAGTACGCACAGTGCACTTTTAACATCACACTGCACGTGAGGTCATTTTACATTTCGTCTGTGTTTGGACGTAATAGCAACGCGCGTCCGTGTCGGACTCCCGTCCGGACGCTACAGTTCAAACATGCTTCCAGTTTTTAAGAGGGTTCTTGCCTCTATTAGAAATTAGTAGAATGCATTAAGAAGTTTCCATTGTTTTAAAAATATTTTCATTAACTTCATTTATCATTACACTGAGTTCCACTTTTTTTGTGATCATTATTGAGTTTTTGAAGAAGCATCTCGCTCAAAATGCTTGCGTACTTGCGCAAATTGCTCTGTTTGTTGTTCTATCAGAAATACCTGAAAGGTGATTATCTCACTCCAACATAATCTGGAAAATGTCCTCCATTTAGTCTGGGTGGAAAAAAAATCTCATTCCGATCAGATTGTTTGGGAATGTTTTCACACCAGCCGCTCCACCTGGCATTTAACATCATCATCATTAATCAAGTTCAAAATACTTATCTTCTGAACAGATAATATCACCAAGATTCTCTTCTGAATGGGACGTCTCACCACAAGAGTGGGTATCCCTGGTTCAGGGGGTTTACGGGCTGTGGAGGTTTCTGTGCCAGTCGAGCTCTTAATTATTGGATTGAAGTGGCTACATTTCAGAAGGCTGCTCTAAAAGCACGAGTGTAGCACTCAAGGGCTGGGATTACCCGGTCTGCTTTAAATGATACGCTGAAGTGCCTGTAAAATAAACTTCAGTGTGGTGTGGTCAGTACAACCACTCTCTGAGAGTGTTTAATATGATTTATGAGAATATATAGGATAATTTGCTGTCTGCCACCTGTAGCTGAAATATAATATGCTAAGTACACATGATATGTAATCAATTAATCTAGTTACCTTTAGGGCTGAGACTGCACTAAAAGTTTATTGGAACACAGTGAAACCTCTCCCAGATGTTGGTCAGATGTTTAGGGTATATTCGGCAACTTGCTAAATTGCACGGCCAGTCGCTACAACACAGCAATTATGTGCAAAGCAACAAGTCGTTCTGAAAATGTTTTCTTGTTCTGATGGATATGAGTGTCTCTCTATATTAAGACATCTGTTTTCTGACCAAATGATACTTCTGACTGACACAGTTATTACCGCTGTCTACACATGACTGTTCACCGTCTCCATGGCAACCGAGGGATTCCAAAGGTTGACAGGTGAGAAGCAGCGCTCCATTCCAGTTTCTGAAATGCAAGCCCACACAAAAAGCCCATGCCAGGAGAGAGAAACACGAGCGGGGAAAAAGAAGAAGGTTCTCTTCTTGACGGCAAACTAAGCGAAAGGACCTGAGTGTGAGCAAGACCTTGTACTGACCATGAGAAGCTCCGCTCCATCCCTGCACACACACAAACACAAGTGCTTTGCACACAGGGAGAAATTAAGGCTCACTTAAGAGCCCATTTTGCTAAGAGCGAAGGAGAAGGTGAGAACTCGTGTCAGACTCGCAGGGCTCATGGGACTCTGGGGCCAAAAGACTCCCATTAAATATTTTGCCAAGAGGAACATGTTCACACAACGCTGTCCTGACGGTCGCCCAGTGGCGCCATCACTGCTGATCTCAACTTGCCAAATGACGGCATATGCTGTGTCTAAACCCTCGGGCTGGCGAAACACGGAGCACGCAATGCTGTCGGGGAGGAACAGTCTTAGTGAGAAGGTGGGAAAGAAGCTGCATGAAGTGCAGAAGTCAATGTTACTGGGAAGTGTGGAACGGCACCCAAAGCACAAGGACGCCGAGTGTATGCCTGTGCGTGAACAACTTCACAGCACGACGGCGTACGAGGCGAGTCGGCCACGAGCAGCTATCCCTCTAATCAGTTCTCCTCTGTTGTTGCAAACAGAAAGGGAGCGAGCTCCTCCCCTGCCCCCTCCCTAGTTCGCCCGTTCTCATCAGCCTACTTTCCTAGGCTGCCTGCCTTCACAGCTTTCCGCTTGCTATCCAAACAGTTTCTAGTCCACACAAAGAGTGTGTCGTGCGGATGTAGGAGGTAAAAAATAAAATAACATTGCACACAAACACAGAAAAACATGCTGAACGCACGAATACAGAGACGAGCTGCTGGAAGAGAGCCAGAGGCCCTGGCTAGGAGGATACTGTTGGCTTACTGCCACAGCAGGAATCGCAAATCACCCCATGCCAGCCTCTACCACACCCAAAATCAGTGTGAAGTGAACAAATAAACCACACCACAGAAACTACTGCTGTGCTGTGTATGCACCCCAGTACCTGTAATGTTATACTCACACCCAAGATGTGAGACCACAAAGCTGTGTTGGTAATGCTGAAATTATGGAAGTGCTCTAACAATTAGGGCAGCGCTGTGGGGCATTGAGAAGCCCTGGTGACTCACAGTTCATGGCTCTGGGTTCCAATCCAACTTGGTCTGTGCAGAGTTTACATGTTATCTTCATGTTCATTTGAGTTCCGACAGGGTGCTCTGGTTTCCTCCCACAGTCCAAAGACGTGTTTCAGGTGAATTGATCTATCCGAATAGCCTCTGCTGTGTGAATCTGTCTGCAATTAAGGGGTGTCCCATCCACGGTGTGCCTTACACTCTATCCTTCCTGGACAGAATCCAAACCTGCACTGGATAAGCAATTACTGAAAATGAGTGGATGAATGGATGTAACGTAGGAATGGGGGTTCATACTACTTTGCAGGAACAGGTACCTGCAAGTTTCACTTGAATGTACTCAAATTTATTTTCAGCATGAAACTAAAAGAAAAAACATTTGATCATAATTTGTCATGAGAAAAATCAAGTGCATTATTATTGTTCTAGGGGGTGCGGTGGCGCAGTGGGCTGGACCGCAGTCCTGCTCTCCGGTGGGTCTGGGGTTCAAGTCCCGCTTGGGGTGCCTTGCGGCGGACTGGCGTCCCGTCCTGGGTGTGTCCTCTTCCCCCTCCGGCCTTACGCCCTGTGTTGCCGGGTAGGCTCCGGTTCCCCGTGACCCCGTAAGGGACAAGCGGTTCTGAAAATGTGTGTGTGTGTGTGTGTATTATTGTTCTTGTTGTTACTGATTTTATTTATTTTTTCCTTTTGTGATTATCTGTTTCTGTGGCATTTTTTCCTTCTGTCTAAAGTAAGAATACCCCCTTATGGCCAGAGTTGTAACTTCAGCCCACTTCATCTCCAGGTTCTCATGAGTGTAGGTGTCTAAGAACTGTGGTCGAATAAAACACAGATCAGCTAAGAGGTTTATTATTATATGTCAAAGCTCTGGATATGAAGTAAGCAATTAAGTAAGTAGCAACAGCTTTATAGGGAACTTTTATGCCAAACAGCAGCCTTTTCTGCAGAAGAACAAACTAATTGCTTGCTTTTTACTCAAAGCAATATCTGTCTCAAATGCCACAAGATCTCCATGAAGCCAATTGATGGGGTGCTGTAAAGGTAGGGTAAGATGCGTGTGACTATCCCAAAGTATGCGTGTGTGTGTATGTTGTGGATATGTATACTGACTGCTGAAACACAGACACATCCACTGGTCACGCATCTGTAAAAACGCACACCATGTACACTGCACCATGTTGACAGGGAAGTGACTTCAAAATTTAATGACACCCGATCGCAGGTAAACTGTTCTTCAGATCCTATCCCTCTTTATGGCGTTAAAAGAGACTGCACTGGAATCCCGGATCTTGTGCATCCTGAAATAGGTCGAATTAGATGAGCATTGAATCAGGTCTGTGATGCCTTTTGAGAAAGGATTAACACTATGTTGTATAGCCATGTTATCAAAACAGAAAAATGTGAAGGAGGTCTTGAAAGGAATCTCAGAAGACACACAGATGACCCATTGAGCCTTGTTTACTGAAGATCGCCAATTTCTAGTCACCTTCTGGACTGCTGCTGTTGTACTGTTGGACATTACGGACCTCACAAGGCGACAAAAGCACAGTAGACCTCCGTAACACCTCAATTTCCAGTGTAAAGAGCAACTTAAAGTGCAAAACATTTTATCAGCTATAACTTTGGGAAAATTATCTGATAAATGTGTTGAAGTCCAGAAGGTCCAACAGGACTCACGACAGTTCTGCCTGCATAGTTTTCAGGGTGAAAAGGTGTATGTCCAGGTAAACAGTCATGCTGGCTGCTGGCAGGTGAACCAGTGGTTGAGCACAAGATTGACATTTGGGGTATCGTTCCAGTCGTCACCCAAGATGACACTCAAGCGTAAAGGAGCAGTCCCTCATTAGCAGCACATACACGTCTCATTAATACTGCTTACTCCTCCATGACATTCTTAGCTGCGGTGCCATTCCCCAGCGGCTCAATCAGCGGCTAACGATGTTTTAATAGCTGTGTCAATAGCAGCGCAGCCAGAGCGCCGTGATAAAGCGGCAGTTTGTGAACTATTTACTTCTTTGGAAACTCGTGCATAGCAGGCGCTGTGAAGAAAATGAATAATTCACCCACATGTACTCGAAAACCAACTTGGAGAGAAGATTTTGCAATGCGACGTTAGTCAAGTTGGACTAATCATGAAAATCTGCTGCAGCTGTAGTTTCTCCACTTGTTTCAGGTTAGTTCTCAAATGGTCAGTTTCAGAGGTAGTAAAAAAATCTATGAAATACACTTGCCAGTTGTCTCAGAAGCAAACAATGTGGTGCTTTTACAGATCCAAAATAAACAGTGCTCATGTTTCAATGTTTTAACCAAAATTTGTTTAGTGTGAGCTGAATGCTTACTTGTGTTTTCCCTCCACCAACGCAAGAAACAAGATCTATACGTATACACACAGGATCATTTACTATAGATGGACTTTAATGTCACCCAATCACAAGGACCCAGTATAAATCATTTGTATTCCAACAAGCACTGTCTTATTTGGCAAATATTCACTGAGACTTTTTGGCCTCCAGCCGGATTGGTACGTTAAAGGGTCTCAGACTCCAAGGTTTCTGATTTTCTGGCATCCTGGTTTTTAAAAGGCAACAAATGAACGTTAAATTATTTGGAATCCAGTTGGGTTCAGTTCAATACAGTTTAATACTTTTTGTAAATGTCTAACAAGCACCTGCTAAACAGAATACACACACACATTTCCAGAACCGCTTGTCCCATAGGGGGTCGCGGGGAACCGGAGCCTACCCGACAACACAGGGCATAAGGCCGGAGGGGGAGGGGACACACCCAGGACGGGACGCCAGTCCGCCGCAAGGCACCCCAAGCGGGACTCAGACCCCAGACCCACTGGAGTGCAGGACCCAGTCCAACCCACTGCACCACCACGCCCCCTCTAAACAGAATACTGCAAATAAATTCAAGTTTTATATTGGTTTCTGATCAATCCATATTAATCTACCTAAGAAGCAATTAACAAGAAGAGCACGGTACTTGCACTAGGAGCCATTGCACATAATCCAATAAAGGTGTAAATGTTTATGTACCACAACTTTATGATCATGCCAGATAAGCCTTTACACAGCCGCTACTCCTGTATTGTATGTAAATGTTTGTGTACCTTAAGAAAAAAAAAATTTTTTTTAAGAATAAATAAGTTGTGGTAAGGTGATCAGGAATCGTCTATTCTGAGTTTTAGGCACCTACTCATGCGATGAACATTGGTGCGTATAGTGGAAAGAAACAAAGTAGGTTTACTTAAGAATCACACGTCTGCAACCATGGCTCCCTTTCTCCTAATGTAATGCACAAGTTGTATTTCTCTGAGATGTGTGTTGCTTTGGAAAAAAGCATCTGATAAATGAATAAATGTTAATGTAAATGTAAATGTTATCCATTTTGCCATGATAAAAGCTTGGCCTTTACATTACATTGCATTACATTTGTTCATTTAGCAGATGCTTTTCTCCAAAGCGACTTCTAATGAACACTATGGAGTGTTTTCAGCCCACACACTTTATTCACTAAGGTGACTTACACTGCTAGATACACTACTCACAATGGGTCACTCATCCATACATCAGTGGAACACACTCTCTCTATCACTCAAACACTACAGGTAAACCTGGACAGCATGTCTTTGGACTTTACCACTACTGCATGTACCAAAAGATTTTAGTAGTCCACTGAAGAAGTCAGTCTCTCCACTTTTTCAGAACTCTGTGACTAACCACAAAAGGTAACGCTGTATGCACAAAAGTTACACTCATATCAGCTTTAGCTGGAAAAGATATGTTAATCACTTCCTGTCTGCTGTAAATGTTTTATACACAACCTGCAGAGGGTGTTTAATGCAGTTGCAATGTGGGACACGTGACCAGTGTTTGGGAAGAAGTTTCTACCCTACAGCTTGAATGTCAAGTCCTTGGCTGTGGGGTTGCTTGAAAACAGGTCTTCAGGCATGGTTACACTGTGGGTAGCCTGAGACTAGGCATAATGTAACTGAAACAAGAATTATAGGTGAGCGGTCAGATTTCGACCATGCTTTTCTACTTTGACACATAATAAGCATTGCTTAGATATATAACCTAAAGTATATACAGACAAACCTTTACTTACGTAAATTCGACTTACGCAAATCCGGATTTACGTAAAAATTCCCAGCATGCACATTATTTACAGATCACGCTTTTATTTTACACAACACATCTGAAATACGTTGCTCGTAAGTCGGTGTAGCCAGACAAGGCAGGAAGCTGCATCTTCCCAGTCCCGCGTGTTTTGAGCCGTGAACGCATCTCCTATCGTTAGTGTAGTGCTTTTTTCACATATTTTCTACCCTTTTTATTATTTACAATGCCTGGTGGTAAACATACGCTTGAAAAAAAAAAAACGAGAACCATCTCACAAGTGTACAACAATCGATTTGGAGATTGAATTAAACATAAGGAAGTCTGAAGGTGGACAAAAATTATCGTCTATACGTGAACCAGGTTTAGCCACATCAGCTACATACGATAGTGAAGGATGTTGCACATGTAAAGGAGCATGTGAAAGGAATAGCGAACATGAAAACAACAATAATAACAAAGAAACATCAAGGTGCAATGACTGAGATGGAAAAATGATTACACAACAACAGCACCCTCTTTTGTGCCAGCATACTACTATATAAGGTAAGCATGCACAGTACAATACAATACTATGCCAGAAAAAGACTACTGCATATGATATGGTACGCATACTATTATGCAGTAGTCTTTTTTAATTAAATTTATGCTTTATAAAAATGTAAAAATTTATTTCATTGACTAGGCCTGTGTCTTATTACAGTATTTAATGTCTGACATTTACTAGAGAATAATACTGTGTAATTTTTTTATACCCATGTTTGCAACAAATGCGAAGGAAATGAGAGGGCTTGGCTCTGTAATGGAGGGGGAGGGGGGATCCGACATACGTAAATTTCGACTTACATAAGGGGTTGAAGAACGGTTTATTTGTCTAAGTCGAGAGGTGGCTCTATACTATGCTGCTTGAAAGTATGTGAACCCCTTATATGCCTTAGTTTTACCACAAAATTATTTAATGAGATGCAGTCTTTCTCATGTGACATAATAGGTGTGTAATGACCAATTCCATATGTTGCTTTAGAGGAAATCGTGTGTAGTAGAAACACAGAAGGAGTGCAGGTGCAAAAATAAGTGAACCCCAAGTTGCACTGGATACACCAAGTAGGTAAGTAGAATCAGGCGTGTAAATCGCAATAATTTATTCATTTTATGAGTTTATTTAAGTATTTTATACAGGAACAATGACCATCCCTGTAGGATTCACATACTTTCAAGCACTGTAGATCAATATCCAATTTCAAGATATGAAACGTGTGACGCCCGTATCTGAAAGAAACATCTAGAAGTGCTGTAATGAACAGACAGACCATCAAACCTTCAACACAGGAGGGCTGTGCTCTTGTTGTCCCGGCAACCTGGCCCTGTAAGCAGGAGCACTTGACCGTCTGGGAGTGCTCCTCAATTTTGTTCCTGTTGCAGCAACGGTGGGCTGCGACAACCTCACAGGTGCCTGGCTTCACCTGGTACAGCGCTGGGAGATGGACAGGAGGAGAGAGAGGAAGTGTACAAAGACTCAGGGTTGGAGAGACAAACTTCTACTATACTGTGATACCCCATAGAAAAGCTATATTATTATTATTATAAAGATCAGTTTAGGACAAAGTGGTACAAGTCACTCACACACACACACACACACACACACACACACACACACACTGTCTGAACCACTTGTCCCCTGGGGGGGTCACAGGGAGCCGGAGCCTAACCCGGCAACACAGGGCGTAAGGCTGAAGGGACACACCCAGGATGGGACACCAATCTGTCACAAGGCACCCCAAGTGGGACTTGAACCCCAGACCCACAGGTGAGCAGGACCCAGTCCAACCCACTGAGCCACTGCACCCCCTTGGCACACTTTATTATTAGCATATTGCATGTTTACTTCTTTGTAGTAAAAATGTGATTAATTAGGAACAGGACAAGAAAACAACACAACAAAAAAGACAGAACACAGAAAAAAATGCAATTAATGGCAACTACTGGCCTGTTAACTTGTAGGTATGATTTATAAGTCTGTAGGCTTTGTGTTTCATGTTTATGTAGCTAGGGGGGTGTGGTGGCGCAGTGGGTTGGACCACAGTCCTGCTCTCCAGTGGGTCTGGGGTTCGAGTCCCGCTTGGGGTGCCTTATGACGGACTGGTGTCCCGTCCTGGGTGTGTCCCCTCCCCCTCTGGCCTTACACCCTGTGTTGCCGGGTTAGGCTCCGGTTCCCTGCGACCCCCTATGGGACAAGCGGTTCTGAAAATGTGTATGTGTGTGTGTGTGTGTGTATGTGTGTGTGTGTGTGTGTGTGTGTGTGTGTGTGTGTGTGTGTGTGTGTGTGTGTGTATTCTCTGAGATGTATGTTGCTTTGCAGAAAAGCATCTGCTAAATGAATAAGTGTAAATGTAACAAAGGTTGTGCATACTGTCTTCATCCAGAGTGGATAAAGGATTCTCCTCCTTGTGGGAGTGCACCCAATGAGGCTCTACCCTGTGAGGCTCCTCCCTATAAGGGTGCACCCAATGGCTCCACACTTTGAGGCCACACCCTCTGAGGGTGTACTCAATGAGGCCCTGCCCTGTGGTGGTGTACCAAGTGAGGCCCCAGCCATGGAGGGTGTATCCAAAGAGGATCCACCATGTGGTGCTCCAACCCAGTCACAACACAAGATAGAAGACAAAGCTAGGCTGCTTCCTACTGACATAATGAGGTCACACTGGGGGGGGATGCATAACTGAAGAATAGGCAACAATTTCTGCTGTTCTCCTTTTTCTCTGCCTTTGTAACTCTCTCACTCAGAATAAGCAAATAAAGAACAACCTGAGACATCTCACTACAGACACTTTGCGCTATCATCTGAAATTAGAGTGATTCTTCTTAAAATAAGTAGAACCCAAAGATGCACCTTTGTGACAAAGGATCAGCTTAGATGCTAGGAAAATGAGAGGAAAGAAAATGAACTCAGTCTGAAGAAGTGAGGGACTTCATGCTGAATGACACCATATTGTTGGACAGAGAGAATCAAAGGAGAGTAAAAGGCCTAAATAAAGTTATCACAGCTTCTGGGTCTCTCAGATCTCTTTGTCCTGCAAAGTAGAAGTTAACCACATTCATCCATTCTTCCTCCATCTGCCTATTTTAAGTAATCACTTGTCAAATTAAGGTCACCATGATCTGGAGCCAGTCCCAGAAAGCATGAGCCTGAAAGAGGGCAAAATGTGGACATATATCAGTTCATCACAGTACTCATTCAGACACACACACAGTTACACTAAAATCCAGAGGAAAATTATCATAATTTCTATTTATTTCTTTAATCTAAAGTTTCCAGATGTGTGTCGTACAGCGTCAGTGAAAAGTGTGATTCCCCCTGGGCAACATGGGCAATACCTGAATGGGATGAATTGGACAGAAGAGTGAAAGCAAAGGGACACACAAGTGCACTACATCTGTGGGAACTGCTCCAAAAAGCCTGGAAGATATGCAACTAATTTCCTGATCAAATTAGTTTCCAGTAAATGGACTTAAGACTTTTTCCTGGAATTGAACCTGTTCCCTGTTGTGTAGAAGCGTACATGTGCTTCATGACATGTTTCAGGCTGATCATCCATGGAGGGATTGCTGGGCCTTCAGTGCCACCATGTGGCAACATCAACCATTAGGAGACATGAGTCAAGATGACCTTCAGAAATAGCAACCAGTGATGTAATTAACATTATACTTGAAAACCTTTCTACAAGGAACTTTCACTGGCTCAAAGGAACCTGGAAGGGACTTATTCAGCTCTGTACCTTATATTCTGCAGTGCAACCTGACTACAGAACAAAATGAAGTGAAGCCATCTCAATGAAGATATTGGTATTAGGAAGCTTAGCCCACCTCATGTTAATGAAGCATTCTGCAAAGAGGCCAGCATCTGACCTATTGGCATCCTAAAATATTTATGGAAGCGTGGAAGGTGAGAGAACATTATGCATTATGTAAATCCGAAATGGCTGGCTTGCGAGTCTCAGTTAATGAGTGGTATTTCAATTTCACATTCAATGCAGCGATGCTTTTTTAGACAAAGGTGACAACTAATTTGGAGGAGAGAGGTTATTCCGTCACTGCTTAAAACCATGAATACTAATGCTGGAGCAGATACGAGTCCTTTTGATATAATTCTGCCAGAACTGCGCTTTCTATCTGGTTAATGAGTGCAGGTGTGACAGGTTTACCCGACCTTTGTGAAATTCCTTCAGACAGCCCTGGACTGAAAACACACTAGTCAGTTCTGACCATCAGTCAAAGTGTCTCTGTAAAATGTTTTGGCCTGAGCCTCTGAAAAAAATGACATCCAGCTTTACTGGTAAACAAGTGGTCCTTGAGAGTGTACAGGTATTGTTATTATTATGATTATTCCTAATTAAAATTTAAATAAAGACAAGAATTTTATTTATGGAGGTTAGTTTTTTGCTCTTAACACTCCCTCATTTACTCTGCTGAAATTTGCCCCATGGAAAAGATGATCATGTTATGGGTCATTTCTCAGAGTGACAACTTTCCCCATGTGTCTGGGGAGAAGGAAGCCCTACCTTTCTCTGTCCATGGACTGTGGCTGTTAGAATACAACAGCTGGCAACAGAGTAGCATCATGTAGATCAGGAGGGAGTGGTCCCCAGAACACCACCTTGACCTGAAGCAGAACATCATCCTGCTGGTCTTCTGCTGAAGAGAAACCCAAAGACAATGACAGAAACAGATAGAACCTCTTTCTCGTTAGAAATTTACATTATTTTTTCCCCATTTATCCAAAGCAATATACAAACTTTTCTGGTTAAAAAAAAGAATGCAGTCAGTGCAAGTGGACAGTGGTGAAGTAACATCAACAGTACACCAGTTAATAGCAAACAGCAAAGTATAGGGTTCCCTCACAAAACAGAAATAATTTGTTCCTAAATATCTGCTCATAAAGAGAATTCTTATGAAAGGAACTGCTCGTTACCATTACTTTATATGAGGGAAAAAAAATGCATTCTTGAGCCACCAGAGGTTTATTTGCTTTTTACCAAATATGCTAAATTCCTGCTTCACAGACAAAATATAATTTCAAACAAGTCTGCAGTGTTAGATCTGCTTTGGACACCTTTAAATCCAGGCTTAGGGCTACCTGTTCAAAATTGCTTACGTATAACACATTTCCATGCTCCCTTTTCTATCCCCCCTCCCTCACAATTTATCTTTTCATTATGTGCTCTTCTGAATTTCTTCTTTTTTTCTGTTGTTTCTGTGCAACATGATGGTACAGTGGTAGCTTCACAGCTCCTGAACTGTGATTCTGAAAAGGAATCCAGATCAGCCTGTGTGGAGTTTCCAGGCTTTGAGAAGTTGCTTTCAAATGTGCTATAAAATAAAGGTTGTTGTTGTTGTTGTTGTTACCTAAGGAGACAGTTTGCAGAATTACATAAATACATACTTGTAATCCTTCCCTCGTGAGCGAATGGTAATAAAAATTATTATAAAAATAGTAAAGTTCACACAAAGTCATTCTTACTGATGTTTCCTTTCATTCTGTTTATTACTTAGGTTTTATCATAGCTTTATTATAGCTTTTTGAGAAAGAGACAAGTTGTAATAAACTCCTAAATTTATTTATTGTGCATAAGATACATATACAGTATGTAAATATAATAAATAGTATTCTGGGTGCTGTTAATCTTTATATTGTCTACTCCTTATATTGATTTATACACACACACACACACACATTTGCAGAACCGCTTGTCCCATACGGGGTCACGGGGAGCCGGAGCCTACCCGGTAACACAGGGCGTAAGGCCAGAGGGGGAGGGGACACACCCAGGACGGGACGCCAGTCCGTCGCAAGGCACCCCAAGCGGGACTCGAACCCCAGACCCACCAGAGAGCAGGACTGTGGTCCAACCCACTGCGCCACTGCGCCACCGCACCCCCCTCATATTGATTTATATTGTCATTCAAAATTTTCCGACTGTTTAGCCGTTGTCTGAGATGATGATCACTGTTCATGCGTGCCAAATACATTACATTTCCCCTGTTTGGGCCCTAGAGGAGTCTACCAACTTTAATAAAATATTAATATGAAAAATATATATTCCTAAGTGATAATTTGTGGCTTTTATGGAACAAAATACAATGAGAGGTTAATAAAGCAGGAATGCCAAATTACACAAGAATTACTGAAAATACTCACATCAAAAGTGAAATTCTTTTCAACAAGGGAAGATTTCTACATCTGTTAAAACCAAAAAAACACTATACAGAACAAGTTACAAAAAGTAAAGCACAGAGGTTCTCGGTTCTGGTTCCGTTGTAGTTGCCATGCCCCCAGGTACGAGCAGAGCGGCAACACCTGCGGCTAATTGATGAGTCCCGGTATAAAGGGAGCTTCAGGATCGCATAGCGATGCAGATTCTTGCAAACGCCCTTGTGGATTTGCAGTATCAGTGTCTTCTTCTCTACCTTTGTGTCCTGCTTTGTTTTCAAGTTCCTGGTTCTTGACCCTTGCCTGTTTTCTCGACAACTGAGTTTAGTCTTGCCTGTATTGTGACGTCTGCGCCAGGAAGACCTTCGCCTGTCCCTGATCTTCGCTATTGGTCCTGTCCCACGAGCCTTGTTGAAAATAAAATCGACCCGCAATTGGGTCCATCCACTTACCTCCTGTCTCCAGCTCATCTCTATGACAGAAGAATCCACCTTCACCATGGACCCTGCAGAGTTAGTGAGCCTGCAAGAGGCAGTGTCTGAGCAGGTAGCCCTGTTGGGCTCACGTGATCAGACCCTGCGGCAGATCCTGAAGACGCTCCAAAACTGGTGCGTAAGCTGCCAGTCTCCAAACCCGCCATAACGCTCAAACCGGCCGCCGTGAGAGCACCTATGGCCAATTCCGCATCACCATCCACGTCATCAGAAGTCACCCCGTGTCTTGCAGCGACGGGCCCCCGGCTGGCCACGCCTGAATGGTACAATGGCTAGCCTGAGAAATGCCGTGATTTTATCTTGCAGTGTGAACTGGTGTTTGCTAGCCAGCCCCAGGTTTATCATTCGAATGCCAGTAAGATAACGTATTTAATTGCTCTCCTGACCGGACCCGCGCTGGACTAAGCTATAGCGGTCCGGCACAAGCGGGAGCCCAGCACCTATGAACGCTTCCTGGAGCAGTTTCTGCCGGTGTTCGACCACCTGCTGTCAGCGCTCTCGGCCAGCAACCGACCGATGGTGATCCAGCAGGGGAATCAGACCGTGGCAGCCTACTCCCTCAAATTCCGCACCCTAGCAGAGAAGAGCGGCTGGAACAAGGCGGCCCTCTTGGCCTCCTTTCGCCTCGGGCTGCATCCTTGGATTCAAGCAAAATTGGCATACTGAGGGGAGGACCGGACCCTGGACAGCTTCATAGAAAACGCTATCGTCATGGACAACCTCGCTCGGGAGCATCTACCCATCCATGGCTGCCCCCAGTGGAGAGGGTGACGCTTTCGGAGGCCCTGGAACCGATGCAGCTGGGTCAGGGGCACCTCTCTCCCAAGGAGCGACAGCAGCAGGTCCAGGGCCAGCTGTGTCTGTACTGTGAGGGCTGGGGCATTACCAAGCCGGCTGCCCTGTGAAACCACCCACCAGCAAGCCTCAACATGGAACCGAGGTGAATGACGCCCTCCGCACTGAGTCACAATTAACGGTACCACTAGAGGCATGCTGCGGGTCCTCCCGGGTACAGACTCGCACGCTGATCGATTCAGGGGCTGTTAGTTGTTTTATGGATGTGACTTTCGCCCAGCACCATGACATTCCGATGCGCCAATGTGAAGTCACCTGCCGGATCAAGGCCCTGGACAGGCAGCCGCTGGGCACAGGTGTGGCGAAGAAGCAGATGGTGCCGTTGCGGGTCCGGGTCGGAGTGTACCACACTGAGGACCTCACATTTTATCTAATCCAGTCACCGGAGACGCCGGTGATATTGGGGTTATTGGGGTTCACATGCTTTACTAAACATGACCCCATTTTCTCGTAGAGCAAGGGGGAATTAGTAGCATGGGGATCGCAGTGTGCCAGCACTTGCTTGGCCCTACCCTGTCAAGCCACCTCTGTAAAGAGTCCAGACGCACCCAAGACGTCAGGACCTGGCAAAGGTCTTCCGTAAGAGTAAGGCGGCCAACCTGCCACCACACAGGCCATAGGATTGCACGATAAATCTACTGCCGGGCACGTCTCCACCTCAGGGCCGGATACATCCCCTATCTCTACCCGAACAACAGGCACTCCAAGAATACGTCAAAGAGGCCTTAGCCTCCGGGATTATTCAGCCATCCACCTCCCCAGCATCCACCAGGTTCTTTTTGATAGCGAAGAAAGACGGAGCCCTCCGTCCCTGTATCAACTATCAGAAACAATGGGTAGTGGCTCCGGTAAGGTGGCACTTCCAGCAGGAGCTCCAGGCGGCCCAGGAAAAGGATCCCGGACCTCTGAGCCAACCAGAAGGTAAGGAATACATACCAGTCAGATTCCGACCTTCCCTCCTGCAGTGGGCTCATGAATCCCCAGCAGCTGGACACCCAGGCCACTGACGGATCCTTTCCCTCCTCCAAGACCATTACTGGTGGCCGTCCATAAGGGAAGATGTGCAGGAGTATAAAGAGGCCTGTGAGACATGTGCCCAAGCCCGGACCTCCACTCAGAAGCCCGCAGATCTGCTTGGGCCTCTCCCTGTCCCAGCTTGGCCCTGGTCGCACGTCTCAATAGATTTTTTGGTGGACCTCCCACTGTCCCAAGGTAACATTCTCACCGTCCTCGACCAGTTCTCAAAGTCCTGTCACTTGATACCCTTGCCGCAACTCCCATCAGCTTTGGAAACCACAGAGGCCCTGTTTCACCACGTCTTTCATCTTTATAGTCTTCCAGAGTATCCGTCCAAGGCCCACAGTTCACCTCACAGCTCTGGAAGGCCTTCTGGCAGAAGCTGGGGGTTGCGGTAAGCCGAATATCTGGGTATCATCCCCAGGCTAATGGACAGGTCGAGAGACTTCACCAGTACCTGGGAGGGCTCTTGAGGTCTTATTGTAGCCAGAAGCAGCAGCAATGGGCCCAAAAGGTACCCTGGGGTGAGTATGCCCACAATTCCCTACCTCATTCCTCCACCAGACTAACGCCTTTCCAGTGTTCTAGGGTATCAGCCTCCCCTATTCCCCTGGCATCCGGAACGCATAGAGATCCCAGCTATTGATGCCTGGTACCAGAACAGTGAGGAGACCTGGAGAATGGTCACAGTCGGGCTACGCCGCAGTATGCAACAGTACAAGTATCAGGCAGATCGCCACCGTCGGCCCGCCTCCTTTCGTCCCAGCCAGTGGGTCTGGTTGTCGACCAGAAACCTGAAAATGTGCCGCCAGTCCTGAAAACTCAGCCCCGCTTTATAGGCCCATATCAGATCATCCGCCAGGTTACTCCGGTCACTTACCGCTTGCGTCTACCCCCGTCTCTCCGGGTCCATCCGTCCTTTCATGTCTCCCTTCTTAAGACATATAAAGTGCCACACCTCCAGGTCCCGCGGGCTTCAGAGCCACCCCCAGCGGTACAGGTTGATGGAACCCCGGAGTACCAGGTTAAAGAGCTCCTGGACTCCCGAAGGCGTCACAGCCGGATGGAGAATTTGGTCGACTAGGAGGGGTACGGCCCGGAGGAGTGCAGCTGGGTGCTGGCAAAAGACATCCTGGATCTGGACCTGATCACTTCTTTTCACAGAGACCACCCGGATTGCCCGGCACCCCGCCCTCAGCAGGTGGCAGGAGCCGCCCGTAAGGGGGGGTATTGCCACACCTCCGGGAACGAGCAGAGCAGCAACACCTGCGGCTAATTGATGAGTCCCGGTATAAAGGGAGCTTCGGGACCGCATACCGATGCAGATTCTTGTAAACGCGCTTGTGGATTTGCAGTATCAGCCTCTTCTTCTTAACCTTCATGTCCTGCTTTTTTCTCAACTTCCTGATTCTTGACCCTTGCCTGTTTTCTCAACAGCTGAGTTTAGTCTTACCTGTATTGTGATGTCTGCACCAGGAAAACCTTCGCCTGTCCCTGGTCTTCACTATTCACTCCACGAGCCTTGTTGAAAAAAAACCAACCTGCAATTGGGTCCATTCACTTACCTCCTGTCTCCAGCCACTTTCTATGACAGTGTTGGAATGACCTTCCCCTCTCACTCAGAACTGCAAAAACTCTGTCTACATTCAAGAACTCACCTTTTCTGGACTCACTTTGCCCAAGATCTCTCCAGCTCATGTATGGTGTAAGTGTCCATGCACCGTAACTTTATGATCATGCCCAGATAAGCCTTTACACAGCCACTACTCCTGCACTGTATGTAAATGTTTGTGTACCGTATTTAAAAAAAAAAAAAAATGTAGGAAGGTTAATCAGGATTCATCTATCCTGCATTTTATGCACTTACTCGAGTGATGAACATCGGTGCATCAAGTGGTAAGTAACAAACTAGGTTTACTTAAGAATCACATGTCTGCTGCTATGTCTCTTTTTCTTAATGTGATACACTCATTGTATTTTCTCTGAGATGTACGTCGCTTTGGAGAAAAGCATCTGCTAAATGAATAAATGTAAATGTAAGTTATAGTCCTACATTCAACTGAAGCTTGTTGTTTGAGTGCAGACACTGCATGGAATGACAGAATTAGACCCTCAGACAAGCTCAAACCCGGTCACCAATCCCCCTTTCCAGCTGCTGTGATAAATCAGTCTTAAAACCCTGAACATAATTACAATTCCTGATGTGTCCAAGCTGCTGACAGGGAGCGGGGTCAGTCACAATCAAGCTGACGCTTGCCTGTAAACAAATTCCTTGACACGTTTATTTTTGGCCGCCTGCTTTCTTTCTTTCTTGGGAAGTAATCCAGCAGAGAGCAATTTGGCAGTTTGTCTGCTTGGGGTGCCTTGCAACAGACTGGCGTCCTGTCCTGAGTGTGTCCCCTCCCCCTCCAGCTCTACACCCTGTGTTGCCGGGTTAGGCTCCGGCTCCCCATGACCCCGAATGGGACAAGCGGTTCAGAAAGTGTGTGTGTGTACTTCTTGTGCATCAGACACTCCATGTAGTACTTGGGTCCCAGTTCAGAACAGGCTCTAAATTGTCCCTTCTCTTCCTGCCATAAGATGAAGTTTTTGTGTACTACTGTGTATTTGCACTCATTGTGCTTGAAGAAGATTGAAGAGGAACAACATTTAGGTGCAATTTTGGTTAATGACTCCTTACTCTGCCCAGGCTCATCTTGACTCTGACTGTCAGTTCCAACATCCAACCTGTCCATCCACCCATTATAAAAAACTGCAGCTCAATGCAAGGCCAGGTGGTGCAGAGCTTATCCCAGAAGAACAGGGTGTGAGACACAGTACATCTTTAACAAGACGCCAGTCCATCCCAGGGGAAGAACAGAAAAAGTCATTCACTCAGACATACACACAATCTAGACCATTTGAAACACATGTCTCGGGGCAGTGGGAGGAAACTGTAGATGTGGAAGAAAGCCACATGAACACTGGAAGAACATGCAGACTCCGCACAGGCTGAGTTGGATTCAGACAAATGTCTGGACCACCAGCCCAAGTGTTGTAAAAAAACACCAGAACTACAGACTGCACCACTACACTGCCCAGGATCTTGCCCTTCCAGGCAAAATGCTTCTGAAAACTAAATAAAAGGTATTGCCATTGTAATATTTCACTAGTTTAATAAATATACCTAAACTAGAGGCTAAATTTTAATATAAAGGCTAGCTGAAGGGAATCGCAGTGCTTACTTTCTATTGTTTCAGGGGGCCTTCTAATGTATTTCAATAACAAGGTACCCTAATAATATAAGTAAGGTTTCATTACAATGTGTGGAAACTCCAAACAGCAGCTGTAAGTTCTTAAACTTTACTTGGGTGATTTATGTCTCTCAAACTTACCACTGCAATTAACATATAACCTGAATAATGCTCATCAATCTTTCTCTTGCTTAATTGTTTGTATGATTAATTACTCATTAATTCACACACACACACACACACATTTTCAGAACCGCTTGTCCCATACGGGGTCACGGGGAACCGGAGCCTACCCGGCAACACAGGGCGTAAGGCCAGAGGGGGAAGGGGACACACCCAGGACGGGGTCATTAATTCATAGAACATAAATTAGAAATAATTGATCAAAACATTAGCTTTTACAAAAAGTAATTAAAAACCTTTATTCCTATAAAAAGCACCCTAGAAGGATTTTTACAAAGTATTCTTAACAAGTTCATGAAGATAACATACTGCCAAGGTGCTCTACGTATAATGCAGCAGTAACTAGTTTAATCTGTTCCTGGGCTTGGATGTTGCATGTAAAGGGGAATACAAGTGAACAGGAGCTTTAGAAAAAAGAAAAGATCGTTTGTTCAGTTCCCCAGGAGCATGCAGTACATATAGTTCGCTGCTTCTAGTTTTCAGTAGTTCTTGAAATTCCTGGGGCCCTACAGTGAGTCATTAAGATCTAGCATATCATTCACTAGTAATTGCAGAACTCGACTGGATTTCACTAGGGAACCCTCTAGTCTCTCATAAACCAGCAGACTTCAGGACCGGCTCCATTATGATAATCCCTGCTCCTCAGAGCTGACACACACAATGGGCTGCTGGCACCAGCGGCAGTCGAGCAACTTTATGTAAGGATGAGCTGATCGAGCATATCCAACTTCTGATCTGCACACTCCAGTTACCCCACCGTACATTTCTCGCACCTTCTGCCCCCTACTAGGAAAACACGAGATGGCAGATATCTGGATGGCACCTTTGCTCTCACTAAGCCTTGCCTACAAAAACAATTAGCCTAAATTAACGCAGTGTTTTATGGTACCTGACAACTATGTTAATCACAGCTTCATATCAATAATATTGTGAAATGCCACACATGTAGATATCCAGGTGCACACGTAATGATCATGTGATCAGAGAAAAGCGGTAGCACTGTTAATAACAGACATGGCTTTAAAATGTCCCTGTTATACCATCATACCATCAATACAATCTCATAACCTCAAGCACATATGTAAGACTCCCATCCAAGTTTGGCAAGGCTTACATAATCCATCTATCCATCCTATTTCCATCCATCCATCTTATTTCAATAGCTGCTTGTCCTGAGCAGGGTTGCATTGGGTACGAGGTTGAGGGGGTCCACTGTAGACGAGACATCAGACCAAACCTTACAGGGTATGGTTATATATCATTTGTCACATTATAATGTCTATAAATGTCTGCTCAAAATTTGTAGGTGTGAAACAGAATGCCATAAAATAGGCAAGGGCAGTAAAGACAAACTAAGTACTTAGATGATTTGTATTGACTTTAAACTGATGCAGAAATCAATTACTACATGTGATGAGAGGTACACTCTCTCACACACACTCTTTCTCTCACACATACACACTAGAAGTTTAGTCTGGGTATCTTTTTCGTATTGACAATTTCATCCAACTGACATCATGATTAGTGAACATATGAATGTCACTACCAAAAATGATTAACTTGTTGAAGTTCCATTGTCAATACATTCAGTTCAATAAATTCTTTCTCCTTCTTCTTCTAATTACATGCACACACACACACACACACACATTTTCAGAACCGCTTGTCCCATACAGGGTCACGGGGAACCGGAGCCTACCCGGCAACACAGGGCGTAAGGCCGGAGGGGGAGGGGACACACCCAGGACGGGACGCCAGGCCGTCGCAAGGTACCCCAAGCGGGACTCGAACCCCAGACCCACCGGAGAGAAGGACTGCGGCCCAACCCACTGCGCCACCGCACCCCCTTGAACTAATTACATGCATATGTATGTAAATGTTTGTGTATCTCAAAAAAAAAAAGTCTAGCAAGGTGGTCAGGAATCGTCTATTCTGAGTTTTATGGAGCTACTTGTGTGAAGAACACTGATACATACAGTGGAAAGAAGCAAACTAACTTTACTTAAGAATCAAATGTCTGCAAGTATGTCTCTTTCTCCTAATGTAATGCACAAATTGTATTTCTCTGAGATGTACGTCACTTTAGAGAAAAGCATCTGCTAAATGAATAAATGTAAATATTATTTTGTGAAGAAATTCACTGTTCTATATTAGTTTAAAACAGATAAAGAGCAGTATTTAGCTCCTTTCAGTTATTATTATTATTATTATTGCAGTAAGCTTCTCATTATATAGAAAGTACCAAATCCATTAATTACTCACACAACTAAATGCACACACTTAAACAGTTCAAAAACCGCAGGGTATTTCTATCAAGTAGCACATGTATGTAGTTGAAATGTAGTTTCTATTACTTACACTTTAGACCCTAGACGCCTTTCTCCATCCCCAGCAGAAGGCTCCTCTAATCCCTGTGGTGATCTTTAGACACAACTCATCTGGCTGTCTGTGCTCTTTGTCTGCTCTGGTTCCTGCAATAAGTCCCAAATAATCACAACTTACATGCACGCTGAATGTTGCTCTCAGACTTATTGTAAGAAGACAGCCATTGTGATCTGCCACAAGATTCTCTGAAGAAAGTGGCCACACCAGGACCCGTGATCCATTCATGATATTTCAGAGAAGGTTTTAATGACTGACGTGATTTCAAGCACTAATCTCAACAAACCAGAAGTTTACCATTTGACCAAAGAACCCCCAGGCGTTTCTAAATGACGTAGTCTAAAAGAGGCAGTAAGTGGTGTAGGAGTTAGGGCAGTTGCCTTGTAAAATGAAGGTCCCCTGTAGAAATCCACTACTGCTGTATTATCCTTGATCAAGGTATTTTCCTTGAATTAACAGAGTACAAATCACCTAATGGATAAAAGGGTAAAACAATGTAAGTCTAGCAATGCCCGCCACAATTGTTTAATATTAAAAAGTGCTGTATCAGTTATTTCCACCAAGCTTAAAAAACTGAATAAAACTGAATAAGAACATTGATCAAAAATGCATTTTATTGAAATCCAGGCATCATCAAGTTTATCATAAAAAAATTACAGTGAACAATGACATGAACCCAACAGATTGGGTGCTGGAGGAGAGACTGAAATGTCCCTCATGGTGTCAGTGACATTAGGTATATGATCTGCTCTGGTTAAATCTGTCAAATGAGTTATTCTCCGCTAGAGGTTGTATTTTCATAACTGTCTGATACACAATTTTAAAAAGGCTTCATGATGATAGTGGCATCATTTGCTACATTTCAGATCAATTCAAGAAATTCTAATGCTAACAAACTGTCTCAGCATCAGATGCACAGTAAATGTATTATTTTTCATGAATTTTATTGAAATTGTTATCACTTGAAGCATTTATATATAGCCTAAGATGTTAAATTTTGAATGGATAAGCATGATTTAAACGGATGGATTCAGTTTACCTATCTCTAAAGTCTAAGAAAAAATCTATAACAGTTAACTTTTAAAAAAAAATCTTACATAAATTTGTGATAGCAGCATCTGCTTATAATAGAACCTCACAACCGCAAAAAGGAAGCATTTTCAGTCACAAAAAAAACCATCTGCTCATTTCTCGCCTCTTTCCTTATTGCCTCAAATAAGATGAAATAGCCTCACATGAGAGATTTCCTTAGGTAATTACAGACTTTATTATTTTGCCAAATACGAATTAATTACATTTATCTGACACTTCAGCTACTTGCATTAACCCATTTATATAGCTGGGTAACTTTTGACTAGAGCAATTTATGGTAAGCTACTTGTTCAAGGGTATTACAGTTAAGGGTGAGGCTCGAACCTGTAACCTTTGGGTCTAAAGGCAGTAAACACTATGCTACCAGCTTCCCCTCAGTTAAAGTACATGTAAATTACAATACACACACACACACACACACACACACACACATTTTCAGAACCGCTTGTCCCATACAGGGTCGCGGGGAACCGGAGCCTACCTGGCAACACAGGGCGTAAGGCTGGAGGGGACACACCCAGGACGGGACGCCAGTCCGTCGCAAGGCACCCCAAGCGGGACTTGAACCCCAGACCCACCGGAGAGCAGGACTGTGGTCCAATCCACTGTGCCACCACACCCCCCCCTAAATTACAATAGTAATAAGGTATTCCAGATTTCCTTTTCTACATTCTATATGTAAAGAGAGTAGGTGATATGGGAAATTGATCTGTGGCTTAGAACCTTGGCACATCAGCAGACAGAGTAATGAAGTTGGAGACATGAACACATACAGCTGATAGAGTAAGAAGGGAGTAAAACTGCTTTTATCATTGCACAATATTTTACCATGGTGTTCAGAAACACTATTCATAGCTGGGCAGCTGCCTCCTTATAACAGAGTGGACAAAACACCAAGATCAGAGCTGAGCTGTTATGAAAACTTGAACACTTCCGCATAGCAATCCATCCCCAGCTTGACCAACAAGGTGGACGGAGCTTGTTCTCACACTTTTGACTGGAGTTTAGAACCACTGGGTGCATTCAAAAACCTGGCCTCCTAAACTCAGAACACACCAGAGAACTTGGGGTAAAGATTACTCTGCAACTACACATTTATTTAGCCTATGCTTCTATAACATTACTTAAAGGGATGATTGACTGACTGATCTGTAATATTGAAACACTCATTCAGACAGCATGTCTTTCCGTATTTAAAACAAACTCGTGTCTCTCAAACATTTAGCCTAACTTGGAGACTCTGATTTATTACTGATATTTCATTATTATTATTAGTAGTAGTAGTAAATTTTCATTGCTTTTATTGCTGCAACACAAAATGAACATGTATATTTAACGAATCTGTTTCTTTTCCCAAATATTACTGTTCAATGACTTTAATTGTACTCTGCTTTGATAAAAGGTGTCTACTTTTCCCCCTTTAAGACCACTGGTGAACATGTGGCTCAAATGCAGATTATTTCTCTGTCATTTTTGAATGAATGGCAATGAAGGAGCAGATCTTGGGGAACAAAGTAGGTATGTATGTTGAATTATGTGCAGCTTTGAAGAACAATGTTATTCAGTATTTGAATTGTGTTACTTGCTCACTGTATTAAGAAAATGTGAAAAATGATTTTGATTTAAGATGAACTTGCCAATTTATTGCTTTTTCATGGAAGACACCAGTTATTTTGCCTTGCAGGCAGGGTCCTTAAATAAATATGACAACACAGAGAAAAGGCTAGTACTCTGCATTTTATTGAAAACGATATATTGTACGCTCTCAGAGCGATGAGGATGATACAGCTCAGGTGTTAAGGACCGCACATTAAATATATACTTTTTTATTTTTATGTAAATTCTCAATCAGTACTAAAGAGGAAATAGCCATAAATAAAATTTTATGTGCATAAATGCATAATATCAGCACTGGCAAAGAGCATAATTTATTGGTGTATCCACCTGTACATTATACCAACAATAATGTCATGTAATTTACACAATAATGACAAAGTTTAAACAGTTAAATTTCTGTTTTTGACACATATTAACAAGGTAAATGGGTTGTTGCTGTCAGCCAGAATCTATTCAAATCATAATCAAGACAAGTTTTAAGAAAAAATTTATTTTTCAACATGTTTGCAACTTATTTACATGTTAGTCAGGAAAAACAGGAATTTAAAAAAATAGAAAACCAAGTAAACACCAACAAGTAAATACCAAGGGTCTGACAAAGGTGGTCAAAACCGCTGGATCCATGAGATACGGAGAGACACGGTACTCTTTCTGCAACGGTGTGGTTTCAGTGCATAGAAAAACATTACTGGCTTTATATGGCCAAACTAAATGAAATTTTTAAAAAAAAAAAAAAAACTGAAAATAGCAAAGCAGTTAACACTGGTATATGCAAACAGACTAATATTGTAAGTTAATACACAGACCCAAGTACAAAGTTTTTTTTACCATTTGCCAGAACATGAATTCTATTTACATTACCACTTAAATATATTTAAATATTTTCCAACTTTGTTTTTCCATAATCTACAGGAAAAGAAACTATCAGTGATCTGTCTACAGTATATCCTTTCCTTATATGCTTGCATGTCTACTGTAAGTTATAGACATTCTGAGGCACCTGGCCTAGGAGGTGAAATGAAGCTTGAAGAGCATTGTTTGGGGGGTCGTGACATCAGCTACTGCCAGCTCCTGTCCATCAGTCAACCCCAGCTCTGCATGTGACCACAGGCACAGAGAAAGGTCACAACGTGCACAAAAAATAAATATATACTGCTTTACATAAAGCCATATATATTAACTTAATTAGACATCAACTTACCTTTTAATGTTTTGCACAAATTTGGTCTTGTTCTTTCTTCTATGGAAGCTACGGTCTGAAAATATTATACATTCACTTTTTAATTCCCCAAGAAAAAGTATATTTATGTACACACACACAAAATACAGTGACTTGCAAAAGTATTCAGACAATCTCACATTTTACTGGATAACAATGGTGTTTTAATATTTCTTTCCATATTATATTTTAATTCAAAATGATACTACTCAAAATTAATTATTTTAAGTCAACATGAGTTTTGCATTACTTTAATAAAAACTGAAATATGTTGTTTGCATAAGGATTTGGACCCTTTCATTGTGCAAAAATTTAAATTACATGCACCAAAACTACTTTAATGAGCCACCCAATTAGTTGAGTGGCCTACTTCTAAACAGTATTTCAACACAAAAGAAGGTTCTATACCTGTAAGTAAAGTGTTCTGTTTTTCCCATCAATTGTTGCTGTTATTGCAGGAGATTTCATTTGGCTGAAAAATAAAAAATGGCTTGTTTCACTTTAAAACCCGCATCCTGACTACACTGTGCACACTGGAAATGGCAGCATACTCACAGGGAGGCATTCTCTGTCAGATACTCCAGGATGTCCTGTAGTGTGGCAGATGGGGCAAACTTCAGGTCCTGTGGCACCTGGCTACAGGCTGTGCAATTCTCCTGGAGTGAAACAAAATCAAGTCAAACACCACACTGAGATGCTTCAGTCCATATGTACCCTGCACTGTGACACTGGCATTGCCCTAATGATCTGAAAACACTAGGTAGAATGAACAACTGTGACATTTCTGCATGTCTTACATTAAATTTTCATATTTTGATTGTATTTCGGTCAACAAAGGTGTCATTTATGAACTGCAACTTCTCCAGAACATTTAAAAACAAACTTGAGATCAATGATGCCCTTATATATTTCCACAGTTATCACTGAGAACATTTTCTGGAGAGACAAGCCAGTAGTCAGTACAAAAAAACGGGAGTGGACCATCCAGGTGGGGAGTAATGTTGCGAAACATAACTTTCTAAAATCTTCAAGAAAAAAGCATAAAGTGCAAGGAAAGAGGCACAAGGAGATTTAACACTGGTGACAACTGTAAAGGCTCACCTTTCGTTCTGCTTCAAAAGTATAGGTGTACAGGCCATCAACATCATTAAACACCAGGTAGTTGTTCAATGGAACGTAGGCGCTGCAAAAAGAGGTAGTCTAACATTGAGTACAGCGGAGTACAGCAACTTCACATCAGTTGTTAAAACAATACATACATAACAAAGATACATGGCATGACTAACCTGGAGGCGATTTTAAAAACTTCTGTGGCACATGCCGCTAAAAACAGGGGATGGGGTTAAAAAAAGATTTCTTGTATAATATCCTTAAAAAAACAACAGCTTCAGTGCAGTTAACATAACAGTCAACAGCTAAAACAGTTGAAATACTAAGTACAGCAACATACTGTCAAAAGCAAAACAAAAGAATAAGGAGCCATGAAATATATGCCAAACTAACCTTAACAGTAGTAATATTTACGCATAAAATACTCTTCCCTAAATGACTTTTTTTTTTTCCCCCCCTTTTTTAAACTTCCTGCAACATACCTGCAATTACTGCATTGGTAGATGCAACAGCAGGTATTATCCTCTTGACAACACCTGACAAAAAAGTTAAATTAAACACAGGCAGCTGGCTGAACTGGTGAAGTGTTTTCCCCATGCTGATGCTTAGCTTGTTTAAAAAGTAATTTCTTTGGCAACAAACATTCCATTACTACATCACTATTCAACAAAAGTAAAAAGGGTAAGTTTTTTTCAAAAAAAAAAAAAAAAAAACCCAAAGGAAAACAATTTAGCATTGCGAATTCTGCAATTAATGAGCTCTGCCAGTAATTATCCATTAAATTTAACAATTCTACACCTAATAAGAGATTGTAAACATGCATTTTACATAGGTTGTATTATACCAAGTAGTAAGAAAAAAGTAACTGGAACAGCATCAGGGGGCAGTGTAATGAAGCAGGAGCTTTCCATCAGCTGTATTACTAAATCCAAAAGATCAGTGTTTGTTACCTGTTCTACTAAACACCAATGATTTTAAGTTACTTGGAAATCTAACAATTGTCACCTCCTGAAAACACCCCCCCCCCCCCCCCAGTACTGCACTTACCTTGAGTGAGTCTGTAGGTAACTCCTGTGATGTTGAATTCAGATGCTCTTTCCTGGGATTTTTGGAACACCCACTTGATGTGCTCTGGGTTGTCACCATCCAAGGGGACATCTTCTACAATAACAGGGTACATCAGAAAGGAAGTCAAAATGCACACTGGGGCAACTGAAAGTACACAGGTTACATGTTATCTGGTCATTTAATCAGTAAAGATAGCTTAATAACATGCAATGCACTCATTGTATTTACATTTAGATATTTACATTTATTCATTTAGCTGATACTTTTCTCCAAAGCAACTTACAGTGTTAAGGTTACAATTATTTACCCGTTTATATAGCTGGATATTTTTTTACTGGAGCATTTTAGGGTAAGTACCTTGCTCAAGGGTACTACAGCCGAACAGTGGAACTAAACCTGCAACCTCTGGATCCAAACCACTATGCTACCAGCTGTCCCATGTATTTTCTGTGAAATGTACATCACTTTGGAGAAAAGTGTCTCCTAAAGAAATAAACCTAAATTCAGGTGTCCAGTATATATGAAAAGTGGTTTGAAAAAATTTTTAAAAAGGTTCTGGTCCAATGTGAAAGACTTAGAACTGTTGGCAGCAGGGGCAACAGGTAGATAAGTGGTTGAAGCGGGTACCTCTGGACTCAGAGGTCACAAGTTCAAAACCAGCCTGCTGGTGTAATACATTGGAGCCAGCGTACTTACGCTAAATTCCTCCCGTAAAAATAACCCAGCTATATTGATGTGTAAATAATTTTAAGTAGCATTACTCTGTATGTCGCTTTAGAGAAAAATATTTTCTAAATGAATAAGTGTAATGTAAATGTAGTGGAGAGTACCTCCAAAAGGCTTCTCTTTCGGCCACTGCAACACTCTGACGTATTCAATGCAGTGCTCTGGTAGACGTGGCATGGATGCAATAGTGCACATTGGAAAATTGATCTATGGGGGAAATTAAGGAAAATTAAGTAAAGTGTCCCTGTTATGAACATTTAAAAGACTGTAAAGCTACAGTACATTTACAACTGCATTTCAGCTTTAACAATGCTTAAATCTAAAATATTCTCACTAGCTGACTTCAGAAGCAATAATAATATACTATTAAGAAATATTGCACTTGGCAATGTCAGCATCTAAGTTTTTTTGCTTTAAAGTGATGATACACTGTAGACCTAATACAACGTGGATGGCGGGGTCCAAATGTTCATGCCGCGTTATAAGTGAGTCTGTGTTGTAATGAGTTTCTGCTTTTGACGAAGGTTGAAGAAAGTTTAACTCCAGTTCACTGCTGAGAGAAGATTAACATAAGTAAAAGCAATGGTCCCCACACGTGTGTGAGCAAAAATAAGTGAAATGCTGCAGCATACGTACTTTGTAATTACTAATAGCATTATGTAACAAACACTATTATTGCTACAGGGCAATTTAACGACAAAGACATTTTATTTGGCCAACTTTGCAAATTAGTTACATCTGCAAATCATTGCTCAACGAGTGAAAGCGGCATTGTATAGACCAAGACACTGAAGCAAAATTAAAAGCTTGGGTAAAACAAAAGGGTTTCTGCAACACTGTTGATCTGACAGTTGTTTCCAAATTAGTATCCCAACGTCTGAGCAATTTAAAGCTATACTGCTTTGGAGCAAGAGAGCAAAGTTACACCAAAAGATCGTGGTAATAAAAAGCTTTAGAACATGAGTGACAAACAACATAGATCTACTAGGCATACTTCAAAAGGTTTTTCACAAAATGTCAACATATTTTATTTTTCACTGTAGGTCTGTGTTGTACTAACGGCTATATTACATAACTTTACCTTTCGACTGTCCGAAACGTGTTTGAGAACCACCGAGATTTGGACACGTGGAAAGGAACTGATCAAAAAAATTTGTGGTCCAAGCTGTGACTGCATTATGTGCAATCCCACATTACAGCAGGTCTACAGAGTACCACTAAGTTAAAGACTGAACCAGAGACACAATCTGGGATTCCCAAAGTAACAATGTGTCTCAATTAAATAACATCGCTCACCTGAGGTGGGTAAAGCTCCAAAGTGCAGTCGATACAGGCCGTCATGCCAGGCAGAATGACACGTGCATTGCCCTTAAAGCCCTCGGTTCCACCATCAATAAGGGGAATGATGGAGCTGGGGTCCAGGACTCCATCTTCATAGATCAAGAGAGACATCTACAAGACCGAATACATCACCATATAGCTTTAAATAAAGACATTCACACACAAAGCCATGCAGCCAATTTGGTTTGTTATCAATTACAATACATACCAGCATGCCATTCATCCATCTCCTAGCAATGATAGAATCCAGTCCACAAACAATTATGTGGAATTCTGAGAATCAAAAGAGAAAATCAAGATAAATGGCAATGTGTCTAACATGTAAACTGAACAGTAATTTTTATGTTTCCGCTTTAGGAAGATTAATTTTGATAATCTAAGCTTCTGAAACTGGGTAATAGAAGCATTACAATAGATTAATTTTTTCTGCTATACCTTAACAGGTTTTGGATATGTAATACTGCTACTTACGTCTATAAAAAGACTCATCAAAGTCCTGAATTTTCTTAAAATATCTGAAGTAATTAAGGGGAAAAAAATGTGACATTCACTAATAACATGGAGCAAATCAGATAGTAAAACCAGTCATTTTTTTCCAGTTTGCAGTCAAAATGCAAAGGATACGGAACCACATTGCATCCTGGGATACGTCTGTTGATAAAGTCTGCTGCTACATCTGCCTTTGGTCGTCCAACATCTTTAGATCTTTAGAAACACAAAGGTCGCTCTTTAGCATTTTGTATAATGAAGTTACATTGCTCAATCAAAAGCAATTTTTTGGGCTCTCACCTGAAAAGGAACTGTCGATTCAGATTCGATACATCAATGGTGTCCATGTCAATAACATGAATCTGGCGAAATCCAGTGAGGGCCTAATCCAACAAAGAACAGAATGGAGGGAACTGGCTTTATACTGCTTGAAAAATCTGTATTAATGATTCAATAAAACACTTGTTTCAGTATTTAGTGTAAACTGGCACTAGTGACCCTCTGTTGTAAATACAGCACTAGAGCTCCACAGAACACTGAACTGGCAGGAAGTAAAGAATAATTCTTTCAGTATCAAAAATGAAACTGAACAACAAATGTATGCAAACACCATATCTTTATACACTGAAGTATCATAGGTATGGCCTGAATTTGGAAGGAATTATGTAAACAAAAAACACATCAGGGTTTCTTGAACCAGTTGAAAGATAAACTCACATTCTCTTTTGATACAGAACAACAAAACAACAGATGCCTAGATGTTTTCTCATAGAAAAATGTAAGGTCTTACCAGATTTTTCAGTAGTTCACATCCCAGTCCACCTGCTCCAATAACAAGAATCTTGCAAGTTTCTAACAAAAAGTGGAGTGACTAAAAAGCAATTAAGCATAATGGTAAGAGGAAAACCTAAAGTAGAAGACAACATTAAAAGCACCACAAAGGCAACAGCAAGTCTGTATTTATAAAGTACCCATCTTACAGTCTTCCCCTTTTCAGTTACAACAAAGTTTAATCAGTAAATTTCAAGAAAGAAAAAGAAATCTCAATATTATTAACATAAAATTTAAAATTAATCTAGAGGCAGAGCTCTCACTTCAGTGCTGGGCTCAAAGTCAGGATGAGTGAATGGTCCCGGTCTTTCTAGGAACTTCTGAACATGGTTCCACCGCCCGTCCCAGTCCCTGGCGTTTCCCCCATGTCCACTGTCCACTGCCATTCTGCACAGAACACAGGTGTTCTGCTACAGCCTCAGTTGTAAACCACACAGAAAAAGTCATGCCATCAACAACCTAAACTCACCTAAAAAATTTCAAAAGGCTATGACGAAGTTACCAACTACAGGTTGCATATTATGTTGATCCTTTTTCATGTAATGATCTATGACATATTTCAAAAAAATTATGTACTCTGATATTTACTGCATATCCGCATTCTGTGGCGTTCCTAATCTGGGTGCAAAAGTAAACACTGCAGTTCCAAAAAGCAGACGAAGTGCATATTAAAATGCCACCCGATCTGTAAAAATTTAACTACATAAATTTTGTTTTTAGTGCAGTTTTATAGGCTCTGAGGTTATTTTGCTACCATCAAACTGCCATGTCCTCAACCTGGCAGCTCAAACAGCCAATCTTCTGTCTACTGCTGGGATCATTTAAGAGCGAATCTCTGCAAACAGTCATGTGCCTGTTTCATTAGTATTAACCTTTATTTAGCAACACCTTTATAGAATGCAACTTACAATTCTTATGCTCAACTTTACAATTATTTACCCATTCATACAGCAGGGACTTGTCACAGTATCAATTTAATTAAGTACCATGCTGCTGGACAACCACATAAGAGTGAGGATTCAATCATGTAACCTGCAGGATGCAAGGAAACGGGCCTATTATTATTATTCCACCTGCTGACACCAGTCGGTAATGCTTAATATGTTTATGATCAAGAGCACGGTAAAGTTTTTAAATATATAATTGATATGTAACAACTACTGAATTGAAATATTTCAACTACTGATCAGTGATTAAAATACAGTAATGACAGTCACTGAGCACGTAACGTTAAGTATCCGATCCCCAGTGTGACTCTCTCTGTGTGTGTCGAGTATGTTACTGGTGCTGCTAGAAAAATCTTAATTCCACGACTCGACACAGTCGTCTGTCCTCACGGGTGGCACATAGGACACAGAGTTATGCATTAAATGTGAAGATTCACCACCGGTTCACCGACAAAACCATGTTAATAATTAACACGTCTCAGTTTTTGCCTAGACGGCGTCCGGATAACTAGCTAGCTAGCTAGGTCAGAGCGCGTAACATATTGATTTCATTCAGTGTGTAGCCAGCTTTTGAGACGATTTTTATTTATTGGGACACTTGAATATAGTTCAGTCGTCAGGCAACTGCGCTGTTCCGAGGTTTAGCCAGCTAGCTGGTTAGGAAGGTCGGACCATGTGAAGAGAGTAAACCGGCGGATGAATTTCCACACGAAATGCCGCTCAGCTACCTCTGCCGCGCAACCTCAAACCTGGCTGCAGTGTCTAGCATTTCATCACTAACTTCTCAGCCAGCTCCTCTACTCTCCTTCTTTTCTTCTCCCTACAAAGAGAGAGTAAAAGAAGGGTCACATACGCTCGTACTTCCAAGCGGGCGACAACGAGACTCAAACAGTTGTTTCTCCTAATGTTTGCTTTTGCCGTCCAGCGACACTTACGGCTCCTCTCCATCCGCCATATTGCCTCGAGACCATGTCATCCCAGAATGCTATGCGACAGCGTCGTCGGTATACGTGAGGAAGTCGCTTCGCCAGCAGAAGTGCCACGATACCCTCGCATTCGGGAATGGTTTGCAACAAAGTTTATTGTAAATATACGGAAATCGCTTCACCATTGGTGACACTAAATCTTTTTTCCCTTTAATGGTTAAAGTAAAACATAAGGATACTATTTAATTAAAAAAAACCCCAGAAAGCTGCAATATTAAACCAATAGCCGACGGTAAACCGTGCGTAGTGTAGTGGGTGCTGAACATTGCAGTTACACTGTGTATTAGGTGTTGTGCTCCCTTCTGCTGGTGGTATCAAGTTACTGCATGATTAATCGTTTAGTCTCTTCTCTTGATTCCATGATCATGTAAACCAGTGGCAATGTGTTCAATGTTATGTCTGATTCTCTGCTAACAACAACGAACATGTTATAAACTTTGCAAAATGTGGATAATAAATCTTTAAAAAGAATTGCATGGATTCAGCGATCATCCCGCCGCAGTGCGTTAACAGGTTGACGATGCACTTGACTTCTAGTAGATTTCTACTGTGTTATTAGAGCATGCGCAGTTCAGAATCTTAGCAGTCGAAAATAAGTAAATACCTATCTGTATACAATAAAAGGGACTTGTCTTGTTTGTGAAAACTCAAAACGTGAGGTATTGTCCTAATCAATCATTAAATTAAAGCCATCTGATTTTTCCTTGCAAAACAAATTAAATTCGCAGGTTCGTTCAGCTCTCTTTATATTCGGTTCGCAGTAAATCGCGGTACACTACACTGTACACACACTGTTCATTCACTGATCACATCGGTTTACAAATGCCTGCAGCGGGGAGGGGGGTGTGGTGGTAAAGGACGAGGAAGGGAGGGGACACAGCAGTGTGCCTCCTCCAGTGGAGCCGTCCACTCTCCTATTGCCCCACCTGACGCCTTACGGCCCGGGCTGATCCCGAGCAGCGCAGCTCCCAGCCAGGCCGCCATGGCGAGTATGGAGATCGCACCTCTCAGACCGTGGGACGACTTCTTCCCCGGACCGGACAGGTTCGCGAAACCCGACCTAAGCGACCTGACCAAGTGGAATAACAGAGTCATCAGCAACCTTTTATACTACCAGACCAACTACTTCGCGGTGGCCGCCGTGCTCTTCCTCATCGTGGGGTGAGTGCGTTGCAGCACAGCTGTGCTGCGGCATTAGCAGCCGACTTTCCACCGGCCCTTCATACGCGTATCTGTCTGCCGTGGCTAATCGTTACGTCTCTCGCGTCCCGCGCTGCTGTCGGCGCGAGCTTGGAGCCTTCCCGTCAGAGGCGGGCTGTGTGTGAGGCGCTCAGACCCGCAGCGAAACTCTCTCGTTTAACTACGCTGTCGCCGCGCAGCACGGTGTCCATGCCTCTCTCGACGGCTGTAACGCAATATCAAAACATTATTATTTTATCATTTTTTCATTAAAACTACTTCAGCCAGCAAACTGAGTTTTTTTTCTTTTTTTCTATTCGCAAATTGCCGTACTAAGTACTTCCGGAGAGCGTCCTCCACACAGCGCCGTGGGCCCGGTTCCTCTACGCTTTGTCACTGAGACACGAAAGGAGTTTATTTTATTCGCAACAAAACCTGTTTGTTCTGGACAGCGTAATAAGAGATTTAGGAGCTTCAGCCCTAGTCCGGAGGGCTTGGCCTTGCTGTGCTGCAGTAGCAAAAATATGATAGTTTCTCCCCCATTCTGTAGGCATCGATCATAGCATGTTGGTCAAAGGCCTTAGCTTCAGCTTGTTGAATTATGACTTTTTGAGGTTTCTTCGAGGAAAGAAAGACGTTCTCGTCTTTATTTATGTTAACTACAATCAAAGAAGGACTCAATTTATGTTAATTACAACATTCCAATAAGAACTTTGTCATCTCAGCATGGTTATTGATTAATTAATGTGTTGGAAGTCTTTCAGTAAGGTCAATTTTGAAATCCCTCAGGCATGAAGTCAGTGACCACCCTACTGCTGTGAAATCTTACTTTGTCTCTGTAGAAGGTGATAAGACAGCCCCTCAAACTCGAAGTTACTGACTGGAATGTATAGAAGGCCGACTGTGCATGCAAGGTACCATCATCGCTCTGTAATAGCTCATCTTCCATAAGAGTGTCTGCTAGATCTCTCAGCCAGTGTTGACGTGAACATCTAAAAGGGATGGCGGATGCCCAGCCAAATCCGTCCTGGAAGGGCACGGATGCTACTACTCTCTTTGAGCAAAACAGCATTTTTCAGGAGTAGCTGCCAGAAGAGTAAAGTCATCATAACCACAGTTAGAATCGATTATCTACTGTCTGTTATCATAAGTCCTCAACCAAGGGACCAAGGTGCTGTCAGTAGTAGATAAGTGAATGAGTGGTTGGTGACCTGTCAAAACAGAAGTGAGGAGCTCACAGAGACACATGCAGCCTAGGAACTAGTCTACGTTTGTGGAGTATTCCATAGGCATATGTTTCTCAGAGGTACCTACCTATGTGTGGGACTGGTTTTTGACTAAGGATTTCACTGTGCTGTCAGTTTTTGGGAACATCCCCAGAAGATGATGTCAGTGCACTGGCCAAGCTGGAATGTGTCTCACAGCCTTGGCAGTACTTACTGCTGGCGTCAGTTTTGTCACTAAACCTTCACTGACACTCATTCCCACTGCAGTCTCCATGGAGTAAGCAAGCAGATTGTGGTGTTATTACCCTCGATGGAAGAGGTGCACGGACTCTAAATCAAGAATATTTTCTTACGAGCCTAAGTGTTTTAAGTGTTTCTATTACACAGCCAGAATTAGTGCTAGTGAAGCTGCAAAACAAAGAAAGGGCTGCTGTTTTATTTTAAGAATGATGCAGTATTAACTGGAATAGTTTGATGGAAAAGCTTGGTTTAACCATAGCATCTATGCATGCCTGGATTAACTGCATGATTTCAGTTGTAGTTATTTATGAATTGACATTGCTTAGCTGGTGTGTGTGTGTGGTTTTTGAAGCAACTTGCAATACTTGACCCATTTATAGAAGTTGTGTGATTTCTGATAGAAATCAGGTTAAGTGATTTACTCAAGGGTGCTGTTGAAGTAGCAGGAAGGAGAGCTTGACCTAACAACCTCTAGGTTACAAGGTCATGTCCTTGCATGTTAAACTCTCTGTGGTCCCCTATAAAATTTAACATAAAATAGACTTGTCAGGAAAGAAACCCAGGTGACTTTGTAGGCAGCTAAAGCTATCCAAGATACTGTCCTGTACGTGAGTCACTTTGTGTCTCTGATGTAGTGGTGTACTTTGTTTCCAGTCTGGAAAATCACAATCTGTTCCTCTAAATATAGCTTGTGCAGCTAGTCAGCTAATTCGCTCTCATGACGCATGGCTGATGTTAAAGGCTCAACAAAGCTGTTAAAGAACGGATAGGGATGATGGAGGCAAAATTTATGTGACAGCTTACAAGAATGAAGGACTTCAACTTTTTTAGCTTGACTTATTTTGAAAAAGCATTAAATGGCCTGTCATTATCCTTTGATTAAGACCATTTTGCAAATATGCTAGTAACTACTAGCTCATAGAATTCATTTGTGCTGGGTCAGTAGACAATGACTGATGTTAGAAAGAAATTCTCTTTGTTTTGTCCAATGCCTTTTTACTGCATCCGAGGGTTAACCCGACGACACAGGGCGTAAGGCCGGAGGGGGAGGGGACACACCCAGGACGGGGCGCCAGTCTGTCACAAGGCACCCCAAACAGGACTTGAACCCCAGACCCACCAGAGAGCAGGCACAGACCAAACCAGCTGTCCCACCATGCCCCCTATAAAAAATTAACATGAATTCTGTGTTGTATAATAATGCTTGCTTATATATTTCCCAAAATGATGTTATTCATGTTAAAATTATACAAATACACAGTAATAAATAGTCTAGTATTTTAATACAGAACTGTTATTTTCACTTTTGTTTGTCTCCTTTTTTTTCCGCTTTTCTGTGCCACCAGTCAGCACTTTCAATCCATTGAAAAGGAAAAAAAAAAAAAGTAGCTATAGTGGAATCAAAACAAAATGTTCAGTAAATGAAGCAATGTTTCTGAAATGAAAAAAGTCACTGATAGACACGGTGAGTCAATAAGAAATATTGCTCCTTGCTCAGCCTGGCCAGCAAATTTTATTGTACAGCAGATGAAGTGAGACTCAAGCCAGGGGACTCAAAAATAATGTAGTAAAGTTGATGGGATGGCTGCCATAAGTACAGGTCACTGTGAGTCTCACATGTGCTAAGTGAAGGTCCACCTGTGCAGTGTTGGGGTGATGTGGAAGCTCTCTGACCACCAGGTGGTGCTTTGTGGCTTTTGGAAACTGAGAGTATGTAGTGCTGCACAAGGCCACCTGTTCAGCTTCAGTCTTGGAAGTGATGCCCTTCAGCAGGTTTCCCATCTCTTCTTACGTAGGTGAGAGCTCAGAAATGGAGTTTAACGGGTTCAGTAATGACAGCAAATGGAACATAGTATTTCACTGAATGACTGAAATGACACCCTTCTCCTTTCTTTCAGGACTATAGCGGAACACCTCTGCTCCATAACGAAAGCAGCTGTGATTGTGAACTGTGCTTTCCTATTCCTGATGTCCTCTTCTGCTCCCCTGCAGGTTCATGAATCCATTGGGCATGATTCTGGGTGGGGCAGTGGTCACCCTGGTGTTTGTAGGCTCAGTGTGGGCAGGGGAAAACAAGGCCATGATCAAGAACTTCAAGAAGAAAAACCCCGCGCTGTTTGTCGTCATTGTGATGGTTGCCAGCTACTTTCTCATGTCACTGTGTGGGGGCGTCATGGTCTTCCTGTTCGGCATCACCTTCCCTTTGCTCCGTAAGTTCCTTCGACGTGGTCCCCTCCATCAGTGTTCCCAACTGAAGCACATGACCTGGGGCAACATCGGTGTTTATCTGCAGTTCGGTGCCTGTATTTCCAGTAGGCTGTTAAAGCATAACTAGGGAGGGGTTGGGAAACACGGTAAAAGTTGTGAGAGAGAGAGAGAGAGAGAGAGAGAGAGAGAGAGAGAGAGAGAGCGAGCGAGCAGAGGAGAATTGAAGGATTAATTCTCAAGCAGCAGCAAAGCTTGCGCAAAAGATTCCAGAAGGTCATTTGGGGGGTGTTGAGTTTACCAGTTGGGTTTTGGGACTTTGCAGGGTAGCTGATAGACAGTGAGCAGCAGGCAGTGCCCTAAAGCCCCTCTCTGTGGGGCTGTCGGCTTGCAGTGAGTGGTTACCATGGAGGAAGACCTTTAAACACAGTGAGAGACTGTAATTTCTGTTACAGCGTGATAGATGTGTTCCTGTAAAACCTTGCTCCATAAGGATGGGTTGGACCACTCAGAATATAAACAAATTCATAATTCTAAGCGTTCCCAAGTGTGATAATTGTCGTAATAAAACTGGTTGCACAGTTTAAATACAAGTTGCGTTTATAATACAGAAATATTATAATAACTTTATTTTGCGAAAAGTGAAGAGGGTTAGAACATTCAAAATGGAGAACCTCACAATCGCCACAAAACAAAGCATGGAGGAGATGTGAGTGTTGTGTGTCCCTCCACGATCCGCTGTGTTCAGCTGTGTTGTTTTGAGTGCAGCTCACTCGCTCACACACGCTGTCTGAAACCCCTTGTCCCAAGCGGGGTCGCGGCGAACCGGAGTCTAACCCGGCAACACGGTGCAAGGCTGGAGGGGGACACCCCTAGGATGGGACAGCAGTCCGTCGCAAGGCACCCCAAGCAGGACTCAAACCCTAAACCCACCAGAGAGCAGGCCCTGGCCAAATCCACTGCACCCCCACACGCCCTAGGCTCACTTACTCAGTGATACAAACATAAACGTGTTAGGAACAAAATGACATGTCAACTCAAGTTTCGAGTTATATTGACACCGTTACCTTATTTACCATCACCTATGAGTCAGTTTGTGTTATGAAAAGTCATATTAGCAGAAATGACTGTACACCGGTGCACAAAACTTAAGCCCCCACGTCTGAGGAAGAACAGAATTTGCTGTCCACAGCAATTGCACGAAATGCAAGAGTCAAGGTTTTATATAGGGCGGACAATTATCGGTCTTCTCCATTATCAGTCACGACTTGTCAAATGCAGGGTTGCAGTAATCCAGAACCTATCCCAGAAGCACAGGGCATGAGGCAGGGTGTACCCTCAAGGGGATGCAAGTCCATTGCAGGGAAGTCTCGCACGCACACATACAGAGGCAGAGAGAAGAGACTCATGTGAACATGGGATGAACATTTGAACACGAAACACCATGCCACTGTGGTAGGCCAGTAAAAATAATAAAATGAGCATTGCAACCTGATGATGAAAAAAGTTGAAGTCATAGCCTTGTTGGTTTTAACCTAAAGTCACTCACTAAAAGTGTGTATTTCTACAGATAGGATAAGTACAGAAATATTATTCACAGCAGATAAATAGACATGTTTGTTGCTAAATCAAGGTTTAGTGTGCTATGACTCTCCTTTACTTTGCCCAACAGTGATCCTGGTCCATGCCTCTCTGCGCTTGAGAAATATAAAGAATAAGCTGGAGAATAAGATTGAGGGAGTGGGGCTGAAGAAGTCTCCAATGGGAATCATCCTGGATGCACTGGACCAGCAGGAAGAGAGGATGAACAAGATACAAGATTTCTTGGAGAGCAAGTTCAAGGAGTGATCTTGATGTTGTTGCCTGAAGGGAGCTTGTGTCACAAGCTTGCTGCCTCCTCGTTCAGGTGTTCCTTGCCACAATGTGCACCACGCTTGACAGAAACTTACAAATTTTTGTCTTTTTTTTTGGGCTAAAAAATTCAACACATTTTATTCTGTGTATTTCTGTTTCTTTTTGACTATGTGAAAGCCTCAGTTTGTCTCCGGAAGGTGCATATTATAGTTTGAGAAACATCTGAGCTGAGCGTGCACAAACTATTATTACTATTCTGTTGTTGTTATTACTTTTCTATATGTGTCTGTGTGTATAAAATTTTTGTTTTTTCCATGGACAATTTCAGATAGTGTCACATTCCACAATTGATTTATTATTTAACATTTTTAGGGGGAACATCTTCTATCATCTGCTAAAGTTTAAGTGTTTAATACATAGTTTAATACACAATACATAGCTGTGTGGTGTAGATACATCTACTGTGCCACCTTGTATATTTCCTAATATACTATATTTCCTAAAATATACCATTATAATTTTTTTCCTCATTTTAAAACACATATGGCATGCAGAAAGAGGTTATGACCGGAAGAGACATATTTACAATAATATATCCCTAATTATAATATCATTGTCAGGTTTTCCTAATTCCAGTCCCTACAGAGGATCCATTTGTTGTTTCCGTCTTCACTCTTGAATGCTTATGTTTGATAAAACTGTCAATTTAAATACTGTCCCGGGTTAACATAACATTACATTATGTCATCTCTAATTCTTGCCCTTGTTTAAAGGACAAATTGTCCTTGATGAGTTTATTGAATGATGGAGTGATTATTTAATTGTAATTTGCTTAAGGCACAGAATTTACATATTTTTGTTGCTTAACAGCATGTACAAATGCATAAGTAATATTTTTCACCCAGAACCTGACCTTTGAGATGATTTAGTAATATGGCTATGCAATCTGAGGAACATAGTAAGTATTGGCAGTTGTCTGTTTTACATGGTATTTATGTCCCTGATCTGTTCTGTCATCTCAGCTGTGTTACAAGTGTTGGTGTTTTGGAATGTTATGTATTCTAGAGTCATTTTGCAGAAAAACACAATGGTTTACACTGTCAGTGGATGTCTTGCCTGTACAATACGTGTAAGATATTAATAGATGTACAATTAACTTTTAATCTCTCTGCATATGAAGTACTAATGGTAACCTCTCATTTGCCCAGCATCTCCTGCTTATTGATGAAAGTCATTTATTTTGTGTTTGTACTCTTTGCAAGACGAAGAGCTTGGAGGTTACTTGACAAAATGGTCTTTGTTATTCATTTGCCTGTACGCAACTCGCATTCCCCTCTGACGGGCTGTCAGATGTTAGGCTGTTGTCTGCTAGAAGTTAGACTACTTACCCTAGTTGTAATGTCTGCTTATGCAAAAATCACAGTGCAATATCTGTTTTATTGACTTCAAAAACCTGCTGAAATGATGGGCACAATTTCATCTCACTGCACTATGGGTTAAATTTCCAAGCATGTTGCCTGTCTAAGCACCAAAATTGCATGCTAATATATTTATTTACCAAATTAAACTGGCACATGAAACAGTTGTGTCTGCTGCAATTAAAATGTTTAATGCAAAGTCTTTATTTTGTACTGTTTGTGTGCCCTTTAAGTAAATCTAAGGGTTTGTTCCAAAGGACTGTTCCACTGCGATCCTCAGCTGATGAGCTGACGATATATTTGTAAACCTGGAACAGTAATACTGTTCCTCCAACAAAATAAACAAAACCCCATGGCATTTTTTGTGTTGTTGATTAATGTTCTGTAAAATTTTTATTTCTTGAAGTGTGACAGTAGTACTTAGGTGTAACTGCTGGTTTGTTCCTTTGTTGATTTCTAATATCCTTAAGGTAAATCATGAACTTGTTGCTTAATATTTTGCTTGTTTCATATTTGGTTTCTTAATTTTTTTTTATTGAATGTCAAGTTTGTCTTTGTAGATTCCAATATTTTACATAAAATTCAAAAAATTATGGGCTAGACAGGACTGTGAGCTAGACTCCAAACCACTGCAGCCCTCCATGAGATCAAGTGGTTATTAGTAATGGACACAGTTGATTTTTGTGTTGACATATAATTTAACAACAAATCATTACACAAATATGAGTGTGAAAGCACAACAGGAATAGATATAAGTAAACTAATGTCAACATAATTTTCAAACAACTTCAATTAGGACTTTAGACCTTTTTCATGTTTTGTGTTTCTTGGTGTATGTCCTGGAGCAACCCTTGATAAGGGAAAGTTCAATATACAATTGGTTCAGCATGTTGTTTTTCAGATACATATTCCTTCCAAGTCTTCTATAGGCTCAGGCTGGTGGTTTTTCCAGCTGCAGCTGTTGAGCACCTCCATGTGACCAGGTGCATCTTTGCTGTAGATGGCTCTCAGCAGATGTGTGTGTGGCACAGAGGAGATACACACATCTCCAGTGTCTCAGAAAAGGCTGGTTTCCCTTGATTCGAGCACTTTGGGGAGAGGTACCTGAGGAACAAATCATGGCGAATTAGAGAGGACTCGGTAAGAACGGATGTCATTAGGGCCTGAAGGCCAGCTTAAGATCAGTTGGGGGAAAAAAAAAAAAGAAAAACTGCAAACTTCACCCCCTGATTTATAATTTACTCTGATGTAAGCCAAAGTATTTATATGCCTTAGAAATGGAAACTACTGAAAATAGATTTTCAAAATGCCACCTGGGTATTATTACTGATAGACTATGACCATTGACTCATGAGTAATATATAAAATTTCTTTGTAAATAAAGTTCAAGCTCCTGAGAGCAGCTTACAAAAGCTATAAAAAAAAGCAGTTTTGTGTGCTTACATTTTATGCTTTCACATATGTTTAGTGAATGCAAATACTGTACTGTCTGCTGACTGCTCTGAAGCGCCAACAGGTTACGTCATGTAATCATTCATATTTTGGAGATTTTTCAAGAAGGAATCTTGCAAAGCATAACAACTACTCCTACCTGCACAACATTTCTGTCAGCTGTACCTAGTAATTAATCTTGGAAAGTGTCACTATCAATGTCTTCATACTTATGATGCTGGAATGGTCATTTTCCAAAAAAATGAAAACAGATTCGTTACGTTGACAGTCTGTTATATGATTATCTGCTAACTGGAGAATTTATATTCATGCTCACCGATTTGAGATAGGCCACATTGCTCTGGCGGATTTCATTTAGAAGCTGGTCACGAGGGGTTAGTTCAACCTTGGGAGGCTGTCGCTGGCGGGGGACTGGCTTTAGAGTCTTTATCACATCCTTCAGGTTGGCTCTTTCATCACCTTGTGCTTCCACACTGGCATCCTTGCGTCTAGGGGTTTTCCGCAGCTGTATACTGGGCCTTTCTTCGCTCTTCTCCTCCCTGGGATTGAGCTCCAGGAAGGGGTCCCGCCGCTTGGGAGTCTTTCTCAGCTGGATGTTCTTAAGAGGATTCCCACTGTCAGAGCTTGGCGGCTGAGGGTGTGGCTCCAGTTGCCGTCGGGCCTGTGATGGAGGAGACGGCTCCGGAGATACGTCACGCTGACCTTCTTCAGCGAGAGCCATGGGGGGCAGGTAACCCCCCAGCATCTCCAGCAGTCCTGGAGGTAGGTTGAGAGCATTCTCATACATTTCCATCAACTCTTTTTGCTCCTTCAACTGCTGCATCCTCTGCTCCTCATGCCTCCGCTGCCGCTGGCGATCCAGGTTACGAGTCAGAAGATTGTTCACCACCATCCTGGGGCCTGGCAGCTCAAAATGATAGCCCATCTTCAGCAGCGTGTGGTTGGCCTTGAGCAAGCGGGATATCTCCATCTCGGCATGATGGCCCAACATGTGGCGCTGGTTGTGGAAGCGCAATTCTGTAAGGGTCTCATTGAACTGCAGGCAGCGCATGATGGCAATGATACCCTTCCCTGTAATGAAATTTGACTCAATATTCAGTGTTGTGATGCTACGGTTCTCCCGCAGCATGTTGGCCAGCGCAAAGGCAATGTTCTCATCTGCTCCTGTGTTGGCGATGCTGAAGTTTGTCACATGTTTGTTCTTCTTCAGGCTGTTGACGTAGTCCCTCAGCATTTCTTTGGGAATGTTTTCAATGTTGTTCAGGTTGACTTCTTTGATTTCGGGGTTGTTTTTGCGGATCTTGTCCAGAGTGCTTTCCAGGTTAGTGTCATTACCAGAGGGCCTTGCTGTCAGTTTGATGAAGTTGCCTTCAAGGGCAAGCTTGTTTGGAATCTTCAGTCTAGATATTTTCTTCTCTTCTTTCTCTGAACCTTCAGTTTCTTCTGTGGATTTCTCTGTCTTCTGCTCTGTTGTGACATTCTTTCGCTCTGTGGATTCTGAGTTTATCTGAACAAGGTATGTTTGAGCATCATCAGGTACCTCTACTTCACTGTCCTTTGGTTCTGAGGTTTCCTCTGTCTTTTCCTGTGGATCTGCAAACTCTGGTGGAGGGAGCAGAATGTTTGTGATTTTTGTAACACAGGATGTTTTCTCGCAGTTTGACGAATGCTCCAGGGAATTGTTTTGATCTGTTTGTGTTGGTGTTCCTTCCTTTTCTTCCTTCACTTCTTCAGTTTTTTTGCATACACTTTCCAAATCATTTTCATCTTCATTGCTCTGGCCTGTGTAATCAGGTATATTTTTCTGGCAAAAACAAGTCACATTATTATTACTTATTATTATTATTTTTATTTTTTATAGAGTGCTCTTCTCACGCAGCAAGTTTAGTACCTCTGGATTTCAGTATTCAAACTACACACAGAATAGTAAAGCCAAATCAGTTATACGTGTTTATCTTGACGCATAGCAATTTATATAAAATATATTTGGCAGGATAGCATGAATAGTATTTTAAAACCTAAGGAGCTGGAAGATATAAAAAAAAAATGAAGAGAAAATGAAAAAGATATGATACTAAAGTTTATATCTGCTGATTATGGAGGAGAACCTGTCTCCCTTCAAGTGTTTGTAGTGATGTATGGAGACTTATGGGAGATGAAGTAAACAACAGCCTGGCACTCTTACCTCACTGGGTAGCAGGGTTGCGGGAACTCTCTCCTCCTCCAGCATGCGCTTTGACTCCTTCTCCCAGTACAAGTAGTCAACCAGTGACCTGTGGTCAAAGGACCCAGTGGGGGACTTCTCGGTCTGGTCTTTCTGCCTTTGACCCACCGGCACCTGCTCATCAGGAGCGATCACGTCCATCTCGCTCTGGAGCTGCCTGAGCTCCTCCGGAGAAAGGTTGGCCAAGATCGCATCCTCATCAATTTCATCCGTGTAGGACTCCGAATCACTGTGATTAGACATGCTTCCACCCCTTTCTTCTTTTACTTAAAATAAATTAAAAACACCAGCAATATTATGGTCTTTAAAGTACGATAAACACCCGTTGCTTCTGAAGACTTCACTCTGGCTGAGGGAAGGAGGAGTATGCTCAGGCTTCGTGGAGGTCTAAAATTAAGCCTCATTTGTCGAAGGGGAAGGTATTTATGGCACAAGAAGGAAAGATACTAACATACTCTTTTTTCAGCAGCTTGTGTCAGCTGGACAAGCTCCCTTGATATTTCTCTGTGCCCACTAACTGGGGAGAGAGGGAGAACATGATGGATAGCAACAGGTGGCATTCTTTATAAGCCTGGGAATGACTCCAGAAGCCAGAGCACATGGAGCTCTGACCCACCTGCACAAAGTTCAAAGGTGTGGGTAATGATATCCTTCAGACAGAGCTCTATAAACGTGCCCAGAGAGCTGTTGCATGGAAAGGAGGTAAGCAAGCAATGACTATGCAAATTTAGCTTTTCTGAAGAAACTGTGATGCAGCAAGTCTCCAAATACATTTCTCAAAGTGAACAAGTCCAGCTTATTACAAGGAGATACCAGTCAAATATCTCATAGCATTTTCACGATTACTGTGATTGGCAAAAGAATCCTAAGAGCCCACTGTCAGATACCTGTCTCTTCCTTTCTCTTGCATAAAGCACGGTAACCTGACTACATGTTATGCAGATGAACAACTGCCTGTTATGCAAATATAGCAGCTCCCAAAGGTTTCTGGAAGTGTTAGTGGAACTGAAGACAAGTGTACAGTATGTTTACATCTACTTTGTACAACGTCATTAGTTGCTACAGCTGTGATTCGTAATGGCCCTCTGAGACCAAGAAGTCAGTAGAAAACCATGTGGATCTCTGTCTGAAAATCTCCATGGAGAAGGGCAAAGTGCCGCAAGTCATTTTGTTCTTCTGCTTTCCACTAATGTCATGGCTAGCTCCAACAATTAGATTCATGATCTGTTTATGGACATGTGGATAGATCAATGCTATAACAGAGAATTGTAACAGGTGGGCTCACCAAAGATGGTTAGTCCATGATTTTATTAATGCCTTAGCCATGTGTGATGGAGAGGTGTGAATTACCATGTTTAAAAAAGAGCTGACAACTAAACATGAAGTGAAAGCTGAGACAGACGCAAACAGGAAATGTTATAATATGCAGATTACATAGAAAAAAACTGAAGGGTTTTTTTTAATTAAATAACATCATTTCCTGTATAGCACTCAAATTAGAAGACTGAGCATTGTCCACTTTCTTCCAATTTTCTATTTATACTACATCCAACAATGTAAATAGTTATCATCTTGTTTATCTTGACGATGCTTATTGTGACATATTATCCTAATTATATTTTCTCTCAGTCATCTGAACTGAATTATGTCTGACTCATTTAGTGGAGTTGATGCAAACCCTAGAAAGGCAAATTCATTGTCTGAGAAGACATGATTTCAAGAGCCTTATGGGGGCACTGCTGACACCAAAAAAAGCCTGATATACAGAGCATCGCTTTTTTCCCCTCACATAACTGAACTGTCTGGATTTGCCATACCCATAACCAGTTCAAGAGGACTGCACTTGATCAATTAGCATACTTTTGTTATATCTAAAGCAAAAATTTACAATCCAGCAGTGGCACAGACTGTCCATGGCAACAGAGAGAGGTAATATTCATTATGCAGGTGGTAGCTGTGTGTCATTTCATTTTTTTATTTTAACTAATGCAAGCTTTTGTTATTTTTGATACCTGTTCCAATGTACTTTTTGCATGCAGTGTTATGTATTTTTAACTGTTCTGAAGTTACCTCATTGGCAAGAATGCTAAAATTATAATATTGTTTTAGATTTTACTGTATGTAATAAAAACTTAAATTTAAATGTGGACTTTGTTTTAGTAAATATTTCTGAAAAAGTCTTTTCGTATGGTAATAAAAATCAATCTACAGTCTAAAGTTTTAAAGGGATCTTCTGTGTCTACTACAGTTTTTCACAAAGACAAACCACACAATTTTGCAATACTGCATATTTTGCTGACTTTGAATTTAAAAAGCAGTATCATTTTCACATCTTGTTAGATACATCTTTTCTTCCCCTTATTAAGTCTGGAAAAATAATATACATATCTAAATATCATTTTTTTTTTTACATCATTTATGTTTCACTGTAATAATGAAAAGTAAAAAAGTAAAAAAAAGAAAAAAAGTAGAAAAAAATGAACTAACTACACAAGGTTCATTTTAGGTCATAAAAACAAAATGTACATATTGATCTGTACATCAAATTGATACACCTTAATACAATAAAATCACCTAACAGTCTTATGAATGTGCACCACACCATCTGCCTCGATAAACTTTATATTTATCAGTGTAATGTGCCTGGCAAAAATCACTGGTATCGGACGAATTAATAGTGTTTTGACAGTCTGTACAAATTGCATGTCTGTACAAAATGCACTTTTTTTACTCTAAAATTTGTGTTGCTTTTTAGAAAGGTATCTGCTAAATGAATAAATGTAAATATATATGTGAATTTAATTTCAGAAAAATGTTGCATCACCTTCTACCAAGTTAAGGCGATGGGAAGTAGTGCTATAAGTTACACCCTGAGTAGAAACTTGTATTTTATTGTTAAATGTACAGTATACTATGCTCTTGGCACACATGACATGTGACACAGCTACATCAGATTAACTGAATTAAAGACAGCATTAAAATGTAAAACTTACAGAGTACATTAAGACATTATTTTGCTTTTATGAGGATATAAATGAGACTGGGTTTTCTCAAAAGGTTCTATGAGAGTACTGAAATAGAAAAGAGCTTTGACTGTGATTTTCAGGTTTTTCTCAGCTCAGCATAGCCTTCAGCACAGTTGTGATTCCAGTGGTCTAGCATTACCAGATGGTTTCCCCTTGCAATTGTCGTCATCAGACATCACAGCTTAGTCATCCTTCACCGCGGCGAAGAATTTAACCCACAGCTAACTGCTGCTTTAAAGGGGAACCAGTTTATGACTCCATCACAATTTGTGCTAAATTGTTATTAAAAGAGACATTGTCTGCAACATTCAAACTTGTCCTTTAACTCATTAAGAGGAAAATGTGTGGGCTCTTAGTGATGGTCCTGTGCGAGACATAATGCAGTCATGCGCAGATTTCACAAGTCTAAGCCTGGTGCGGCGGGCTCAGTATCATTGCTCCCATTGTTTCCTTGGCATTCTTGGCTTCCTGAGGGATCTGAGACTATGGCCCAGAGCACACACAGACACCAGATGTAGTGTGTGGCTTGACTGTGGTCAGACTGTCACTCTAGGAAGTGGTGCACCAGACTACAGGTCCAGACTACTTGTCTTTGTGTCACTGCCGTCATAGATCCACCAGACCTAAAATACCACCTTAACAGTTATTGATGTGGTTTTGATGATTAGCATGTCCAGGTGGTCAAAGTTTACATGTGCTGTGAAACCAATAACAGTCATTGAGAAAGAAGACACAGACAGGAGGAGACACAGCGTTGGTGTTGGACTGTGTCCTTTTGTCAAACTGTCAATATCTGTCAAACAGCATGAGGAAATGACAAACAGCCATGTGGACCAAGACAAGACCTGTCATTTACTGCTGGCAGGGCTTGAACTGGAGATAGCGAAGTATGATCCTGGACAAGGTTGGTGCACAGACAGCGGTGTAATCTGTTCCATCTGACCTGTGATGACATGATCCTGGCATCTTTCCACACTGGTTGCCGAGGGCACTACAACAGAGAACAGAATCAGATGACATTAGAATTATATTAAGTAAGGGCAGCAGTGTACTATGGTAGTTTTAAACTTAAGGTCCTTGTGTCTAAGGGTTACAGGTTTGTAATATCAAGCAATAAAATGGCATGCACTTAGAAAACAATTATGGAAGAAAGCATCAGGCAAAGACAATTAAAGAAGTTTGCTGCTCACAAACACATTTTAATGAAAACACACTTTCATCAGTCACAGATCTGAGTTGTGCAACACTTGAGCAACCTGGCCAATACTTGTCTGGGACAAACTGGACAGAACAGCCAGAGGAAAGCAACCCTTCACTGCCTTATTCCTCTGGGAACTGCTGCAGAAAAGCTGGGATGCGCTCCTGCACAAACTTGTTAATCAAATCCTTTGTAAAATAAATTATTTTCTCCAAAGTTTATTCAAGACTTTTGATTGGTACTTTACACATAGTTATAAAAGCGATTCATTTATCCAAACTTGGGGAAAACTAGCCTCACCTGGACAATTTGAAGTCACCTTTTTTGAGTGCCTGCGTTGTGCTGGTAGGGTCTGGTAGCCCAGGATGTGCTTATATTCCTTACTGTAGTTGGAGGCAGTTTGGAAACCATGGGTTTGATTCAGGCGTTCCAAACTTTGGTGGTACCAGCCTTGAAGGTGCTCTAAAACCAGGGTCCGCTGGATGCTTCTAGACACATTTTCGATCTTGGGCCCTGAGAACCTTCTGGGGCAGGAAGATCTCACAGTATTGTAGTTTTGCAGCAACCTGTTCATGCCTTCATGTTCACTGTGTCCGTGTGGCAGATGTTTGCTATATGCTACAGTCTGGTATGATGGGTTAAAAATGTCCTGAGGATTGCCATCAGACTCAGGTATTTCATGAGGCTGAAACTGAGGGTTGAAACAAGAAGAGCACCCAATGATGCAATGCACAATGGGTGGATTTTGAGGCAAGGCCTGGTGGCTGTGGATACAAGCTAGACTATATCCCAGGTTAGGTGTACTTCCGCTGCTGGTATAGATTTGTCCCTTCCTGGGACACCATGGCCTTTGGGTAAGCAAATTCCCTTTGCAGTTCATATTACTTAGATCCAGATTGGATTGACTGATTGGTGACAAACTGTTGTCTGGAGCATCATTGCTGAGGCCAACAAGACCTTCAGAGGAAAATATCAGCCTATCCTTCAAATCATTCTGATTCAGGAAGTCACAATTTGACTTCTGTCTTCTGTTGCACCACGCGAACTGATCGTTCCCCTCCAGTCTGTACAAATGACAATTTTATAGATGTTAACATTTGTAAAAACATCAGGAGAAAGGTCTCACTATCACAGCCAGCAAAAAAACATCATCAAACCAGGTCTTTGGAAAAAGTCTAACTTATTTAGGCAAACTTGATGAGTCTGACATTCACTTAATTATACAGTCTGACTCCACCATTGCAATTTAACGTAATATTAACATTGCAATACAAATTAAGTTGTACCTTAACTGGGCTCTACAGCAGGTTTGGTAAATCGAGCTGAGGCCGGTTAGGTTCGCACCGGATATGCCACACATGTGCTGAGATTTTCCAGCTGGAGTTTTGAAAGGGCTTCTAGTGAGATCTAAGGCCCCTCTGGGTCTATTCTCTAGAGCTTCTGAAGTGTCACTGTAGCTTGGTCTGCAACAGAGCCAAAACCAGTTTAAAACCATGAGTCCTCTTTCAGTTGATACAGACTCCTTCAGTCTGCATTCATTAATAATGACCATCAAGGAAAGCATGTTTCCTCTCAAGGATCTTTTGGCATGACAGTCATCCCACCTGTTAAAGTGCTTATTGTGGTGATGGTTGCTGTAAGAGTTTAGCATGTATTTGCGGAAGGATGCTTGTTCCAAATGGTTCTTGCTGTGTCCTTCAAGCATACCTTCTGGTCTCTGCTCTTTAACACAGATATCTGAAAACACCAAATAATGAATTTAAAGATATCTAATCCAAAGGGTACTACCAAAATTGGGAAGTAGTTCTTGTGAGGATACGGTACAACAAAAACATGTTATTACATGAAAACAACAGTGCAGTACTTTGGTTTCACTGCAAACAAATGGAAAGTGGTACAGGCATGCAAATGAGAAAGAAAAAAAAAAAAAACCATCCACTGCAAGCTCCAAAGAATTACCAAAATCAACAACAAATGTTTAGACAATTAGTCAGTAGTACCGTCTTTGACCGGCGAGGGTGTTTGTCTTGGCGCCTCTTCTATTGCTATTCTGTACTGGTTGATTTCTTCCTCTATTTTCCTAAGTTTTTCCATGGCATCCACACAGCTTTTTTTCCTCAGCTTCTTCAGTGTTTTGCACCCTTTGGCTTCAGCAGCCAAATTTTCAGCTGCTTCCACAATCTTGTGCTGCAAAGCAAGCCTGCACTCCAAGTTCCTCAGGTAAGGGTCCTACAGGGAAATATAGCTGGAGTGAGTTTACAGCTGTGAAGTCATACCTCTACAAACCAAAGCAGGGTTTTCTATAATTGGTATGGTATCGCAACATGGTTCGGATAATACTCAGCTGTGTCTTGGCATGAGTACCTCGTGTGAAAAAATGTCATCCAGCTTGTAAGCAGCACCGACACGCTGTCGGACCCGAGGTGCAGATTCGCCGGGCAGTAAGGGATACTCCTTAGGCAGCCTTCCAGTCAGCGCCTGAAAAAAAGAGTGCAACAAAATGCATCCTCCAGTGCCCAAGAAACCATCTCTTGACAAGAAACAAGAGAGAAAAGTGTTCTCACAGCTTCTTTCAGACATATTTCTTTCAGCTCCTTTAGCTTCTGAGCCAGGATGCCCTCCATCTCAGTCACCCTTGTCCTCAGCGCAGATATATTTTCTGTGAGCTCTTCACTTGCCTGTGAGTCTTGCATTGCTGTAGAATAAGACCACAAACCACACTGCAGCTTAGGGCTCTCGGTGAGGGAAGGCAGGAGGTGATGATACTCACCGCTGCCAAAACTGACAGCTCCACACATTACTGGTCCAGAGTGGCACAAACAATAGATAAGGTTTACAGAACCGGAGTTGATACTAAAAACTGCAGATCTGAAAGTTCAGCTCATGTGTCTTTCCAAACTATTCTGCTAAGTTGAACAGTGACTCACCTGTTGAGGTGCCCCCTCCAGAGAGGTTCACTTCTCCCATTTCCAGTTGGTCCATGAATTCTTCTTAACTGCCGTTTCCTGCTTCTCGAGGGAAAAGAACATATCTTATGTAATCTGTGATCATACTGCGGGAAGTAGCTATGTTTGCATTTTTCTGTACAATGTGTGCTTAACAAAGAATTATCTCACTATACTGACAGGTGACCATGCACAGGGGCTTGCAGTTCAACCAAGCTGCAGACAGACAACATAGGTGTGTGGTTCCACCAAGTTCCAAGGAGACCACGGATATTTACATTTCACTTCAATTCTCGGAACTATATAAAAATGCACACGTGTAAAAGAGTTTATTTTTGTGCTTTTGACAGATTAAAAGAAGGTGTATAGGTTGCTGAAATTTAAAAAAAAAAAAAAATCGTTTAGGGATTAGGAACAAGAGAGAACATAAATACAGGAAAATAAATTAGGTATTACATAATACTACCTAAGGGGGGCGTGACGGCGCAGCGGGCTTGGCCCGTTCCCACTCTCTGGCGGGTCTGGGGTTCGAGTCTCGCTTAGGGTGCCCTGCAATGGACTGGCGTCCCATCCTGGGTGTTTCCCCTCCCCCTGCAGCCTTGCACCCTGTGTTGCTAAGTTAGGTTCCAGTTGCCGCGACCCCGCTCAGGACAAGCAGTTTCAGTCAATATGTGTGTGTAATACTACCTACAGTCCTAATAATTACTTTGTTCCACTTCCTCACAGGTATTTCTCAAACGTACTGATCAACAGCACTGTATATGATATAATTACTCATACTTTCTCCATGAATGCAGCTGGATAATTTACCGATCCACCTGAAGAGTTACACCATAGAGTCAGAGATTTACAAGGTAGCATGTCAAATTCTGCGTTAGATGATATTATACAGATGTAAATTTACAGCTATGCATCTCTCATCCACAAAGAGTGAGTAGTAAAAGTGTGTTACCTGCCCCTGGGTGTTAACACTGGGATGGAAAATGACTAACTGCTCTGTCAGAATGACAGACTTGTCTATAATCACAATTTGCACTACAGGGAACGTGCAAATGTGATACCAAATGGAACAGAAGAGAAAAAGGCCATTAAAGCAGATGTGAAACCTCACTTTTTGGAACAGAACACACCTATTTCCAGGAAACAGATATTTCCAAAGAAATAAAAATCATCATTCTCAAAGGGTGCAGTGAGAAGCCTGCTATTTTCCCATGGTTGGAAGCAACACATTGTCCTTTCCGAAACTACACTACACACATACAGAGTAAAATACATACGTAGAATATACATAGACTAAACAGATGTAGTTTGTAATGTTAAATATACATGTACAGCATCACGAACATTTGAGATGTACTGTATAAGTGTACCATTTACCAGAAATATTTTTAATTCTACAGAAGATAGCCATACTCACGTTGCTACTCTAGAATCCTTGGTACCTGTTAATAGGGACTGAAATCCAGGGACTTAATCCACAGTGCTAAGGCTTCCTTAAAGAGCACTTACTGGTTATTGCTCAGCTTCTCTTCTCAGGTTGTCCGACGGCACGTAGGTCCTCCCCGCCTGTCTGTGACATCACACACCTTGTCTTGCCCTCACTTTGAGCAAGTCAGAAACGCTCTGTTCCTACCTGCTCCTGCTGACATCAAGCGTGAAAAGTGTAGTCTGGATTCCTGTATTGCTCTCATATACTCGTTTGCTATCATTGCATTACTCGTTTGATTATGTTATAATGAAGTTGTTTGTTCTTCAGGAGAGGGTGCGGTGGCGCAGTGGGTTGGACCTCAGTCCTGCTGTCCGGTGGGTCTGGGGTTCAAGTCCCGCTTGGGGTGCCTTGCGACGGACTGGCGTCCCGTCCTGGGTGTGTCCCCTCCCCCTCTGGCCTTACGCCCTGAGTTGCCGGGTTAGGCTCCGGTTCCCCGTGACCCCGTATGGGACAAGCGGTTCTGAAAGTGTGTGTGTGTGTGTGTGTGTGTGTGTGTGTTTGTTCTTCATTCCTAAAAGCAAAGATTTCCATTTTTGCAAACTTACAATTTTAATCCTTTCATTAATAATTCTCGTAATAACATAACCTCAGCAATACCATGTGCTTCAAGAAGGAAGCCACAGATGTACACAGAAGTTATTTAGCTATTATATCACCAAGATACTTGTTTTCCAGTTAACACAATAAAGACTACAGTGGAGATAGATAGATAGATAGATCTTTTACAAAATTATGATGAAAGTGTTACCAGAAAATGACATTATAAACTGACTTTTATTTCTATAGCTTAAACTCCAGCTGATTTTGCTGTGTTTTCTTCTTTCTAAGAACTCACCACTAAGAGAACAGAGAAAGAGTTGGTAAGTGATCAAGTACTTCACATTCATGAAAAATTAGTACACAGAAAAGACTATCAAATGCATTGGATACAGCTGGTGAGGTTTTCTGTGTGACGTGGATCCAGTCATGCAGGAGACCACTGATGCCATGTCAAACCCCCCACGTGGAATGGATCTCAAGGCTTGGCTACCTATACCATACTTCCTCCAGCAGTGACAAATACCATGAGAACATTGTACCCAGGATACACACTGAGAACAGGGAAGTTTCACATGCCTAAGATGCTCATCCTGCCATTAGAACTTAATGATCCTCCAGCCTTTAAAATGAGTTCCTTGAGGAAACAATAAAAGCAGGACTTACAAATCACTAACAAGAACAGCTTTCCTCTGTGCAGCTTTTCCTACCCTAAATTGTAGAATTTGCCCACATTAATTCAAATTCAGCAGTACAAATGGTTGCAATAGAAACCATGGGGTCTTAAAGCACTGGGGTCTTAAAGTTAGCTGAAGCACTGGAGCTAATCTGGGTCTATGTTAACGTATATAATATGAAATATAATCGTCTATTTCTACTTTATCCTACATTTTTGGCAAGTGCAATAAAAATAAGAACATTGTATTGTCCCACTGATGCTAGTCAAAGCCAGGTCTTTGAACTATGAGTACAATACTCCTTTAAATTTGCTAGGAAATCCACACATATTTCAGCTCTCGCTTATGTCAGTACAGCGGTGGGAAAATGCAGATTCTTTTTTTTTCAGTGTTGGCACAATGTGAATAGCATTTTATACATATTAGCTAGGAAGTTTCTCAGTATGTGAAAGCCTTCTACCATGAATACATTCTATGTTTAATGGTGTCAATAAGGAAAACTTGGTTCTACTTCATTAACATTATTCAAGAAACAGGACAATTATGAGCTTTCATGAGATACTCTGAACTGTTCCACACTGTCAAAAAATAGAGCATTCTGACCAATAGAGAGTGTCTGTTTGGGGACAAAAAACTGCCACTGGCAGCAGGGAGCAAAAAAATGTCAGTGCCCATGTAGTACTGAGTAAAAACAAATCAGAGCAGGTTAATGGCTATAAACAATGTCATCTTCAGTAGACTGCTTTTGACATGTTCCACCCAGATTTTATGAATTGTGAGAGGCCCCATATAATAATAAACCTCTGCAGTCTGACTAATTTAAAGGATGATTTTTAAAACATGGATGGCATATGATTCTAACTTAGGCTGAATGAATATAGCTGTACACTAACAGTCCCGTCCAACCTGACAGAGCTTGAGAGGATCTGCAGAGAAGAATGGCAGAAAATCCCCATATCCAGGTGTGCAAAGCTTGTCACGTCATACCCAAGAAGACTCGAGGCTGTGATCGCTGCCAAACGTGCTTCAACTAAGTAAATAGTCTGAATACTGATGTTGGTGATACTTCTGTTTAGTTACTTATTATTAATTAATTCAGTCGACACCTCTACATATCAGTTTACAATGTTGGGTTCGTGCACTAAGCTACTTACAGCTATTTATACAGCTGAGCAGTTTCTATAGTCATGGTCCATTCTAGCTTGTGTCCACCACACCAGCAAGAATCCAACATGCTTCTGCACATTTTCAAATTGCTCACAACTACCAGAAGTGGGATTCAAACCCACACAGAAACAGGTCCATCTAATCTTAAATCCAGTTCCTTAATCATTCAGCCATCCAGCTTTATAATCTTAGTGCTGTTGTTCATGAAAAAAAAAAAAAAGTCTAATGTAAGCTGCCGTTGAATGACAGCGTCGTGACTTCGGTTGTAGTTGGGGCTCCTTTCACATGTCGGCGATTTCACGCCTGCTGCTCGTCTGACAGTTTCCCCTGAAATATGAACAGTAACCGAGTGGTGCTGAGGCACATCCCCACTACTGAGCTTTGTTTTACAAAGTGACATGTCAGCACAACAAAGTATTATGTGCCTTTAAGCGGGGTATTTTTTCAAAACTGTTATGCATTAGTCACTTACACAGGTGCTGTAGTTTTATATTTAAAAAATCAGAATGAGCTTTATTGTCAAGTATGTTTACACATAGAGGGAATTTACATTCCCTTACATTTGTATATAACATACATACATACATACATACATACAATGTCTAGTGTCTATTTTGTATAAACACTTCCACAGCACAGACAGAATGACAGTGACAAGACACAGATAATAGATAGATAGATAGATAGATAGATAGATAGATAGATAGATAGATAGATAGATAGATCCCACAAGGGAAAAATAGAATAAGTGAATAAAAAATAAAAATATACAAAAATAAAAAAAAAATACAATATACAAAATAGACACTAGACATTAGATGTATGTACAGGTATGTTATATACAAATGTAAGGGAATGTAAATAAGAGGTATGGTGTGTTAAATAAAAAGAAGGCTGGAGTAGACAGATTAAAACATGCTTCACCTGCAAATTTAGGGGAGAAAGCAAAATTCTGCTGAAGAATTTTAATGCTCACTGGTGTTGCTACAAAATGAGCACAATATTTTAAAAATAAAATAAAATAAAACCGTCGCTTTTTTGGCTCTGTGCAGCGCCACCTACTGGAAGTGTGTAAATGTACTAGCGGAGGTGACAACGTCGTCCCTGATCAGTGTTCGTCCATAAACAAATCGAATAAATCAAATGAGACAAAACCTCCCTTCGGTGATGAATCTGATCTTCGCGTTTTGTCTCAAAGGGGGCAAACTGGCAGCTTTAATTTCCAGTCAGTGTCAGAGTAAACTTTCCATTAGATGTCCCTGACAGCGTTCACGGTCTCTCTCTCCACCGACCGAGCCCAGGAGAAAGAGTGTCGGGAGATAAATAAATGTAAATGTAAATGTAATGTAAGATCGGAAGAGCTTTTCTGCAGAGTTTACATTTACATTTATTTATTTAGCAGGCGCTTTTCTCCAAAGCGACTTCCAATGAATTCTATGTAGTGTTATCAGCTCACACACCTTATTCACCAAGCAAGGTGACTTAAGCAGAGCAACAGATACATAACATAAGTCATAACAAGTAATAATTTATAGGCCGTGTTGTGTGCGTGTTGGAGTCTGCATTTGGGGGCTTTCCATTTTTTTAATCATTGTGGTAGTTTTGAGAAATTATGTAAATTCCTTGCGGTTTTAATATGTGTTTTGAAGCAGTGCACAGTAGCTCTAATAACAGTTCAGCAAGTTCAAAGGAATACTGTCCTGACTTCCATCGAACTGTTTAAACTAGACAACAAAGTGCAGAGCATCGCCAGCAGGCTCACTTTGCCATATAGAGATGGGAGGACTGCGCACAGTCCCACAGCCCGAACCGCCCGTTAGCCAATCAAAAGCTGCTGACACTAACATATCAAAACGGGGCCCGAGATACGCTGGCGAATTCGCATAGCCGTGAAGTTATCTGGGTTTTGTAGTTCTACTCTGCGTAGGCTTCCCCCTGCTGACAGGCAACGACCAGTTCCACAGGACTACATGTCCTACCGGTTTTTACCGCCCCCTAAGCGCTCGGAGGACAGGACCGGTCGCTACCATAACGGCTGTTAACTGCGTTCGTACGGGGCTGTGAACGCTGCCTAAATCTATAACGCAAACTTCGGGCAAACTTGACGGTGACAGCCGCAGAATGCAGTCGGAATCGGGGATAGTGCCCGATTTTGAAATCGGAGAGGAATTCTCGCATGAACCGAAAACATATTATGAACTGAAGAGCCAACCGCTGAAAAACAGGTTAGTAAATTCATCTGTTTTATTATTTTACACTGACATAATAAAACTTAAAAAAAAGCAAAGAAAAAGATACACACACACAGACATCATCGAGGGTTCACACAGTGAGTGAGTTATTCCGACGGTTATTTAGTGCTCCTGGCGTCCTGCTATTTTCGTGGAAGGAATGTGCTTTTGGATCCCTTCCATATGTTCACACCGGCGCTGCTCTCTGACAGCCCGCGCGGCGCTCCGAGTCTCTCACGAGTTTTCAGGGACGATCCGACTGAGCGCCTGCGCTTCTTTCCACGCTACGCACCTCCCGCACCCCTCGCACACCTCGCACCCCTGACACTTACTTAGACTAGTCGCAGCTGACAGTCCTGAGCCTGGTGCGCACAGCTCACACTGTGACTTAGGCGGATCATGACGCAACCTTACTGTCCGCGTCGCGTGCTGCAGCCACTTACGGAGCCGGGGTGTCGTCGTCTTGTCACAAAACATCATCATCTGCAAATATTAGCGGAGCAAACGTTTACTTCGCGTTGGGCGTGTGAGTTTCTGGTGCCACTTCATGATAACGTCGTCGTTTCTGCGGGAGCAGAACTTGAGAGCAGTATGTGTTTGAAGTGAAGCTCACGGTTCGCATGATCATAATGATCATCATCATCATGATCATGTCTCTGCTTGACAGACGTGTTTTACTCTTCCCGTAGCGGATTCATGTGTTTCGCGTCAAACCTACAGCTGTATTTTCAATAATATACGTCTCAGCATAAAAAAGTGGCACAACATAAAATGTCGTAAAATACATGCGCTGCGGTGCTTATTAATAGGGAGCGCACATCCCGCTACAGGCCCTATTTATTTTATATTTGTGACCGTCTTTCGCTATTAGACACTTAGTGATGTGTTTTAACTCGAAATGGAAAGTTATTAACAAATCGTGCGAGACTGTAAGTATTTACCTTTGCTTTGTCGTTCGTGAACATAAAACTTGGTGAAGGAATATTGTGCCGGCGGTGCGGTTCTTTACACAGTACAGCACAGTAAGACACGTTATTATATTGTTGCCTTCTGCTGCCGCTCGGACCCCAATGTATGTGCAGCATGTAAAAAAGGACCCGCTACTGTGACTACTCACTCACTACTCACTCACTCAGAACTCAACTCGCTCCCTAATCACTCACTACTCACTTACTACTCACTCACAACTCAGCTCATTCCCTAATCACTCACTACTCACTCACTCAGAACTCAACTCGCTCCCTAATCACTCACTACTCACTTACTACTCACTCACAACTCAACTCATTCCCTAATCACTCACTACTCACTCACTCAGAACTCAACTCGCTCCCTAATCACTCACTACTCACTTACTACTCACTCACAACTCAACTCATTCCCTAATCACTCACTACTCACTCACTCAGAACTCAACTCGCTCCCTAATCACTCAATACTCACTTACTACTCACTCACAACTCAACTCATTCCCTAATCACTCACTACTCACTCACTCAGAACTCAACTCGCTCCCTAATCACTCACTACTCACTTACTACTCACTCACAACTCAACTCATTCCCTAATCACTCACTACTCACTCACTCACAACTCAACTCGCTCCCTAATCACTCAATACTCACTTACTACTCACTCACAACTCAACTCATTCCCTAATCACTCACTACTCACTCAGAACTCAACTCGCGCCCTAATCACTCACTACTCACTCACAACTCACTCCCTAATCACTCACTACTCACTTACTACTAACTCACAACTCAACTCACTCCCTAATCACTCACTAATCATTTACTACTCACTTACAACACAACTTACTCACTACTCACTTACAACTCAACTCACTTCCTAATCACTTAATACTCACTTACTAATCAGCTCACTCCCTAATCTCTCACTACTCAGTTAATACTCACCCGCTACTCACTTACAACTCAGCTCACTCCCTAATCACTCACTACTTAGTTAATACTCACTCACTACTCACTTACAACTCAGCTCACTCCCTAATCACTCACTACTTAGTTAATACTCACTCACTACTCACTTACAACTCAGATCACTCACTACTCATTTACTACTCACTCACTTCTCACTTACATTTACATTTATTCATTTAGCAGACGCTTTTGTCCAAAGCGACGTACATCTCAGCAAAACTACAATTTATGCATTACATTAAGAGAAGGAGACATAACTGCAGAACAACAACACTTACAACTCTACTCACTCACTACTCATTTACAAATTACTTACTACTCACTTAGTACTCACTCACTAATGCATCACTTAATACTGCATCACTAGAATAACTCAGAATAAGGATGAAGAGTATTCAAACAGCTCGGGCCACAACGTTTTCCATTATTTTTAAATACATCAGATATACACAGTTTTTCTCAAAGACACATTCCTCGATTCTACCGACATTCATACATATATATTTACATATATATGAACATACATACATACATACATACATACATACATGCTGTGCGTATGATCTTATATAAATGTAAAATCTTAAAATAATCGTGTAGAATGAATAAATGACTCTTTACTTACCTACTTTAACAGGTTCAACTTGGGGTTCATTTATTTTTGCTCCTGCACTACTACTGTGTTTCTACTACACACAGTTTCCTCTGAAGTAACGTATGGAACTGGTTATTACACACCTATTATGTCACATGAGAAACGCTGATTCTCATTAAATAACGTGGTAAATCTAAGGAACACAAGGGTTTCACATACTTTCTGGCAGGAATGTGTGTGTTCTTATTTGGCGTACATCGCTTGTAGAAAATGTCTTTATTTGTGTAGCTTTCCTAATAAGTGCATGTTGAATGTTTATGCCCAGTTACCGAGGGGGAATATGGGAATATGATCTTACGATCTCACAGACACTTTTTCACTGCAAGGCCCCCAGTGGACCGTGTTCCAGAAGTGCAGTGACAGGCTTAATTTCAGTAAAAGTAACAACAAGCATCGTAGTGTTTTAATTTACATTTACATGTACATTTTTCATTTAATTCCTGAAACGGCAAATGATTCTCAAAACCGCGTTTCACACGTGGAAAAAAACGGTCCGCAGTTACCGCTGTCTGTTTGTCTAATTGCGATCCTTTGTGCAACTTTCTCAGGAACATTTCAGTTACTAATTACGCGAGAGGGCTTGTTGTAGATGGGTTGTGCAAACAAAGCATATTCTCCGTGCCGCTGGACAATGCCGACAGCGCTGACTCGGCCATGATCTGGAGGTGACCTTTCGCCCTCTTTCTGGCCACGGGAGGGCTGCGAGGCTGAGGTTCTCGTCACGTCCACCGAGGTGGATCAGAGACGCCTCTGAATGAACAGCAGTGGTAAATATTACCGCAAACTGGCAATAAAAGTGGCTGACCCTATAGGAATTCCATTTTGAATTCATGTGGCAGCCCAGTCTTTCAGTAGCTGAAATAGCCTCGAACTGGAGACTTGGGCTCCGTGTAGCACCGTAGTCATTGTTTGGACATGGGGGTAGAGCACACGCTTTCTTTTACCCTACATACCAGTGACGAATTGAACGCTGCACCCTCTGTCCTGTCTGCCTCTTTCTCACTCTTTCTGTTTGACTGTTTTTAAATAGCACCGTGTCAAAGAAAAGGGAAGAAACTGTCATCGCACACAGCACGAGGACCTTTAACCTTTAAATCCTCGCTCTGAAATTTTCCAAACCCCTCCCACTGTATATGTGTGTATGTTGTGTAAACAAGCTCTATTACAAAACAATGTAAGTTTCACATTCACAGAAATATATGCCAGGGTTTTACCAGTACATCAGGCTGGGAAGTAACATCCCTTTTCGGGTTTGGGATAACATCAGAGTGAAAGCACTCAAGCCTTTTAGTCATTGTCATCCTTGACCGGTGTGAGTTACTGAAATCACACACACACACACACACACACATTCTCTGAAACCGATGGTCCCGAGCGGGGTCGCGGCAAAACGGAGCCTAACCCGGCAACACAGGGCGTAAGGCCGGAGGGGGAGGAGACACACCCAGGACGGGACCCCAGTCCATCGCAAGGCACCCCAAGCGGGACTCGAACCCCAAACCACCCCAGAGAGCAGGACCTGGTCAAACCCACCACACCACCGCGCCCCCTGACTTACTGAAGTCATTACTGCACAATTCAATCCTCCCATCAACACTCCTTAATGACTCCTGTAAATAAACCTTGTGGTTTCTGCACACTCCTTTCCTTTCCGTTGTGCTTTACTGGCAGCACAGCTGGATTCCTTGGGCTAAACACACCTGTGCATGAGATGGGATCTGAGTGCGTGTTACGTTCAACCGCCGCAGCACAGGCAGTGGTGGAGCGGAGGGGTAGAAAAGCTGATGAAATTTCTCGGAGCTCAGTCAAAGCTCTTCGCCGCAGCCCTCTAGTCTTTTACTTCCCATGCGGGGGAATAGAAGGATGTAGCGCATCAACATCACGTTGCGGCAAAACCCGAGTGCCAAGAGAAGTGAAACCGAGGCTGTTTGTGCGTGATTGAGTAAAACTTTAGTGCAGTGTCATTCCACACTTTCAGCTTCCTCTTAATCCCAACAGAAACTGCCAAGATACCGGTTTTCCTTTCCATTTCAGTGTATTTAGGGAATTGTTCAGATATTGATGAGGCCTGAGCTCTTTCCCCGGCGCCTGTCGGAAAGTTGTGTGTTGAGGTGGGTTGGCGCTGACCTGTATAATGGTCCGTCGGGCACTGACGAGGTTCCCAGTCCCTCTTGTTACTGTGGTCCCGCCTAGAGGCTGACGCCGTTTGCCGGGAAGACGAACAGCGCGCGCACCTGGTGTTGCCCCACAGGATCGGAGAGCGGAAAGATCCGGTGCGACTTCAGCCACCGCATGAGGGGCTTTTTATGCTCGTTGTCTTCCTAGGGCATTTTTCTGGGCAATAAGGTAATACTGTTCAAAATGTAATGGGCCAAAAAATTATTTTAGAAGGTCAGAAAAAACACACAGTCGAGGAAGATTCATGTTAGGGTGCGCCATAAAACCATTCTTCTGCACACATATTTTGCTCATGTAGAAGATTTAACACCATGAAAAGTACTATTACCTGGATGCACAATTTAAGACACACACACTGGTTGAAGCCGCTGCGCCCAAGCAGGGGTCGCGGCGACCCGGAGCCTAACCCGGCAACACAGGGCGCAAGGCTGGAGTGGGAGGGGACACACCCAGGATGGGATGCCAGTCCATCGCCAGGCACCCCAAGCAGGACTCGAACCCCGGACCTGCCAGAGAGCAGGACTCAGCCAAACCTGCTGCACCGCCACACCCTATCACAATTTAAGAGTCTCAAGAAATTTTCTGGACTTTTTCAGTCTATTTCACACGCACTCATGTAATTAAACACCCACCAAAGGTTCCCGTACTCAGACCCTGATGCAAAACTAACACTCTTAATTTTAGATACCAGGCAGGCGATAAAACACACTTTGTCGCCTGTGAGGTGTAAATTGCTATAGTAAATTTAGCAATGGAAGTGAGATTTCAACATTCTGGAGTTGGGGGTTGTGTGTGGATGTGTGTATTCTCATTCTGAGTGTGTCGAACTCCAACACACCTGCCACTTGCCCTCGAGGGTCTGCATTTCTCTATTTTGTGGGCAGCAAGCAAAGGCCTTTGCCGTATACCTTCAGCATGTAGCTCTTTTTTTGAAAATGGTTCATTTTTCCTATGCAAAATTTGAGTGCAAATTCTTATTTCTCAGACAGTGCCGCTGCGTGGTTACATGGGCATCTTTTTTGGGCTGTCCTTGAGGTAGATTTAAATCAGTGACGGTGGTGAAACAGTATAGAACACAGAGGGTGAGTTGCAGTCAGAATGATCAGACACGTTGAGTCTGTATCTTAGTCCCCTTTTCCCATGTAACTGCAACTATTCTGCGCTGATGCCTGATCCAGTGCCTTGCCTATTTTTGGGAATGACAGATGTTTTCATCACTGTCTCTGTATTGTAACCAAAGGCAGAATACACACACACACACACACACACACACACACACACACACACACACACACACACACACATTTTCAGAACCGCTTGTCCCATATGGGGTCACGGGGAACCGGAGCCTACCCGGCAACACAGGGCGCAAGGCTGGAGGGGGAGGGGACACACCCAGGACGGGACGCCAGTCCGTCGCAAGGCACCCCAAGCGGGACTTGAACCCCAGACCCACTGGAGAGCAGGACTGTGGTCCAACCCACTGCGCCACCGCACCCCCCACTCAAAGGCAGAATAATGAAGTTAATTTGCCAGACTTCCTATCGTGGATCAACATACTTGGAAATTTCCTCAACAACAACTTATAATGAAAATGATGCGAGTGCACTGATTTACATGATTTACATTCACATCTTATTCAAAGATACTCTTTTACATTATTTTTCTCTTCATTCTTGGACACAGTACCCTTTGAGAGATGTGCCATTTAACGAGTGTGACACAACACATTTTGTTGGAGTTTTTCCAAAAAAGCTATAATGATGATGCAGGAATGACTACGGTTCTCTTTCACCCACAAGATGTGTTCATACCATGCATCATAACTGTGGGTTGTTTCACAGATGCTTTTATTCAGGGGGATGTACAACTTTTACAGAATGTGTTGGCCATCATATTATAGCCAAAGTTCAAGAAGAACGGTATAGTAAGTGTAAAAGCTACATTGGCTTTCATAACGTAAGGAGTAGGAAACGGATCGTTTTTGCCGTTCATCTAATAAACTCATATCACACTTGAGGATAATGAAAATGGAGAGCTTCTGATAGTAAATGTGTTTTGACCCAGACTGATTGCAGTGCAGAAGGTGTCCTTGTGGGAAAGAGTCAGTTCCATGGGGACTGAGGGTACTTTCAGGTAAGGAAATCTCTCTGGGGTGCCCCCCCGTGCTAAGTCCAAGATAGAGGACAGCGTCCGAGAGACAGCGGCAGGTGCTCGTCTGAGACGTGGGCCAGGGACTGTGTAAGCACATTACTGCGTGCTTAGTCACCGCGGGAGGCTAAACTCAAGGGTTCCTCCTGTTATCTCATGGTGTTATTGTAGAAGCAAGGAGGGATGAAGATAACAGAGGACTGGTCTCCCTTAGATCACTAGAAAGTTGAGTGTACATGTGAAACTGTACCTTGTCTACAACCCCTCTGCATCTACTGTGGAAACAACACTTCCACTGTTGATGTTTAGTTTTCGTTGTGGAAGATAACCGGCTTCAAGGTTGGGTTCTTTCCAGCTGCCGTTGGGACATACGGACAACTGGCGTGGCGACGGTGCCGTAGAGGAAGACGCGAGGCCGATGTGGTCGGATATCTTACACAAGAGGGTGGCGAGGATGGGAGTGTATTTTTAAACTCCAATTGTGCATAGAAACACTTGAGTCATGTAGTGGTTCCTGTTTTTGGTGACAGTGCTGAAGATACGGAATAGATTTTTCCAGCCTTTATGTTGTAAAAATAATTTGCATGGGTGACGCCCGTCCCTGAGTCAAAATCACAAGGATTTAAAAAAAAGTTCTCCTAAAAAACAGTTGTAGAGTGATAAGGAGTAGCAGTACTAAAAAAAAAACTGAAGCCCGTCGTATAGGCAATAAACTGAGGCCCTAACTGAAGCTCCGTTTACGTATGTCGGTATGTATGTCTGTACACGTGTGTTATTTAAGATTGCTGAAATGATTGGTCAGTTTGTGTCAATTAACTGTATGTGGAAGAGATACATTACTGTTGTAAATGGGCCAGTATCGTCCTGTGATTGATGGGCTAGTGTTTGGCGTTGCTCATTGGTTGATGCGCTAGTGGTTAGTATGGATGAGTGATTGAGGTGCCAGTGGTTGGGGTTGATCATTAATTGATGTGACAATGGTCAGGATTGATCATTGATTGATGTGCCTCTTGTTGGGATTGATCATTGGTTGATGTGCCAGTGGTTAGTATGGATGAATGATTGGGGTGCCGGTGGTTGGGGTTGATCATTCATTGATGTGACAGTGGTCAGGATTGATCATTGATTGATGTGCCTCTTGTTGGGATTGATCATTGGTTGATGTGCCAGTAGTTAGTATGGATGAATGATTGGGGTGCCGGTGGTTGGGGTTGATCATTAATTGATGTGACAATGGTCAGGATTGATCATTGATTGATGCCTCTTGTTGGGATTGATCATTGGTTGATGTGCCAGTGGCCACTGTTGATGAGTGTTTGATATACCTTTGCCTAGTGTTGATGAGTTATCATTGTGCCACTTTTCAGAAGTGAATGATATAATGACTCTGGCTATTATGGAATTTTAGACAAATGTGCCCATAGCGAAATGAGTGGAAAAGTAAAACTTCTTTCATTCCCATGGTTTGAAATAGTGATGTCAGACTCCATGAAGGGTTGATCTTTATGCTGTTTATTGTTGTAATTGCTGCACTTAATTAGAGTTTTGACACAGCCATTTCCTTAATGGCTGGATGACTTTTTTTTTTCCATAAATTACAAGGAAAACAGTGCAATGCATCTGAAAGGGTCAGATGTTTTTCCAGAGTGATTTATGGAGTATGTGGCAAATTATCAAGCATTTTAAAGCAATTAAAGTATACTGATTGGGGGGGGGAAAAAAAACAGTATACTTAATGGCCTGCTACCTTTTCACAACCCTGCTCTAAAGCAGATGTCATGAGAAGAATTTCACCATTTTGCACAGAGTAGTTGAGTTGCTCTTCAGAGAGTTTATCTTTACCATTTTCCCCAAAGAAAAGCAAAGACAGGGATTTTGAGAGACACAGTGAAAGAAAAGCAGAGGGAAAGAGAGGGGGGAGGGAGAGTTAGCATACGACTCATATCATCTCCCGGAAGCTCCAGCTCAGCAGGTGCTTTTAAAAGCCTCAACTGTACAGTGTTGACCACAGAGACACTGCAGTAAACTTCAAGGAGCACATTGCTCACGATGAAGATTACAAGGTAGGCGAGTGGAATCCCGTTTTCTTCACTCATTTCTGTAATCGGTCTTCTCTGTGGGGGGGGGGATAAAAAGAATTAATAAAAAATATGTAAAAACAAAAGGTTTCAGTGAGAGATCTCAGGAAAGAAACTTTTACCTATAGTATTGGTGAAAGATTTGACTCCTGGTTCTGTAGTTTATTCCCCCCCATGAGGCATTCTGCTCATGAGTTTGATGAGGACATCAGCTGACATGTTTTCCCAGCTCTTCTGCAGACACTTTATAGGAAACTGGGTATGCCTTTGCTTTCGGTCTTTCTTCCAGTCCATCTCCTATTCATAAGCGTTGCCCAGTGATCTGGTAAATTCACTTGTTTAATTGGTATGTTGTTTAAATGAAATAACTACTGTTTGAAAATAAGATGTTGCTTTTTTTTGCTGTTTTTACCCCCCAACATGTGTTGTCATTGCTGCGAAGCACGTGCTGGAAGACGGCGGACTGGAGAAGCGTGTGTTTACAGTTGGGCTCCCGTAGAGAGGGACATGGGTTCTCTATGAACTCTCTGCTATGAAAGCACTCAGTGGTACCTTCTAGAAAACCATACAACGCCACTAGTGTACTTTTGTGTTTTCAGGCAGCGGGAGAACGGTTTCTGGCACCCCATTAAAAGGAAGTCCCCCGAAAGACACTTAAATGTAGTGGTCTGTATACATAGATTAATCTAAGTGTACTGATATTTGCTTTATGGTGCTAAATGCCAATGTTTAGTTTTCAACAAAAATCATTTTATAAATGACACCCGGTGAAGCTAATTGAGCTCTGCAGTGAACGGCTGATCCCAGTCACCCAGTTAAGATGTTTGGAGATGCTCCTTTTTTCTGCCAGTTTTGCAATGCCACGATGTTCTTACGTTTTCCATTTAAACAGGCCAAAGTGCTGAAGAATAACTCTCGGTGGCGGGGAGAAGTAACGCACTAGTATAAATCAGGTTTCTGTTTTATAGGGCTGAAAATGCGGACGGAGATTGCCACGTGTTAAGCAATCCTTTCCTGACAGTTACTGCTGAAGTAAATAGGAGAATTCTGGTAATTTCAAAAGATACGCTGCCTTCTTGGCTTTGTTGCCTCTCTTATTAGGGGGAATTCCAGTTGTAGATGTCCAGTCATTTATCCCTTGCGTTATCTACGTGTTCGGTTACCGTTCATTGCCGTTCTCCTGGCAGTGACATGTGTTCCATTCACCGGTATTCAGTCCTGCACCCTGTCGGTCACGTGTCTCCATTAAAGCATCCATTTGCCCCAGATAAAAGGCTGGTGTTGTGTCTCTGTCTGGTTAGATCTCATTTCTCCAGGGGGGGAACCATGGTCCTAGGCTGGAGAGATCCATCTAGTGCCTTGTGTGGCGTTTAAAGGTGATGCGACACCTTAGATGAGAGAGCGGGCGGTTGGGGGGCCTGCGGGGGTCAGCGCTTCCCACTAACTGGAGATCCTTCCAGCGGGGATGCTCCCTCTGCCAGGGATGGACGTGGGGCCTGCCGCCCAGACAACTTAATGTCTCTTTCGCCTCAAATTCCACAGCGTGCCAAGCGGCTGATTTCGAACCCAGGCTCAACATTAAATCTTACCGTAAGGCAGAGCACTGTGGAAAAAGCAGAGGCGGCCAGATGTGTCGGTCGACTGGAAAGAGCACTCGTTCTCCGCGAAGGGAGGCTTTGTTGTGCTCGGAGAGACGCGTGGTGCTGCTTGCTGCCAAGTTTGCCGGCGTCCCCCAAGCCGCAGCCACAGGCACCGCCTGGGAAGACAGTCATGAAGGTGTAACACTGAGAGGAGAAAGAGCTCCCTCCCGTGTACAGAGGGGATCATTGCACATCACTGGCTGTCCCATTACAATCAATAGATAATGGGATGCTGAGATTTATCCTTTTATCGAGCCACAGGGTCCCCATTTACATTACATTTCCATTTATGTAGTAGACTGTTTTCTCCGATGAACTGTGTAATCAGCCCACACACCTCATTCACCCTGGTGACTTACACTGCTAGATACACTACTTACACTGGGTCACTCATCCATACATCAGTGGAACACATGCTCTGTCACTCACACACTACAGGTGAACAGCATGTCTTTGGACTGTGGGAGGAAACCAGAGCCCCTGGAGGAAACCCACACACATCGGGAGAACATGCAAACTCCACACAGACTGTGCGGGGATCAAACCTACATCCTCTCGCACCACCCGCCTGCTACGAGACACCTATAGAACCCTTGGCAAGGGAACATAACCTGAATTTCTCCAATTCCTTGCTGCATAAACAAGTGAAAACTGTAAGCCGCTGTGGATAAATGAATCGTATAATCAGTATAGTGATTGTCCACAGTGGTAGTGAACCGGTAAAGAATATGGCCTCGAATGTTGCTTGTTCGAGTCCCAGCAGGGGTTTCTCCGTCGTACCGTCAAAATGCGGTACTTGAACCGAATTCCTCTGGTGGAATGTTCAGCTGTATGAATGAGAGAAATTTTAAGTTATGCGGGGTAAGTGTCAGATGTGCATTACGATAGCGGCAAAAGTGAAATGCCACGAAATGCATAGCGCTGACTTTGAAAACAAAATTGCCCTGCTACAGCTACGCGTTTTACCGATGTCTTTCGGACACAGTGCATTGCTCAGGGCTCCAGTAGCAGGTTCAGTGATGAGACCAGCCGCGCACCAGCATGCACCTGCCTGCCGCAGTTAGGGCATGGAGCTGAAACGCGGTCCGCAGGATGTTAGTGCGCCTGTCAGGATGGCGCGTGCCTTCGGAGCCGCCGCACGTTCGGCTCGCGGGCCCCGTAGCGTGCCTGTCCCACCCCTCGGTCACGGCGGTTGGCAGGGACGTTGGAAACAGCCCGGTATGCGGGCGACCGGCGGTCCGGCAGCTGCGCGTGTGCCCGTGCCTCTCCGCAGGGCCCTAGCGCTAGCTGGTTTCGGGGAAGGGTCCCACTCGTGATGTAGAGTGCGGGTTCCGAAACTGCCCGTCGCCATCCCCCCCACGGGTTGCTTCCCGGGGCGGGAAACGCACACCTGAGAGGGGCAAGGGTGAAACAGACAGTCGGTGAAATGCTCCGGTTAACGTCAAGAACATTTGTTTCCAAAACACTCGTAGCTGTGTCCTGCTTTTGTAATACGCTTGTTTATTTGCATCCGCTCACTATTTGTTTAGAAACGGCAAGTTATCCAAGGCCTGTGCGAGTGTGTCTGTGGCGTGCACGAGAGCATCCATCTTTTACCAACCCACGAGAGCCTGTGCACACAGGCGTTTCTCTGTGTGTGTGCTTTCGTGTGTGTGTGTGTGTGTGTGTGTGTGTGTGTGTGTCCGTACGAGTACGGACGGACGGACAGACTGCACCCGCAGGTAGGCGGTGGATTGAGCAGGTCTGTCGGACAGCCCATTCGGCATCCCCCCCATGTTCCCCTCTGTCTGGCCGTGCCGGGATTGGAGTTGCCAAGGCCGATAGGAGCCTCCCACCCCTGACACACACACACACACACAGACGCTTACACATACACACGCTCACACGCGTACGCACGGCTCTGCAGCACCAGCATGACTTTCATTGCCCTCCAAGGGCAGGCAGTGCACCTTCAGGGTTGGTAAAAGATGGAGGCTCTCGTGGTTCGAGTGCCCAGGCCCTGCTCCTTCCACGGTTATGACCTGTGAGTACCTGCAGGGTTCCAAGGCAGGCTGGAGTGCTGTGTCTGTGTGCGCTTGCGTTGGTGTTTCGTGCGAGTACGAGGACGCACGTTAGACGGTGCGCGTGCTTGTGTTCTATAAATACGGCTATGAACTTTCCGTCTCTGCGGCGGCAGTGCTGTCGGGACGCGTCGTGTCTGCGCGGGCGGTGCCTTGCGATGCGTCTCTGCGAACGTTTCGGACAGCTCTCGACGATCACATCCCGCAGGAGAGCAGCGCCGTCGCCCTGGGCGTGCGGCAGAAACCGACACATGGTACCGCATGAACAGATGGAGGAGACGCACTCAACTCCCAGAATAGTTTTCTTAGAAAACACGGTTTGTGCGCGTTCAGCGTCGAGCGCCGCGTGCATCCGTGCGGAGGATTACTCTGTAAGGCGGCCGCCTTCAACTGATAAGTCCATCGGTTTGATCGACTTCTCACTGCTATGCCAGCCCATTAAAAACTGATCGATTGCAGAAGTTGATTAAAATCACTGCTTCTCAGTATTCCCGACCGTTGCCTTTTTATTCAGACTTCTGTGCGCGCTGCTTAGACGAAATACTTAGATGCATAGTTGCATAGATGAAATAATGTGTGCATTCTGGGAGCCGCGTGACCGGTGTGGGCTGATGAATTCAGGGGTCTCGCCCGTTCCGAATCGCAATGCTCAGCTCTCCCATGCGGGGAACAGCGCTCGCTTTCTGCTGCGGCTGCCCCAGGTGCGGGGTGGGACCGCGCGCCCATTGGCTGCGAGGTGTGGTCGGCCACGCGGGACTGGGCCCACATTGTGTTTATAAACACACACGGCATTGGGCTGAGGAGGTGTGCTCCAGCAATGCGCTCAAAAGTGGAAAATTACTCCAAGCACGCAGGACAAAGAGGGCTTTTTTTTTTTTCTTTTTCTTTTTTTTTTCATTCGCGCTATATATAGCTCTTTTGTGGCTTGCTTAAAGAGGGCAGTTTCAAGGACTCGGCCGTTTCTTTGTCGGACAAGAGGTGATAACGTGTCCTGATCCAAGCTCCGAGTCCCGCCGCAACTGAGCAGGCATCTTCCAGCGCAGTAGATTAACCCGTCTGTGGCCGTAGAAGATTCGTTCCGTGTTTTATTCCTATTTAAGTCTCGCTGTCAATTTATAGGAAACTCCTTCTTAAAGCACTTGCTCTGGGTGATGGTGAAAATTTCCATAAATTGTGGAATTTGGCAGTCGCCGGTGTTTCATTAATTCCCTCAGTTGTGGTACTAATTAAATCTTACATTTTCCCATGGGAAAATGTATGTTGAAATTGCATAAACTTTTAGTCTTATTCTTTATTCAAACATAATGGCAACATGCGGTTGCAAGTGGTTTGCACGCACGCGCGCACACACGCACACACCAGGCTTTGCAATGTGTGATCTCTGAACCGTCACAGGTGCAGCATGTAGGTGAGCGGGACGAGTGTGTGCTGTCATTGACAGCCAGGTGAGTGCAGTGGCTGGAAAGAAGTGCCTGGCGAAGACTAACAGAGGGAGGTTCTGTTTCATTTTGATGGAGAACATCTCCTGGCAAAGCTCAAGGGCTCGAGTAGCAGCCTCACAAATGCAGAAAAGTTTACATTTACCGGTAACCACATATGGAGGGTACTTTCTCTTAGGCCTAAGACAATAACTAATTTCCTGTTTGAATATTAAAAACTTTTTTTCGGTATCACTGTTGCTACTGATTCTTCATTGCTACCAGAGTTTTGAGCTCAAATGAAGGAATTAATTTTTATTTTTTTTTGCTTTCAAGTTGGTTGATTCCATGTTGCCTCTACCTCTTTGAGTGCCTGCGGCAGTCATTCCATTCCTTTCCTTTCCTTTCTCTCACCGAACTCTGTCAGCTCCTTTTCCCCCCTTTTCAAGTTCTCACTCACTGGAAGCTGTGTCATAAAGGGGGTGATACTCACACATATCGTGACGATGTTTAACATTACATTTTAAGGCTGTCCCTGGCATTACCACAAATACCAGGAGGTGGGAAGGGAAGGGAAAGGAAAGGAGGAAAATACTTTATTAAGCCTAAACAAAAATTGCATACGAGGCCCCGAGTATTTCACCAACCTCACCATCTGACCTTGCAAGGATTCACTGTTTTCACCCTGTAAAATCAGAGGCTGTGTATCCGTACATATAGAAGTGTTAGAAAATTCATATCCTTTTGCTTTCCTATTGTGGGAGGAAACCAGCACTACGAAGTGCCCCACATTTATATCCGTAAACAGTAATATTAATACAAAAGAAATATTCATGACAGCTCCAATAGAAACTTCAACCATTTCTGTAGACTCTATTTTGTCTGAACAAATTAAATTTTACTATGGTTGTATTTCATTTACTGATTGTGAAAAATGCCACATTTTAGTTCTACATTTACTTCTTAATGTTTTTAGAAAGGGCTTTTTGCAGGAAAAATCTATTGGTCACAAAACACTAAATATCTGTTGGCGATGGAAGGTTCGGTCTTTTTATTAAATCGATCAGTAAACCTAATTCAATGTATTTAATATTCCGGCAAACGGATTCTTCATTTGTGTTGGTTCATCTGCTTGCTAATTACCAATCCATTTCAAACTGTCCAGCCTCTAATTGGACTGTAGTGTGATAGGAGGACAGAACCCAGCACACGGTTCTATATGGTGTAAAATCAATCCCTGCTGTAGGGTAGCAGGTACCATAATGGCTGGGGCAGCTGCATTTGTATCTGAAGGACCCAGATTTAATTCCCGCCTCCTGCTGTAGTACCCTGCAACTCTTGTATTCATTAGACCTGTTTCACACCTCTGATGTTGTTTGTATAGTTTTGAATCCATCGTTATTCTTTTATGCTGTACATTAGTATAGTAAGTTGTGGTGGACAAAGCCGTCCAATAATAATGCGTCGTAGGAAAAAATTAATAGACTTCTATATGAAAGTACTTTTTTCTTTTCAAGTTGCTTTATTTAGAATGAATTACTCTGTAAAAACAAAAGTTTTTTTTTTTTTTTTTTTTTTTTTCTTGCAAAACTGCATTTGCACTTTTTTAATGATTTGATAACATGGGGTACTTTCACAGCAATAGAATACATTTTATTTACGTTGTTATTTCTCTGAGATGTACATCGCTTTGGAGAAAAGCATCTGCTAAATGAATAAATGTGAAGGTAAATTTTCTAATGGTGTGTACCAAAACAGCCCACGGTATGGACCTGACTCACCCGAGCGAATTCAGAATATGAAGTACATTATAAATCCAGTGAATTGTTGTCTGAAACAGATTATTAGTAGTAAAAGTGGTTTTCAGAACAACGGTGCTTGGACAGTCATGTGGAACACAAATCATTTTAACTGCTAAGCTTGATGATTCATCAGTATTAATCTGCTGTGTCCTGCAGATTCATACTAACAATGTTATAAAACATAAATTACATACAATTTTAGTTCTATGATGTTGTGAATGACTGCCTTGTAATTTTTAAAAAAAAAAAATAGACGTAAGCATTTGTGTAAAGTTAGCCATTTGGAAAACAAAAAATCCCTTATGCAGACTAATGTTGAATGTGCCCACGGTCAATATAACCTTAACTGATGTGAAATAATAAATTTTTGTGTTTACATCACAAAACACAAGAGTACTGTTCTTAAAATAACACGGAATCCGAATGCATTCAAAGCAGTTGCTGTGATGAAAAAGTGGCTTTGTTGCCCTGGGTGCTACAGGGTACAAGTTGGCTAATAGTCGTCGTTTGAATGTTCTTGCTGCAGGTGAACTGATAATCGGAACAGGCTAACTTTTTGAAATCCCGGTACGTTCGAATGCAGTTCGATAAGAAGGGGAAGTCGTTGAGCACGAGTGTAATATAGCGTGCGAGTGGCCTGCATATAGAATAAATGCACTCTGTTCGAGAATTTCTCCTGGAGTAGACGTTTGCTTCTCAGCTGAGGTTTTGACATGGGGCAGCACTACAAAAGGCTGTTCTTTATGCACTTTTTTTTTTTTTTTTTTCTTTTTTCCACGACTTCGAGTAATAATCCACCGCCGAAGTACAGATTAACCTGTGGAACGAGACATTCGAGTATTTGTCACATTTAAGTTAAAGGTCCCTTTTCTGCCCCCTCAGATTCCGAGATGAATCAGATTCCAGATTGCGAGGGCCAGGCCCGCAATGATTATATTTGACAAGACTCTTAAGATTATTAAACATGGGAAGTCCAATGCCAAGCGGTTGCTGTGGACCAAGGCTGTGTCTGGTTCGACCGGCTAATTAGTACGATTAGTCCGCAGCTGTGCTGGCTGGAAGTTTCTGTTGAGGGTTCATCAAAAGGATCAGTCTTTTGGGGAATGCCTGGTGTCGACAGCCCCTTTAACCTGTTCCAAGCCCTTTTTCTTGGGGAGAGAAGGACTCTGTCTGGGAATAAGGTGCTAAACTTGGTACGAAGGCAGACAGAGAGCATGTGTAAGAAGAAAGATTCCAGAATCCCAAATCCCTCTCCCCATTCTTTCTTCCCTGAGAGCTGCTCATAAGCACTCTCCCGAATTAATCCAAATTAAGGGGATTTCTCCCAGTGCCAGATATCCTGCACCATAAGAAAATAAGATTAAGATGTTAAATGCTGCTTAAGGAGAGTGGTATTATACCGAAAGCATGCTGCCACCCTACACAACCCTCAAGCTTGCACAATAGCGACTTTCAGCTTGCAGACAAGACGTTGACAATAGTTGCACAAAACTGGATTTGCGTTTGGGGCACACGGGTCATTGTTTTAGCCTCGGAGCAGCTGGGGTCTTTCCGATAAAACGTGGGATGTTGGGGAACATATACGCAGGTCGTGGATCCTGGTCCTGGGAGAGCGTCACTGTGGCGCACACCTTGAGCCCAGAACCCCCCTCCCCACCCTCCACCCTCCAATAGATGATTGCCAACGTGGAGGCCCAGCCTTTGAAGATCTGTGTGGTCCACGCTCAGTCACATGAATCCTCTTGAGCTGGCCACAGGCATAGGTGTTACCGATCCCAGATCAGGTCAGCTTTGCACAACGTTGGTACTCTGCGGATGGCGCTCTTTTAAATAACCTCAATCAGGTACAAAAACCTGACACCACAAAACAAACGCAACCCTTTGTGTATGGAAATAACTTGCAGTGATCTGCCGTGTGAAAACATCAAGACGTGACACAAAAATTCAACTCATCGGGTGTTTCAGTGTGAGACCTTCATGTGTTTTTATGAAATCGTACTTAATTTTTTCACCTCTCCGGTTAACCTTGACTAGTTAGAATAATTTAGACGGGAGGTGCCATGTGTACGAGGCAATTGGGTCCTAACGGAGCATTCCTGCTGCTCTTCCCACCCCTTCTGCCGGTGGCTGCGCCTGCAGTAATCCTCCCGACCAGCATGGCTCCTCCAAGCCCCCGCTGAGCACCTCCGCGATGACATCACGCATCCTGCTCCGACAGCAGCTGATGCGAGATCAGCTGCAGGAGCAGGAGCGCCGCGAGCAACAGAGGCAGCAGGCCTCGTCATTTCTGCCTCACAGCAGTGGCCAGACCCCGGCCATCAACGTCAACGTGCCGCCCTGCCTCCCCCCAGCTGCCCAGGTACCCATGGAGGTGCTCAAGGTAAGCCCCTCGGTCCCCGACTGCCCCGCCTGCTCGCATCCCATGCTCTGGCGTGCCGCTTGCCCGCATCCTGATGCGTTCTCCACTCCTAGGTGTTTAAAAGGGACTGTTGAAGTGTTCCCTGATATTGAACAGTAACTCCACAGCTCAGTTCAGTGACCGTGCCACCGCACAGCAGAATGTAGTTTGTTAAAATCCATATGGGGATTATCTTTTCAGAGAGAATTCCTCTTTAATGCATGCTGTGTTTCCAGCCTTTCGGAATTAGCCATCTTTAATCCTATTTGCTCAGCTACACTGACGTCTTTTCATAGCTTTGATGCCTTGTTAGTTGGGGAAACTACAAACTTGTTACTACATCAGTGCCATGAGGAGAAGAGCGTGTAAATGACTTCCACAATTATTACGCTTTTGAAAGCACACCCGGCTAACAGCATTTGGTAAGGGGTTGCGTTGTGAATTTAAAAAAAAAAAAAAAAAAAAAAAAAAAAATTTTTACAGATTCCTCTGTTTGATGAACTGGCATTTTCAATGATAACAATGAAGAGCGCAAGAGATCTTTGGGCAAAGAACCAGGTGAAATATTCAACAATCCTTTCTTAAGAACTTATACTTCCTCATTGCATTAGGGAGTTGCTTTGTTGACTTTTTTTTTTTTTTTCTCTTTTTTTTTTTTTTTAAACGTCATGTATTTTTGCATAGTATAAGTGCATGCAGGGTTTTCTGGAATTTTGCAGCATGTTGAATTTCATTAAAAGGAAGAACAACATTGCTTTATTATTGTGAGATGTACGTTTAATGTAGCATACACCTGTTTAAAGCATCGAACATTACTTGATAACTTAGAGGTTTTATTGTGAATGGGACCATTTTTTTTATGTTAAGGGCAAATTAAGTTTTATGATAAATTCGGCACGTGTTAAAATATAAGGTGGAAATTTGTGGATTCTGAAAGTAATATTATGGGTTTTTTTAACTGGATACATGCACTGCTGGAATAGGGTTTGCAGTAACAGTAGTATCGTAGTATTGGCTTTGTCTTTACTTGTATTAATTGCACTTGGGTGCAAAAACATCACTATTCACCTTCGTCATGCTGTGAAATGTTAGAGAAAACTTTCAGATGATAGAGGCTGAAGTGCATGGGTAATAAAGAAATCCTGCAGGAGGTAATTTGCATGCACATAACCTCACTGGGTACTGAGGTTGGTACTTGTTGCTGAGTGACTATTAGCGACATGTCCTCCAGATACTTGTACGTTGCTCCATTGAGCACTGTTGCTGTTGTGTTTTGGTCTCCCAGTACCCAGCAGTCTGTTTTGCCCCTGCTTTGTGCTCGAAGTTGTCTTTCTTCCGATTTATATATAATAAATAATGGATGAAATGGCACAAGAATGTGCACTTAATACTGGTTGATGTACTTGTTGATACCCTATCAGCGTCAGCAGTCGCCTGAACTAGGGTTCATGTGACCTGTGAAACCTCTGTGTTGCTGCTGCAGTGAGAGCCTTTTTCTCTATTGAACCGGATGGTTGCAATGTCTCAAATACCAAATTTCAAGAAAGACAGCGAAAACATGTGGAATGGCTTTTGCAGGCACATATTATGCTGCTTCTATATCCAGTAAGACTACATCAGTGACATTTATGTAGCAGGTCCTTGTGTTTTGACATTATAGCACGTTTTCAGTTAAGAACTTAAAAATTGATGGTTTTGCTTTTTTCTTTTCTTTTTACAAGATTCATGAGACATGTAAAATTGAGCATAGCTAACATAAATGTATCTCTCCTGCACTTTCTCTGAGAACCTATAGTGTAGTGCTTGGAGGTTCAAGTCCCATGTCTTGCTGAAAAGCTAAGCTAAACCCTAGATACTTACCCTGAACTGCTTCAGTAAAAGCTTACTCAGCAGTCTAAATGGCTTAATAACTATAGGTAACTATAGGTAAAGTTGCGTGGAGGAAAATGACGAATAATTGTGACGAGAGGGCTTGGGCTTTGTTGAAATGAAATTCCACAATAATCATAGAGCCAAAAAAATCCTTATAATAAATCGCATTTATGAGAGAGAAAAAAGCTAAATTAAGATACATGAATTACACTGGGATGATCGGTATGCTCCTAGTGGTATTTTACAGTGGTGTTTTAGTATTTTATATATTAATCTTCTGAAGTAACAAGTTGGCTTAATTGAAAAGTTTCTGTTGCTTTGCACGAGCGGCATTCTTTTCAAAAGCGGTAAGAGTTCTGATTTATTTTTAATTTAAAGTTAAAGATTGCGTCATCCCTTACAGCTGTAGTTTCATAATGATACTGTAAACATGTTTTGATACGGTTCACAGCAAGTTATTAGTGTGACCAGTGACCATGCTGTATACACCAGTCTCTTTTAATCTGTGATGAACCTGTAGTTTGGCAGTACGCAGCACAGGGATTCCTGGAACTTCCACACTTTGCGTTCCCTCATGCCTTCAGCATCTGTGAAGCTCTGCCCTCTTTTTCTCAGTTCTGGATATAATATCCCACAGATTTCAAGCGATAAATTGAGAAATTCTTTTAATTCAGCAGGGGCTTAAGCACATATTTCGATTGTGTGATTTACGGAGAGGAAAGGGCGGCTCTGGCCAGCGCTGCGAAGCGGCTTGGGGTGCCCGTCTGCGGCTCGATTAGCAGAACGCTCACAGAGCTACGCAGGCGAGCGAAATTAGCTTAGTGCTGCCAGGGGAAACTGCTGGACCTTAAAAGTGAAAACATTAAGCTCAGATGAATTTGGCTAAAGACCGATTGGTTCTTTAATTAGCCAAATAACCTTTGACCTCTAAGAATAAGCAAGGGATCGGTTTATGGATCAAGACAAAGGTAAGCACTGTCTGACCTCACACTGAACGCTAATTCAACAAAGAATGCTCATAATTAGGCCCGCTACTTTCCTTCCATGGCATACTTCAGGAACATTAGGCTTCACCACGATTCCGCAGTCGTATATTTTCCCGATACCAGCGTAAACGTTGCTTAAACACAGAAGTATTGTTGAAAGTGGTTTGAATGTGTCATGGGACATAAATAGTGTCAAGAACACTTCACATGTGCATAAGTAGAATAAACCGGCATTTGCGTTTTGTCAGTTTAACAGAATTCATCTGTGATTTTCAGAATTGTATAAAAACTGTTGCTTTTTAAATAGCCAGCTTTTATTTATTTTTTTAAGCATATTTATTATGTGTGTTTATCATTCTTGCAATCACATTCTTATTGAAGTGCATTGTGTATGATTTTTTTCTCAGGATTTTTTAATCTTATTTCAATTTCGATGAAATCCAATGTTATGTATGGATATATTCTTACTTCCAATTCAGATTTTGTACAGCTTAGCCTAGTGAGTGTCTTCCTCGGTTATTGAGACTGAAGGCCATTAACCTTTGCTATACTGTATATCCCCTTGATATTACTTGGTATTTGCAGTAGCAGTTTTGTAGGTTTTGTAGGTAACCAAAAATGTCATAACTTTTTGTAGATATGAAATCAAATGAATTCCTTTGTTGAATGTTTGATACACAGGGACAAAAGCCTTTCAGACTTGCGAGAAGAACATGGTCCAATTGACAGGACATGTGATTGAATTAACTTGGACACAGAAGGTTCTTCACTTTATTGTCCAACTTTTTTACAGTACAAAGACAAGGTGTTTTTTTTCTTTTCATGTGACAGATCTCCATTCCTGGAGGTTTTAGGGACCTGCTACCTCTCCCACTCGTACTGTTCTCCACCCAGCCGTGCTGATCCTACATATGTATAGTCAAACCCGTTAAATCTGTTCGCTTGTGTCACCCACCACTGATACAGTGTTGATTACACAGGCAATTAATTTACTTTTGTTAAAGAAAGGATTTCCTATTTTGTCTGTTTATAGATTTGGGGTGTCTCTTGGTACATCTGGCATTCTATATTCGTAAAAGAATTTCTCATTTAGAAATCAATATCTAATGCAAATGTCATGGCTTTATAGACTAATATATTTTTAAGGGTTTCATCACCACCTGAAAAATCTTTCAATCTTCCGTGAACTTTTTAAAAATTAAAATGATTGTTTATTTTATTAAATCAGTAATTGATAATTAATGCAATCCATGCAGAAGACCACACAAGGAGCTCATTTATTTACACTACCGTACAGTGCTTGCAACTGTTGGCTTCCAGTGAGCATCAGAGCAAATGCACTCTAAGCGGATGACTTTTAAATACCATCAGATAAGGCAGGGCATAAAGTACTGCCGCATGAAAGCAGGAGGCTGCATGGTTGCGCTTGTTTAGTTTGTGGTCATGATGACCTTCTGAGTTTAGCGCCGCAGGCCTTGCTCTCTAATACTGGATAATGCTATGTCATTGTGTGCCAGCTCTTGGTTGAAGTGCTCTACACTGGGTTTAATGGCTTGTCAAAACCACCACCCCCCTCACCCAAGTCTTCATAAAAAGCCACATTTGTTCATCTGCTCAGAAAAGTTTTCTGAGAACTCCCTTTAAAGTTGTTTGCTGTTCAAGCAATGAACACATAAATGACCTAACTTGGCACGCTAACGCCACATTTTACGTTAAACTGTTAGTTTTTCAAAAATTAAGTTTTTATAACTGCCTTTGTGGATCATGGGTTGTCTGTAGGAAGGCTGCTTTCAGGTTCAAGCGGATGTTGTTCTGCTATAATCGAGGCAGCTGAGTCATAGTCAAAATGTACAAAACCTCAAACACAATTTTGCTGGCTCCTCACCTCTTGGAGTTGGGATCAGTTGAATAATAGGAAAGCTGTCCTCCAGTTCATATAAAAATTCAGTTTTCAATGAAAGCACACAAATATTTTAGTAAATATTATATTTAGGGTGATCACATAAGTGAAAAACCAAGATAGGAGTACGTGATAACATTGAAATCAGTTTTCTTCACAGAATCAATTGGTTTCAGCAATTAATAACTGCTGGCAGTTGCCAAGGACACGTGGAACACTTAAAATGTTGTCGTCTTCAGAATGAAGCTCTGGGTATTGAACATGATTTGTACATGGTAATACAGCAGACAAAATGTGGCACGCCTTAATTTTTTCCACTTCAAAAGCTTGAAGGATGAGAGTGCCCTTCTTGGATACCGTCACCCTCAAGCATTCCACTGGGTATGCAGACGGTTCATCTTTTCCTTTTCAAAGACTCATTCAATTATTCATTCTTCCATTACCGATTACCACTTTCCCTAATGTAGGGTCACTGTATTCTGGATCCTATCCTGGTAAATGCAAGACTGGGTACACCATGGAAAGAACGCCAGTCCATTGCAGGGCAATTATGCAAACAAACACTATTGACAATATAGACTCACCAATTCACCTGGATCACATGTGTTTGTACTATGGGAATTGGAGGATCAGGAATCAAGGACTTGGACAGCTTCAAAATTTGCCAAATCAAAATGTGCATTTTCAACTAATTTTCATTGGAAATTGTCAAAATAGCTGATACTTTTTCCCAAAAAATGACTGGCACTATCAAGCAACTTAGTTATTTACCCATTTATACAGCTGGTTAGTTTTAAGTGCACCAGCTCAGGATAGGTACTGTACCTTGCTCAAGGTTACCACAGCAGGAGGTGGGCTTTGAACCGGATTCCTTCAGGTCCAAAGGATGTGGCTTTAACTGCTATGCTACCTGCTGTCTGAATAATCAGTATGTTGCTTGTAATATAGAACCTACATGTGGCATGCCAGGGAGAGGACTGCCAGTCCTTAGTCTGAGGTCTTTAATGCAAAATGTCAAAAGTATCGCAGCATATTAGAACACGCACTGGTTCTGGCCATCATCAATCCACAAAGCAATGACCAGCGGTTCTGTGGGGCCAAATTGTTTGCATCACTTCTGTCAGAAGGAATATTGCCCAGAGACAAGGTTGCAGTCATGGACCGCTTGGTGAGACCCCAGTGGTTTATTGCTATTGTTCGCCATTCCTCAAGTTTACGGTTTTGTTAAATGGCTTAAAAATTGGACAGTGTTGCCCCTTCGGCATGACTGAAACATTCTGGAAAATGTCTCCTGCTTGAGGTACGATTAATGTTAGAGGCACAATGTGTTGGCGAAAGAGATGCGTGTCACGGTTTTCTCAGCAGCTAAGCGGTTAGTGTAAAATATGTGTTAGTCTACAGGAAAAGCGCCTCTTTTTTTTTTTTTTTTTTTTTTTTTTTTTTATTTAAACTCAGGAAAAGAAGAAAAAATTGCTTTAGGGCTCCATTACTAGACACACTCAACAGTCATTGAAACAGAGGCTTCCATTGTTTTCAAACCCAGTCAGCAATTTGAGATCACAAATTATTTTCCATTTCATTACAGTTTGTGTACACACACCATTTAAATCTGTGTTGATCTGCATCAAGAAAAACACATAAAACTCAATCTTGTGTGTTCGCAAGGGTTTCTCAGTCATTTTCGATGCCATTGGCTTGAATATTTTTAGCGCCTTACCTGAGGCAACAGCAGTAAACCATAACCTTTGACCCTTAATTTTTTATCACTTTTATGATAAGGTTTATGATAACCTTCCCATGCTATGTCTGTCACCGCCATAAGGTGTGCTAGGAAAGTTTGATGCAAAAGCAGCTTCCTAAAAGAAGAAGTAATAAGTAACAGAAGTAGTAAAAAAGGTGAAACATGTTTACATCAGTCTTTCTCATTGTTATTCTTTACTATTAAAATATCTTTTGAACTTCATAGCTTGAGAAGTGTATACCTGACAGTTTTGCACTTTTGTCCTTTTGTGCAGCTGGATTGTTTTATAGAATTTTGGTACATTAACAGATATAAACCAAAATGAATTGTAATGAGCAGTGATTCTGTACTGAAGTGTAAATTGCTATAATTTAAACAGCACCATTCAGTTAAACTGTTTAGCTCTTAATTAGCCTTTAAATAGATTGTAAATTGTTGTAAATAATAGTATTCTGAATGTTGTCTGAGAATGTCTGTTTCACTGACAATTTTTTTTCCCCTTTCCTTTGCTTCTATTTTTAGTGATAAAGCATTTATTTATTTATTTATTTTTATTTATTTATTATAATTAAAACACCAAACTGAGCTGGTCAGATGTCTGTTTTTTATCGAGTGTATAAAAATGGATACAAATTAAAAGTTTGAATACACTTTGTTCAAAATAGTCTTTTTGCAAGGCATTCAGTTAACAAATTTGAACAGAAAATGGGCTGCTGACGTTCTTAGTTCTTCTGCAGAAGTTCCCAGAGATGTAGGACACTTGTGGCTCACTTCTTTTCCACTCTTCGGTCGAGTTTGTCCCAAACAGGTACTGCCCAGGTTGCCCAGCTCTACTCAGGCCTTTGACTTGTACTATGTAGGTAGCATTTCTTTCTTCATTCAGATTTAGCAGTGCTCAGTGTTGATCAGTTTATTTCTCAACACTCTCCCCAGAGTTTTATTTCAGTTATGTCTCCTCCAACTATGTGGGACAAAACTCAGTTCAGGACTGTGGATTCCCCGTCGTGGGAGGCAAGGCTTAGCTGTTGCAGCTCTCAACCTACAGGCACAATGAGAAGCAAGGAAGTTCACACACCCCTGATCGGTCCTTGCTTTTATTTCTTCCTCACAGTTGTGAGGCTTTTCCCTTGTTTTTTCCGTGTCTTACTTTCTTACTTCTCAGCTTTCTTTTGCCCTGATTTGAGATTATTCACAGCTGTTGCTCTGATGCCAGTCTCCACAGTAGGTGCACAAGTTTCCCGATATGATTATGTTGCTTCATCTTAAATAAAGCATAAAAGTGCATGTAACTAGCTTGGCACTTGAAATTTTGAAAGCAAAACTTTAGTTGAGAACAAGATAAAGGGACCATAAACAGTGCGCTTGCACATAATGTAGCAAAACGTGTTTATTTCACAGAGAATGAACATACTCTTTTATATTTACAAGTGTGACATTACAATCTGTTCCTCCATGGAATTGTGTGTGTGTGTCTGTGTCTCTGTGTTCTTGTTTTCCATCAGGGAAAAAAATCCAGAAAGGTCATCTTAAATGGAATATAATAAAATGTGCAAGTATTTTCTAATTATGAGTGCCTCTAAATGTAAGCACAGACTCTGTGAGGTAGGGGTTACAATAAGATGAGAGAAATAACCTTGTATTTCACGCTTAGTCTGTTGAGCATCTGCCATGGAGAAAGTCATCTTGCTTGAAGTGGAGAAGCCAGGGGTCCATTGAATGTCAACACTGGAGCATTTCTGTCCTCATATTGGAACAAGAATAGAAAGGTTCTGCATAACTCAATACATAAGCATAAAAAAAAATGGCTAACTCAAATATGCAGAGTCTGAAAAGCTTGCCAGCAGACTGCACGTCTTGCTAGAGTCAAGAAGTTGCATCAGATATTTTACCCTTTTTTTTTCTTTTTTTTTTTTTTTTTTGTGTCTTGTGGAAGGATCATTCAGAGGACAGGAGTGGACTTTGAATTCAGTTTATAAGCATGCTTTAAAAAATGTACTCATAAGCTTTCTTTGTTGCGCTTATTTTGTTGCAGGGAAATGAAGGAATGGTAAGACCTGAAGGATTAAGTTCAAACAATCCGCCAATTTCACGCCTCACAGCAGATGTCTCACTTCTTCGAGACAGGCGAAACAAAGAATTCCATTTTGTGATATAGGGTTGAAAAAGCTTTTTTTAAATTTTTTTTTTTTTTTTTTTTTCCCCTGCCGTGCTGGATAAGCAGATTTAATCACTGTAATCTTTCACTGTTTTTGATGTATGAAAAAAGAACGTGGAATGGTTCATTAGGTCTATAAGTGATGCTGTGCATGAGGCTATACCATGAGTCCATGAATTATTGGGCTCAAATTGCATTAAACGCCAGGGAACATAGTGCCAGGTTCACGTAAGGTGGGCAGAGCTGCAGTTTCTAGTGAGTAGTCCTGTAAAATCTGAAGTATGAGGATCTGGAAATTGTAACTGCCCTGATGAAATTAGGAGGATTATTTTGCATGGTTGGACAGGAGAGGTAAAAAAAAAAAAAAAAAAAAAAAAAAAAACCTAGGGTGATTTGATAAGCAAGATGTGTTTTGAAAGTCACTGTTCAGTGTTAGATAGGGCTTCTTCTCACAATAGCCTATTGCCCTTTGGTACAACATGCATTGCCTTCTTTACCTCAAGGGTACATTTTAACCACGTATTCATTACTTTTTTTTCCCTCTATCGCTTTTCTTCTTCTCAATTCTTTGCCAGGGAGTGCTCTAGTTTCTCTCTCGTCACGGATGCTTCTTATCGTTTCACTAGGCATAAATACAGTTAAACTTTCCTTCTAAACAACTTCTCTGAGATGTACGTTGCTTTGGAAAAAGAATCTGCTAAATGAATAAATGTTATTGTAATGTAAAACTTTACACTTCTTTGATTTAAAAAAAAAAAAAAAAAAAAAAAAAAAAAGTTTCCAGTTTCCTCTTACACTTAGTGTCTTTCAGTTCAACTGTTAATGGAAAATTGCCCTTTGTGTTGGTGTTTCTCTAATTGCCCTGTTATGTATTCACATCCCATTCAGAGTGTACCCTGCTTCACATCCTATCATTCTGCGATAGGTTCCGGACTATTGTGGCACTGCATTTGATAGTAGATTATTGATAAAGAATGAAACGCAGTGCATAATCCCCTTATACTGCACAAATATGAAGGCGTAGTTGCTTTGCTAAAACTCTGCTGTACTCCATTTTCCTATTTATACTGTACAGCTTGCCTTTATTGTAAGAGTTGGTTAGAAATTCATATTTTTTGTAAGTTTGCTTCTTTTCATGTCCTTGTAAACTATATAATGGTATAATTCTTTTATGCTACACAACTTAAATGTTTGAGTTTTTTGCTCTGTTTTGCCAGAGCTCTGATAAGGTGAAAAGAACTTTTTTTTCCTCTGTTCCAGTGGTTACAGGTGATTTGATTAAACTGTGTTCAACAAATGAATTTCCACAACATTTGTCTTATTTGCACACCCCAAAAAAAAATTAAAATTATCCATAATAATTTAATCTAACAATTAGAGAGAGGAAAAAAAAAATAATTAAACTGCACCCTCTGCATTCCCCAGCTCATCATATGCATTTTCAAACTTTCAAATAAACCACCCACATTTCCTGGAAAGGAAAGGGCTGTAATTACTCAGATATGTATTGTTTGTGATTGTTATAAATGTATGCATTTCTGAAACTCCGCAGTGCTTAAGTTTAGTTGTGCAGCCATCCTGGAGTCTCAGGGCCACGTGGACGAAGACTAGTATGAGTCTGTTCTTCAGCATTAGCCGATTGCCTGTGGGTTCAAGAGGTGCAGGGGTTTGTGAATGGCAGTGAACATAGCCTGCAGCCCTGCCAGCAAGGGCGGTCTAAAAATATCAGGCCTTTATCAGTGGATGAGGATGGGGAGTAAGGGATAACACACAGTGCTTCTTAAAGGCTGAGCGGACCTGGGGGGGAATATGGGCTAGGAGATGAGCAAAGCTGGCTTCGGGAGGGGTTCTTTCTAGTCATGCAGGAGCCACACAGCACACTTCCTGCCTGTATTACTGTACATGTGCAGGAGGTATGTTATTAGTATGCTTTTTGTATTTTTGAGGACGATTTTTTTTTTTTTTTTTTTTTCCCCACCATTCTTGCTTTGCAATTTTCAGGTTTTCAGTTTCCCTGGCTTATTTAGACATTAAAACAGTAACTTTAGACAGTAATATACAGTAATTTGCTCCCCATCTATACTTGACATACTGTTTATTTTTTTCCAAATATTGCACCAATATAATCTCCTGACTGAGTAAACAGTTTTTCTCTTAAATGCAAACTACATTTAGAATGAATTTTTTTTTTTGTTCATAGGTTATGGTTATGTGAGAGAAGATAAAATTTTAAGAGATCGATCGATTCAGTTATTTCCGTTTGGCTGATGTAACTCAGTATTTTAACTGGAGCAGTAAAGGTTAAGCAGCGTTTTCAATGTTCAGCCCTACAACTCAGTCTAGCTGTTGTAGTTTGATCATAAAAAGGAGTGTGTAACTGCCATTGCACGAAGCGTGTGCAATTTAAAGGTTTTAGCTACTAGTGCAACATCCAGTACGTGTCCAGATCTGAAAGGGTCATAAGAACATAGTTTCTTGCAGTGTATATGTCATGGACATTCTGTTTTTGGAGTATATCTTTAATGAATAACTGTCACTCTTCATTAAGGCAAACAGAAATCTGGAATTAAAAGGAAGAGTGTTGCAATTTTTTTTTTTTTTTTTTTTTTTTTTTTTTTGGGGAAAATATATGTAAAAGGGTGCAGCAGGTAGTGTAATGGTTAGGGCTGCTGTCATTGCAGTTGAAAGACCCAGGTTTAATTCATATCTGCTGTTGTACTACCCTGATTATAAAACGAGTCCTGGAAATTTACGGTAAATACCTTGTACTGTAAATTGCCAAGGCTCATTTTATAATTTGGCAATCCTAGGCAGTAACCTATGGGCACTGTCTTTTGGGGACACCAAATTTTACTACCAAAACTGAAAATTTGTGATTTTAAAATTTAAAATTGTGATCCAAAAAAAAAAAAATTGTAAAAATGAATAATAAAAACTTTTTAATTAGAAAGTTGGAGAAGGTCTGCTGCTTCATTTTATAATCATATCATCGCTGCCATGTGTCTTTGAAATTTTGTAGACAACATTTTGTTTGAAACTCACTCTATGCAAATAATACATACTGTATCTATTTTAACAAAGTTCAGCCTTGAAAACAAGTTTAGTTTCAGTTAATTTTGAGTAGTAACAGTATAAATCTGTGCTCTGTTCATATATAATGTTCATTTAATAAACCATTTTCTTCATAAAATCAAATTTTATTTCCATGCTTTATGATCTATCTATCTATATTACAATAGTAGTAATATATGTATGTGTACTTGGATTAGAGGGGGGGTGCAGTGGCGCAGTGGGTTGGACCGCAGTCCTGCTTTCCGGTGGGCCTGGGGTTCGAGTCCCGCTTGGGGTACCTTGCGACGGACTGGCGTCCCGTCCTGGGTGTGTCCCCTCCCCCTCTGGCCTTACGCCCTGTGTTGCCGGGTAGGCTCCGGTTCCCCGCGACCCTGTATGGGACAAGCGGTTCTGAAAGTGTGTGTGTGTGTACTTGGATTAATCTAGAGAAATAGTCTACAGGGACTGGATTGATTCTTGCCTGGGGGTGCCAGAAACCACAGTACTGGCCGTGTAAATTACTATAGTAAAAATCACTCAGCTGTATAATATGGGTAAATATTTATAAGTAGCTTAACGTTATTAGTTTCTTCGGGGCAAAGTATCAGTTAAATGAATAAATGTAAATAAACTTGCGTTAGCTCTGCTTATAAAAAGTAATGTTAGGCTGATCAATAAAAATAAATGCAGTTACAGTACAGTCACCCTTGTATCAAGGGGTCTCAAAGAATCGCAACAAAATTTAATATTTTTAGACCATCTTAAAGCCTTAGTCTTACAGTCAAAGGAGGATCTTATAGCAGCATAGTTTTCAGCAGGTTTTGCAGAGTGAAAGACATAAGCAATAATCTTTTGAACTTTATTTCTTCATATCACGGCCATCCATGAGCCAAGTTATCAAAATGTCTCTATCCAGTGGGTACCTTGTTTCACAGGTACATTCCAGACCCCTGTGCCCCTGCATTAAAGAAGTGGTCATTGGTAGTGAATGAATGAATGAACGAATGAATGAATGAAAATGTAACATTGAAAGACAATATATGAGTAATTCCTGTTTTAAAAATTATAAAATATGTTTATGTTAATATTGTAATACATAGAGATACCTTTATATTTTTATTAATTTTAGGTGACTTTCACTTTTGGAACGGATTACTTTTTCATAAGAAATAATGGTAATTGGACCCGTTCACAACAGGAAATCGGCTAACAAAGTGATTTCACAGAACAAATTTCGTCCTTTATATGAGGAATGGGTGTGTCTAACTACATTAAGGACTACCGATAATATTTTTCGGTCCCCAAACGGAAAATGTGAATGGTAATTAGACTCCTTCACAACATGAACATTTGCAAGTTGTTGGGGCATATTCATGTTTATTTTGACTGTAGAACACACACACATTTTCAGAACTGCTTGTCCCATACGGGGAACCGGAGCCTACCCAGTAACACAGGCCGTAAGGCCGGAGGGGGAGGGGACACACCCAGGACGGGACGCCAGTCCATCGCAAGGCACCCCAAGCGGGACTCGAACCCCAGACCCACTGGAGAGCAGGACTGTGGTCCAACCCACTGCACCACCGCACCCCTACGGCTGTAGAACAGTGATCTCTATTTCTTGTGCCGCAGTTATCATAATGAGAAGCTGTAGTGGCTCTAAAGAAATCCTGTGTTTGGAATATCAGTAGTACTGAATAAGAGTTAGTCGACACCCAGACTCCTGTGTACGTGTGTTCATAGATACATGTGTGCATCTGTGTGTGCTTATTGAGAGTTTGGCAGTGTATGAATGCTAGTTTTACTTAAGATAAAAAATATCCAATTTAACAGAAATAATACCCCTTACCATTTGCAAAATGGAAGAGTTTCTCAAAGGGGAAGATTTTTTTTTTTTTTTTTTTTCTCTCCCCCCTTTTGGGAGGAGGGAATTTTTGGAAAGATTAGCTGCACTGGCTCTGGCATTGACCAATGGGCCATGACCTCCCGGCGGCTGCACCATGCTGGGCTTTGACTAGCTCTTGCACGTGTGGCGTCTGCACATGTTTCGGCGCTGTCGTCTGAAAGCCCCTTCAATCCCTCCCTGCGCTTCTTCTCCTGGCACTCAAACAACAAGTTTCCTTGTTTGTTTCACGAAGCTCCCTTTGGTGATTAGACATTTTGCCATCCACGTCTTTATGGTAGTCCTTTCGCTGTGGTTACATCTTCGAGACGTTAGTAGGGAGCAGCCTCGCATTCTGCAGAAATGTCACAGGTAGCTGAGGGCTGTTCCAGTAGGACCGCTCATCTGTGCCCCGGGCAGTGAATGCGCACTTAACGTTATGGCAGGCATATCGAATATCTGCTGCTGCAGTTAGTCATGGTGCGTTGAAGCTGGATTTAGGGAGCTGTTCCAAAGCATTCCATCGGTACAATGTTCGTTTTGTAGTTTATTCTGAGAATGTAGTAATGAAAATGTCTCTAAAGGTCAAACGAATAACCTTTAAAACCCACTATTATGTCTTGTAATCATTTTTAATTGTATATAATTACTTTTCATGTGAGATTTTGTAAGAGGAATACGGTAAATCCACAGCGAAGTCTTAATTTCATACATTAGCTGTTGATTTCTTTCTAAAGTTAGTGAACGGAATTGAGAGCTAGATCACAGTATTGCATTACATTATTTTTGGCTGTATATGTATACTAGTTACAATATGGGTTTCTGTTATTTTATTAGATAAAATATATTGAAAATATTAGCTTAAAAATATTACAATTGATTGAAAGAATAGTATCAGTCAGTTTTATTCATTTTTATTTTTCCTTCATGAGGCCATTGCCAATTTAGTGGACTATATGAACTAACAGAAATTGTACCCATAAAATAGTAAGGATTTATATTTTCTTACATTGCCTTGTTCTAAAACAACAATGCCACTGACTGTGTGCTAGACCTTAAGAACAAATAATGTTTTATACTAGAGTAGTGGAACGAAAGATGAAGAAGTCTCTTGCCCGAAGCTAGTGTCAGTTTAGAGACGCTAACTAGACCCCAGAATGAGCTCTTTGTGGCACACAGATACTGACGTCAAAACATCTTTAAAAAGACAAATTTTTATTTCCGATAGATCAACACAAGAGCAGAAAGGTTCTCTATGTTTCTTCCTAATTTTGTACATGCATAACTAATAAGTTCTTTTTTCTTTAATAAGATGACCTCGTGAAGTTCCACCCCTCAGTTGAAGTGTGCTGTACATATTTACAAAGCTCATATAACACACAGCAGTCTAGCTAGCGCCATCTGAAAAGGGAATTACTGTGCAAACTTTATATGATTTAAAAACGGAATACAAATATTTCAGTATGCTGGAGATGCTTGAATACAGTCATTATCAGGTAAACCCTTTAGTTTACTCATAGTTGCCACTGTTTTTGTTTTACAGGTGTCAGTATTGCAATCGGAATAAGAATTTTTTTCTATTATTACATTAGCTGTTATTTCTTAATCATTCAATAGAAGATGACTGCAGAGATCATTGATGGGTCTATGTCTTAAGAGGTTTAATCACAAATTCTTTCATGCATCTGTTTCTTTCCGTGTATTCTATTCTAACTGCACTGTTACTTTGCTAAAATACAGCAACAGGCTTTTATATGTTTCAAAGTTTAAAAAAAAAAAAATTCAAAGAGTAACAGCCATGATATGCTTTAATATGTTTTAAAAAGTCACGTTTATGTTTCACCTTAATGCTTACAATAAAAAAAAAAAAAAAAAAAAAAAAAAGGGGTGATCCATGTTAACCCTTCTCCATTGTGGGGATTCATCTCTTGACCAGGTCCAAACGCACCTGGAGAACCCCACCAAGTACCACATCCAGCAAGCCCAACGGCAGCAGGTGAAGCAGTACCTCTCCACCACCCTTGGCAACAAGCTGGGCAGCCAATCTGTCAGCCTGCCCTGTACCAACCAGGCCACGGAGCACGGGGGCATGCCCCCAGGACCGGGCAACAGTGCCCCCAATAGCCCCATGGCTCTGCTGACCCTCAACTCCAACTGTGAGAAAGAGGTAGAGCACACAGGACAGAGTCACCTCTGGAGCGCACAGAGCACCGCAGACAGGGTCAGCAGTGTGTGTGTCCGGCTCGAAATAACATGTGCACTTTCTTTTTCTTGATGTGTCTTTAACAAATGTTGGTCAAAATTGCTCATTTTAAATGTTTATCATTTAGATAATATGACAGTTCTTTTTAACGTCAAAATCCTTGCAAAATAAAATCCGGAACAATTTAACTGTTTCCGACCAATAGCTCTAGTAGAGAGTCCATAGGAGACCTTGGTATGGAGAAGTGGAACCCTAACCCTGTCCTTCAGCTGGGCCACTTCCCTGCCATCATTCCCCTTAATATTCATCTTAAACCTGTTTATATCTACTTTTTCTTTTATCCAAAATGTTGTTGTGTTTTCATACAACTGATTGTCACTTTTATGCACTGTTTTTTCAAAAACAATTGTTTTAACTGCATGCATTACAAAATGAAAATGTATTGATTTTGACATGCTTTATGTAAACAGATTAATAGGTCACACTGGTTATGTTGGTGCTGTTTACAGGCAGTGAAAAAAGGATTGTAGGATATTGTAGTTTAAATTATTGACCAGTGTAAATTATGCAGTGGTCTTTGTTCAATTCAATTTTTTTTTAACAGAGCACTCTTCTCAGACAGTGACTCAGAACGCTGAACAAAGGCATAAGACAAACAAATAAGACAGTTGACTTTGTTGATTTTAGTGTATTTAAATGAACAGCAACTGATTATTTTTCCAAAAAAAAGTATAAGCAGTAAGGGAAATTTGTTCGAGACGACAGTGTAGATAACATATCAAAGGCATTTTTTTTTTTTTTTTATCTTTTGTTATTCCAGATGGACGACGTTATTGATGACATTATTAGTTTGGAATCGAGTTATAATGACGATATCCTCGGACTGATGGATCCAAGTCTTCAAATGGCAAATACGGTATTGTTTAGACTGACATTTGTACTGTTTAGCTTTGTACTAATATATGCAAGAATTTTCATATATAAGCAGGACTGAAAATGCAAGAATGGAAAAAGTGAATGTTGGTTGTTTTTAATATTGCCAGTAACATTTTAGCATAACGATATTGTCAGTGTAAAGAAAGCTGTTAAACAGAGACCACTATTTCATGCAAGAGATTAATACACATGAAAAGCTGGCTTGGGCCATTTACCATAGAAAAATCAGAACAACGACAGCGGAAGGCAACACGATCATTGATTAAGGACCGTGACTGAGGGAATGAGCAGTTCGTCTTTAATACAGAACGTCTCTTTGTTCCAAAGTAAAACTTAAGTTGTTAAAACATTGTGTTCAAACGCTCCGGCTCCATATACAAGAACGTAATCATTATCAAGGCAGTACTGCAATGAAACAAGTAAATCCTTAAAGGGCGTCAAAAGTATATTGTGTTTCTCTTTTAATTAATTTTGTCTCTATATCACACCTTCCCAGCATGCCTTAGAGCTCTTCAATGCACACATGATTTCTGTTTTGTCCCAAACGAAGCAGTCTGTAGTCTAAACTGTTGGTTCTCGTCAATCTGTGGTTTTTGCCACTGCAGCACAAGGACACCTGTGGTTTTTGATGATGCATCACACCCTCTTTTTATAGAGAAGTGCCAGTCCAGAATCAGTTCTGAATGGGTTCCAGGGCCACTGTCCAGATGTTCACGTTATGTTACTTAGTTGACTGAGACGGTAGAAGCATTTCTTTTTCTTTGCGCTCGCACTGAAAGACCTGGTCTGCTGCAGATCCCGGTGTCCGGCAGTCTCCTGGAATTGTACAATAACCAGGGCATGCCTCCCCCTGGGCTCTCCATCAGCAACTCCTGCCCTGCCAATTTGTCCAACATCAAAAGGGAACTCTCAGGTAAACCACCCGTTGCGTGCATAGCGTAGGCTGCAGGCTGGGAAGCGCTCGTCTCCCCTCCAGCGCAGTTTGCTCTTCTGAGTCGTCTTAGAACAACATGCAGGCGAGGAAGATGAGCGCGAACAGAAGCCTTAGAGGACTATCTCCACATTTCAGTTTCGGATTGGCTCAGGATGCGTTTTGCCGTCTCGAGGCAAGCAGAAGTCCACCAACACTTATTGACTTATGAAAAGTAAAGTGTGGAGAAGTACATGTTGGATTGTGTGTTATATGATTAATGTCTTCCAAATGCTTCGCAATAATAAATTATTTATACCCCCTTGCACTTTTTAAAACAAGGCCGTGTATTAATTGTGTATCAGTTGAACCCTAGGTTTTTTATGTAGACGGCCCGTAATGCAAATATATCCATATTGTGTGCAATTCAAAACACACAACGAAAATATAATGTGCCAAATAGTTACCCCAGCTCCGGCGTTGATGCACATGCTGGACAAGTCTGGATCCTGTGGCAAGTTTGAAAACTATCAAAGGCCTGAGGGCTTTCCAGTAGGTATGTCCCATCATTTATACCTGTTTTAACCATGCAAGTGTATTCTGTAATTAGACGCATTATATTTGCTCTGAAAATATTTTTTGATATTAAACATTAAAACATTTTTTTTTTTTTTTTTTTTTTTTGTTGCTGAAAGCAAGCTTTGTACGTGTTCCACATTCCTTTGTGTTTAGTTTTAAAAATAAATAACTGAACTTGTATTTTTTAAAACAGTATCGTTTGTTTGTATTGGTGAAATGGAAATTCTGCTGTACTGTTGTAGAAAAAACTAAGTGGTATTCAAGAGAGTGTTTTGTTATTCTGCTGAACAATAATTATGATGTACTCATTTTTTAATAATCTCTTAAATTTTGATCTTTACTAAAAAGTGTTATGCTATTCTCCTAAATTGTGCCCACAGGTCCATTTTACAGTCATTAAGGTCAACTTTCAATGAAAATTCATGTTTTTACGAAAGATGTACATAGTATTGCACACAATATGTGATATTTTCACTAAATCTGTACAAAATACACTATTAATTTCTTATGAGTGGGTCCAATGGCCAGTCTTTGAAATACAGGACGATTTTTGTATCTGTATCAGGTTTTTCAGTTATGAGCCTTTCTGACTGGACTTGACAGGTAATAATCGTTTTACTGTGAAAAGACGTAGATTATGATGAGGCTTCTTGAGTAATGATTAATGTAGCAATGTCGTTCTGGTGTATCTACAGGACTTTCACACTGTATTAATTTCTCTCTCTTATTCCAGAGGCTGAAGTGAGAGCCTTGGCAAAGGAGAGGCAGAAGAAGGACAATCACAACCTCAGTGAGTTTTTAGCCGGCCATTTCCCTCTGCACCCAAACAATTAAAACATCTTTGCTGCTCCGGCGTTCCATCATTTACTGGGTTATGTATCAGATTGGCTTTCCCTCATGTAATGTGGCAGGACTGCAGGAGGGGTAGGTGAGACATTTTTTTAAAATGTGTGTTGCAGCAAATGACCATGTGTATGTGCATGAGTGATGAAGAGTGGGTGTTGTTCACTCATCAGGCTCTGCTGTCTTGTATTAATACTTCATCTCCCAACCGATTCCTCAGTTGAACGAAGACGCCGGTTTAACATCAATGACCGAATCAAAGAGCTCGGAACCTTGATTCCAAAATCAAATGATCCGTAAGTTGAAAACTGTCTGTTAGTTTCACGCATTTTCAAAACAAATTATAACTCGGCTGTATCTCAAACAAATTCAGCTGCACCCATTTTTGGTAACTTTTTGGTGTTTTTTTTTTTTTTTTTTCCTCTCCTCCCCCTATTATCTCTTTAGCTGACAATTACAGGATAGGGTAGTGCATGGCAAGAAAGTGTTTGACATGTAGATCAGAGCTCCATTACCTGGTATTTTGCACTTTCCATACAATGCGTTGCATTGTTGTAAACGCCGAATGGTAAAACGACCGTGTTTTGTCGGGTTGCTGCCACGTGGCGTGCGAGTATTTGCTGAGGCTGCCGTCTCCTTAGGGACATGCGGTGGAACAAGGGCACCATCCTGAAGGCTTCTGTGGACTACATCCGCAAGCTGCAGAGGGAGCAGCAGCGCGCCAAGGAGCTGGAGAACAGGCAGAAGAAGCTGGAGCATGCCAACAGGCACCTCATGCTACGGATACAGGTAATCCCCACCGGGGGCGCACTTGAGCACAATGCAGAATACGCCCGGGATTCGTATTCCCTTAAATGAGCTTTCGCTGACTGTCGGCGCGGTGTCGCAGGGAGTAGCGTTGCTGCCTCGCGGCACAGCATGTTTATTATACATTGATCTGACTATTCAAATCCCATCTTTAATCTACAAAAGATATTTATTTAGAATTTTTGTTTTTTCCATATATTTTGGAGGGAAATTGTACAATGCTTATTATCATATGATAAGTTGGAGATGATTATAGGATAATTATACAAGTCTTAATTTCTTAAGCTATTTATAACGTTAAAGCTTTATTTTCTGTATGTGTGTTTGGGTTTATCTGCAACCTCACGGTGTCATCCAGGAGCTGGAAATGCAGGCTCGTGCTCATGGACTAGTGGTGGTTGCCTCGTCCGCACTCTGCCCCTCAGAACTCACCAATCGGGCCATCAAGCAGGAGCCAGTCCTGGGAGACTGCAGCCAGGACATGTACCCCCACGGGCACCACCCAGCCTCTGACCCGTCCAGGCCAACCACGCTGGACCTCAATGACGGCACCATCAGCTACAGCGACAACCACCCCGAGCAGGGCGATCCCAGAGTCTATGGAATGCCAGCAAAAGTGGCGTCAAAGCTGGACGACATCCTGATGGATGGCACGCTGTCACCAGTTGGCGTGAGCGATCCCCTGCTCTCCTCCGTTTCACCAGGCGCCTCTCAGGACAGCAGCCGCAGAAGCAGCATAAGCATGGAGGAGAACGAACACGGCTGTTAGCGCCGACCTGTTGGTGGCCTGCCCTGTACAACTACTAACAGTTGGCACAGTAACACTGCTGCGAGGGAGAGGTACAAAGCCTTGTTTCTGAAGTGTTGTTTTTTTTATTGTTTACATTTTTTTCAGTAACTTTTTTTGTTTTTGATTTATTTTCAGTTATATGAAGTCATTAACCTGTATCAAAAAAAAATCAGTTTATTTGTAAAGGAGTGATTTTATATACACTAGCTGACATTATAGTTGTTTTAATCGGAAATGATTACATAGATACAGTGTATTCTTTGAAGATGATCATTTTGGAATTCCACTGTAAATATTTAAGTTATATTCATAGAGAGCTTTGGAAAGAAATAGCAGGTCACATTGTTTAATGGCAAATGGAAAATTGCCGTTCCAAAGACAAGCCTATGAGAGTTTGCTCATTTTTCCAACTCTTCACGTTTGTGTAACCTATACTCTAAACACGTGGGTTGATCACATCGTAGCTGTGCAGAGTGCTTGTATTGAAGGTGAACTCAGATTACACCTCTTGTAAAAGTGGCCTGCTAGGGGAGAACTGCCTATCCATGTGGCATACATTTAACATTAACATTTACCATATTTATGGAGGGGGGGTCACTGATAATAAATAGCATTCCCCTAACCTAAGCTTTCTAAAAAATGGCTTTATGAAGCTTGTACAGATTGTGGTTCCCAGGCCTAAAACGGAGCACGCTTTTTTTTTTTTTTTTGCATAGGGCCCATCTAAGTCAGAATTTCAGTCCTTGTACCAAAGCCTACACCTCCAGTTTGGAGAATACCGCGTCGTCTTGTCAGTCAACTCTTGGAATCGGCACATCCATCTGTGACCAGTCAATATACCAAATTATCACTATTACATTTACAATCAATCCCAAACAATGCGAAACAGCGCTTGAATCTTTGAATAAGCTTGCACTTCTTGGGACTCAGCTAGCAACATTTAGGTTGCAAATTCAGCCCCTTTACTACTTGGCTACCTGCGGCCCCTTAGCTTATTGTCTGCCAAGGCACAGGAATAAAAGCTTGATTCAGGGATGCTTCTACTGTCAGGGTAGCTGCCCTGTCTTGAGTGCCTGAGTCCAGATGTGGGCCAGAGCTACTGGATTAGCCATCACTTCCTACTGTCTCCATGATGGCAGCTTGAACTTTTTAGGAATCCGTGCATTTATTCATCTTTTTTTTTTTTTTTTTTTTTTTTTAAAGCCTACCCTCACTATGTACATATTGTATTCTTGTTGTAGGTAAAGTGTACCAACACCAGGTTTCTTAATTTTCATACACTCCGCTAAATATATTTTGAAATTGAAACTTTATGGTACTAATCGCTTTAATAGTCAGCGTTTTAAAAAAAAATAAAAAATAAAAAATCCATCAGCTCCCCACAAATATTTTTGATGAGGTAAATTATTTCTGTTTTTCCATGCCTTTCTTTTATGTTGAACTGTAATATTCTGGGTATTTTTTATTGTGCAGAAGTTTCTATTCAAAAGGAATATAGGGAGACTTGTGGGTTTTTTTTAAATTATAACTTGTGGATATTAAAACTGGAAGGAAATCTGACTGCAAGATTTAAAACGGATGTTTTATATTCTAACAATCTAATGTAAGGTTTATAATGCACAAATGGTGTTGTATGAGCAATTCTAGACCTACTATTGTTTCCACTATTTGACTCATGAGTAGAATTGTAGCAGAGGACTCATAATATACTTTTATGGCAATAATAACTGTTGATATTAGATTGCAATTAGTCAGACATTGCACCTTGTAATGTGGAGAATTTTTAAAAAGAAAAAGCAGTTTCTCCAGACAACTTTGTGAAATCGGTTGCATTTGTTCAGTGCCATGGTGCCAATTATGTGCTACTCTGTACACTATGCAATAATGATAATTGTGTGTAAATACGTTTATTGTGCCTGTGCATTTTAGATGTCAGGAGCCAGTGAAGACTTTCGTTTTCAGCTCTCCAGCGGTGAGGTGAAAGGACGTGAGAATGGGGAAGGGCTAAGGGAGTTTGAGAAAGATGTGCCTTAACTTTAAAAAGCGGTCCGCTTTCAGGTTCTGTGGTTGGGTGGAATTAGGTTCGAGGGGTTACGGAGGATGCCAGTTTGCTGTTAGGACAAATGTGTCATGTCAGCGCGGCATCAGCCAGAGGAGCGAGTTGCAGTGGCCTGGAGGAGAATCTACAGCCTGGTCCTGAGAAAATCACTGCTCCAAACTTAACCTTCTACATGTAGCCTTAAATGAGTTTAGAATCTAGACCTGCACTCGCTTCGAGTGTTTTTGTTTCATCAGAATGTGATATAGTGTGAACTGCCAAAATACGTTGCCAAAATCAAAGAAACAGAATGTTGAAGTATGCAATGCAGTATATATGACTTTATTTGTATTACTTGTTTTGGTTTGGTTGGCGGTGTTATTGCTGTCAAGTGTCTGTTGTACTTTCCTTCGGTGTATGAAGCAATACTTTAGTGCCAGCAATACAAGGCCATAGGTGAAGCACAAACAGCATGCACTTGCCAGGGTTGTTGGTAGAACATGCTATGCACTGGCGAACGCCGGCATCAGGTTCGAAGCGTAGCTGCTGCAGCCTGACCTGTCGGGTGTCAACAGAGTGTCAATCAAGAGAGGACTCTGCTGAGATGCTTGCTACTGTAATGTGGTAAACACTGTCCATGGGGGGGAGACTGAGGCAGCCCTTGTCGATGGACAGCTACCAATGTACTATGGATCGGTGACAACCACTTGTTTTCACTGGGACTGAATGTGTAAACAATTTCATGATATAAATATTAAAGAATATTAAGTGGTTTTCAGATACACTGTGTGACTGTTTTATTGCATTCATTAAAAATGTGAAAATGCCTTGAACACTTGCAGGATTTCAAATATGACAGAGCTGCACACCGTTCTGTAGTTTTTCTTCATTTTGTTGGGAAAAGAGCTGTTTCTTGGTACATTAGAATGTATTATGGTTAAGAGAAATTTAAAACCCCATCAACATTCAGAATTGCTTTTGGATGGATGGATGGATGGATTTCAAGTAATCAAGCTTTCTATCATGCTCTAAAACACAAAATACCATGTCTTAATACAGTATGTGAATCTCTTAAACATCGTTTATAAAGCAAAACATTGTGTAAACTGCTTAAATCACACCAGTGGTTTTTCATGATTATTTTTCAAAGCGCTGTCTATTCAATCTATACATAACAAGGAAAATGGTTCCGTCATATCCGATGGTGCTTTGCTGCAGTCCAGTGCGGATGCACTGGTTCCGTATGGTGTTCAAGAGAAGTCTCCCAAGACCTACAGAACGTGTAGTGTGACTGCTTGGGCTCCCTCAGGTTGCCTCTCGCCAAGTTCCTCGCACCACCGTTCAAAAGCCTGTTGCAGGGTCTCATCGCTGGTATCGTTGAAGAGCTCTGCTCCAGGAAGTGTGAATAATGAGAGGGCCAGAATGAACTCCGAACAGGTAGTTCTGTCTGAATGCAATGTGTGCTATTTTGGTTCACAGCTTTTTCATTTTGAAAGTTTTTTTTCTGAATAATAAAATTATCAATATGTAAATAATAATACATATTATTATTCAATAATAAGAAAAAACAGCAGCATGCATCAACTGAGCCTTTGCAAGTGTTAGTGTAGATCCCCACCCCCATGTCAGTTGTTTTCTTTACATCTCCTTTCATTAACTGGATTTATTTTTGCTAACTAAATACCTGGTAGTATTTTGTGTGTCTGCAATTATATGCAATCAGTATTCTTTGTTCAAGAAGTAGAATACCTCCTTAGACAGTGTCAGCTGAAACGGATACAAGTGTTGATGATGGACAGCAGAGACCTTAGTAAAGTAACTTTTTTTTAATATAAAAGTTTTTTTTAAAGTTACTTTTGAAAAATATATTTATCAATGATTTGTTTGAAATAAAATAGCCTTTTAGAGTCACAAGTTTTCAGTTATCAAAATGCTTGAAGAATGTAAACGTAGCAGAATTTAATGGGCTTCATTCTACCGAGAAGAGCTGCCCTTACATAATACCCTACTGTGAAGTATACCCAGATTTTACCCAGGTGAGTGTGCGTGGGTCACACAGTGAGTGGTCTTTGTTGGTGGCATGAAACCCACCTGCACAGCCCAGCCCGGTGGGCAGCGGCATCCGCAGCGGTCCTCCCGAGTGCCGCAAGCGCTCACCCAGAGATGAGCGCACCGGGTCCAGGGTGCAGTCCTGGTGCCACACGGGCAGCTCCAGTGCCAGCATGCAGCGGACAACCCGTCGCGTCTCTTCCGCTGTCAGGAAGCCCCTCTCGCGGGACACGTACAGCATGAAGGACATGTCGATGTTAACTGCTTCTCCATGCAGCAAGGTGGGTAGCACCGCCTACAGTAGAGAAACACATTCGGCACATTGCTCAGCTTCACATTTTGCTCTTTCCCTTCGCTTTCCCACTGGAAAAAGCTCGTTGCTACTTATAGAATATAGGAACTGATGACCATACAGTATGCTGGTGGGTTAAATTAAGAGACTACATAGATACACCAGTTACGAATAGGTTTCCTTCTCCCCCAGTCTTCAAAGCTCTCCATGCATGCAATTTTGTATGCTGTTACATGACACACGTTGCTCTGATGTGTTCATGTGTTTCTCTGTCTCCTTCACAATACTGCTGTTCAGATGTCACTGGTTCATTACCATTTCAAGTTCAGGGCTGATGAGATGACCAAAGTCCACTAGTCTATCCAAGTCATCCTCCCAGAGGTTTGGTGCAAGCTCCTCCAGCATTGTTTCTATGGCCATCTTGGTGGACGTGGCAGCAGCATCTACGTGATCCGTTATCTCGTTACTCGACTGGAACCTGGAATCCAGAAGGAACCTTCCGTGGCTCTCCAGCAACTCCAGCAGGCCCTTGTGCTTCATCAGGGCCATCTGAGGGGAAATTATTTCACAATATATTGGCCAGAAGTGAAAGTTATTTTTTTTGATTCACAGCATCATTGTTTCACCCCACTGCTTAAAATAAAGTGTTTATTTCTGCCCCAAGAATTTCATAACACGTGATTAGAAATAGCAAGGCCTTGCCACAGAAGCCTGATCTGGACCAGTTCTGGAGGTCTCTGACCATCAGCCACAGCCTACCTCCTCTGAAATGATGGGCATTTTATTTATATCTTGGGTGTACCTATATCGCATTAGTCTGCATGAAAGTCATACCTTCAGCATTTCTGCCAATCCATTGGAGATATGACGCCGTGGTAGAGTCTGTATAAATGACCGATCCAAGAAAGTCGCCACAGGGGGAATGTAACTGCCCAGCTTGTTTTTGCAGTTGGCGAAATTTACCCGTTTTTGCACCCACGCTGGCGTCAATGTAGGACAGTAGGGTGGTTGGCACACGGATGTATGGGGTACGTCTCCTGTAAAGAGAAGCAGCCAAACCCACAATGTCCAGACACACACCCCCGCCAATGGCTATGATAGGCTCTGCACGTCTGTCGATGCCAAACTTGTGGACCTCATCCAGGATCCTCATCACCAGCTCCATTGATTTGTTCTCCTCTGCGGTGGGAAGTGGAAGGAGTTTGCAAAGAACATTCATAGCTGCAAAGTAGTTGGCCACCTGAGTGCCATAAAAGATGTTGACACGCTCATCAATGACCACAAATCGCCTGATAGGCTTTGAGCTGCTTCTGTAGGCCTGCAGCTGCTGGGGGTCCCTGATGTGACCATTGAGTAGAGTGTCATTGCCAGGGTCCAATAGGTTCTGACACTGTACCACCTTGTATGAGAACATTATGGGACTGATCACAGTCCAGATGACTCCATAGTCTGTGGAGCTTTCCTGGCTGGAACCCAACAGGAAGGAAAAAAAATTTGATATTAAAGCAGTAAAATTCTGGAAGGACTCTGGAAAAATACACACACATTTTCTGAACCGCTTGTCCCATACAGGGTCACTGGGGAACCGGAGCCTACCCGGCAACACAGGGCGTAAGGCTGGAGGGGGAGGGGACACACTCAGGACGGGATGCCAGTCCGCCGCAAGGCACCCCAAGCGGGACTCGAACCCCAGACCCACCAGAAAGCAGGACCCGGTGACACAAAATTATACACACATGTAGTTTCAAGAGGACTTACATTTTAGCTGCAGATGCGTGACCTGTGTCATTTTCATCTAGACAGTTTCCAGTTGTGCGCTTCCAAGTATTCTTTACCTGAATCAATTTGTATTCTGTTGCACTTGACCTCTTCCCCTGACATGTTGTTCTTGTGTTTTCGTTACTTGCAGACATGTCCTTGAGACTTAAGTCCTACTGACTGTACATTGCAGAGGTGACTGGTTTAGAAGCACTTTCTTTTTTTGGACAAGGGCGGCGCTTGCTAAATAAAGGTTATATTAATGCCAGCATACGGGGCACCAACGCAGCGTAGGACTCCAGCCCCAGTGAAAGACATGGGCTGTCAGCTGGCCCAGTACATTCACATTTATTTAGCAGACACTTTTCTCCAAAGCGATTTCCAATGAACTCTATGTAGTGTTATGAACCCACACACCTTATTCACCAAGGTGACTTACACTGCTAGATACACTACTCACAATGGGTCACTCATCCATACGTTTTTTTTTTTTTTTTTTTAAATCATTTGATATCTTGCATTTGGTTGAATTAACTTTCCGTTGCTTTAATTACTTTCTTCGAAAGGAGAAATAACTGAAAACTCCCCATAAAGCAGTATCAAGGCGCAGGCACCGCAGAACACAAACGCTCACGTAAAGAAATTGCAACAGCACAGAAAACCAGGAAATCACAGTAGATTTTCACAGCTTCCACACTGTGCCCAATTAAATTACTAGAGCATCACGGTTCATTAAAAGCGCTGTTGTTCCGAGAACACATTCGGTACGTCCTAACTTAAGGTCCAGCGGTGTCTCTTCTTTGAAGTTGAACATGCATTACTGTCAAGGAAAATTATCACAAACGTTTCACAGGTCCATTAATCATATTCTGTCCATTTTAATGGACACATGATGTGAGAGAGCATAATACATTACCCCAGCCATGAAGGTTCATCCCCCTGAGGGCTCTTCTTCCTTCACCGGTTTGCATCCTCCTACGGACAGGATTACCACTAAGTGCTTCCTGGACCCTGAATTTTCTGACCATTTTTCACCACCGCAGCTTTATGGGTTTGTTTACAAAGAGGTATGTTATGAGGAAGATTATGCTTCACTCACTTTTTAAAACTCATCACATATATGATTTACCCTTTAACTTCTGTACATTGTTCTTTTATTCTTTCACGGCGTATGTGTCACCTTTCACATCGTTCCCACAATTTGAACGTGCTGCACTGATAATATTTTTCGTTTCGGAGACATCCCGGCTGATGCTGATCCAAGAATGCGTGTACAGAAGAGACACTAGAACGTCAAGATGACAACTGAAGATTTAGTGTTACACATCTCTGACAGCATGCCATCAGGGTTAATGCTTTAAAGTGGAGAAGACCAATAATGGATGTGCCCGCTGCGGTCGGCTTCCTCAGTGGCCCATGAGAGCTTGTCTCAAAAACTACTCTGTCAGCTAGAAGAAATTATGCATAATTTTCCTTTCCTTTAATTGCAATGATAACTTACATTTTTTTGTGACTGAAATACACTGAAAAAAATGAAGTGTACTGTTTAAAATAACCAGAATTTAAAAATGACCATTACATTTACATTTATTAATTTATCTGAAACCTTTTCCGTCCAAGATGACAATGCTCAGTAGAGGACAGTCCACTACCTATGGTCAGTCACTTGTCCACACACCAGAGCAACACACACCGTGGGCAATTTAGCGTCACTGATTCACTCGAAATGTATGTTTTTGGACTGTGGGAGGAAACCGGAGCACCTGGAGGAAACGCAAGTGAAGTCCCACAGCAGGAGGATTGACGGTACACACTGGGCTACACATACACTGTTCACCTAGGTCTATAGCACACCTTCTCCATGCTCCAGCTAGGCACACGCGGCATCGTGAGCCGTTCTAGCAGTTCAGTGGTGGCAGACTTCAGAGATCTCCAGCGCCAGTTCCAGGACCTCGGTGGCCTCGTGGCAGGAGCCCAGTATGTTGCAGTCCAAGTCCAACTTGCAGCTGCAACAGTCGTCGTGAACGGGTTCCGCTGCGGCAAACACATACTTGCAGGAAGGGAAACATCGGTCCACGGCCCTCTTGCATGCAAGCGGCACAATGCGGAAGAACTCGGACGGTTGGCAGAACAGACAGGTCAGTATGATAGCTGCACAGTCCTCTGGGAGAGAAAAACAAAATAATGTAATGATGATAGATAATTTAGTAATTTACATTTATTTATTTAGCAGATGCTTTTTCCAAAGTGACTCCCAGTGAACTCTATGCAGTGTTATCAACCCACATACCTTCTTCACCGCGGTGACTTACACTGCTAGATACACTACTTACACTGGGTCACTCATCCATACATCAGTTGAACACACTCTCTCTGTCACTCACATACTATGGGTGAACCTCAACAGTATGTCTTTGGACTGTGGGAGGAAACCAGAGCACCCACAGGAAACCCACACAGACATGGGGAGAACATGAAAACTCCACAAAGACTGAGCAGGGGATTGAACCCACATCCTTTCACACCACCCACAAGCTGTGAGACAGCAGCACTACTCACTGTGCCACCCTTGAAGTTATCCATTTCTGTTGAACTTTCTAGAAGAGTTCGTACAGAGGAAAGAACGACTAATGCAACGTTGACAAAGTCACGCAAGAATTGGATTAAACAGAATAGATCATGAAAAGATCATATAAAAACCAGACAAAAAAACACATAGAAACAATAGATCGGACATCATGCAATGTTACTATTTGAGACCAAATTAAAATAGCATTCTTCTATATCTTCACATACTATTACTAATCGGTTGAGTTGACAATGGTTCGCAAGTAAAGGATGTACACGTCTTCCCGTGGCTGTACTTCGGAAGCTTTCGGCAGAGTGGCGCTGGACTGTGGTCAAGGAACTGGAATTGCACTAAATGGGTTCAGTTCGGCTCCTTATAGAGAGTCGGCTGCTGTGCTTCATTAAATTACATCATCCAAACTGTTTGGAAAATGTAAGGATTCATGCATGTGAAAATGTAAGCTGTGTGGGTCTGTATAGACAAAATGCACTGATGAGCACTGTGGACATCCTATGGATGCTGAGACACAAACCTCCTATGCTGGGCTGAAATGAGTCACTGGAGAGGCTGCTACTGCTGCTGGATCTGGCAAACCCCTCATCCTCAGTAGAGTCCACAGAGCCCCCGCCACTGTCCCCTTCCTGCTCAGAGATGGTGCTCAGCTTGTGGATCCCTCGTAGAGCTCGTCCACTCATTGGTCCAGCAGTACCCCACCTGAACAAGGACACAGGTTTAGGAGACCTCTGCGGCCGGTACACACTGATCTCTGGTCTCCAGCTCCAGTATCTCCCTTTCACTTGTCTTCTGGATGGCAGTGTGTCCCTTGCATCTCCTTGGCTCTTTGTGACACCTGCAGTCTGAAAGCCCCCTGAACCCACACATCGTCTGAACTGCTTGTCCCATATGGGGTTGCGGGGAGCCGGAGCCTAACCCAGCAGCACAGGGCACAGGGCTGGAGGGGCAGGGGACACACCCAGGATGGGACTCCAGTCTGTCACAAGGCACCCCAAGCGGGACTTGAGCCCCAGACCCTCCAGACAGCAGGACGAGGTCCAACCCACTGCGCCACTGCACCACTGCACCCCCCCCAAACCAGCACGGTAAAAACTACACAGCTGTATAAACAACTAAATCATTGTAAGCAGATTATTATACAAACCCAGCACTGAAGGCGTGAATGAATGAATGAATGAATGAATGCTTTCCTCCTGAGCAGACTTAACTGGGACAACTAGAATATAATCAATACAAGTGATCCTATATTTGCTGGAAAAAAATAACTTGTTTCATAGTTAAATGCAAACAGTATCTGAAAATTAAATCAATACAAAAACCATTTTGACTGTTTACGGCAGCAGCAGAACAGTATGGTTTTTAAATAGCTAACGACTAATTTCTTTTATTTTCTAGTTATTTTATGAATATGTTATGCACGTCCTTAATAAACAGTTAATGTATTATTCTGGAGTGACGTAACTTTCGGAAAAAAATAAATGTTAATATCTCAGCTGCAGCAGTGCAAATGCAACACTAACGAATCAGGTTTTCTTCATTTGTGCTGTTGGGGAGGAAACAGCAGGTATCGGTAGAATCAACAGAAATAACGCACTCGTTCCGAGGACCTTTTCCTCAAGGACTTGCACCCCAAAGCAGCCTGTTTAACGCTCCTCGGACTTTTCTCCTGTCCCCCACACCGTCCAACAGACATCCATATTACCCCTGAGTCCCCACAGCAGTTCACTTAGTCACATTTTTTTTTTTTTTTTTTTTATCTACAGTTGAGTTCAGCTTTACAATAAACCCGTTTTCCCGCTCAAACATAACACTCCCCAGCAATGCGGTTCGTTACAAAACTGAGTTATAGTAATAGTAGTAATATTCTTGCGGCTTGGCGTCCCGTCCAATGTGTGCGCACCCCCTCTGCCCTGCGTTCAGTACTTCCGGAACAGGCTCCGGATCACCCCGACCCTGCTTGGTTATTGAAACTGGATGGATGAACTAATAAATATTAACAATAATACTGTACTGCATTAAGGAAGATTGAAATCTTCTTCGGTAGAATAGATAACGGATTTTTCTCCTCATCTAAAAAAGGGGATGGATTGCTGTTTACATAATGCTAAACATATTCTTTTTTCCATATTAGTAACAATATCATCTACATATGAAGAATACTTTTTGGTGAAAACTGGTCACACTAGGTAGTGCTGAGAGCCACTGTATTCCCGGAGTCGGTCAGCTGAGTTGAGTTGAGCTGGACTGAACCGAACCGAACTGGCTACTGCTCCGGTCAACACATCCTATTATTATACAAGTTCCGTTCGTCCCAGTTTGAATTTTTCCATGCACCATAAACACTGTTGTGTGTGTGTGTGTGTGTGTGTGTGTGTGTGTGTGTGTATACGCACGCATTGCTGTCAATTCCATCACGAGAGAGAGCCGCTCACCGTCTATCCAGCACCGCTCCGCCGTCTTCAATGTGCGTGTGTGTGTGTGTGTGTGTGTCCTGCTCGATGACAGCGGTCTCCAAAAGCTGCGCTGTGTCTCTGCGGCGGAGGACGACACTGTGGAAGTGTTCAGCGCCCAGCTGATCCTACCAGTTAGGGAGTCTGTCTCATCCCCCCCCCGGCCCAGAAAGCCATCCTCCCCCTGAACACACAAATCTGACACCCTCTCAGCTCTTCCAGCTGCTCTGGGTCAGGGTCCACTGTGACCATTCATTCATTCATTCATTCATTCATTCATTAGTCCCTCTGAACACACTCTCCAGCAGCCCTTCTCACTACACTGGGTTCTGTTCCCCCCTGCTGAACACACCCATTGTCCTGCAGCAATCATGAAAATCTTGACATTTCATTAGCATTTCATGTGATCAAAAGTAACTAATTCCATTTTCACATGAGGAGAAAAGTCGGTTATCTGTTCTAACAAAGAATTTTCCAATATTCCTCAATGCAGTACAATAAACTGTACTAACAATGTAACACCAAAGGCATGTGTATAATGCTACAATATACTAACAAGACAGAACTTAAAATGGGACACGAATGAAAATCTGTACCTGCCATCCATCCATCCATCCATCCATCCATTTTTGTTTAACCAGTATACAGTAAAAATTCAAGTTCTTCAGTTTTTTCATGGTCTCTGCATTTCTAAGGGTTCCAAAGAGCATCTCCAAGTTAAGATCTCCCTCTATATCTATGCTTTGGGATTTACCTGTCAGAGATATTTACACAACGTACAGCTGTCAAAGTTTTGTGTCTTCATATCTGCACACATCTGGAATGAAAATGAAGCCATTATGTACAGCTGTTTCCCCAGGGGGAATGAGGTTGCTTGAATTGAAATACCCCACTGTTTCAGTGAAGGTATTGGTTAAACCCAGTAGGTAAGTAGAATCGGTCTGGAAATCACAATCATTTATTTATTAGTTAATTTAAGATTTAACATCTGGACTGTATGTTGATTTTAAGGGGGTGCGGTGACGCAGTGGGTTGGACCGGGTCCTGCTCTCCAGTGGGTCTGGGGTTCGAGTCCTGCTGGGGGTGCCTTGCGATGGACTGGCGTCCCACCCGGGGTGTGTCCCCTCCCCCTCCAGCCTTACGCCCTGAGTTGCTGGGTTAGGCTCCGGTTCCCCGCGACCCCGTATGGGACAAGCGGTTCTGAAAGTGTGTGTGTGTGTGTGTGTTAATTTTAATATTGTATACAAGAACAATGACCATCCCTATAAGGTTCATATACTTTCAAGCAGCACTATTTCGTGGGACTTGAGGAGCCTAACCTGGCAACACAGGGCGCAAGGCTGGAGGGGGAGGGGACACACCCAGGACGGGACGCCAGTCCATCACAGGGCACCCCAGCGGGACTTGAACCCCAGACCCACGGGAGAGCAGGACCTGTCCAAACCTGCTGCACCACCATGCCCCATACAGGTAAACTTTAGTCATAATTACAGCTGGTCATTTACTAAACTGAATATGGTGAAGCATTTTTTCCTCAAGGGAGAAACAGTTGGCCACCCACATAACTGGAACCTACCATCATCTGACTCCATCTCGACCATCTCATTCAGGTAAATCACATTTTATGTATTGATTTTTTATCAGCAATGTATATTTAAGCTCCCATACACACTTCAAAAGAGTGCATATACAAGAGTGACACCCCGTTTCCCTGGCCCTGTCTTTCGGCTCCTCTACAATCCTTCACTCATATTTATATATTACCACTTATTTACTCATCCATTCATTCACTGATAGAGCTCCATTAAACTTGGATTAATACTTTTAGCTGGGAATAATTTGCTTGCTAGAGGAAAGTGCTACAGCTCCATTTAATTAAGCATTCCAAAATTGATATTTAACTCAGAGAAACAGGAATTATTATTACAGACCATGATTTCACAGAATTAGCACAAGCAGTCCTGGATACTGCAGAAACTCCAAGTGGACATTATTAACACCCATAGACTGAAAAATAAAATTTAAAAAAAGTATATGACTGAAAACATACTGTATATAAAAATAAAAAAAGGAAGTGAAACTGTGGTGCAACTCTAGATGCCTTGTAGTCCATCTGCCACAAGAGGACACTGTCATAAACCCTTTCATTTTAATAAGGCAGACAGGGAAAGGGTTTCCCATCTATCCTCCTGTAGAAGAAACTCTAAAGAGGACCACTCACCATCAATGACTGCTTTTCCACTGCAGGGTCATGGTGGTCCAGAGCCTATGCTGGAAGCACAGGGTGTGAGACAGCGTACGCTCTAGATGGGATGCCAGATATATATATACACCGATCAGCCAAAACATTAAAACCACTGAGAGGTGAAGTGAATGACATTGATTATCTCGTTACAACGGCACCTGTCAAGGGGTGGGATATATTATGCAGCAAGTGAACAGTCAGTTCTTGAATTTCATATGTTGGAAGCAGGAAAAACGGGCAAGCGCTAGGATCTGAGTGACTTTGACAAGGGCCAAATTGTGATGGTTAGACGACTGGGTCAGAGCATCTCCAGAACAGCAGGTCTTGTGGGGTGTTCCCAATATGCGGTGGTTAGTACCTACCCAAAGCGGTCCAAGGAAGGACAACCGGTGAACCAGCGACATGGTCATGAGCCCCCAAGGCTCACTGATGCGTGTGGGAAGCAAAGGCTAGCCCATCTGGACCAATCCTACAGAAGAGCCACTGTAGCACAAATTGCTGAAAACCTTAATGTTGGCTGTGATATAAAAGTGTCAAAACACACGGTGCATTGTAGCTTGTTGTGTATGCGGCTGCGTAGTTGCAGACCGGGCAGAGTGCCCATGCTGACCCCTGTCCACCGCATAAAGTGCCTACAATGGGCACGTGAGCATAACTGGATCATGGAGCAATGGAAGAAGGTGGCCCGGCCTGATGAATCACATTTTCTTTTAGATCGTGTGGACGGCCAGGTGCGTGCCTTGTTTATCTGGGGAAGAGATGGTAGCGGGATGTACTATGGGAAGAAGACCAGCCAGCGGAGGCAGCGTGATGCTTTGGACAACGTTCTGCTGGGAAACCTTGGGTCCTGGCATTCATGTGGATGTTACTTTGACATGTACCACGAACCTAAAGATTGCTGCAGATCACATACACCCCTTCACGGCAACGGTATTCCCTGATGGCAGTGGCCTCTTTCAGCAGGATGCCGCGCCCTGCCGCAATGTAAAAATTGTTAAGTTCAAGGTGTTGATTTGGCTTCCAAATTCGCCAGATCTCAATCCAGCCGAGCATCTGTGGGATGTGCTGGAAAAACAAGTCCGATCAATGGAGGCCCCACCTCGCATCTTGCAGAACTTAAAGGATCTGCTTCTCATGTCTTGGTGCCACATACCATAGGACGCCTTCAGAGATCTTGTGGAGCCCATGCCTCGACAGCTAAGAGCTGTTTTGGCAGCATGAGGGGGACCTACATAATATTAAGCAGGTAGTTTTAATGCTTTGGATGATGTATGTGTGTTTACATACAGGTGGTCCCCAATTTACGATGGAGTTACGTTCCCCAAAACCCATCATAAGTAGAAAATATCGTAAGTCGAAAACGCACTTAATACACCTAATACACACCTCTGCGTGACAGAATGGGAGATGCAGATTGCTGTTGCTGCCCAACATCGGGAGAGTATCGTTCCACGCACTGCTTGCCCGGGAAAAATTTCAAAATTCGAAGTATGGATCAGAGGATGATTCAGTCAAAATTAATTATAATCATTGCTAGGGTTTGCAATAGCCCTATAATTTAAGATGCTTTTTCATAACCACTTTTTTTTTTTTTTTTTTTTAATAGTTTTGAGTATAATCTTTTCCTCATTTTCTAAACTTCCTGCAGCACGTAAACATTTTATTATATTACATAATTAGCTGTTTACTAGGGGGGGTGCAGTGGGTTGGATCAGGTCCTGCTCTCCGGTGGGTCTGGGGTTCAAGAACCCGCTTGGGGTGCCTTGCGATGGACTGGCGTCCTGTCCTGGGTGTGTCCCCTCCTCCTCCTGCCTTACGCCCTGAGTTGCCGGGTTAGGCTCCGGTTCCCCGCGACCCCGTATGGGACAACCGGTTCAGAAGTGTGTGTGTGTGTGTGTGTGTGTGTGTGTGTGTGTGCGCGTGTGCTTGAAATGTGTGCTGTCTCGGATGAGTGCCACAGCATTGCGTTAAGTATGTTTCACATTTTAAGCTACACTTCCAGCTATTCCTGTAACCTGCAGGAAGAAGCGAAACAACAACACTTTTTCACCTCGCATATATACATACTGTACATAGCCCTAACGTGTGCTGCAAGTAAACCAGACCCCACCCCTTTACAAGGTAGTTTTTCCATCGGGTGCTTTAGTCAGTGCTATAGATTGTCACTGAATGATGTAAGAGCTTTACCCCTTTTTTTGATTTGGATCTGGAACCCTCTATTTCTACTTTAGCACTAGTATCTTTCATTACTGCTAAACTTACAGCATAATGGTTAACTTATTTACTTCTTTTGCAGTTTTATACATGTGACTGATACTTGTATTTTCATTGCTTGTTACAGAGGGCAAGCAGCTCATAGTATAGTGCTTAGAGCTGCTGCTGCCTTTGGGCCCAAATATTGCAGGTTCAGTCCCCACCTCCAGTACCTCTGAGCAAGGTACATTACATATATTCATTTAGCTGACACTTTTCTCTCCAAAGCATGTTACATTGTTAATCTGTTGACAATTATTTACCCATTTACACAGCCAGGTAATTTTTTTTTTTTCTTTTTTTCTCTCTCTCCCCCCTCTAGAGTAATTTTGGGTAAGTACCTTGCGCAAGGAGGGGGTGCGGTAGCGCAGTGGGTTGGACCACAGTCCTGCTCTCCGGTGGGTCTGGGGTTTGAGTCCCGCTGGGGGTGCCTTGCGATGGACTGGCGTCCCGTCCTGGGTGTGTCCCCTCCCCCTCCGGCCTTACGCCCTGTGTTACCGGGTAGGCTCCGGTTCCCCGCGACCCCGTATGGGACAAGCGGTTCTGATGATGTGATGTGACCTTGCTCAAGGGCGCTACAGCCAGAGGTGAAATTTGATCCTGTGACTTGGGGTCCAAAGGCAGCAGCTCTAGCCTCTATGCTACAATCTACCCCTAGGTGCTTACCCTGAATTGCTCCAGTAAGAGACACCCAGCCCTATAAATGGGTAAATAGCTGTAAGAAGCTTAACACTGTAAAATGGTTTGGATCAGCTAAACGAATAAATGTAGAGACCACATGGCTGTCTCTGAATAAGAATTTATTTTGCAGAGTTTTCTAAGAGTTTTGCATAGTTTCAGGATATATGAAAAAACCATCTCTACTCTATTCCTAAAAAAAAAAAAAAGGGGGGGGGGGGGCAGTCACCTCACCTGCTCAAGACTTTTAAATGTGTTCTCCGCTTCCCTCCCATGCAGGGGGTCTGTTGGTGCCAGATGTATATGATATCAAGGACAGTTTAAGGTGGTGCAGGGTTTTTAAAATACTTGTAACTAACAATATATTCTTGCTTGAATATAATCATGAAATTTTTACTGAGACTAAAAAATGTGCTTACGCTAAGACTGTAAATAGCATGAATGCAGACCAGCTGTTTTCTTCCAATTTAGAGGGCATACCTGTCTATTTTGGGGAGGCTTTTAACAAGGTGTTAATGAACAATTCATGCGTTATAGATGTGCCACAAAGTGTCGCACTTTAAACACAGCCTGTGGCCACTGTGTCCTCCACAGCGATCAGACCTGCTGCAACAAGACTGCAAGGAGCGCTTATCCGGTATCCTCCTCACACACCCTGCGTGACCCAGGACGGCACAAAACCCAGTGGACCCCTGCGTCATAAGGGACAGACACGGCAACGGAGAGTGAAACCATCCTTCGATTTACGTGACTACATTCAGTACAACCCTTTCTGCTGAAAGCATGACCTAGGAGACCCCAATATCTACATCTACAAGGCCAACTATGAGAGGATACATTCTGCATTGCAGCCTGCTGACCTGAAGACACATAATCCACGTTACATTACCATCAGGTCTGTCGCTAAGCACTGTCCCCAGCCCACCAACCCCTTTTGTGACAAGCACTGCTGGGACACCATATGGCAAAGAGGTGCTGGAAAGTAGGAGAGGAAATAAATAGCAACAAGAGTAAAAATAAGGTTGCCGTTTTAAGATGTGATGGAAAAGAGGTTCCAAACACATTTTCAGAACCGCTTGTCCCATACGGGGTCACAAGGAACTGGAGCCTACCTGGCAACACAGGGCGTAAGGCTGGAGGGGGAGGGGACACACCCAGGACTGGACACCAGTCCATTGCAAGGCACCCCAAGCGGGACCCGAACCCCAGACCCACCGGAGAGCAGGACCGCGGTCCAACCCACTGCGCCACCGCACCCCCTTTTAGGTTCCAAACATTTAAGTTGAAATCTAGCATGTTGACAGCCAGTTTTAACAACCATCTACTGCTCATACCCTCACAGAAGTTGGAGTCACAAGTGGAAAGTAGCAGACAGGCAACACATATATAGTCATTACAGTGAGAAGGGCAGTAGGGAATGGAAGTGGCCTTTTCTCCCAAGAAGGCCCTTACTATGATCACACAGCCAAACCTGAAAGGGAGGATCAGCACAAACAGATTATTTTGCATTAGCTATCAAGTCTTGGTAAAGATTAGAAAGAACTGCCAGTGTTTTTACCCATTGTTTTGATTGTTCAAATTGTTTTTATTATAAAATATAAGTTTACAGGAACTAAAGAAACAAAGCATTGCAGGAATTACCTAACAAATGGGTGAGAATAATATGAAAAAAATCTTTTCGGTACAACTTCATTAATAAAATGCCATTGAACATTTAATCATTGCAATCCAGTCGATTCACATGATTCTTCACATTCATCTGTGTAAAACTGATGTACTTCCGGCATACAAAAATATACATCAGTTCTGAGTCTCCTTACCATGGTGTTCTCAGTAGATATATAATTTATATATACATATATACACCCTCTGTGTATATATGTCAGCTTTGGTTTAAAAGCTTGCTACTGTAAGAACACCACCTGTTTGTTGTACAGAAGATGTAACTTTTTTTTTTTTTAAATCATTTATTTACATGGGATTTTAGCTTGAACATTTGGAACAGGTACAAAGAATCTGTTCTTTGCTTTGTATCTTTGGTCAAGAGAAAGAAACATCAGAAACACTAAATAAATACTGCAAGCTTAACAGCCTAAAATGAAAGAAATTGAAAAATCTGTTGCAGTTTTAAAAAATGGTCTCTCTGAAAGCCATCCAAAGACACTGTGTTCAGTGTCCACCTTTTACACTTTACTTGGCAAAGAGGGCAAGTACCAAGCTTATGCAATGTATTCTCCAAGTTCCAATTCATGAATGTAAGGGTGTCAATGATTTGTGCAATATAAAACCAGACTTTGCATACAGAAATAAGATACATGCGATAAACCTCTACTGTATGCTGCAGAAGGGGTGTTGTGGTGCAGCGGGTTTGGCTAGGTCCTGCTCTCTTGTGGGTCTGGAGTTCAAGTCCCGCTTGGGGCGCTTTGCGGTGGACTGGCGTCCTGTCCTGGGTGTGTCCCCTCCGCCTTGCGCCCTGTGTTGGCAGGTTAGGCTCTGGTTCACTGCAACCCCGCAGGGGACAAGTGGTTTCAGTGTGTGTGTGTGTGTGTGTGTGTGTGTGTGTGTGTGCGCTGCGGCCTAAAATGTGCAGCACTGTCCAGTTGTACTACACCAGGATTATAATTAGCAATCATCACACAATTTTCTGAACTGTGCACACACCCAAGCTGCTGCGTGTTTGTAAGAAACCAAGTTAATTTTGTTTCAGACCCCATTGACAGCTAGTTCAGCACAATGGTGGATTAAATGGCTGGGATTTTCTTTTTTTTGGGAGGACATCCATTCATTTTTACAAGCTCACCAGAATCTACCAGTTTCCTTGCAATGCTTTTTGGGCATTTAACAGACTGTGTTAACAGGCTATTGAGGATGGCAGTGCCATTTGCTGTACAGTCTGTACCAAAACTTGCATAATAAACCTGACAAGTGACACTGATCCCTGGAAGGGGACCTGGCCTAACTAAACCATTCACCTTTCTAATAATGGTAAATATGGGCCACAATCACATTCAGTGTTGACAAATAAAATTCAAAATAACTTGTGCAAAATATTGGACAGCATGTATATGTGTGTAATATATATATATATGTATATACACATACTGCACACACACAGTAATTATTGACTGAACCACGCAGGGGGTACAGGTACAGCTATGATGAAAGCCTAAATATGCTTCTGGTGTGTGCATTACAGTGCATTTCTTGTAAAAACGAGAACTGCTGCGAGCAAGTCACTATGAGCAAACAAAAGATGCTCTGGAAAAGGCCCCGAATAATCACTCACAGAAGCGGACAACTTTGACCCCATTGCTTAAAATTGAGCATTTTGATAATATAATTTTTCATTTTAAGTTTCATTCACTTGTTCTCCTTAATATTGGGCTAAGTCTGTTGCTGAGACCATTCCTTTCAGGAGGTGCATCGTTTCTATAGCTCTGAACAATTTCAATTTCTGTTACTGCACTATGACATTTTAAAATTCTATATTTACTGCATCAGTTTAATTCAGTTCACCTGAATTCTTACAACAGCTTTAAAAAAAAAAAAAAAAAGTCTTAAATTGAAGGTGTGCAGTCTGTATGAACCACAGGCAAGATCAAAATGTCATTTCTGCCCTTGACCAAATACCTTTACAATTCAATCAAAGCGTTGCCATGAACAAGATGCACAACATATTGTCAATATTACCTCTAGACAAACTGGTCGGGGTGTGTGAGGGCTGCTCAGACTTGCATGCTCCATTTAACTGAACAGGCCCCTCCCTGTGACACCCATCAACTGCCCTTCAATTCAGCACCAGCTGAAAGACCCAAGTTTATTTATTTTTTTTTTTTTTATTTTTTTTTTTTTTTTAAATAAAATAAAAAAAGATCCATCTACCAATATATAAGAAAAAACTCGACCGTGAAAAGCAGAAAAGTAGAAATTAAATACAAAACACTACCAACTGGATTTTGGAGTATTTTTTTCAGGGTTCAGTGGTACTTGAGTCATTTAAGACATTCTGTCGCTGTCATTAAAAACTGACGATTGCGATGGAAAGGAGTTGCAGTTCCTCACTGGTTGCTGATTTTCACTACGCAAGATGAGCATCGCCGTTGCCCTTCGATCGATCTGCGTATTCCCTGTCCTGACTGACGTCTGAGTCTTGGTCCTCGGCCATCACGTGACTTGGTGTTACTTCCTGGTCCTCTGTGTCCATTTCTTCATCTTTGACATTTACCTCAGTCCTACAGAACCAAAATAAATGTACTAAAAATGGCAATACAGATGCACTACCCATTTTCATCTAAACATTTTTTGCAATGATACAAAAAAGGTATTTGCAGTCATTTTAGTATAGTTTATTTATTTAAACTATTCATTATAGTTTAGTTTATTTGCAGCGACTGAGTCTTCCGGTGAGGGAACCATTTTAGATTTCGATAATTATTAAGAAAACAGGCATGAGAGCAATGAAAACATTAAAACAATATGATGGCGTTAGATCAGTTGAGCTGCCAGGCTTTGCTCACAACATTCAACATATTCCTATTCTCTCTCCTCAACAAGCAAGACTAGGTTCTAATGATGTTGTAAGACACAAAATTGCTAGTCTGCGAGTACTACTTTGATTTACTTCTCTAAATCCTTTTATGAATCTTATGAAATTTTCCTTTTCCCTTTTTGTGCCCCAGATATATAGCAAAAGCAAAGCCCTAGTCCATGTTTCTTCTCCGACAAGGATCAAACAAGAATCGGGGGCACTAACGTGACTGGCATGGAGGAAGGTCCAGGACTCTCGTAACTGTCAGTGCTCTCCTCCGTGAAACCGTTGGCCTCCTCGTAGGGTGCAGTGGCCTGTGAGTTTGGGGGGGGGCTCCCTGCAGAAGTAGTAGTGTAGAGTGGGATGTGTTTGTCCCCCACCGGCACCTGAACAAGCAGGTAGAGAACTGCTCAGGATTTGTATTTTAAAAGGCAACAACAGATAGTATATTTCAAAGGTTATAATTCCATAAAATGTGACCACTCAAACACCTGCACTGGGTACAGCAGTGTGCTCCATTCCTGTAAAAGCTGTAGTCTAATCTTGCTCTTACCTCAAAATTAGCTAGAACTGGACTGTAGGACAGGCTGGTCTGCATGCACTTCATCAGTGATGAAGATCTGAAGGTCAAATGTTGGGTTATATCAGACTGCTCGGGTTGCTGTACAAACTGAGAACTTCTTAAATTTAAAAAAAAATTAACAAGAAAAAACATATTTGGATCTTTATAAAAAAAAAAAAAAAAAAGCAGACAAGCAGCAAATTGATTCTACAAGTGCCAGTGAAAGTACTTGAGCAAGTAGAGGTTTTCTGTGGATCTCAAACAGAAATCAGATCAATTATGCATTTCATATGATTTCTAGTAGCTTAAAGGAATTTTAAACAATAATTTATCACATTTTACACTGATGTGTGAGATGCTGAACATTTAAGGCAGACTTCTAAAGGTTTATGTGAAAAACTAGACAGAACTCACTGTAAGTTGCATTATTCATTTAAAAAAAAAAAATTTAAAAAAAAAAAAAAGATATTTGATTCCAGGGGATATTTTAAAAAAGTCTGTTGATGCAGTTATATTTGTCAAGTAAATAAATTGTCCTATTCTCCTATATTATCCTATACTACCAGAGTATATGCACATACAAGTGGTCCCCGATTTACGATGGTTCGACTTACGATGTTTTCAACTTTACGATGGTGAGCTGGAGATAAACATTCAGTCGAAACCGTACTTTGAATTTTTTATTTTGATTTTTTTCCCATGCAAGCAATAAGCAGTGCGATACTCTCTCGCGATACTGGGCAGCGGTAGCGATCTGCATCTCCCAGTCTGTCACGCAGAGGTGTGTATTAGGTGTATTAAGTTCATTTTCAACTTACGATATTTTCGACCTCTAATGAGTTTTGCGGAACGTAACCCGATTGTAAATTGGGGACCACCTGTACTGGGAAAGCAGATAGACAAGCTTGTGTTACAGACTCAGTAACACTTGATCAGCATGCAGTTTTAGGCCCTAACTCTTGCATGTTTTCTGTTCTTATCAACAAGGGTCCGAATACACAGAAATTCACACTTCAATCCCTCAGTTCATGTAAACAGTGAAGAAATGGTGCACAAAAGCAGCAGCCAATGAGGACCAAAGTACAGGGCAGGCAGAAGGAGGAACATGAACACAGAAATAAAGGAAATTATTGGAGAGATGCACAGGAAAGCGTGTAAGCACAGGCAACTCCTGTGCATTACAGCAACAGCAGCTGAAGAACTGCAAAGTATGACACAAAGACCACACTCAGTAGGTGGCGCTAATGCAAGGTGTCATTCAGAGGCACCAGCCAGCTGTGCCACTGTCAGACGAGCTGCATTCTGCACCACAGCAAAGAAACTGAAAGCAAACATACCCACTTGTCTTTTGCGGCCTTCGCTTTTGGAACTCTACCTCATCCACCGTCCACACAGCCCCCTTAACGTTCTCTACCCGCACAAAACACTTGTGAAGGCTGAGATTATGGCGGACTGCGTTCTGCAGTAAGTACAAGGGGGAGAAAGAGAGTCCCATTATAAAATATACATTTAACACTTTATTTTAACACCAGTAAGCCTTTCTCTCATATGCACAAAAAAGTTATTCAAGAATGTGATTTTGAAGACATGAATTTGTACAAGAAAAAACTAATTTCAATAAGTTTGATGCCACATAAAATATACTAAAAAAAAAAATCACATTTAAATGTAAACTGCTGAAAAATATATTATAGAATATAATTTAATTAATTAAAAAAAAATAAAAGCTTGTATGATCATTTGAAAGATACAAAAATGAATTATCTAGAGGTTGCAGTTAGCCAGTAGCGCTCAGTGGCGTTACTGAACCTTTATTAAAAATTAAAGAGATATATATAATAACAATAAAAAAAAAAAACCGTTAAGCCTGCTGCATTACCTTCCATGTGGCTGTGTTGCGTCTGAAATAAGCAAACATTGCTGTAAACCAGTTGTAGATTTCATTTAGTGTCAGCTGCTTTTCTGGTGATTCCAGAATGGCCTGGAAATAGAGAAAAAATTTATGATTTTTGACTTGTATGAAACAACTCTAAAGATTCACCATCAAGAAAGTAATGAAAACCCAAGCAGCTTCAGTTGGATTTACAAATGTATTAACCTGTCTTACACGTGTGTCAAACAAGATACAGATATCATTCTCAGGTTTATGTACTCTGAGCATAAAACACACAATATACATAGCCCATACCACTACAGCAAATTATATTCTTTTTTGGGGGGGGGGTTGCCCAATACAAGACAAAGACGAGGATAAATCAGGATAAAAAGCAGAACACTACAGACACAACCCAACTGTGTGTAATCAAGGCAAATGGCATATATCTAAATCCCAGCTGAACAAGGAAAGTCAAAGTGAAGTTTCTCACCTGCCTTATAAGGGAGGCATAAGTGAACGGGGGTCTTACTTCAGTACTCCTGTAGAACTCTTTGTTCTGGACCATATCTATCAGCGGCCATCGGAGACACAATGTTTAAAGTGCAATGAGACACACAGAAAAAAAAAGTTCAGACGTGCACTTCTCCGACATGCTAATGTATAGATGTCTCACATGTTTTGAAGTCTACAGACAACTAAGTGGAGCGAGGCAATATTTAATAAAAATCCAGGTCTCTTTATATTGCAGTACTTCACTTAACGTTCTGCTGAGACCTATGTCGTAGTGTTACTTCTTTCATTCACTCCTTTTTTCCTCGATCAACTGAGGAAGGACAACTTGTATCAGGTGGAATGTACCACTTGGAATAGCACACAGTTCCCCAAGCTGCTAGGTATGGTGGTCAGTACTGTGGCTGTACCTGGGGACATGGGCATGTATTTGTCTGAGTAGCGCTTTCGGACGGGACCCACAGCGTACAGGCTGTTGGTGCTGATGACAGATGGGGTTTGGGAGATGGATGTGGCTGGCTTCTGGGGCAAGCTCAGGGGTGGAGAACCCTCCGGAATGCCCGTCTTTGAGAAGATGGTGTTTGACACCAGGTTGAGCTGAGAGAAGACAAAAGACAAAAGGAAGACAGCATTAGTGCTAAGGACCCTTGAAACATCCTGAAATGGCATAATATCAATTAATTAAAATTTATTTGCACATCAGCTTTGTCAACAGCCTCTGGCAGTCATTTCACTCACTGGACTCACTGGCTGTGGGGCAGCTTTGGTTTCAGTAGATTTCACATGTAAGTGATTCATCATGGCCTGCAGACGCTCTCTGTCCTTGGCAAGCTGTGAGCAGAAACCAGGAATCGCACTGGTCATCAGCAATGCACACCTTGACATCTAAAACTAAATGACTTTTAAGAAAGTTTTTTTTCTTCTTCTGCATGCCACAACTGCAGGGTTATGCAACAGGCTTTCCATTTGAACCCACATATAGTGTCATCTGCTCATCCTTTATGTATCTTTTGCACAGTTAACGGTGACACCAGACCGCAGCATGGCTGACCGTGACCACACGGTGGTTTCCCTCAGCCCCCACCTTACCCCACAAACCGTGTGATCAAAGTGTACACCAAAACTCATAACAGGACTGGCAAAAGTCCCTTCTCTATTCCAGTACTATGGTCTGAGTAGAGCCTCTGCATCACAGGTCCAGAGAGGCTCAGTAGCTTCAATGGTCCAGCGTTGAACATCTTTCAACAGTCTTGTGCAATTTTCACACTGTAAGTGGCTGGCAAGGGTGCTGCACAAATCCATCATGCCTTGTACCAACTCTCGTAAGCACACATAAACAGGGGGTTTCCTTCATAAGTTTGTCTGCACACAAACATGAAACGGCACAGACCTGTTATGCAGGCAAACCAGCTCCACTGGGGGGCAGTGAAGGACTACACATCAGCCAACAGAGCTGTGTTTCATTGCTATTTGTCCCACTTTTTACTATCATAATGTGACTCAATCCGGACACACATAAACTAGATCCCAATCATTGTCAATGTGAACTCACAGGCCTCACTATTATAAAACGTAAGAAAATTATACTGTCATGGTTTTAATGTTGGGGGGGGCGTGATGGTGCAGTGGGATTGGCTGGGTCCTTCTCTCGGGTGGGTCTGGGGTTCGAGTCCCGCTTGAGGTGCTGTGTAATGGACTGGCATCCCATCCTGGCTGTCTCTCCCCCCCCCCCTCCAGACTTTGCCAGGTTAGGCTCTGGCTTGCTGCGACCCCGCCTGGGACAAGCGGCTTCAGCCACTCTGTGTGTGTGGGTTTTAATGTTGGAAGACTTTTTTTGTGGCTTGCATAAATGAGGTACGCCACAAAATATTCCAGATCAAGAACGGCACTCAGCAATACTGACTGTAGATGGCAAAATACGTCGCTTCCCCTTCTAGACGAAGAAACTGACAATGATGGAAGAGATGCTTGCAAAACGTGCAATGGCAAAGTGAGGACGATTTCATACCTGCAGCTCCAGCTGCTGCACCACCTGCATCTGCACGCGACACTGCGCAGCGCTGCGGTCGTCCAGCGTGTGCTCCTTGTGCAGGTGTCTGGAGGGCACAAGCTCATACACATTACTCTCCACTGACATACAAGCTTCAGTCTACCACTATTCATTGAGCTCTCCTTTGTAAATTTTTTTTATGATAATAATTGGGGGGAATAAACATTCTACACTTTTACAGATGAAAGTTCCTCACTTGAAGAAGAAAAGAAAAAAAAAAAAAACATCAACAACATGGAAAATTGCAAGCTGAAGCTTGTGCAAACGAAAAACAGTTACATAGGTCAGGACACATGTCTGCTGTACAACATCGCTCATGTCCGGCACACCACTGATTTGCGGAATGTTCTGTGGAAATTTTCTAGTGTGTAACGCCACAGTGAGCCTGCGTCTGTGTGCTTTCCGAGTGATGGATGTTGCTTAAGGAGATACACCACATGTTTTAAAACCTGTTCTAAGATGATCTGGCAGAAACCTAAAATAAACAAACGGTTGCCATAGAGAGCACTTGTAAAAACAGACCGGTTCAGTGGCCTTTTAGAGAGAAAATTACAGACACCAACTGCTCACCAAACTGCAGACAGCAACAGCACATTCTTTTTGATGGGTTTCACCTTAATTCTTATTCTATTCGAAAATACTTCAATGAAAAAGCTAGATAAAAGAGCACTTGGAACAAATGGATGGCGTTTTGCTGCACACAAACCTCCAGGTTCTTTATCGCCTCAACCGTTGTAAACAAGTCCTCACAGTTAATACTGGCAATGACAAAGTGGTATCTTACATGATTATGGTGGCAGTAGCATTTACAACACGTATCCAGTCCGTGTGAAACTTGTTCTTTCCGAAAAGGGGCAGCGCCATATCGGCCTGTGGCCTTTGCTGTCAGGTTTCTCTGCTGTCACTGTGGTTTTACTGTCCTTTTGAATAAAGTCACGTTTTCCGTGTTACTAAAAATGGGAGATCAGATTGCTCTGTGACTGAAGAGATTATATTCTCCAGAATGAGCCTATAAAATGAGCGTTATGGCTTTTCTATATGATAGACAATGTTCCAAGAACGTCTTGAAGACTAAATTAGGAACCTAAATACATCCAAGGAGATCTAATGAATCTGAAGGTGATCTACTGAATTTAAATAAAGGAAATAGGGTGTCTGTAGCACCAGCATGACAAGCGGTTTTTCCATACAGTAGTCATAATATCACCTACAGGAGCTGTGGAGATTTATCACTAGCCACGGGGTGGGACAGAGCGCTAAACATATCCCCCCCAGCTGACATGGGTGTGAACTTTGACCCAAAGTCCAAATGTAGCGTGGAGGACAAAAACACTCTCCCACTGTTTGTTTTTGAAAGCGGAGGTAGGATGGCCGTGGGGGCCCTCTGGGAGATGATGTGCCAACAGAGCTCTGACACACACACACACACACACACACACACACACACAGGAGAGAAGACAGGACCACCAGAGAGCAATGTGGAAAACACCTTCAGCAACAACAAGCTGTTTACCTTCTCCTCAACAACAACTCTGCTTACCAACAGGATGGCAGCAACAACTGAGCAAAGAGACCAGACTCAGGCAGAGAAAACGGGCACGGCAGCGACGCATGTAGTGAGGATACCTTGCAGCCCGAGAACTGAATGGAGCTTTGATATTGCACAGTTTGTCTGGAGTTTGCAAAGACACGTGTTTCAAATGAACTTGTGACTCTAAACTGCCCATAGTATGTGCAAGTGAAGGAGTGCATGTCAGTCTTAGTACCCTGTGATGGACCGGAATCCCATCCAGGGTGTACCGTGACTAGCCGAGCACCCTGTGCATTCAGAATAGGCGTGAATGTATATGTGGATAAGTTGCAATGGATAATCAGCGAGTAAGTGAGTGAGTGGGCCATGAATTTTAAAAAAAGAGGTGAAAATGCAAAATTCAAAGAGGTTTTTCCCCAGTTTATGGGTGGTTCATTGGGTAATGTAAGATTAGATGGTTCCCTAATTGGTTTTGCACATATAAGACTGACCATTCTACTCACTTGAGAAATCCTTGAATGTCATCAAAAACCGCCTCACACCCAGGCCACTTGCACACTCCGTGTCCATAGAGAGGGTGGTTGCCGTGGCGGTGGACATCTGGTGTGGAACTGGAGGGAGAAGCATAGATGCACAAAGTATTGTGAAGGACAGGAGATAGAAGCAGTGATGTCCAGACAAATGTACGCAAATAGAGAAACTGGTGTTTAATTCTGGAGAGAACACTGCACACAATGGAATTCTATTTCCAGCAAAAAGGAGACACACAAAAACAAACAAAAATCTCTGAGCATACAGCAGGGATTGACAAACAAGATCTCAGTCACCCATTTCAGAAAAAGAAATGCTGACAATAATGAAACCTTTTGGGAAATTAAGTGCCAGTGGATTCTTGTTTATTACCTGATTAAAATAATCCCTGTACCTACTGAATGTAATTATAACATAATTCACACAAACAGAGTCCAAATGGACAAGATAAAGGTCTACAGATTCCTTGGAACTCACTTCACAGGAAATGACATTTGTGTATCCGAGGAAACAATTGTGCCTGATTGTATTAATGCTGATGTTTGACCTTGTTCAATTGGCCTCTCATCCTGCTTAAAACATTCTCACAGGCGTGTATCTATCAAAGAACAGCTGTTCATGCTGAAAACGTTACCAATTATAAAGCCTCAATGTTGAGTAATAGCATCATAAGTTTTTCTTCTACGGCGGACACGAAAATTGAAATTTGCGAAGTCCATTAAATATTTAAAGGGTAACGAGTTTGGGGCAGTGGGTAGCATAGTGGCTAGAGCTTTTGCCTAATAATCAAATAACCTGGGTTCCAATTTCCCTCTCCTGTTACAGTACGTTGAGCAAGATACTGACCCTGGACTGCTCCAGTAAAAGTTACCTGTACAGTTACTGTATAAACGAATAATACATTTCAAGTAGCTTAGTATACAAACCCAACACTGCAAGTTGCTTTGGAGAAAAAAAAAAAAAAAAGAGTCAACTAAATGAAATAATAATAGTAATAATAATAATAATAATAATAGTTTAGGTGAAAACACCAACTGTTCTCTGCTGCATCACATGGCTTAAATGTCGCATTTTCCATAGGTTTGTTATAAATTTCATGCAACATAGTCCAGCTACACTGTAATCGAAGCATACCCAGGAACGTCAATGAAACAGCAGATTGAGTTACAAGTTTTTGACCGAGTTCTCTTTTAGAAGCACAACGTGCCATCTCCTGCTCTCTCTCCTCTTTCCTCTGCCCATCAAGAGGATTGAATTCCCCACCTCCCCATCCTGCAGGAGGAAGAGTACCCCAACGGCCATGCCACAGGATGCACTTATGGTTTCGGTTGCAGAAACGGCTGTGCCAGGGCCCGTTTTGCATGACAAGTACCGCGTATACAGTGACAGTGTGGAGATACTGAACTAGGGAACGGGGGGGGCTTCACATCCGCCATTCGGATGACAAATGCATTCTTATAATGGCACTCACACAGCATCAATTAAGAGCTCATTCATACAAGCTCTTGAAAAAGATTAGATATCCACTCCTCGGGAAATGGACTCATACTTCAGGCGACTCACAAGCATCCATAGGATTATTGTTAATACACAAGAAGTCCTTGTGTCCTTGAGAGGGTTTTAAAAACAGTTTCTATTCAGTTTCACCAGTGCATCTGTCTCTTACGGTGTTTTCAAATGTAATTTAGAGCGCAGTTGGGAAAATTACAATACAGGCATGTAATTGTTATTATAGTACTCTGCTATGATAATCAAGTATGGGCCTCTTTAAAATTTATTTAACATACTTCAAGATTTTCATTTACTTTTGTTAAAGATCACTTACAAAATTATGAGAGCAATTTAAAAATATTTATTTCGCCCGGATGCTTCAAAAAGACAAAAAGAAAAGGTAGTATATAGTGTGTGAATGACAGAGAGAGTGTGTTCCACTCATGTATGGATGAGTGACCCAGTGAAAGTAGTGTATCTAGCAGTGTAAGTCACCTTGGTGAATAAGGTGTGTGGGCTGATAACTCTACATAGAGTTCATTGGAAGTCACTTTGGAGAAAAGCATCTGCTAAATAAATAAATGTAAACTGAAACCAAAAATGTTGCAGACAGAGATGAAACACCGACAATCCATGTGATATAAGGTCATTTCTATTAGGAGCAGAAGTACTCTTTTTGGAATTTGAGGTACAAGTAGAGTGCTGCAGTTCCTTGACCGCAATACCATCTGCTGCATATCTATGGTGAGAAGCAAAGCTACCTCTCTCTCTTTGGCTGTCCATTTATGGGGGCTTGCTGGCTGAAAGGCAGCGGAGAGCTGACAGCAAAGGATGGGAGATCCTCGTTGCCGTGGATATTGATGCCGTTCTCCTCTTTCACCATTGTGCTTTTGGCTTCCTTGCGTGAATGCGGCCGCTCAACCTGAACCCCACCTGAAACCAATAAAATAGATAATTTCATTCATTAATGGGTAATCACTGCTTAATTAAACCAAACATCATATAAACAAAGCTATAATACTAATTAGATTCTGTTTAATGCCTGAGTGTGCTGGCTTTTTTCTTCAAGGTTGCCTGATTCTTGAATATTCCTCATTGCATACTATTGTAAATAATCACTCAATGTTTGCAGCATCTCATGCAACACAAAGCTCCATAATTCAATACAGATCTCCCACAGAAAGAAATACTTGCTCTCTAATAGCATTCTGCCATGGGGGACTAGTAACCATTAATTATTTGGTCACTGAAGAAGAAATTTATTTAAAAAAAAAAAAAAAAAAAAAAATCATCCTAACCAGCAAAGGGAGGAGGACGATTGTACTGAATCAGAAGTCAAACGGGGTTGTGGTAACAATGTAATGGTGTGAAACACGGGTTATGTTGGACCTGTAAGGGAGGTGGGGTCAATTCTGAAGGTTACTAGTCACTGAAAAGTCACTCACCGTGAGCAAGGGGATGGGCCAATGCACCCTGAGCAGCTTGGATGGACAGCAGACCCTGCCGTTGTAGACTGAGGAGGTGCTGCTGCTGTACCTGCAGGAGCTGCTGCTGGAGGGAAAGCTGTAGAGCTGATCCCTGTGACAAGGTAAAAGAGAAAAACAAGTAAATGACCCTGCTAGCTATATAATTAGAAAAGGGAACAAAAACCCTTTAACAAGGGAGCATAGGCTTGAAATGAAGTTAAACACTTCAATTACCTACTGGTTTGCAAGAATGGGGAAAAAATGCCAAAAATGATTGCTGGAAATGGAACTGTAAAATACTTACTGAGGCAGACAATGAGTCTGAAACAAACCCTTTTCTGTGCAGCAGAGTACTTCCCGACAGCACCTTCTCAGATTTTATTACACTTTTATCATATTTTGAATATCGAGTTTTACTTATTTACTGTAATCCTGTTCACTATGGGGGGTGAAGTGGCATGGCAGGTTTGGCCAGTGCCCACTGTATAGCCAGTCTGGGGTTCGAGCCCTGCGGTGGACTGGCGTCCCATCTAGGGTGTCTCCCCTCCCCCTACGGCCCTGCACCCTGTGTTGCCGGCTTGGCTCCAGCTTGCCGCGACCCTGCTCAAGACAAGCGGTTGTGGACATTGGCTGGTTGTTCCTTTAATAACCAGGGTATGTGGCATATAATGAACCCAGATGGCAAAAATCATAATGCGAATGACGTAAACTACTTTGTTATGTGACAAATGTTGCTGGAGTACAGGGTCTGTGGGCAACATTCTATTAACCCAGAAACATCAATATTTTGTCCATCTTGTATATATTAAAGGCTTTAAAGGCATACCTTCTATGTATGGAAAACTGGGGTCAGTGATTCGCATCGCAGTTTCTTCTAAATGCAAAGCCAGTGACTGGATTTCAGGAGGAACCCAGCCATTACGACAGCATTTAAACAGCCTTCACACCCACAGACAGATGCGCTGAGGGCAAGGCTTATACTCCCCCCTTCTTGCTTCTGAACTGGGGTCAAGTCAGCAGCTTCCAGAACTAAGAGAGCATCCAGTGAAATCAAGCAACCTTTGAGAGGGTGGGTGCCAGAACAGTACTCACCCTTTCATCTCACACTCTGAATAGAGAGTTCAAGGTCTCAGAAAGCTCTTATTGTCACAGGCGGCAAAAAGCAGCCAGAGGGTCACTAACTGCCAGGCAGCTGCTGAAAGACAGACCCACTGTGGGGAAAACAGGCCTCGGCGGCTGCCAGAAATCCGAGCTGTGACCAGGGGCAGGAGTTTCCTGTGTTCCTACAGTACACGCAAGTCTTCATTCAGCTGGCTGTTGTACCTCCTCCAGTTTCAGTTTCCTCCCTAAGCATAAAAAGTGCTAGTGGGACAGAAAGGTGATGGAAAGACGGGGTTGAGGAAGTGTGGGCTCTTGTGTCAGCCCGCAGACGTGTCTTGTATCACAAAGTGAGGCTGAAACATACAGGTGATTAGCTGAAGTGTCCCTGCTGGGCGAATGTCGTGATTCATGTTTATGGGGGTTTACAGGTTTCCGTCGAGAGTGAGGGATTTCCCTGAGAAAATTATATTATTTGCGCAGCAGAAATTCCATTCTTGAGGTACTCGCCAAATTTGCGGTATAATGCACACATCAGACATTTACTGAACCATTTCAGAGTTGTGCAATGGTAAGTCCTGTAGCCTTGGGTGTTTTAACATACCTTAGAACGACTGCACCGTAAAGAAATGGAATAGCAGCAAAATGTCAGTCTCCAGAGATTCACAGCTCTTCCATGTTTTTCCTGTAGTTCAATTAATGGCTAGATGGCCAGATGAACAGTGCACTTTGACAGACAGCTGACTGAGTGACGGAGTGAATACTACTGCAGGTCAGTTTCCCTGACTGAACAAATGAATGAAAGACACAGCTGGTCAGATTCCCAGACTCAGTGAATGACACTGCTTGCACAGTTTCCTGACTGAGAATGACACACATGGTCAGCGCATACAAGAGCACAACTTACTGCTTTAGCTGGCTTCCCTGCATGTGGCTGCTGCTGCTGCAGGAGATTTAGGTGAAGCTGGTCCTGCTGACTCTTGTAAAACTCCTGCAGGTGCTGCTACAGAGACAGGGTTTGGGGGCACATGAGGTTATGCAGACACTACAATACATCCCATATTCTATGCTTTGCCTGAGGAAAACTCAGTCCTATAATTAGCCAAAACAGGGATTAGGTTTAAGGTTTCCAGGTCTCTGCAGCTGTGTTCTTTTTAGCCACATTTTTTTTCTTCAAAAGATTTGATGCCTGGTGACCAAATAAGTGGATGAAACTGAAAGCTCACTGCATCAAAATGTCTTTTTATACTTTATTTACATGACACAGCACCTATGCATTTCTTTCATACAGACGCAGTTGCCCACTGAGAACTTTGCTACAGAGTCCCGTTTTTATTGTCCTTTTCTAGTTTTGAAATTGCGGCGGTTCTTTTCCAGCTTTAGAACTTCAAAACGTAATCCCTTCATTTAAAGTTAAAAGTTTCTCCATACTCTTAATTCTGACTGTTGCTCATTTCTCTATTTTTGTCCACTCCTCTACATGTTCTGGGACAATATGTTTGAAAAAGAAAAAAAAATTGGAAAATAAATAATTGTATCCCATGCTGTATTAAGTGATACAGTAGTAATATTATAAGTGTTTTCAAAGATTCTATCTGAGCGTCCTACATACAGACACAGTGAGACACACTTACCTGCTGTACCATAAGGGCCTGTTGCTGCTGGAGCAAGACCTGGACTTGTTGAGGGCTCAGCATCTGTTGCATCTGCTGTGCAGTCAAGACCTGGGGGGTTGTCATGGCGACTGACACTGGAAGCTGTACCGACCAGAGAAGAGAGCAAGTTTTTACACACCACATAGCTAGACCGGAATTATTTATTCATTCCACTACTGTGTGATGTAAACAGGAACTTTGTTTTAACTTACAGTGCTAATTATTGCTCAAAAACAACCACCACATTTCCATACAAAGCTATAACATACCCACCATTATACTGCAGAAAACCCTGCAAGCCTTTTTTATAACCCTCTATTGGACAAGCTGTGAAAAGGACAAAGAGCCACCTAATCTGTGGTGGTATGTCACACACTAACTATGGTTTAACACAGGAAATCAAAGTGTGTATGCATGCTCCCTACAAGCAAGACACACAGCTCCTATAAGAGGTCTGGTTTTAGTGCCATTTAGAACAGGTTTCTGATAACCGGTCACGCCAGCGAAGAGATTTTTCTCAAATTCAAAGTAATTATTGTTGTTCCGAGTCAAAATTTTCTCAGAGGCAGAACTGAGACCCTGCATGATCTGAGTCCTCAAGTTGTAGACTGCTCCCACCCACACCCTCAGCCAGTCGCACCCTCGACTACAGCCTAATTACCAGATACTTTGACTGCTGAGCTTGCTTTTTCTGTTTTTTTTTTTTTTTTTTTTTAAAATCTTTCTCAGAGCAAATATGAGAGAGAAACATTTGGCATTGCCTTGTGTCAAAAGTAAACAAATCAAGTAATCTGCATAAGGAATTTTATTCCTTGGTATTATGAAAAAGCAACTGTCCTCATCTGCAACAGTTCAAAATTCAGCAGAATTAATTACTATTTATATACAACTACCCTGTGTTTCAAGATTAAAATCTTATTTGAATGAAGATATTCCATTTCAATTCATCACAAATACTCTAACACACTCTAACATACAGTTTCATTTAATAATTCTAGTATATATTATATACTAATTATCTATCAATAATAATGAAAAAGGAATTTACTTGAGTTATGCTCTAAACAGAGAAAGTCTAGTTCACAGGAAATTAGCAAAAACAAATGCAATCCTCACACAGGAACATGCAAAGTAAAAACCATTTATGAGCCTCCAGTAAATTACTACTCATCTCCAAAACTAGTCCTTTTAAAAATATTTACATAAAAGATAAAACAGCCTAATCATAACCACACGTGCCCGTGTGCGCTCACACGCACGCACGCACGCACGCGGAGTACAGGAAAAAATGAAGAGACACATTTGAATTTTAATTAAATCCTAAACCACAAACAAACAAGTTTCTTGTAAAGCTGTGTCTGTTTTCAGTAAAATGGAAAAGACAGGGACAAAAAAACGACATGCTAGAGTTGTCACACTTTGGTTTTTCCCACACTTTGCTGGCTCGCAGTGGTTTCCATACAGTCTTCCAAATCAAGAGAGCCTGCGATGCAAGAACCAAACCTGATTTATGGTCAGCGATAAACAACTAGTGACTAATCATTAGCTCCATTGCTTACACTTAATTAAGGATTACTGCTGACAATGACTAATGGTGCTTCAGACCTGCGTGAAATGACACCTGCTCCCGTATACACATGTACCCATGTCTGGTGACCAAGAAGACCTTGTAACATGTCTATCAGCATTAGATGGTGTTTAGCTGGGATCAGCGGTTTCCTTTCACAGAAACTCAAGAGCCGGGGCCAGGGCCAGTGTGTCCTCACACATTTGTTTTGTACAAGGACTCGCCAACCGCATAAACCTCACCCATGTTTCCATGACAGCAGACGCAAGTCCACACATTCTGTTGTTGTTGTTTGTTTTCCATGTGTCAGAATGCCATTGACCACAGTTTGTCTGCAGCAGTTGCTATGAGAAAATAACGTCAGACATATGCCCAGATCTCAACAAATGTCGGTGCAGTTGTTTATTTTTCACCGTCTTGGGCAACTCAGAGCTGGCAAGTCTCGTTCTGAATCATTTGTAAGAAAAATTAAGCAAATCACACAGAGCACCAAAGCCGCAATAAAAATCATGCCAAAATAACTGGAAAACAGCTATTTTTGTACCACATGATTTTATAGATTACACAGAGCTCAATGTATTGCACCTAACGCCACAAAAAGGTACACTTATAAAACAATATATCAGCACACCACAAATGTTATGAAAACGAAGCTCGCTGATATTAGGTTCTCAGCAGCGGTTTCATTCGAGTGTAATTTTTCTACAGGTAATATAGGGTACAAAAAGGGAGTACCTTGCTAGATTGTGCCATCTCTATTTTCAGTTTTCAGCCCGTGGGATGGTTTAGAGACGCAAACACTGACAGACTGTAACTTTCAAGGGCGGTTGCAAAATAACACACGAGTCTAAAATTCCTGACACTGAATTCAATGAAGAGGAAATCAGCTTTTAACAGTGTCTGTCATCAATCTCACAAACTCCCACATACTCACACACGGTAACCTCATGGTGATGCTTTCTATTGTCTTCTAGTGGCTTTCGCATTTACAGTTAAAAGACAGAAAAGAAAAAGGTTTAAATGCCAACAGCACGTCGCCAGGCAGCCGATATTAGCTAGCATGAGTCGAGATCTCCGGGTGCCCTAGACGGCTCAAACAGCCAGGCACCGAAGGGAAGTTCCAACTTAACCACAGCACCGCTATAGCTCCGCATCAACAGTCCGCCTCCCGACATCACCACAGCACTACACGTTAGCTAGCTACTCAAGATACTCGGAAAATGTATTTTTCAAAATTTAACATATGTACTAAGTACAAAAACAATGCTTTCAGCTGCCAGGGCACTCTACAGCTGATTACAACATACTCAGTGACAGTCGCTGGTAGTAGGGTTTAAGTAGTCAAACTACCTTACAGGAACACATTCATCCATAATTCTGCTAGAAAAAATATTTTACAAGGAAAAAAGGGGATTTGATGTCACATTAGTGACAGTTAGGATAACCACTCAAACATGCACTTCAAATAAATGCCAAAAACATGAAAAATCAAAAACTGGGATTCAATAAAATGATACTTGGTTTCTACCTAAACAACCAACAAAATGTGAAAACAGTACATATTTCGTGTAAAATATATTACCTTATTGGCAGTAAGAGCAATGTTTCCTTTTTATCATTAGAATATTTCAATAAATGTTTTTAAATATTTACCGCGTGGCACAGATTTCTGAGTATAACAACAGCAATCCTTTTCTAACCAAATGTTTCCTGTGTAATTGTGTCTTGCAATTTGGCAAGAGTGCTTTTCACGGCTTCTGTGGTTTTTACAAACAAAATACCATTTTCATATTGAATCACTACATCCAGTTCAAAACAATATTTGTGAAGTTTATTTTCTAGCGTGAAATTAAGGGGTGGGGGATTTTTTTTTTAGGTCTTATCTGTCAACTTTTTTTATATGAGCTGTTAAAAAAAATTTGAAATACCTTCCGTTCTATTCAGTGAGAAATAAACATGAGTAAGGTAGCTAGAGAAGCGGTTTATGAAACACAATTTGGATTGCACATTGTCTAACTTACCATGCTTTTTTTTTTCCCCACCAGCCTGACAGGTCAAGTCGTGAATTTTTGAGAGTACCATCAGCCACATATGTAAAAGTGACACTTCAAATGTTCACACTTCCCTTCCACGATTACCGATATACTGGGCCAGACTCTCTGGTTCAGGCTTATTATGAAAAGCTGGCAGTACATGCCGAGCATTGAATGCTTGCAGTTCATGCATTACAGCTGCATTCATGTCACACTCAGTATTAAATACACCTCCTCATTCACCAGTTCACTCAGGTCCATTCATTACACACTGAGCACAGCCCATGTGCCTCACTGCCGTTTATAACCTGCTGAAGTGAAACACCTCTTATTAATTCCTGCCTTGGAAAAACGTTAGCATACATTTAATCCAGTCAAAGCAACAATGCAGTCACACATTAAAAATGAGTAGAGACAAAAACACTTTTTATGTTCCTTTAAGACCCTTTCTAAAGCCATAATACTAAAAAACATGTAATCCTGATGCTGTGGACAATTTATCACACTGCAAATGTAGGGGGGGAAACCCTATGCATGAACTATAACTGAAACATCTCTACACCTCCTAGAGAATTTATGAAGGAACCAAATCCAATTAAAATGTTTAAAAAAAAAAAAACTGCACTTGCTCTTAAGCAATATTTTGCATAATCTCACATTTGTCTCCACTCAACAGGGTCTGTAACAAACCATGTAATTCAGGATTCCACCTTGGAGGCTAATTTCAGTCACGTCCACCCCTTGTCCTTTTGTCCTGGACCTCCCGTCTCAGCCCCCATTGTCCCACTATCTCAGATGCCTTTCCTGTTGGACCTGCAGGCTCGGCTTGCCCAGAAGTGCCTAAATTTGACACAGTCAGCCAGCCTGGTGGTCCCACCCTGGTCCACACTCCTGACAGCCCCCACAGCAGGAAAACCTCTGACCGCTGGAGCTCCTCCAGATGCAACTCCACCTCAAGCTCCAGCTCCACTGCTGCCACTGCAGCTTCTAATGAGTCCCAGACCAGAGACTCTTGGCTGAACATGTCATGATGACATCATGGATCTGTTACAAAAATAAGAACTAAAAGTAAATATCATTACTGGATTTTCCCCACTTTGTCAGGGAGAGGTGAGGGCCTTGACTTGGTCACAAGACACAGCACACAGAGTCCACTTACGAAGCTTTTGTCAAACAATCCGGTAACAACATGGGAGGGGGTGTGAATTTTTAATGTCATCAGGTGATTTCCTACAGGTATATGTGAGCACAGTGTGCTGATGTGCTCAAAAACAACAGTGAAATAAGACAACTTACATCAAATTAAAGCAAGAAGACAGAGTGTTTATCCTAAAACATCGAAAGAAATTTGAGAGAAAAAAACATTAGATGTTAATATTTGATGAGTCATGTTGAGCAGAATTTTGAAGCCTCCACAAAATAAGTCACCTAGAGAGTGAGCGAAAGCTTTTCCACCGAATGTTCTCCACCTATAGAAAGACACATCCTCCACAGGCCACAGACACAGGGAGTGGTCACATGCTCTCCTATCAGACCGCTCCCTTTCCCCTTCCCCTTCCAATAAACAGTGAGTGTCATACAGAGTGCATGGAGCCAGGGAGGCAGGAAACACAGCTGTGGTGAAAGGGGAAAAAATAAAAATTATTAAAAAAAACCCAATAATAATAAAAAAAACTGCCTGTCTGCCCCCAACGGTCTCGTGGATCTTATACACCTATGGCAGTGGAACACCTGCGCAAACAGCCCCGCTCACTCTTTCCAAAGAACGCACTGTCTAAGCAAGACTGATACTGCCACAGTGTGAAACCAGGCCGGAGGCACGTTTAGGACGTTCCCTAAATACGGCTCGATTTGGTTTACTGAAATTGAGTCATTCAGATTAGTCAATGTGAAAATGGCGTCAAACTCAAAATGAGACTAATGGAGTAACCAAACGAGATACAGACTTGAAGGGCAAAAAAATAGTCATATACTCATTATGCTGGCTAGCGAATTGTAGAGAAACTCTAGGGCACCAGACCTGTGTGTTACTGGCACACATAGCTACACTCAGCATGTCAATATACAGGTCATCCACTGAAAAGGGGGCATTCTGGATGATATCACACAGCTGGAATACAACTGCAGGGTATGGAAAGCCTTCTGTCTGACATTCTCTCCTTAGTGTTCTGGAAATGACACACAGTGCAAACAAAACCACACAAACACAAGGGTGCACACACCCTAAACACATCCGCTCAGATAGACAAAATCCATATATGTGCACAACTGGGTAGAACTATTGGTTCCGTCATTTGTGATAAAAGAGCTCCGCAGTAATTTATGGTTCTCGCGTAATTCATATTCCTCCATGTGGAAGCCCATGTAGTGAATCTCTATAGCAACAACAGATGTGAGTACGCAGTGTAGAGGCATACATCTGCGTTAGGGCAAACTTGCAGCGACAGGACGATTCACGAAAGCAGAGATCTAAAATAGAAATGATCAACGAACTGTTACACCAGAAAACAGAGAGAAAAACATATTTTTGACTAATAATACAATTAAATGACTAATTTAGTTGAAACCTTCCTCAAAGGCAAATTACAATGTTAGATTTGTATACTAAGCTACGTACAATTTCTACAGCAAGATCATTTTTTGTGTAGAGTCAGACCAATACCTTGTTCAAGGATGGATAACAGAGGCAGCAATTCAAACCCACGTTCTTCTCGTGCAACGTGATGGCTTTCATGACACATCCTGCTACTACCTAGTGTCTTCATTTTAATACAGAGTTTTTAGAACTGTTCGATTCAAATACCTACTTTAAAAACGACCTTACATTAACCTGACACTTAGTAACTTACACTGTTAAGCTTCTTACAATTATTCACCCCTTTATAGAGCCGGGAAATTTTACAGAAGCAATTGTAGGATAAGTACATTGCTCAAGGGTACTATAGATGAAGGTGGGAATTAAACCTGCAACCTTTGGATCCAAAGCCAGTAGTGTTAACCACTACACTACACTTCAAACAGAGACAGTGAAACACACATAACGCTTTCACCTCTAGAAATGTATTTTATTCCAGCTGTAACTTCATTTTGTGTGAAAGTCTGCAGATAAATACAGCTGTTGCCATACAAAGCACTGTTAACAGCCCTAACCCTAAAAACAATGTCTGAAGCCACAACAAGCTTTGTTTTCTTTTGATGGACAAGCGGCATGTAGAACAAATAGCAGCGGCTGGAATGGGGGGTAGAAGTTAACGATAACAAGAGCTTGTTTCACTTAACCAGCAATAGTGACTAATAATAATGATGGCTGTAACAAAGGAAACCACTTTGTTCATGTCCATCTATATTCCCTTTATAAATATCAGTGTATCTTTGTGAAGCTATCCCAAAAAATGCCACATTGTCAGACAACATGATACAATTCTGGTAGATTACTATGGCAACCATGGATGTGAATGAAAGGAGAAAATATAACCATCTCAATTCACCACATGTAACATACATATTTAGCGTAGGGTGTCCAATGTTCCCATACTGAAAACTAATTGAGAGTTACTGCCTGCAGTGTTTCTTTTTACAATCCTGTGAAACTGACAAATTGAATTTTGACAAGATGTTCTGTCTGATAATCCCAAGATTTGCTGTTGCGAAGCTGCAGCCATACAACTGAAAGAACAATAGAAACTTTTAAGAATCAACACTTTTAAGCCTTTGTTGTGTCCAAAAAGCTCTTCCCATGGGTATGTTAGACTGACATGAAGTCAATCACCAGTAGAAATTAAACGTCAAAATCTAAATACAAAAAAAAAAAAAAAAAACCAATGTTGCCAACTTGAACACTTCAATTTTTTTTTTTTGTCAAGAAGTCAAACAGCCATTTGCACAGACTGTGTTCACTCCACATACCTGAGAAAACATCCCTTTGCTGGACACAGCACTTACAAGGTGTGACAGATAGGCCAGTGTCAGGTTGATGTTGGAGTTAATGAGAGGAAAGTGGCACATGAGAAAAGTCCAATGGCTGGAGTTCAGAAACGTGTCATTGAAACAGGAGGGTGCCACCAATTTGAAGATTGCCATGTCTTCAAAGGGCACAGCTAGCAGTGAGGGCAAATTGCCCATCTTTAACTCTGAACATATCCATTATTTTGAAACACTTCTTTGTATCTCCCTCCAGTCCTATTTTTTCATCGTATGAAAATGTACATTCACATGTAAGCAGACCTCACTTTCCATCTCTTTGATTCACTGGCATAAAAAAACACACAGACTTGGAACATGAAAACTGCCACCTCAAATCCTGGGATGCAATTTTGTAGGACCGCTAATCAAAGAACATATTTTGAATTGCACCAAAAAGTCATCACCTAAGATACGAACAGTTGGCTTATGAAAATTTTTGTTGTGGAAGAATGCAGTGGGGGCAGTAGCAACTCTGTATGGAAACATTGCCCATTTCATCCTTAATAGGCTCTTTCATGCTTGTGGGTAAGGCACACATACAGTAACGTGCCAGGCATTATCTCACACTTACAACGTCGGATCTCTCCGCTTACACGCCTATATGTGCATCATGACTAAGCTAAGTGAAGAATTCAGAAAAAAGTGTGAAGAAAGTTGAAATGGACAAACATGCCATGCACGCACACACATACACACGCACAAACATGCACATGCAGAGCACTAACCATTCGAAGTCACCCATTCACCTGAACCTGGTCTTTGGCAGGAAGCCTCAGCGGACAATGGGAAAACATGCAAACTCCCCACTGAGTAAGGATCAAACGCATGTCCAAAAGTGTAGCCCAGTGCCAAGAGACAAAATGTCAGTTTGTTCAGTGAGTGTCAATTCACTTTCAGTGTTCTCATACATTTCCTTTTACTTTTTGCATTACTAGTTGAATGACTACATAATCGCTGAATATCATACATGTTTTGTTGCGATCATTTAAACATGGTATGTAGGAATTCTGAAAGAGCTGAGTGAATGTAGGTGATATTTTAGCATAAATGAACTCACTTTTTATGTGCTCCTGAGCATCCAAAACTTTTACCATTGAAACTCATGGCAGCTAGGCCTTCAAGTCATCAAAGTTCACAGTTTTTCCTGGAACACATTATCTTTGTAAAGTGGAGAAGAACTGTAGAAGGTGTAGCCGCAAAAACGTAATACTGTACGTTTTTGGGGGGAAATACATCAACAATCAAAAGAAGTAAAACAGAGAGAAGAGGTAGGCAGGCAGTGCTATTTTTGGAGTGTCAAAGGTCCATTTCATTAGTTAAACCTGGAGCACACGGTCACATGTATTCAGTGTTCATTAGTTCAAATCGTCCATTTCACCGATTACATATTTGGAAGGAAGACAACTCAGGAACAAAAATTTCATGGATCCTCCGTAAGACACTGCTGCTAGAGTAGGTAAAACAACTCCTTCTAGCAGCAGAGCAATAACTTCCCAATGCTAGTCAGGCTACATATCTGACATTTTATGCAAGACCACACATCCTTACACAACTAGCAATTAAATGTGACCTAATGTCGTCATAGGCAAGTTTCATCATTTAACTCATCATCTGCCCACTGCAGCCTAGTGACTCAGCCTCCAATCTCCTGTGGGTGTCCTAATGACTCCTTCCCTTCTCACCAGAATTTTAGCACCGTATCTGTGGCCTCAGTTTAGTAAATGACTACAGATTTTTGAAAAAGTACAAATCAATCTATTAAGACAGAAAGTCACTGAATGTATCTTGAAGAAAAACCACCTGCCTGCATACAAACCTACCAAACTGCAGAAGCCAACAGAGAGAAGCCAGCACTGGATGGACTTAGCAGGACAAGTGTACATACCAGCACACTTGGATGTACATGGAGAAAAGGCAAAAAAAAAAAAAAAAAAAAAAAAATCTCTTCACTGCAAAGGATTTTCTCTTCCCTCCCATTCTCTGTTTATAGCTACTTCAGTGGTGTAAGCTCATGAGCACCATCCCCCAGAGCACAGGGACAAAAATAAAGAGTGTCATCTGAATAGCACTTATCCACTGAATTACTTGACAGGCGCTGTGTGATAGAGGCAGCCAGCTTTTGCACTAAATAACCCTGCTGCTTCTGGCAGTAGAAGTAATTAACAGAGTAAACGGCTGGAAATGGATAGCGAGCGAAGAACGGGAGAAGACCTGGCCGCCTGTTGAGAACGCGTACCGATACGACACAGGGACATCCTCCCACTGAAATCAGTACAGTGGGCCTGGCATGAACTTCCTACTCTTATCCATGTAGTCACAGAACCATTCTGTGGAACAGTACAATAAATGTTCTGTGTTGAGGTTTTGCTTTTAAGAGAACACAAAAAATGTTCAAACCAGTCACCTCCTGTCCTCCCCCCCCCTCAAGCAGAAGTGCTCAAAATGGTCCATATCCATTGGTCAAAATGGTCCATAATGGTCTAAGAGCGCACTCCAAAAAGGAATGCAGGCTAACTTGCTTCACAATGGATCTAAAAAAGTTGGGGAAGCAGGTAGTACTGCAAGATACAAGGAGAGGGAACCTGATGGGTATTGGTTCAACTCAGGCAAGGCCATGTCTGTACTAACAAAGAGAAAGGTAATGACAATATGAACTGCTCCAGTAAAACAGCCATCGGTATAAATGGGTAAAACTGTGGCTTTGGTTTGCTGGCTATGCAATGAAACAGCAGCAACAACATTATCAACATCATAATCACCGTCATTGCATGCTCAGAAGAAACATTATTTCCACAATACAAGAGGTTGTCTGTGGTGGCGGTCGACTTGCAGTCTACTACTCTGACAGACATTCCATGACATCACGTCACGTCTGCTGCCGTAAACAGCTAAACAACAACAGTGCCACAAACATGACAGTAAGAACAGAAAACTCTTTATTTGTCTTTGTGGGAACACACAAATTTTTCTTCCCTCTTGAGCGGGACAAAAACACATATTTACCATGTTTACAGTTTAAGTCCACACACATCCCTGGAAAAGTTACATTGGATTTTTAATTCTAAAAATTAACCCAACTTTTGGCAGGGATGTGTGTGTTTAAGTGTGTCTAAATACATGAACAGCTGCTATCTTGGACCTCTAGAGTAATGTTAGTTACTGCATTGTGATGGTTGGGAAAAGTACTTAATTGTGATTTTTTGTACAAAAATATTCTTTCCAGTAACAGAAGCCCTGCACAAAGCGTTTATTTCTGTCTACTGCAGAGTTTATTATGACTGGATATATGTTGATTAGACACAGACACAACTGAACCATATATAACGGGGGGGGGGGGGGGGACGGGACACATTTGCCAAAAAGGTAACTTTTGCTTTACTTGGAATCACACACACACACACACACACACACACACACACACACACACACACTTTCTGAACCGCTTGTCCCATACAGGGTTGCGGGGAACCAGAGCCTACCCGGCAACACAGGGCGTAAGGCCGGAAGGGGAGGGGACACACCCAGGCACCCCAAGCGGGACTCGAACCCCAGACCCACCGGAGAGCAGGACCCAGTCCAACCCACTGCGCCACCGCGCACCCCTACTTGGAATTAATAAGTGTAAAATTCACGCATTTCTCTAAGTGACACCGAAGCATTTTATATTAACATTTTAAAATACTTTTGAAAGCTCCATAAAGAACTGAGTGAGGACTTCTGTTCGGCTTCTTCTAGCTTCAAAACAGTTTGTCACTGCAGACATCTTGAAAAGATTTTTAGTTTATGTAAGTGTGCGTGTGTGTGAGACAGTGTGCATGTGTTTTTGTAAGGTAAGCATTCCCACCATTTTTAACAGTCAATCGAACTGTACTCACACAGACTGTTTCTCCACTTTGTCTGTTCCGGTCTCACTATGCAGAGCCCAAAATTCCATATTCCAAATGGTGGAAATCCGAAAGTGCCTCTGACACCGTTTAACACCGATCACGGCTATCTAAACGTGTAACCCACAGGTCTGGAACAAGGCTCATCAAACTCGCAGGCTGGCCGAGGTGAGTGGAGGTTAACAGCGATCAAAACAAGAGTAGACTGGTCTGAATGTTTCGTCCCACAGTTCACATAATACATTCATCTGTTGAATAGCAGCTGAGTAAAAAGAGGAACTTGAGTAAAAGCAGGCCAAAAACTGAAAGCTTCTGTCGTAGGGACGACAATTTCTGCAACTCCGGATCGCTGTCAAGGCACCAGCATGCTAATCTGTCAAACTTCCTGCACTTCAAATATAACAGTTTCTCACGGTCCATATAGCATGTCACAGAAAAAGAAACTTTTTTGTAAAAGTTTAATTTAATGTAGCCTTTGATGCTGAAGAAAATTCCTTCATATAAAACTAGTCTTGCAGTGAATATATCAGTCCTATTTGATACTAGTTTCTACAAGTTAGAATACTCATAACCATACTGTAAGAATTCTAGATTTTTTTTTTTTTAAAAAAATCTAAATAAAATAATAATAAAAAACCTTGTGGTATCAAACAACTCATCCATCCTAAGATTCAGACAAATCTGGACCTAGTGCTTCCAAAATGGTACAACCTGACAAGCGGTTGTGGTAAGACAAGAAGTAACCAAAGGAGAACCTTGCAACGCTGAACTCCTCTTCAAGGGATCATTTGTTTGCAGTGCTTGAGACCAACCTGACACGAATAACAGGGAGACTCCAACTGACACACGACAAAGAGAGATGGAGACCGAGAAGTGAGAGGAGTAAGTCTACCTGTAGTTGCTGCTGCTGCTGCTGCTGCAGATGGGGGAGATCAGGGGCACCTGGGGCTTCCGCACTGGGCCTCCCGTCCATCTCCGAGTCGCGTCCATCGTAAGTGCCGCTCATCGCCCGGTCTGTCCCAGACTCACGCATCATGACTTCGCAACCTGAAGCAAGTGGAGGAGGAGCTGCTGGTGAAATAATCAGTGAGCACATGAAGACACCCGAGCTCCTTTTAACTTGTGCCAAACAGTAAACGTGTCATTTCCTTCCACACAGATTGTTTTTATTACAGGTTTTCCAGCTCTAGTTTTTGCTGACTCGTGGCCGATAGTACCACTTTCTGTAAAGCACACACGTTTTTTTCCATATGGTAATAAAATTTGTTTATTTCCAGGCCAGTTACGGTCACATCTGCACTGGGTCAGAGGATGTATCAACAAGTCAATGTGCTAAAAGTAAGGTAAAGGAAACAACCTGCATGAAATGGCAAAGAGCACAAAGATGTACAAAATGATGCCAAACAACGATTGTATATAGTCAAACTGTTCTGTGGTGGAAAATGTCTGTGTTTGTACATTGTAACACACATGCACAAAGTTTGCAAAAATTCTATCACTTTGGAAACAAATATATAAATATACAGAGCACATCAAGGTGACTGGAAAAATGAACTCAGTAAAAAGTTGGCAAATGTAAATGAGAGTGATCACAACACAAAAGAATAATGTATCCAACAATACTACTGTATACATAAATTACTTAAGCCATAGTAAGTTTTTTCCTTTACCACAGCAAGCGAATGCGTATCGGCAGTACTATACTGTATTTGAGTATGGAGTGTAACACTATCACATACTGAGGAACAACCTTTACGTCTCTGATGTGCATTATATTTTTCAGTTTTATTCATGAAACAATCGACGCCTGTACTGACTGACTGTACAAAGGCCATTTATCATTAATATGAGAATTTTACGAGTGTAATATCAAGCTAAAAAACCCAGCTGTATAAATTAATATATAATTGTACGTAGCTCAACACTGTATATTTGAGGTTGGTAGTATAGTGGTGGAAGCTGCTGCCTTTTGGATCCAAAGGTTGCATGTACAAGCCTCACCTCCAGCTGTAGTACCCTTGAGCAATGTACTTACACTTAATTGCTCCAGTAAAATTACCCAGCGGTAAACAATTGTAAATACCTTAATATTGTAAGCTGATTTGGAAAAAAGTGCCAGCTAAATGAATAAATGTAAATTAAAGGAATCTGAAAATGACCTAAAAGGCAGAAATGTGAGCATAACTGGTGGGAAATCAAATGGGGTGTTAGTGTAAACTCAGCATGAATGAAACGTTTACAAGAAATTTATAAAAAAAAAAAAAGATTTTGAACCATGATGTCATACATACTGATTCTGCAGATTCAAGCCTACGATCGAGAAGACTTTACCCAATCTCAACACCCAACACGACATGGTCAGAGGAAGCGACTTGGAATTAAAAGGTTGCAGGTTTGAAGGACAAGGCGAATGTCTGTTAGACCTGAAAGCACCAAGGTATTGAACTGCTTCAGCTAACAACCAGCTGTGTAGAAGCTCAGATTATAGAATCCAAGACAGGCACATGTTCAGCCAACAAACAATGAACTTTAAATTCAGTAGTTATTCACCAGAAAAAAAATACATTTTTAAAAGCCTAGTAAATTATAGAAATTCAATTTGGTCAACAAAACCATGGAACTTAAGGCAGTCATAAAAACATAGGTGTGACTCCTACTTCTCATCTTCTGTCCCCATATTTATAAATTTTCCACCAACACCTGCACCCCGCCCTTCCAGCCCTTTTCACCAAACCCTTACCCCTGAACCTGTACCGCTGTGTATACGGAAAACTGACAAGCTTGGGAACAACAACATTCTTCTCAGAGATAATGCTGTCTACAAAACACAAAAACAGTTTTGATATTCTGCTGCTTAGATTTACAGTTTTAACTCAGGTGTGATGACATAGGAGCACTAAAATGGTTAAGGCTTCATGGTTTCACTTAACTCAAATGTTCCACCTTCATCCACTCAATGTTTGATAGAAATTTGTTTTTTCATACAGAGAAACGTCTGCAGTCTGGGCTTGTGTATTCCAGGCTTATTCGATCGTATAATTTTCTTTGCCAACCAGAAGTATAGGTGCAGTGAAAACAAAATCTTACAACTTTATCACTTCTCACCTAAAAGAAATTCTTTTTAAAATATGCAAATAAGAATGACAGGATGCACTGCTGACCAGAAAGCATTATGGTCATGAAAAAAGGAAGAAAAAAAATAAATAAATAAAAATGAATAAATAGTATGTGTCTATTTTAGAGATAAGGGGGTACGGTGGCGCAGTGGGTTGGACCGCAGTCCTGCTCTCCGATGGGTCTGGGGTTCAAGTCCCGCTTGGGGTGCCTTGCGGCGGACTGGCGTCCCGCCCTGGGTGTGTCCCTTTCCCCCTCCGGCCTTGTGTTGCTGGGTAGGCTCCGGTTCCCCGTGACCCTGTATGGGACAAGCGGTTCTGAAAATGTGTGTGTGTGTTTGTGTGTGTGTGTTTTAGAGATGGGGGGGGAATCCCAGAGCCCAAGCTAGACGTATATGTCATATCGTACAAACCAAACCACAAGGAGATTTACCAGTGACAATGAATAAGTTAACCAAATAGGTCAATATAATCATTTGGGGAATGGCACTAGGCTTCAACAGCGACACATGCACAACTTGAATACATTGTAGTAAATACACGCCAGTACAAAATTTCTCACGTTTATTTTTAGACCAGGGGTGCGGTGGTGCAGTGGGTTGGACCACGGTCCTGGGGTCCGGTGGGTCTGGGGTTCGAGTCCCGCTTGGGGTGCCTTGCGACGGACTGGCATCCCGTCCTGGGTGTGTCCCCTCCCCCTCCGGCCTTACGCCCTGTGTCGCCGGGTAGGCTCCGGTTCCCCGTGACCCCGTATGGGACAAGCGGTTCTGAAAGTGTGTGTGTGTGTGTGTGTGTGTGTATTTTTAGACCTAGAAAGCAGACAATGGAGCTACAAAGCAGATTTCTTACTCCTTTTTTATTCCTTTTTAAATTCAGCCTAGTCTGCCATAATACCTTGATGCCCTGAGAGACATGACTGCCATAACATACTCAACATATCTTCAATTTAACAACTTGCCTGCCCCCAACACTCCCCGTCACAAATGAAAATGCATCAATGACTGAAAAATTGCAGCTGCTGTTACAAACTTATCGTTCGGCGGAAGAAACCTAATCTTGGTAACCACTTGCTGAAGCTGAAGATAAGCATAACATTCATCAGATTACTGTATCTAATCTCCTGAAAGGGTTGTTTTCTTTTTATTGAGCTCCTTTTATCAAGACACTGAAGCCATTCTCAGGAGCAAATTGTTGCTCCCAGAAGGAAACCAGTTTCCCTAAAGCCAACTGGGAATATTGCTGTAGCAAATAAAGAAGCCAAAAGGCAAGAGGTAAATAAACGCAACATCTATACACCCTATTTCTACTTTAACAAAGCAGAATTTCTGTAACTTGTGGGTGAAATTCAAGACAGTGATAATATAAACAGCAGTGGTGGGTGACACAGCCCAGGTCTGGGAGGGTGGAGTTGGGGTGTCAAGGATGTCTCAAACAGCAAGGAAAAGAATAAACAGTCAGGAGAAGTCAAACAGACCCTTTTCCTGATAAGGGAAGAACAACTCTTCTGCCAATGGGACACATTAACCTCATGTTAGCGACAGAAGATCCCTTCACTCTTCAGGTACGCTGCTGGAGGCTCCTTATGAAAATTAAAACCGTTAAGCATTGTTTCACTATGATAACCTGGTTTTTATGATGTCAGCACAACTAGGGACTGGGAATCCCTCAAAAGCCGCTGGTTTTTCTTGTACCTTTTAATAAACCAACATTTTTACATAAGGAACACAAAACAATAACGAACTGAGATGCAACGTGAAACAAAAACCAGGCAACCATGCAACCCTTGAGGATTGGACTTCCTCATCTCTGATGCTCAACGTATTCTAAAAACAGATTTTCTTCAACAGCTTTGAACAATGCTCCTAGGAAAGAAACAAGCCACAAACTTGACCACAAACTGAAAAGGGGTAGTATCTTAGTTTTTTCGACTTCCAAGCATTTAGTTCAGTTCCTTAGTTCAGCAAGCCATGCTTGAATCAATGCTGGTACAGAATACTTAATTCTACAGCTAATAACTTAAAGGTTCTGCCTTCAAATCATAGCTGGAAAATGCTATGTGTAAGTATCACTATAAAAACTGAAAGTCTGTCATGGAGACCTTTGTCTAACTGTCATTCTTGATGAAAAACATAAATGATGTAATGTTATGAACAGAAGTGCATACACATGCAAACTGCACTACACAGCACAACTGGAACAGCAATTTCCCTCTGACACTGAAAAGATAAAGCCAAATTAAAAATTAAACACGGCGCATTTCTCCTTGAAAGTTCGAAAAGCGTGTCTGTGGAACAAATCGCAGAATCTAAACTTTTAACCTATAATAGAAGGGCAGCAATTTATTTGGTTTTGTCTCCAGATATGGTCCCTAATAAATTAACAAACATGTGTGAAGCCCAATAAAGAAAATACTGAACAGATGTACTGTGAACAGCCATGCTTTGGACACCTGCACACATATTCTCAAACCAGAGACATTCACAACAGTATGTAGACAGATAAGATGAAGGGTCTCATATTCTCCATCTGTTCTGAACACAACAGCAAGAGCACCGTTTTCCTCCCCAGTACAGCATCAGCTTCCTCCATCAAGTAGCCCTTTCACTGCTAGATGTATGTTGTGGAGCAGACAGCAAAGACCATGTACACTGGCAGCAAAGGGAGGACATGTCTCGTAACATCACACTCGGCAAATTGCAGATCCCAACTGATAAGGGCCATCACTGTCATTTCCTCTCACTGGCTGACCTCTCTTTACTGGATCAGGATGAAACCCTGGAAGAGAATGAAGATTATTTTGTGTGACAGTGAAACGTTTGTCACTCTGTGGTGGAGATTTACGCAGCTAATTAGACACTACCTCAGGAAACTGGCTGGCAGGAGCTATAATATCCCTAATGAAAAGCCTTTCTGCTGAAGGTCAGATGTACTGTATTGTCAGTATCACAGGAAGTGCAATGGATATCCCCAAACTGAAAAAAGTTCAATATTATGTGAACACTTGCCAAAGATACAAAAACACAATTTTCTTAAGACCAGCAGATGGAATAGTAGCCAAACACAGTACGCAGTACACAGGACACAGTACAACATAACTAATAACTAATAAATGAAACAGGCGAGTCAGTTCTGATGCTCCAAATCGAAAGATAAAACCCCAGAGGGTTAGTCACATTCTCTAAACTTGCATTACTCAGTCAGTCATCAATATTAGACAATAACAAGCACTGATTTCAATAAAAGGTGTACAGCTAGTTGAATGGTGTCGAACTTTGCCACTTAAGTGAGACGCCAGGGCTTAGGCTGACGTTGATATAAGGATGACAGGGTTAGCAAGTTAGTAAGTGGATGTATAGTCTATATTGTCAAACTTCACTATAAAACAAGGAAAATGTGTTCACATTATTCAAATGTCACATTCAACATTAAATTAGAATAAATGGCAAACAAGTTCACAGAATTAATACTCAATATTAACAAATGGTACATTTCCCATAACACTACCCTGGGTACTGCCTCTTTTGTAAATGTCAGTAGACAATCAAAATGAAGTTGATCTCAAAAAAAAAAAGAATCTGTACTACATTTGCTCGCTCACTCCCGAGTTCGCTTCCTTGGACGAGTTAACTGCACTGTCAACCAAAGGCCCACACTGGACTCTGAAGTGTCAGTGCTAATGAACCTGGTCAATGAAATGAACAAAAGAAGTCAGCTGACAGTGAAGACTTTAATGGTTCACCCTAAATATGACTGACTGACGGGTAACAATGCAGAGGTGGTGTCATGGTTTTACTCTGAAAAGAAATATTTCTCCACAAATGTACTTAAGTACAAGTAACTGGGTAAAGTAACTCATTACTACACACCTCCACTTAAGATGTAGTAAAATCAAGGATAAAACCATTGAAATCCAGTCTCTGCTACCGCAAGTGTACTTGTCAGCTTTAAGAGCTCCAAAGGGCTCTGCCTTCCAAACTGCGGGATTTTCATGCAAACATTAAACACATAATCCCTGTATCACTGTGGGGGGGAATACTACTTTTCATAGCAATGCAGCATGACTGGACTTAAGCCATATTTCATTAATTCACCATGCACTGAAAAAAACCATTCTGAGTATTTGGGAAAGCATGGTGCTTCCAATGTAAAAACTGTATATATTATATGAAGTCTCCATTTTAGAGAGTGCATGCAACCTTTTTACAACCTGGGTTTCCAAACCCTAGATGTATTGTTAAATTACCAGTCAAAAGTTTGTGTACACTTGCTGAAAATTATTATTTTTTTTAAATTACCATTTTACACCTAAGTGACTGGTTTCAGTTGCCCTAGACTTTCCTTCTGTGCCCAATAGTTCTCGCACAACTTTGAGGTATGTTCCTGGTTAGTATCTTACTGAAGAATGAACTGCTGAGAATCCTGAGAGAATGGCATGCCTGGGATGTGTGCTATGATAACCATGCTGCCTGAGATTGCCATGGTGCATGCTGCAAAGATCAACAACCTTGTCACCAGCAAAGCAACTCCAGGCCATTATGCTGCATCATCAATGCTGAACAGAGAACCACACAAGCACAACTCATGCACTCACCTTCCTGTGTCATACGAATACTCAGCAACTGGACCCAAATATTTCAAACTTTGATTCATTAGTTCCTCAAACCAATTCCTGCTTTTCAAAGTCCAGTTTCTATGTTTTTTGACCCAGGAATGTCTGACTTCAAGTAGGTGCACTCAAACTTTTGACTGGTACTACAGAGGTGTCCAACTCATTTCACATAGCAGGCCGAAGAGGATTTGTGGCCCCTGCTGCGAGCTGTTTTGCACGCTATATTTGCACAACAGATACTATGACTAGCAGAGTAGGTAAGTACTATTTATAGCCATTCTAAGTTAAGACTATATTCACCTGTACTCCTACAGGGCTACATACTGATTCAATATTGTTCATCTGTTAGCCTGTATGTCCAACTCGCCTGCACTAGTTAGTGAAAACTAAGCAATTTTGAAAAGATAGATTTTAGGGTACGAAAAGATTTTGTCTGTTTTTTTTTTTTTTTTTTAAACAGTGTATTTACATTGCTACTTGCCCGACACACTTAGCCTAGACAAAAGCAACAAAGTTTAGAGCAAACAACACAACAGTTTCAAGCTTCACAACAGCAAATCTGTACTACTGAGATGGCACCACTACTGAAACATCCTGTTCTGGCCACGCTGTCAGTGGCAAGTTTACTAACAAAGGGCTCGAGAGACTGGAATATGTCCTTATGCGCCTCAGGATGTCATAGCAGCAGAGGTTTACAATGTGAGGACATGCTGGCCGAAACTGTCAAACACACAGAACTGCACGTGGGTTGGCAATGCAATGACTAATATACTAACAAAGATTACATTTATCTAGCTTATATTTATTTTAGTGGAGCATTAAAAAAAAAGTCACCATTTGTAAATACTCCCCATGTAGTTTTTTTGTTTTTTTTTTTTTTTAAAAAAAAAAAAAAAAAAAAAAAAACCATTTGCTCATCAGTCGAAACCAAATCTGTCCTCACTTCCTGGAATTTGTTTCCTACAATTTAAAAAAAAAAATGCAAAAGTACTGTGAACATCCCAAGCAAATGATTTGGGAAAACGTTTTTTCATTATGTGCACATCTTCAGCTGTATATTTAAATAGGGACAGAAAGTAAAGTGGGGTGAAATAAGACAAATGGCCAACCAATTAATGCAGCACATGGCTGAAACATATCAACCTATCAGAGTGTATATTGCCATGTACAGCAACAGCTTGATTTAAATTGGGGGGGGGGGGGACATGCATTCCCCTCCCATCCAAAAACCGAAATCACTTTTCCAAATATCACTAAAACACAAATATAACACCGTAAAATCCCTATTTAACGCCCCCACTCATTTTTGAAAATACTCGGTATATTTTTTTTGAGTAATCAGAAAAGAAGGGGAGGGGGGAAGCCACTTACCGGTACCAAGTTTTAAATCCCATTCTCTTCCGGAGTCCATAACATGAAACAATCCACAAACACATTAATAACTATGTGAACATATCAAACTTCCATGAAAAACACTGACACTGACAACTGTTAAACTGTATTAACACATGATTTACACACTGTACAACAAAGATAATCGACTTGTTTATTAATTTCCGGGACTATCGTGATCCGACGCCTCCCCGACGTCTATCACATGTGATTGGTCAGATTCAGAGTCCGAAATTTCACACCCAGCAAGGCGAGTACTACCCCCAGCAACATTCTCAAGCACATTTTCACTCAGGATGTACCTGTGGCATTTGCATGAACTTTTTAGGGAGAGAAATGATGATCAATTTCACTACCATATGACCTCTAATAAACGCCGCCCTTTTGGAAAATGTAAAGCCCCCAGGGGCGTTAAAGAGATTTTGCGGTACTAAACTCCGATTTCAGCATGACATAGAACACATTTATTAATTTAGCAGATTCTTTTCTCCAAAGAAAACAATACATGTATTAGATCAAGAGATGGAGCGATCTAGATGCAGACATGTGACTCTCTTAATGATTATCACATATGAATGAGGCAATTGATGAATGTTTTTTTTCCAGGCAGTATATTTTAGAAATGGTTTTCCTTATATCCAGTAGACAGCAATGAACACTCAAAAATTAAATTTATGCTTAAAAAACAAAAGTGCAATTTAAAAGAAACAAGGAAATCTGCTGTGATGAACTGTTATTGTTCTCACAAGTGAAGTCACAATCACAGTTGATTGTGAGTTGTGGTGGGTGGAGGGGCCTTGGTAGTCATTCTTGCACAAATGCGTGGAAAGAAAGCAAACACGATACAGGAAACCAATAGGAAAGAGCTGATGGTACATTTTTGCCAATTACAGTACATAAATGCATATCTGCTTCACTTGCATGATGTGTGACTTTCAACATTTTTTTGGAAATGCTTCGAAATAAATTGTTATACATTATTTGTTCCAGAAATCAAAAACTGGGCATCAAAACCCAAGAGCCGTTACAGCAAAATTTTGGATAAAAGATTCATAAAGGATGCCTGCATTCTCACAGTTACTATTTAACAGTCAATTTTTTCAGTTGATTCTTTTTTCTGCTATTGCTGTGGCACCCTTGATCAAGGTTCACACTTATGTTGAATTGCTTTAGCAAAAAAAAAAAAAAAACCCAGCTGAATAGATATTGAAATACTTCAAGCTGCTTTGGATAAAAGCATCAGACTAAGCAGCAAAACAACAGCAGCATTAACCAGCAGCAAAATTTTCAATTGCTACAAGTGGCTGCCTCAGTATTTGCAAAAATAGCAGTGACCAAGAAAACGCCAACTTTACTAGAAGCTTTAACATCTTTTTAACAATGTTTAGCACCTTTCTTTTGAAGGGAAAAAGAAAAAGCACGATTCAAGAGGCCATTATGATAATGAAATAGAACTAGCTATAAATGGCTTGACATTGCAGACTCAATGTAAAAAACAAACATTTACACCTTTATGTGAGAGGAATAACCCATTAAGAAAACATGTAATAAATGGAATCCAGCTCTGTTGTTAGTTTTCTGCTGTATAGTTCTAAACTTTTAATTAGTTTATTCACTGGAAAACAAATGTTTCAAAATTCAAATGACATTTAAAGCAGCTATGATGTTCACTGTGATTTTTGAGCAGCTCTCTACATCAGTTGAGCCCATATATTTACAATAACTAACATGACACACACACAATACACACATGGACAAGTGTACAAAACAATGGTTCTTTATAATATTTATCAATAAGTGTGTACAGTTTGGAAAAATGCATTTTGAAAAATGTGCTCTTCGGAATAATAAGTTGTAGAAACATTTCAAATCACTGCTCTAAACGTGATTTATAAGATACACTGCAGCAAAAAATATTCACTACATTAAAATATGTAATCTCTAAAACTTTAAAGGTCTTTCAGTGTTGTCATGGTTACCCAGCTATATATGGTGCCTTCTCCCCCCACTGAAAAAAAACTGACATTTCTTAATGGCTTCAGCTCACATGATGATGAAGTTCATGAGTAATGAGATGTGAAGCTGTGAAAGTCTAGATTAATTTAACTTAAATCACCTACTTTGAGGGCACCGAAAACTGTTCAGTCTATGAAACACCATTTTGGATAAGGATTTTTTTTTAAATGCAAGTCTGAATGCTACTTCAAAAACAAACAATATCGTCTCCTGCAGTATCATCTGCAGGTCTCCTTTCAGTATGTGCATTTATTCATTTAGCTTTCTTCCAAAGCAACTTAAAATCATTTACCCATTTATAGAGCTGGGTAATTTAATGGTAAGTACCTTGCTCCAGGTAAGACTTGATCCTGCGACCGCTGGGTCCAAAGGCAACAGCTCCAATCACTATGCCACAAACTGTCCCCATACCTGACCAAACCCCTGGCAATCCAAAAAAATTTTAAACCTATGCCACATGTCACACAGCTATTCCAGTAATGGGTTTCCTTTTTCCCCAAATTGTTATTAAGGCTACAGCAAAAGATCTTTTTTTCATATCTTTTTTTCACCTACAGTTTTCTATATCAAGTTTATGCTACTTTAAATTTAAATGACAAAAATGGAAGGGCTTACAAACAATTTTTTGGCAATGCATCACAGTTATTACAAATTCAACAAGCACAATGGCACCATACAAACAGCAAATAGCAAGGTACAACTCTGACATAAAACCCTTTGTTCCAGTTTGTTCAATTTACCTTGCTAGAACAAGGCAAGATGCAATTGGTTGCACACTGTGCACCCTAACCAAAAGTATTTACAAGCACTCTGCAAACACGGATGCATGGCTCAAAAAAAAAAAAAAAAAATTGCTGCACATGTTAATGCCAGACTGTAGAATGGGACTGCTGTAAACATATCAACAGCCAAAGTGACATCAGTAAACATACTGCAGGTAGACAGACATTATTAAATTTATGCCTATGCATGTAACCCTGAGTAAGAATGCTTGCAAACTGGAAATTTTGCAGATCATGACGACATAACTGCACTTCTCAGCAGTGCCAAACACATGGTGATATATACTGTACCGGAGTGCAAGTTGGCACCCAAACCCCAGCCTGCGAGACATTTTCCGATAAGACATACTGAAGGCAAAAAGCATCATCATTTCTTTCTTTCCGCATCATTTCATGTTTATAACAAAATACGTGACTTGTTTATGTATAACTTGTTTGATATTCACTGGAAAACAATTGAGTTGTGCCGTAACTGCTCCCGACAAGAAAAAAAGGCTGTAATACAGAAAAGGGGTGTGCGGCATTCTGGGGGGAAAAAAAATATATATATGATCTGCAAATGCATAGCTTTTTTGGACATTTTACAGAGGGTTCTCTAAGTAAAGCACGTTACAAACCTGTTTGAGAAACAAACAGCATGAAGTCCACAGAATATCAAACACAGACAGCGATGCAATTTGTTTTATGATGTATAGCAGGTGGTAGGAGCAATGAAAAACTATTATGGCCACGGGCCTCTGTTATCTCTGTGCACGCTGGCTACTTTGCCTTCAGAGGTTAAAACATGTTGCCATTGTTCTTTATTTACATGCACCACTAAAAGCATGGAACAATAGTGAGTTATAATTATTTGCACCATCCCAAATTGAGATGTAGATACAAAATTCATCCCTAATGCATTGTTTCACCTTAATCATATTTCACAGCTAACAGTGTGACCAGATGAATGGCTAAATTGCATGACGGAAGAAAATCAAACCATTCAGTCATTTCTTTTTAGTCCAGTTCTGTCTCTGCTTAGGTTGTGCAAAACAAAGTTACTGCTTTAAAAAGAAAAAAAAAGAAAAAAAAAGTAAAACAAAAAAATCCAGTCATTTTGAAATGAATCTAACTGCTTACATCTGCTCTACAAAGTGCCACCTACATTGTTTTTGTAGATTAACAATTACTTATTCAAAGAAATAAGACTCATAAGGCAATTATCTTCAAGTCTGACTGGTAGACTGCATCAAGACATCATACACCCACATTACCGACAAAAACAATAAGAGGAGACTGATTGTGGAGAACAATCTGCTCACCTGCCGCAAAGGCAACGACCAGGAGGTTAGAGGGTTTTCCTGGCTTCTGGTCCCGGAGAGTCTAGATAAGGGCGTCAAACTTGTTTCATACAGCATGCTGACTAGGATTCATGGTGGCTGCAAACCACAAACTTTTAACATCCGAGGAAGAATCAGCTGTCCAACAAAGCTAAAGCTACTGTCATGGGCATAGTCACTGAATTTATGAAAGCAATTGTATAACCAATGTTGCTCAGCTGGCAGTTTTCATCAAGGTATGCCCATGACAATAAAGATATGTATATAACATAATAAATACATGCATAAAATATTTTATTTCTGCACATGTATAAGAATACCTAAGGGTGATATCTTAAGTGCAAGAATTAGGTCAATGTTCAGAACAACTTACATCTGTGAATAACTGTTTCCGATGAACCTGGATAAGTAAAACAACTGTAGCAACAATGTCCTATCCAGTATGAATTGCCGCTCAAGTTCAGCGTTTGTATAAATTTTGTTCACTTTACATTTACTCATTTAGCTAATGCTTTTTTTCTAACCTACAACTAGTTACCCATTTATGCAGCCGGGTAATTTTTACTGGAGCAATTTCAGGTAAGTACCTTGCTAAAGGGCATTAAAGCAGTAGGTAATATTCAAAATCAGAGCCAAAGGCAGCAACTTTAACCGCTATGCCAGTTGTGTGTGTTCTTGGAGCTTTGAGCAGGGTACCTGCACACTGTCAAGTTTTGCAGCCGAGACATATCAAGGCACAACGAAGTACGTGTTCCTGGGGTCCCATCTCATGAGCCCTTCATTAATAGCACCCCTGCAAGCAGCATGGTTGAGGCAGAACGTCACAATATTGATCCCTTGGGTAAGGCATTTGACACTGTGGCTGTACAGAGATAGATTTACTTACTATATAACTTTATAGGCAGAATAATTGATTTATTCATTGACTTTGGTTATTAGCATGTTATTATTGCTTCTTCACGTAGCATGTAATTACAGTTTTTAGTTGCACCCAAATCCCCACCCAATAATGTAGGTTGTACATTCAATACACCTGGTCTAAATGGTCTCATTCTGCATTCCATCTTACGTGTGGTACCTGAAGTACATAAAATGCCCTACATTCCTTCAGAAGTCTCACTAAACACCTATCCTTCACAATGCCTGTGCCTGTGTAAGCACTGGTTTTCTACAACAACGCAAATTGCTTACATTTCATCTGATAATCATGTTCACCATATTACTCCAAATTAAACTCTTACAAAGCAGCTTTTATAGCCAAAGTATCAAAACTCAGGAATGCAACTACTGAACTGCTCTTGAGCCAGAGATTAACCGTTCAGTCCTTTAATAAATGAGACTTGACAAATCAGTCCACAAAATAAGCAAAATAAATTACAATAAGCAGACCTTGTTCTGATTTAGCTTGTCTTGCATATGGCATAACCTTCCAAGCAGGAAAGGGAGCACTATAATGTATTACACTTCTTTACAAAGACATCCCACCCAGCCCTGTGGCAACAGATAGACTGGAAATACATGAACAAAGATCTACCCAAATTATTACAAGTTATGAGTTGCCTCATCCTGTTGCACCCCTCAGAAGGATAAGCAGATCTGAAAACGCCTCATCCGTTGTTTGGGAATGTGTTCCAAGCCACAGTATCAGACATACAGTATGCCTCTCAAAACTCTACAATGAGGACACAGAAATACAGTACACAGTAAGGTTGTTATAACTCCCCCCGCCTCCAGACACTTACTTTCCCCATCATGAATATTCTTGTGAAATCTGTGCCGAACAGACAAAACCTGTATTGAACACACCTATAGTCCACATGTAAATCCAATCAACACCGACTGCATACAGGATAGCTTTTCAAGCACAGCTGATTAGCAATGCCAAAGAACAATATAACCATAAATGTGAAGGGTATAATTTCTGATGAACTGAAGTTATTTTAACTTGAACAAGCTGCCTTTTGTTTCAAATTAAAAGGTTCATTATTATTTGGAGGCTGTTGCATAAGTACATGTAAAACTATACATAATTCTTTCACATATTAAGCCAACAGGTGCATTAAATCCATTAAATGTTTTGCAGAATATGAGAGTACCTTAATATTGGCTAAATTTTTTTTAGGGGGAAGCCGGTAGCTTAGTGGCTAGAGCCACACCCTTTAAATACAAAGGATGCAGGCTTAAATCACACCCGCTGCATAATGAAATGACTTATTTAAAATACAAAAAAAATATATTATTTAATGATAATGATTTTATAAACGTTGAGTTTTCAGGAAAACAAAGGCTGTATGTCACTTCTAGATAATGAATAACTAGAAAATTAAAGCACAATGGTGCAAAACAGAGGATGCAAATAAACACGTGAGTACACAAGTGAGACAGAGTGCCAGAACAACACAGCATGAGTATATGGTCCCACTATGCAGTGTGTTTCAAAGTCTCTGTTACACAGTCGTTTGAGGCAATTTTTAAATGCAGTCTTTTTTTTGTAGCAGACAGAATGTCACGGACCAGCCTGGATGTGGCGGTCCAGATACATGAAAATGCGGTATTAATAATGCTGGACCAGATAGGTGACAACCTGGCCATTGCGAGACCAAACAATAGGGCATGGATGTTCTCTCACATTAGTGCACATGCACACACATTTTTTTTCCCCCCAATGTTTATGGGGATTTTACTCCTTAAATGCACTTTAATGCATGAAATGATTCCCAACTCCATCGCAGTGAACATCAGAAACACTGCATGCCTTGGGGTTCTTTGACAGATGTCAGACATGACGGTAGTGTGAATGAGGTATAGTCAGAACTCCCTAACAGGTCAAGGCAGATGGTGGCTGGTGATGAATGAGAAAATGAGAAAAGAATTACGAGGGGGCTGTTTCAGACCACCAGCAAAAGACAACTCTCCACAGTGCTATTCAGACCTCATCATCTCTGCAGAGCTGTATCCAGAGTCACCATGACAACAGAGAAAACAGATACACAACATCCCTGCGGAGTACGGCTCTGTGTAAACAGCTCACTTCCTGCAGAACACTACACACTGTCAGGGTACATGGTATTCACAGAAGTAATACATTGACGGAAACACACCAGGAAACGTCACGATGGATTCAGCCCAGTGAGACGTGCAATGAAGGATCTTGGAAGCTCTACTGGGTCAGTGTGAACCCCAAGTTCGGTTAAACTCATGAGGGCTGGTGAAACTGCATTCTAAAACATTAGTGAATTTTAAAACTAGCAGCATGAAAATGCTGACAAAGAAGTTACATGGACAAAGCTCCAAATATGGCCACACAGCTCTCACTTCAAGTAAAAATATCACATAAAAATGATCACAGATTAACTGGTGTAGTTGGTTTAAAAAAAAAAATAATAAAATAAAGGAAACAAGTACTGACCCTTAAATATTGGTATTACTACACCAAGGAAGAGAGGGCATGGATGAGTCCAGTGATCACTGAGAACACTGACATGTCAGGTGAGGAGTTGCTGTCGCTGGTTTCCAACCATGAGGGATGCGGTGAGACACGGTTAGATCTCCTGAACTCATTCACACTGAAGTTTCCACACAGACATGTTGGGACAATGAAAACGAATACAGAGAACTGCAAAGAAACTGGTACACGTGGCAGCATTACACAGAGTGGGTTTCCAACTGGCGGGCTAGATTGTCATCACAGAAATACTTCAGATTTACACAAACACTGCTACAGATTGTTCAAGCAGTAAAAACAGCAACCGGGAACCTGCGATGTAGACTGCAGAAATGATTTGGCTACAGAAGTTTTCAGTCGTACAAAAGAATTTGTGAATCTCATGAGAGCAAGATAAGACATTCTAGACATGGGCACAGGCAAGCAGAATGAGGGAACGCTATGACTCATCGTTGTGAAGTAATCAAACATCATAAAATGCCTATTCTGCACTTCTCACAGATTCATCATTTGACTGTAGCACGAGAACTTTTCTGATCACTCACGTAATGCCAGTAGCACAAGGAAAGCTGAAATACTGTTGTTCAAAGCAAACAGCTCAATAGTCAAGGGGCTTACTGTGCTTTTCAAAGCAAAGACAGTCATCCCAGACCTGTTGAATGACCGTTTCTCCCGACTGCAGAGGTCAAAAATCCCACTTGCTTTTCTTTCATAAGATGATCAAATACACGTGGGGGGAGGCAAGCATCCTGCGTGAAACCGCATCCTGAATGTGTATTCTCGGGACTAACTGTAAGTAAATACTCTCGCCTCGCAGCCCTTCTGTCAACTGTCACTGCCTTGGCACAAGCTAAAAAACAGGTCTTCAGGCTCTTGTGGTTTTTTTTTTTTTAAAAAACCATTTCAGTAGGAAAGTAATGGAGATGGGGTTAGGGTTTGTGGGCCATGACTTAACACATGCTGCTTTTCCACTCTTGCCCTCCTATGGCCCACATCTCTTTAAGGGTACATAGAACTCATCTGCTACAAGGTATTTCAAAAGGCTGAGCGGCTGTAGATGACACTCAACGAGTGCATAGGTAACCCCCCACCTGACTAGCCAGAGAAGAAACCTGGTTCATTAGGGTATGGCTGTGACCCAGAGAGGGTTTTTAGGAGCTATTCAGTGCTGTGTGCATGTCTATAGATGTTAATCACCTTGTTATAGCCAAGCACAGACAGCAACAAACTCCTAGCAAGGTCTCACACTCTGTCTGGGTCAATGTGTTTTTCATTCTGAAGGGAGTGATAAGGTCATCTTGACAAATTTTGATTTGCCTCAAAAATATAAAATTCATCAATTGTGATTTGCAAAGAAAATGAATAAATATGCATATTATGGAATTCCAACAAGCTGCTTATCCCTTTGATTGTAAAAGGCAATTTATCATCTGTGATACCATCGGGACAGGAAATATCTAAAATTGTCCTGGGAAACTGATAAGAAACGCATGCATAGAACAGTAAAATTTCAAATGTGAGCACAGAAGCATCACCTGTTGCTGAACTCTCTCAGAAGCCTAATTTTGCTCACTGAGCCACAGTGGTAAAATGGGGAACCACGGGTTCCAACTGGGGGGGATGTTTTCTGTCAACAAGTTACTTTTTTGTTTTCTTGCAACCACATCAAAAATCCAGTTCAAATGTTTTACCCTCCACAAAAATGTTGCTCAGAGAACATAAGTCGTTCCATTCACTTCTGTTTAAGAAGAAGGACGCAAGGATGCTGGTGATTCATAGCTTTTTTTTGAACCAAAAAAAAGCATTTACATTACAGTTATTAATTTAGTGGATGTTTTTGTCCAAATCCACGTACATCTCAGAGAAAAATACAATTAGTGCATTACAGATTACATCAAAACAAATCCAACCTATGAAGCTTAAGGCTGAAGCTTCACATAAAGATAAAAACATATCAATACATGTAAAATAGACAATAAATATGCCACCCAACACTTGTACTACACCATTAAAAGCAAAGTTATACGATTTATAATTAATGGTGTATAATATGAGAAAAAGAATTTGTAAATTTGCAAAAAAATCTGAAATATGGACAAAGAGGGATGCTTACCCCTTTTACTGCTTTCTGCAAAAGGGTCATTCCGTCCCAGAAACAGGTCACCAACTCACTTCAGATTTTCTGTATGGTTACAGAGTCATCATCACTGTGAAACACAAAGACAAACATCTCTCTCTTTATTTACAGCTTCTATTTTTTGCATTCTCTCTTATATTGCAGTGGCAGTTTACATGTTGGTGCGATGGCGCAGCGGGTTTGGCCTGTGCCTGCTCTCTGGTGGGTCTGGGATTTGAGTCTTGCTGGGGGTGCCTTGCGACAGACTGGCGTCCTGTCCTGGGTGTGTCCCTTATGCCCTGTGTTGCCGGGTTAGGCTCCGGCTCGCCACGACCCCAGTCGGGACAAGTGGCTTCAGTCAATGTGTGCGAGAGTTTACATGTTGCGTTAGTGCTATTTTGGGAGACTTCTCCTTCCAGTCTTGTTGATTAAACCTTTTGTGTTTGTTTTATCTTTTTTCAAAGCAAAACACAAGACTTCTACATTCTTTTTATTTTAGTAAAGGTACTACGTAATCACTATGTCATCTCAGACGAACCATCTAAGTCCTCTTTACTTTAACCCTGGAATGGCGACTGCAAGATTAAATCCTCTACAACTCCTGTTAAACCATGGTAACGGCAATCAATTACTGGAGAAGGAAAGAAAAAGGTACCAAAAATACACACACACACACACACACACACACACACACACACACACACACACACACACACACACACACACACACACACACACTTTCAGAACCGCTTGTCCCATGCAGGGTCACGGGGAACCGGAGCCTAACCCGGCAACTCAGGGCGGAAGGCTGGAGGGGGAGGGGACACACCTAGGACGGGACGCCAGTCCATCGCAAGGTACCCCAAGCAGGACTCGAACCCCAGACCCACCAGAGAGCAGGACTGCGGTCCAACCCACTGCGTCACCACACCCCCATGGTACCAAAAATACCTCATGTTATACTTCTAGAAGGGGATGACTAGGAGAACGAGACAGCTCATGTATGGTGTAAATGCTCATGCACCGTAACTTTATGATCATCCCCAGACAAGCATTTACACAGCTAATACTCCTGCATTATATGTGAATGTCTGTGTACCTTACAAAATTTGTAGGAAGGTTATCAGGATTCATCTATCCTGTGTTTTATGCACCTACTCAACTAATGAACATTGGTGCATCAAGTGGAAAGTAACAAACTAGGTTTACTTAAGAATCACATGCCTGCAGCCATGTCTCTTTCTCTTAACGTGATGCACAAATTCTATTTTTGCCGAGATGTACGTCGTTTTGGAGAAAGCCGTCCGCTAAATAAATAAATGTAAATGTAAGTAAGAAAAGCAAGTTGGGTGGGCAGGGGGATTAGGTAAATCAGTTAGCTAAAAAAATATGCTTCCATGTACTGTAGGTCAGAGAGAAGCAAGCAACATCAGTCACAAATGAGCAGAAGGTTGAAGTCCAACATCCACCAACTATACAGGCTGCTAAATGAGTACAGCACTGGCTAGACAGTTTTATCCCTAATCTGCTTCCCTTGTCTTACACTAGTGAAAACTGAGTGAACTGCCATTACTCAACGGAGGGCACAGGGCACAGATCAAGCTGCTTTAGAGGCCCTGCTGCTTTCACAAAGCATGGCAGGAAAGAGGGCAATGTCTAGAGGTCAGCTCTCCAGCTGCATTACCTTATTCAAGGGTCATGTGGAAGATGTGTGTGGGAGGGGTGCAAAGGAATGCTACACTCTGACTCCCAGGAAGCATCAGGTAAACAACTTCTGATCCAAAGTTTGCCGGTCCTGGCAAGCACACCATCTGCGCACCCTTGAGAATTGTAACCTGAACTGTTACAGCAAGATATTCAGCTTTATAAATGCATAAAACAGCAAGTATTTTTGGATAAAGGTGTTAGGTAAGCCTTGAAGTAATTATAATATGAAAAAGAAACACTTGAGCAAGCTAAAGAAAAATACATACCATGTGAAGATGACATTTAGTTTCTTTAGAAACTTCAGTTTCCAGACATTTCTGACCCACTAATTTACAGTGGTCAACTGAGACACAGAACTTGGGTTCACCAGGTCTCTCTGAGGTCCGTTGTCATGGAGAATGAGACAAACAGCTGGACTGTCCTAGCCACACAGATATAGGAGACACAGCATCCAACATTGTTTTCCTGTTTATTAGTCTGAGTGTGTTTGTTTTCCTCTCAGGACCAAGGCCTTGGGTAAATATTTACTTGGCTGTTCATTTTCATCCCACATGCGTCACTGTTGTGGCAGCAAGCTTCTCGAGACACGCTCCTCCTCCCAGCACATTCTACCACCACCCATGCAGTTCCAATCGCAACAATCTTGTTCAAATTATTCCAAATGGCCGCAACTTCCTCATGTCCACTGGTTGAAATGTTCAAACACCTACTGCAAACAGTGCGTTCACGTGGATTTCTTATATTTAAAAGTTCTTTGCACCTGCTGCATGCAATTTTTCACATAGCAGATGCTATGAAATGCCACAAAACATTGGCTGGGACACCTTGTTTGGTAACGTTCTCGATTACCGAGTCCAAAATTCTAACATTGATTCATGTTGTCATATATGAACATTTATCTTCCGCCATTTTTATCTGTGTTCATCATACTTTTCTCTATGTGGCAGCTATCTTACATTTTCAGACGTTGCCCTTTCCTGATCAGTGACCATATTTACAAGTATATCTATGCATTTATCTTACAGAGAACATTCAACAATGCACATGTGAACATTTTATCCCAAAAAGCATTTAACAAAATGTGCTCCTTACTCCACTTCTGAGAAACATGGGCAAGATAGCATGCATATGTATGCAACCACTTTAATCAATGGTTAACTGAAGTGCGCAAGTTCACACGGTGCCTTAGGAGCCGGACACAACAGTCATCTTAGATGACTTGGAGAAATTGCTCGCCCATCTCAGAAGTATCTCTGTAATGACAAATCTTGCAAGGCTTTTGCAGGACCATTAATTGCCTAACTGCGGTGGAAAAACATATCTATGTTTAAAATACAATTTCTGATAGAACACAAATATAACTAGTTAATTAGGTAGCTTGATGGAAGGCACCCTAACTGGAATATCCCATTAAACGTCCAAATTGGACTATTCCTATGACTATTACGAGCATATAAAAGCAGTGAACTTTTCAGCTGGAAGGTCAAACTTGTGGGAAGCAGTAGTCCGCTGTACAGAGTGCCTGTATGTTGTACAACAGTGCAGGGTACAGCAAACACCGACTAAACTAGGGCACACACTGCCCACAAATACCGTGCAAACACGCTGGGCCAAAATCTTAACACAACAGCACCATCTGCAATTTTTTGGATTTTTTTTTAAATTTTCATATTATTGTCAAGCTTTTTAAAAATATATATAGTACAGTTGTACAGTTAATGTACAAAGGAACATAAAGGCTCACCGGTGCGGCACGGCGGCACAGCGAGTAGCGCTGCCGTCGGCGTTGAGAGAACATGGGTTCGATCCCCGCTCAGCCTGTGTGGAGTTTGCATGTTCTCCCATGTCTGCGTGGGTTTCCTCCCACAGTCCAAAGTCTGCTCATGTTTCTCCATAGTGTGTGAGTGACAAAGAGTGTGCGTTTCACTGATGTATGGACAAGTGACCCCTTGTAAGTAGTGCATCTAGCAGTTTGTCACCTTGGTGAATAAGGTGTGCGGGCTGATAACACCACATAGACTTCATTGGAAGTTGCTTTGGAGAAGAGCATCTGCTAAATAAATAAATGTAAATGTAAACCTCACTAAAAGCAGCTAGTTAAGTACTTTTTTACTCACCTTTCGCTTTCCCCAGAGAGCATCACCATAAGTCACTTAAGTCCCCCAGGTGTAAGTAGGCCATAGTTACACCTGGGGGACTTAAGTGACTTATGGTGATGCTATGGTCACCTTGACACACTTATTTCTGACACAGGCACACACGGTACCCCTCACTGTAGCTCTGTAACCACACTAGAGTAAGTGTACATCATCATGTCGCTCCTGTACTGCGTACTTGTTTTTTGTTTTTTTTTTTTTTTCAGGGATATGTCATGTTTGTACGTTCTTGAAGAGCACCGCTACTTCGAACGGCTGCGGTTGTGACCGTTGTCGTGCAGGGGGGGGGGAAAAAAAAAAAAAAAAAAAAAAAAAAAAAAAAAAAAAAAAAAGCAAGGACGTCGTTTGTTTGGAAACGGACGAACTCGGCGGTGACATCCTGACCTGAACCTTGCCAGAAACCTTCTCTTCGCGCCTGCAAACACAGTAACGGAGTAAACGCCGTAAACATGATAGCGAGAGGAGTGAATGCAGGAGGAACTTAGTTGGGAAAGCGAGCGCAAAAATCACAGCGCGCATCGTTCGCTCATTCATTGTCGCTCAATCGGCGGGGGGGGGAAGGGGAGCCCGTTCGGAACTTAACACCAGGGAGGGACGAATTCGAAAGAAAGTGACCTTGGCTTGTCAGAGCACTGAAACGAGGTAAACTGTATAATACTGTGCACCGACTGAGCCCACGCGGGGTCTCCACACCACCACTGTCCTCAGCTCGTTCCCTTCTCTGGAAATTCCACTTTTCCTCGAGACGGCGCGCTGGCAGAGACGGGAACGGACACGCAGTGCGCACGGAACACATGATTATAATTACTTCTAGCGGTACCTGTGCCTTCAGCTGCTCGTTCCGTTCGTACACACAGTTCTACCGTTTCGCCGCTAACGCGTTAAGAAATAATCACATTTTTTTGTGTTTCGTTTTCGCGTGCGCTCGACGAAAGCGTGAGCAGAGAGGGCTGCGGGCGGCGGGAGGAGCCGGCGGTGTCGCCCGGCAGCAGTTCTTCTTCACCGCCTTCTGCTTCTTTCTTCCCCTCTCTGCTCTTCTGGTCTCGGACCCACCGAAACTGACCGTCACCGTTCGTCTCTGCGAGAAGAACCCGTTTCCGTCGGCTGTGTTTTCCCGGAATAACAAAGTCACACTCCACGCGCGCACACAATGATGACTGAGAGAGAGAGGGGGACGCGCCGCGGACACACTTACTTACTTACCAAAGAAAGACAGAGAAACCGCTCCGACGAGAGAGAGGCGAAAACAAGACGCTCACCGTCTTTCCTGACACGACGGGAAAGCCTCGCACGCGCAGGCTCGAGCGCCACATCAACGAATGGTACAAGGGAACAGTGTTACTCCGCTTGCGAAGACTAACTCTGAACTCGGTCCGTCCGTGCGGATTCACAACACCTCCCGTCCCGCGTGCGAAGCCACGCGTGCGCCGCTGCCACCGATGCACGCGCCCCGGGAGACCCGGAGGAGGGGGGTGGAGGGGGGGGCGTGCACGCTCTTGTTACTGATGTTCCATGAGTGTGACGTCACATCCACCTGCTGGTAAACAACAATAAACAACATCGATACGTAAGTCCTGGCACAACTGACGTGACAAGTCTCAATTTCTGTTGATCTTTTGTGTGTGTGTGTGTTTTTTTTTTTTATGCGAGATGTCCGTCGCTTTTGTAGAAAAGCGTCTGGTAAAGGAATAAAATGTAACTGTAAATGAGTACAGTAGGTGAAAGGTAAACGCAGCACCCTGAGTGCGGTAAGGAAGGAACACTTCAGACTGTTCAGTCCGGGGTGGCAAAGGACCGTAGTTTCGGCAGCCCGTTAAGATAAGTAAGGAAACAAAAATCTGCTCCTGCGTGGGGTCACACACTTTGAAACCCGGTTCCTTCTTTCTGTGTTGTACCTGGAAACGAAAAAATGTTTTCCGCTAACCATTAAATGATAACACTGCACTTCCGCCCTGGTCCTCTCTGAGACAGTACAGAAAGTAACGAAGTTACTCGGACGGTACGCCGTGTACATGTGTGCATTGTGTCCTCAGAGAGCGGTCGGCGAGGAAGAGCCGCACGTGACTTGGCTACTGCGTTACTGGCCGCGCACCGCCACACTCTGGTCGCTTCTCACACTCGCTCGCGACGCTCTTGATGCTCGTGAGCACAGCTCCTTGTTCACCTGCTTCCTCTGTCCGAGACGACTTGTTGCGGCCTTACATAATGCACTCCGTTGCACTTTACCCCTTTTTACACACAGTAGGGTATTACAGCAGGGTACGCCCGCGGATCAGAATGGATCACCAGCCCACCAAGGGTGTCTGGTTCCCCATACTGGAATAAATTTCTGCATTCATCATTTCCGATAACTTAAATGTTTATTCAAATAAATGAATCCTAAAACTGCCACATCAGTAAGAAAATTTAAAATAAAACAATAAAAATCAACAAGCCCAACTAATATAAAATAAAGATCACATGACAAAGCCTAGTTTAAAACACACACAAAAAAAAAAAAAAAAAAAACATACTCCAAGCCATCTTCCCAGCCTGCTTAACTCCCCCAGCCTCTCACCCAACACAGTCCCAAACAGGGTCACCCCATTATTTCCCCCAGAAGTGTCCCCAGTGGTTTAACAGGTTATTTACAACTTACCCATAATCCAACTATCTACGATAAACAAATCTTCCCGCCTAAACACCAGTAACGGGGGTCATTGCATTATATCGAAAAAGGTAATGTTACATCTTGGGGGGAAAAAAAAAATCAATTTCTTTTTATTGAGCACTTTTCGTTTCATAGTGACAGAATACATGTTCTTTATTATTCAGCCATGGGGGGCGTGGTGACGCAGTGGGTTGGACCAGGTCCTGCTCTCTGGTGGATCTGGGGTTCGAGTCCCGCTTGGGGTGCCTTGCGATACACTGGCGTCCCGTCCTGGGTCTGTCCCCTCCCCCTCCGGCCTTACGTCCTGTGTTGCCAGGTAGGCTCCGGTTCCCCGCGACCCCGTATGGGACAAGCAGTTCAGAAAATGTGTGTGTATTATTCAGCCTGTACAATATGTTTTTGAATATATCAGTCACTCTTGAGTTTTTAAGTGAATGTTTCACCAAAGGTTACAATGGAATACCGAAACAGCATTAGCAAAAAGGTAACGTAACATCTTGGGAAAAGTGTTATTTTGTGTGTGTAAAGTATGCTTTTGGACATATACACTCACCGGCCACTTTATTAGGTACATGTTGCTAGTACCGAGTTGGACCCCCTTTTGCCTTCAGAACGGCCTTAATTCTTCGTGGGATAGGTTCAACAAGGTGAGGGAAACATTCCTCAAGAGATTTTGGTACATATTGACATGATAGCATCACGCAGTTGCTGCAGATTTGTCGGCTGCACATCCATGATGCGAATCTCTCATTCCACCACATCCCAAAGGTGCTCTACTGGATTGAGATCTGGTGACCGTGGAGGCCATTTGAGTATAATGAACTCATTGTCATATTCAAGAAACCAATCTGAGATGATCTGAGCTTTGTGACATGGCACGTTATCCTGCTGGAAGTAGTCATCAGAAGATGGGTACACTGTGGTCATCAAGGGAGGGAAATGCTCAGCAACAATACTCAGGTAGACTGTGGCATTTAAACAATGCTCAATTGGTACTAAGGGGCCCAAAGTGTGCCAAGAAAATATTCCTCACACCTTTACACCACCAGCGTGAACCGTTGATACAAGGCAGGATGCATCCATGCTTTCACGTTGTTTACACCAAATTCTGACTCTACCATCTGAATGTCGCAGCAGAAATCAAGACTCATCAGACCAGGCAACGTTTTTCTAATCTTCTGTTGTCCAATTTTGGTGAGCCCATGCGAATTGTAGCCTCAGTTTCCTTTTCTTAGCTGATAGGAGTGGCACCTGGTGTGGTCTTCTGCTGCTGTAGCCCATCTGATTCAAGGTTCGATGTGTTGTGCGTTCAGAGATGCTCTTCTGCATACCTCGGTTGTAACGAGTGGTTATTTGAGTTACTGTTGCCTTTCTATCAGCTTGAACCAGTCTGGCCATTCTCCTCTGACCTCTGGCATCAACAAGGCATTTTCGCCTACAGAATTGCCGCTCACTGGATATTTTCTCTTTTTCTGACCATCGTCTGTAAACCTTAAAGATGGTTGTGCGTGAAAATCCCAGTAGATCAGCAGTTTCTGAAATACTCAGACCAGCCCGTCTAGCACCAACAGCCATGCCACGTTCAAAGCCACTTAAATCACCTTTCTTTCCCATTCTGATGCTCAGTTTGAACTTCAGCAGATTGTCTTGACCATGCCTACATGCCTAAATGCATTGAGATGCTGCTATCTGATTGGCTGATTATATATTTGCATTCACAAGCAGTTGAACAGGTGTACTTAATAAAGTGGCCGGTGAGTGTAAGTCACTATTGGATTCCTATACACACACACACACACACACACACATTTTCAGAACCGCTTGTCCCATACGAGGTCACGGGGAACCGGAGCCTACCCGGCAACACAGGGCGTAAGGCCGGAGGGGGAGGGGACACACCCAGGACGGGACGCCAGTCCGTCGCAAGGCACCCCAAGCGGGACTCGAACCCCAGACCCACCGGAGAGCAGGACTGTGGTCCAACCCACTGCGCCACCGCACCCCTTGGATTCCTATACAATATTTTATAACTGCTTGTCCATCCATCTCTCGTATAACACTGCCAAAACACCTTACTTATGGTAGGGCTACATCCAAAGAGCCCCTTAAACTGTAACAACTGGTACAGCTAAACTTTAATATACAGCAGGTGGGTGCATTGTGCAGGTAGGAAGAACTATAAAATAAAATCAAAAAGATGTACAAATTGTAGTGAATAAATAACTAAGCAACTTAACAATGTAAGTCACTTTGAAGAAATCAGACACACTGTCTGAAATCACTTGTCTCGAGCGGGGTCGCGGCGAACCGGAACCTAACCCAGCAAGACAGGGTGTAGGGCTGGAGGGGGAGAAGACACACCCCAGACGGGATACCAGTCCGTCACAAGGCACCCTTAAGCAGTGCTTGACAGCAGGACCCGGCCAAACCTGCTGCGCCACTGCGCCCCCCACATGTTGAAGAAATGCACCATCTAAATGAATACAAAATAACAGTAAAGCCACATCAACAATTTAACTTGTTTATTTTTTTAACCTACAGGCAAAAATGTATTTTCTTTACAAATGATTAAATATGCTCAAATAAATCAACACACTTCAAGATTGAAACTATGGCACAAGGCACAATTCCAAAAGAGAAACTCAAATCAGTGTGAGGTCTCAGATCTTTAGTGGCAACCAAGGATTAACAAAATAAGAAAAATAAAAAAATTTCCATATATGCTCTCACAGCAATATGTCCTAGGAATAACAAAAAGCAATACTTATAAATGCATACATGTCAAAATTATTTCACCTCTAAATATTACTGGCTTGACATTTATTGTGCTTTTGGCGCATTTTCAAATGACAGACCTGAGTCACAAAGCAGCCTTTCCCTGATCTACTGATTCTGCTTTGGCAGATAGAAAACAAAATGTAACATACATTCAAGAATAAATTTTAAAACATTTTATTTCTAAAATTCCAGACAATGTATAACTGTAGGAAACTAATATAAAAATATTGTACTACTGGTTTTAAAAAAAAAAAAAGTTTAGTATTGTCTAATAAAAATTTAGGCAGATAAAGTGTACAGTCATTGCTTTGTTTGTGCAGTACTTGATGAACCCATTACAATGTGGAGAAAGAACCAGAAAAGGAAACAGCCTCTTTGGTAAAAATAAAAAAAAGTAAAGAAAATACACCTTCTACCCAAACTCTGGTGGCATATTTTTTAAAAGCAATAGAGAAAATATTTTTGTCACACAAATATTCAGACACAAATACAAATAAAGCCACCTGAAAACACAGCTCAGTGAGTAACACTGAATTCATAGGGAAAAAGACCCAGCAAATTAAGGACACCCTGTGAACCACTTGTGGTAAGTTCAAGAGAAAAAACCTGTTAAATCACAGCATCTGCTCTGATTCCTGATATTGCAGGAGTCAAATGAATGGCCCAAGAAAATGAAGTCAAACAACAGAATGTAACATTATTCAATTCAACAAAAAAAGGCTGATTATTCTTACATTTCTGAGAAAGGGCTAAAAAAAAAAAAAAAAAAGTGTTCTGTCAATCACAAAACTATAAGCAAACATCTGTCCAGTTAAACACATTTTTTCCATGTACTGTGTAACATAACGCTAATAAACATTTTTGCATAATTTTTTAATCCCAAGAGACAAAATTAAAAATAATATTCAGCTTGCTAAAGTCATAACAGGTAAAACAGGCTCAATGTTACTCATAGCTGTCCCTGCACGCAATTTTGTGAGCTGTCTACTTCATTAAACAGAAGAGTCACTGCTGCAAAGGTGGACATTTTTTTGGCACCAAACTTCATGTTATCCTTTCTGTCTGTGTGTGATGGTTGCAGACTGAAAACAGACAAAGCACGATTTACCACATGTGCAGACATAAAAAAAATCAGTGCACAGCAATTCTACAATAATCCTATTTCAGCATTATTCCCCACGTGACGTGTTGGAGAACATCACCGCAAGGTGCAGTCGGCTCGTTCTCACTGCATCAGCTGCCATGGTGATACAGTGAAGTGAAAGCCATCTTTGTAAGGCAGTCGATGAGCTTCTGCTTGTGACATCACTGGCCAAAGGTACATGCTGATCAGTGGCAACACGCTACAATCCCTGCACATACAAGGCAAGGCCCTTCTTACATCCCTAGGTACCACTCTAAATGTCCGCAACGCAAATGTCTACCCATAAACGCCAAGATGGGGTTTCACATTTTGATTCTGAGTCAACGAGAAGTGCAGCCAGATGGGAATATAACGCAAGGACAACTGAAATTCCAAAGTCGGCAGAGTAGTGATCACCCTAGGGGGTATTTTTCATCCCCTTCCTTTTCTCAACACGGGGGTTCAGTGGCTGTTAATGTCTGGATCGGCCTCCCTCGAAGGCACGGTGCTCAACATGCGCTGGAAGACACATACCACAGAGAAAACCATTTACAACAGCACTGGCAATGACAAGTTTTTTAAAAAAAAATGTAGTTCTCTGAAAATATGGTACAATGGCTCCAATTCATCTGACATCCAGTATAAAAGAGGCGAGAGTGGCACTTACGCTTATAAAATACGGCCTTAAAAGATATTTGCGGGAGAAGTTCATAAATTTTCCCGAGGACTTTGGCTTCGCTGGCAAGAGCGGCGCTTCCATTCCAGATCTGAACGACGTCCTCTCGATCCCGCACGCTGACACTTACACCAACTACTTCATCCTCTAAACCAGAAAGAAGAATCCTTCATGTTCTGTCACTTCCTCTGTCACAGCTTACAAGCAAGTAAAGACAATGATTGGGGCCAAATGTCATAAGACACATAATCACTGCTCTTTAATACAAGAGTGTAAAATGTAAATTTTGGTGCATTATATTAAACAACTTAAAGGAGAACCATCATAGCTTCCATCAATATTAAAAGGCAGCTGGGAGAATAGTGGTTTGAGCTGCTGCCGAACTGCAGCCTTTGGTCGCAGGTTCGAATCCCACCTCCAGTTATGGCACCCATGAGTAAGGTACTACATTTCTCCAGTAAAATTTTACTCGACTGTATAAATAATTGTAAGTAGCTTGACTTGTCTTTGAAAAAAGGGTCAACAAAATGAAGAAATGCCCCATTTTTACTATCCTTATTTTAAGGTTAGAGAAAGATCAAATCCCTTTATACTGTTCAGATCCTGTGCTCCCCACAGGGAGCTGTAGCACACACACCTACAGCCAGTAGTGTACCACACATGAAAACTGTCATTGTTCATTCAACTCAAAGAACTAAACTGTTCATTACAATGCGGCCTATGTTTCACACAAAAAATTTGATTTTTCACAAATTCAGATTATGTACAGCATGGAGGTGATGGGAAATGGGTTGGAAAGCCATAGGAAGTCACCTGAAGCACAATAATCTGTAAACTGCTCTCCGATGGTGGCAAGCAGCAGCTCCTTCCAAACCGCGGTCTGTTCAGAAGAAGAACAATAATTTGATTTATTCATTATGCTCACCGTACAAAAGAACGTGAAAAAGCCGCGCAAACTTACAGTGCTTTCTTTGGGCACTTTCATCTTCCAAACACCACCCTTGGCATTACTTTCTTCTTCCCTGTTGACAGTACGAGGAACAATAACTAAAAACAACAGAAGTATCGAAAGCACCAAAAATGCAATAATGTACAGAAACTTCACTGTGTGAAGTGTATATATCGAAACACAAATGGGAACCAATAATCTCTTTTAATCTCTTTTGATGTCCTCAGTCAAACGCTACTGCAGCCACTTAACACTGGAAAATCTCCCCAATATGTAAGGGTCATATACACATTTGTGAAAAAAACAAAACAGAAGTCTGTGTGCAGGTTGGAAATTGTGAGTGAGTGAGTGAGTGAGAGAGAGAGAGAGAGAGAGGGGAGGAAAGAGAGAGTACAAGACAAATAAGCTCACCACAGTGGTCTCCTCTCCCCTCTCATTAAATGATAGCTACACCTCAGCGGCAGGGAAGAGACTGTAGGGATGTTGTTGTAGACACTCCAGAAGCTCTGTTCACACACATAAGACAGAGGGGAAGAACTCCAAGGTACTCGGCTGTACTATAGGTCACTCTGTATGCCACCGATTACTGGGTGAGAATCTCTGCCTGGGGATAAATCGCAAAGGATGCCCAGGACCCCATGTGGACATCATACAGCCTTCCATCAAGATATTGCATTGCTCTAAACCCTACCTCCACCTCCCCACTGCACCCACTGCCAAACCAGGCCAGCAACGGAGAACTCCAGGCTCCAATCAGCTGGTAAAACACGTCTACACCGTACCCACAGCCGGACCGGATTTCGGTGTGGGAAATGACAAACTCATTTCTATGTTCCCCAAGTATCTTGCACATCGGTTCTACCTGATCTTTCTTGGAAGCCATGATGTGGTGAAAATGTCTTACCTGAATCGTCTGAACGGTGTAGATTTTCTTCAGGTTTGATTCACATTCCGCTGCTGTTGTACCTGGCAATGATCTGGAAGGGAGTTGAACACTATTAACACCGTGATTAAAGTAGTGTTTTTATGTAATCACATGGCACGGAATCCCAGAAGACGAACCAGGGTTCAAATCCCCACTCCTGCTGTCATTCCCTCAACCAACACAATAAATATTCCCAGATGTATAAAAGGATAAACAATGGTAAGTAGCCTAGTGTAGAACCCAAATGTAAACTTCCTTGGACAAAGGCGTCACCTATCTCTCTCTCTCACACACACACACACGCACACACACACGTACACGCGCACGCACACAGTCTGAAACCACATGTCCCAAGTGGGGTCGCAGCAAACTGGAGCCTAACCTGGAAACTCAGGGCGCAGGGCTGGGGGTGAAGAAGAAACACACCGGACGGAATGCCAGTCTGCCCCAAGGCACCCCAGGCAAAACTTGAACCCCAGACCCACCACAGAGCAGGGCCTTGCCAAGCCTGCTGCGCCACTGCGCCCCCCATCACCCATCCCTCTAATTTTAATAACATTTGTCCTGAGCAATGCCACAGTAAACCAGAGCCTGTCCTGGAATCACCGGAGGAAAGGCTGAGGAAGATGTACCCTGGACGGGACACCACTCCATCGCAGGTTAGCCATACACACAAATACACACCCATTCACATACTAAAGGCAATTTTGAGTCAACAATTCCCCTGAACCGCATATCTTTGGACTGTGGGAAGAAACCAGAGCACCCGGAGGAAACCCATGCAGACACGGGGAGAACATGCAAACTCTACACAGACTGAGCAGGGATCGAACCCACGTCTTCTCGCACCACCCAGCCGCTGGGAGGCGGCAGCACTACTTGCTGCGACAAAAGGCGTCAGCTAGACGAATTATTAAACTTTAACTGCTTGTTTTTTGTTGTGTTACAAAGTAATACATCATCTGCCAACTTCCAAATAACATCGCTAGCAAAGCTGCACTGTCATTCCAGGTCACTGTGTGAGCTGGGGTCCGAGAGAACAACTCCTGGACTCTGCTCTCTTAGCAAACATGACATGGTTCACTTTTAATCTTAGTTTATGAAACATAAATTAATCAGATTTACTGCATTAATGCAAAACATAATAATCAGGAGCAACAATTCTGACTTTTTGAGCTCTTTTACTGTATGAGAGGTAAAATAATCCATTGTCCTCCACTGCTGGATACCCAACAGCTATACTGTGCTGTATTCATAATCCTAGTCTTGAAGGTGAAGTACGTCATTGTTAATTTATTTAGCTAAGATTTCTCCAAAGCTACTTGAAATTTTAGGGTTAGATACTAGGGAATTTAAAATTATTTTCATACAGCTGGAAAATATTTACTGTATCAGTTCAGGGCCGATTACCTTGCTTACAGCAGGAGTGAGGATATCGTACCCAGCTCTTTTGACTGCAAGACGATGGCTCTAATCAGAATGCCACTACCTCCTGTCCCCATACTTCGGTGAGGTAAGAGTATCGAAGCATATCTGGGCCTAAAAATATTTTCCCGAAAAATTTTTTAAAAAATGAAACAGATCATGTTTGGAAAATTTAAAGTGTAAAAAAAACCCTACTTTGACAATTGTTTTCTTTGCAGTGATAATGGACCAGTGCCAGTCAGGTCAGCGGTGACAATGCCACTGAAAAGATGGCACTAGAATGTGCTGATTTGAGGGAGGAAAAAAAAAAAACAGACCGATGAAATCAACATTAATCACTTATGGTTAAAAATACAAAAAAAAAAAAACAGCAACGGCATAAAACTGCAGTGGAGTCTGTCAAGTGAAACATTTCATTTGACACAGGAAATGCTGTAGAGGACGCACTCATGTAATGTCAGCAGCAGGGTGGACACCCCGAATTTTCTGTGATCACAAGGTCAACAGTGGTCAGCGCACCCAAAAATGAGTGGCCTGCTGTACAATACACCGCTCACGAGTTAAAAGACCCAAGGTGATCTTCGGCAGAACAAAACCCCTACCTACCCCTGGGGGTGAGCTTCAACTTGTTTTGACTCCAGAGTAACTCGAGGACACTGCATCATGTCGTTGTTGTTTTTTTCAAAAGGAACACGTATACAGTGTACGGTACGTGTTATTAACGGTGTTCATTCGTGAGTCTGCTGCCTAACAGGTAAAGAGAAATGTTAACTTCCAGCAAAAGAATACAAACCTAAAGAAGACAAGCTAGTCCTGGTTCCTGCAGCATTTGGCACAGAGTTTCTTCTCTAAGCAGGTATGACGGACAAGCTTGTACCTGAGCAGCTACGGGGGGTGGGTGTGTGTGTGTGTGTGTCATGCGAAATGTAGACCACAGTGAACGATGCTGTTCAAGACTAGCATAAAACACATAAAACACCACGGCAGCAGGAGGAGTGGTGGCTGCCATGCACTCAGTGTGAACACAGGTTCGAAACCCACCTCCTGGTGTAGAGCCCTTGAACAAAGTATTTACCCTGAACCAGTACAGTTGGAATACCTTGCTGTGTAAATGGGCAAATAACTGTAAGCAACTTCATACACAAACCTTATATGGTAAGTTGCTTTGGACAAAAGCATCTGCGAAATTAAAACAAGAAATATTATTATTATTATTATTATTATTATTATAAATATCATGTTTTAGTTCTTAAATTAAATAAATTAAATCTTAATTTTTTAATTTAAAATTAAATCAATTATTAGATTAATTAATTATATTATTAATAGCAGCAATATTATTATTATTATTATTATTATTATGACACAGTGTCTGTCCTGCTGCTGTGTGTCAAATGCCACATACACATGTGGGCTTAAACCAGATGAGATTTTACATAATTACCATTAATTATGCTAAAAATGCACAGAATAGCTACCACATTAAATAGTGATTTTGCAGATTAACCCAAAACGTAAGAATAACTTTCCCCCCCATTATTAAAAAGCCTTGATTACATTGTTACAAGATAAAAGTAATATAAATAACACAATAAATAATCGTAATTAGTAAAAAGTCGACCTTTGACCTTCGATAACCTATGCTATTTCTTAGTTCTTATTATAAGCGACAGGTAAAGGGAAATTAAATACCTCAGTATAACAACTTGTAGATTTAAAACACAAACACATTTCGTTCAATAATACAATAGCTATTCACAATGCGATCTGTTCTGGTTGAATCACTGAGAAAATCTAAGTAGTTTTAAGCAAACAATGGGGCATTTCTTAAATTTCCCGAACACTTCAGGGTTTTAGAGAGCAATTACTATGAGTTATTACGGTAAATACAGGTGGTGTCACAACGCGGCTTTGCTAGCGCGGCTGTGACGATATCTAAGTTACTTGGCCAATTAAATAAACAGCTACCAGGTTGGCCTTAATCACAAGGCCCATACAAATTAACAGGACCACTAAACGTATTTCCCCTTATATACGCGCACATAATATCGCTATGAACTAAAATGCCAATGCATTTATGTCAGTTCCCGAGCCGACGTGAGGTGGTGCGATATGAGCTGATTCCCTCCCTCTCTCTCTCTCTCTCTCTCTCTCTCTCTCTTGCTCGCGCGCACACTGACACACTCACTCACTCACTCAGTCCCTCTGCCTTTGCCCTGTTCTCACCGGTCGATCCAGAAGGTCCAGGGCGAGTGGAGCGGTAGAGAGGTTCCGTCCCCGCCGCTGCTCCGCGTTATTTTCTCCCACTCCTTCTCCCCGATGTCCAACTCGGGCTCGGAGCTCTTCGTCGGGCCGCTCTGTCTCGCCGAGTTCGGCCGCGCATCCGCGGCTGCGGGAACCGCCATTTCTGCGCTGCGCAGGATCCGTTCGAAGCAGTTTTTCGTTGACAGAACAGCTCTTCAGTGTGTAGATGAGGCACACGCAGCAGCAGCTGCTGACTCACTGCCCGTCTGCAGCGTCCCCTACATCATAAAACGAGCACAGTGACGTGTGTGTGCGCGCGCGCGCCTCTGCACCATGGACTCCCGACGGCGCTGTGTGTACATGCAACGTTAAATAGTAGAAGTGTTTCTGAACATTGAAAGTCTTTGCGTTCACAAATGACTCCGTACGTGGTCATGCCACAGTCTCGTGCGCATTTCGCATGTTACCCCAGCTTCATTCCAGTGATGTACAGTAAAATAAAGTACAGTATTACATTACATAACTCGTCTCTAAAGTAACATGCATTCTTACACTCCTCACAGTCACGCGTCCATTCATACAGGTGGACAGATTTAAGATAAGTACCTTCAAGGGTACAGAGACTTCTCCCAACTATCATACTGCCTGGAGTCCATAATATAACAGTATAGTGTGGTACTGTAGCACACTCTGTATACCACGCGTAAACTTTGTATATAATATATAGGCCTACCATATACCCCGCTGTCTGATGCTGTAACACAGCGCTGTACTGTTTGCTTCGCTTTATATTATTATGGCGCGCAGCACCCTGGGTTCGAATGGGGTGAAATAGGACACACAGGTAGCGTTCACCACTAACATTTTATTGGAACAGCGGCACACCGAGAAATAATGTCGTCGGTCCGAAGACCCCTTTTCCTCAAGGAGCTGTGCCTCAAACCAGCCTGTTTAGCACTCTTGAGACATTCTCTTTTTCTTGCTGGCAAACAGTCACCCCCTTATATTCTACCCCCAAAACAACTATTTCCAATAGACCCGTTTCCCACCAAAACTCTCCGTAACGCGGGTCGTTACATTACGCTCCCTGATAACATGATTCTTTATCCATATACACAGAAGATAAAGAACGTGTACGCATGAGTGTATAACGTAATTCGCACAGCCCGAACCTTCTTGTCAATTTCTAGAAAGTAGAACATAAACATCAAACGCGCATGCATTGTCATAAACCGCTTTGCTCGAGCAGGGTCACGCAAGCCTGACATCATTTATATATATATTATATACACAGTATATATGATGTGTATATGCGATGTCTTCATTCGGAATGTAGGCTAGAGGGTTGGTGTTTGAGGGGTGTGGTGGCGCAGCGGCCTTGAGCAGGTTCTCGTCATAACTGTAAATAAACGAAATAACCGAGTGCCTCCACGTTAGATACGATTGCTCTCGTTATTCCAGGTTGTTTCGTCGTAATTCATTGTATTTACTTCTACTACATCTTCGTCCTCCATTGAAGGGAATCGAGCCGCGTCGCCCAGCAGCCGTCACTGGGTCTCCAGTTTCTCGCCGTCCGCAACAACATGGAGCTTCGGCGGAGCAACCCGAAACAGCGGCGATTTCTCACAGCGTTCAGACCAGGGTCCGAGCACAACGGCTACTGACAAAAGAACAGTAGTATTTAGTGTACACATTTGTCTGCGGTGCGGTACAGAGAGGTAGATACACGGACGGAGTAAAGTTCTGCCGACCGTCTGTACAGAGCAATGAATCATCATGACTGACACACTTAGCTTGAAATGTAGGAGGAAACCCCATAATTCATAATTGAGGAGCTTTATTAACGCTACCCGCTTCGCCCGAAAAACAAGCACCTGCTGCGTTAGCGCGCTTCAGAAGAACGACGAGAATGGGATTCGAACCCACGCGTGCAGAGCACAATGGATTAGCAGTCCATCGCCTTAACCACTCGGCCATCTCGTCTCTCGTTAAACTTTTTTCAAGTTTTAGTTTCTGACTATTGTTCAATGATTTATTGGTGTCAGTGTTCTGTTATTTTCTCAAAGTTATCGTTCCCGTGACAATTTGTTACATCTTTATTTTGTTGTTGAATTACTGTTCTGAACCTTGAACAGCAGTACTAGTGTTGTTGACAACCAGTTCCGAGGGTTCGAGCGCGTCTTTGTGGGTTTGGAGCCCCCTCCCGAGCCCACGCTAAAATCGCGCCAGACACGTGCGGGAGGGTGAGCGCGTGCTCGCAAAAATGCCGTTGCACTGAATAATAAGGCATGAACCGCTGTGTGAAAGAAGAAGCTGTTATGGCGGGTCTCCCTTGTACAAAGACCCCGTTACCTGAGAGTACTGAGAGTACTGGGTTTGCCCATACTACATAAAAGGGATAAAAGGGAACACACAGTTTGTTCCAGATTATTCTGTCCCTTTCCTCAGGTGCACATGAAGATACGGAAATCACGTTCAGACCCCACGTTTGGAAAAACCTCACACTCACGTTCTGTATTGAACTACAATCTTGTGTTCGTTACTGCGACTTCAGCACCCATGGCCCGTCTATCACCACGTTCACCTCTTGACAACTAAAAGGAAAACCGGCAAGGTTTTCTTCATGCACCCTTTAGTTGTCAAGAAGTGAATGTAGTAAAAGGTCCTTCTGGATGTGGGTGCTGTGCGTGTCTGTGCTACGGTGAAAGTGGCCTCCTCAACTCCATTAGCATGATGGCAAAGGAATTGCTGGTCATTGCTAGAAGAATAGATCATTTAGAGAGCAAACTATTACCACCTCTATGCCATCACACATTTCCTTCACATTGACACCTTCCCCTCCACAAGCTTCAACCAGCACACACCCACCAGTTTGACTGTGAAAGGCTGACTCTTGTGTGAGTGATCTGAGCACTCTTAGCAGCCCTTGCATTGCTACATACATGTTTATTCACGTAGCTGATTTTCTCCAAGAGAACATACAACTTTTGACCCATTTTTATAGCTGGGGAAGTTACTAGGGCAATTTAAGGTAAGTACCTTGCTCACACATACTACATTTATTCATTTAACAGCTACTTCCCCCCAAAGCATTTTTCAATGAACTCTATGTAGTGTTATCAGCCCACACACCTTATTCACCAAGGTGACTTTCACTGCTAGATACACTACTTACAAGGGGGTCACTCACACACTATGGGGAAATCTGAACAGCATGTCTTTGGATTGTGAGAGGAAACCAGAGCAAACATGCAAACTCCACACAAACTGAGCAAGGACTGAACCTATTTCCTCTCACATCACCCAGGTGGTGTGAGATAGCAGCACTACTCACTATGCCACCCCATACTATTGCTAGAGGTGAAACTTGAACCTGTAATCTTTGGGTCCAACATGAGGGGCTCTAACCACTATGCTCCCAGTTGCCCCACTTAACTAACCTTTCCAGCTAAAGCAACTTACAAAAATTTACCCTTCTGTACAACTTCACTAGAGCAATATACAGTAAGTAGCTTTTTTAATGGTTCTACAGCTGGAGGGGAGATTGAAACCCACAACCTTTAGCTCTGCAGTTAGCAACTCTAACCACCACACCACCAGCTATCCTATCTGTGTGTGCCATCTGTGTGTTTAACAAGGATGTGAGAAGGAGACAAGTAATAGTAAGGAGTGCAGTATTGTGGTTGTTTCTTTGATTATTTGTTCAGGCCATGAATTATAAATGATAGACCAGGGTTCTTATGCCACAGTTTCTTGGCCTTGGGGGTAGGGGCCTTTCCTCCTTCATTACACTATGAGTCATAATATTAAAATTTAACAGATTACATAAATACATTTCTTACAGTTTTTGGTAGGAGATTTGTTGATATGCATTTTAGAGTAAGAAACCAAGCCAGGCCCCAAGACACACACTGCTGTTGCTTTGAGAACTTTAATTCAGTAATAAGATCTGGATGAAAAGGACAAGTACAGGTATGTTTCTCACACAACATGGCATTTAAAATCAACCCCAGAGGCATATGTTCCCAGGCAGGGTGTGTGGCGAGTGGCCAGGAAACCCTAGGGGAAAAACAGAATGTTTAGAAATGTCCCATCAACACTTGCAACACATCTACGGAGTGTGAGAGGAACGGGAGCCCCTGGCAAGACCAGGGCGAGGACACAGATGGCACACACACACACACACACCCAGACGTAGTGTCAGCCTGCAGCAAGACAGTTAGTGACACAGTCGACAGAGTAACACTCCTCTCTTAAAATATAGCCTCAAACATTTTTTATGAGAAAATACAGCTAAATAGGCAGACTAACTATTCAAGAGGTGCGAGTTACAATATTTCTGAAACACAGTTTAAAAATTTGTTCCAGTTAATGAATTTCTATAGTCCTTGGAAGAGATTCGAAGATACCCTGAGAAGGCACATTTGCGGTGAGACGTTACATAATGAGCTGGCATTACGTATAATGGACAGTGCTGTTTGAAAGTATGTGAGCCCTATAGGGATGGTCATTATTCTTATGCAACACCTTAAACATACAGAATGAATAAATGACTATTATTTACACATCTGATTCTACTTTTCTACTTGGTGTAACCAATGCAACTTGGGCTTCACTTATTTTTGCACCTGCACTACTTTGTTTCTGCTACACACATGATTTCCTCTAAAGCAACAACGGGAATTGGTTTTTACACACCTATTGTTATTGCGCCGGAAGGTATAGAGCAACGGACTCAAAATCTGTTTTAATAGTCTATGGGTTCAGGCAAGAGAGTAGTCAAAACAACATAGGCAATGGTCAATCGATCAGCAAACATCATACAAAGGATGTTACAAGAATCGTGGTAAGTATAAATAGGCAAGGGATCAGGAAACGAGAGAAGCAAGCACTAAGGGAATCTCAAAATGGGAACAGAGCGTTGCGGTTGCTTTAGGAAGAGGTTCCACATGGAAGGTCTTCCAGGACGCCCTATTATCCTATGTTCCCTCGATGAGCTGCAGGTGTCACTAATGGGCTGGCGGCCAAGGGCATGACAGTACCCCAGCCGCCCTACACCGAGGATGAGGGCGCCCCTGGGCCAAGGCGCCGGCCACCCCGGATGGTGCCTATGGAAAGCGACTATTAGATCAGGGTCTAAAATGTTAGGCACGCTCACCCACATTACTCTGGGCCATAACCTCCCAGTTGACCAGGTACTGCAACCTCACTCGCCAACGTCAGGAGTCCAGCAAAGCCCAGACGGTGTACACTGGTACCCCCTCAACCTGCACCAGAGGAGGAAGAGTGTGTGCAGCAGCTGGCTGGAGGAGAAAAGTCCCACAAGGCTTAAAGAGGGACACGTGGAACGTGGAGTGCCCCTGCATACTTGGGAGCAGTTGCAGTTTGTAAGTGACTAGCGTAAGACTTTAGATGGGCCGATATACCGTGGGTTCAGCTTCCATGAGGGCAGATGCAACCTGAGGTCCTGAGTAGAGAGCTAAACTCGCTGCCCTGGCACAAAGGACAGGGTCCATTGATGTCTATTGGCCTGCTGCTTGTATCGCTCAGCGTTCGTCCTGAGGTGGTCTTGGATGGACCGCTGTCATGGTACTAGTCGTCCACTGCTGGTACCTGGCTAGGAGGGGTCCGCCATGGGCTGTGTGGGACAACGTACTATGTGCGTATTCTGCCCAGGGCAGGTACTGGGCCCAATGATGTTGCCTCTGGGTGCAATAGGAACGCAAGTATCGGGAAATGTCCTGCTGGAAATGTTTGGCTTGGCCATTGGCCTGAGGTGAGGCTTACCTTGACTCCCAACCTGTCCAGAAGTCCCTTCACAGCCTGGACGTGAACTGGGGCCCCCGGTCCGAGACGATGTCCTCCGGTAAACCGAACACCTGGAACACCTGGTGGAAGAGGACCTCGGCCATCTCCAAAGTGGTCGGCAACTTGGGGAGCGGGATTAAGCGGCAAGTCTCTGAGAACTGGTTGACTAAGATGAAGATCACAGTCTTACCTCCTACCATCTGACGGGGGAGGTCCACCAGGAAGTCAATTGCTGCATGTGATCAAGGACGAGAGGGCATCAGCAGTGGTTCCAGAAGTCCTGTGGGCTTCAGAGCTTTCTCTCCATGACACCAGTTCCCCCTTACTCCGCTGGAACACCGGGTCATGCCGAACCAACCAGGGAAACCTAGAATAACCACGGTGACTGGGGGATGTATCAGAAAAAACACCAGGCCCTCGTGGTGGCAAGCGTCAATTGTAGTGAGGAGGGTCTGTGTGCAGGTGTCCACCACCCCCAAACCCAAGGGCTGGCCATCCAGCATGCTGCCCCTTAATTTAAAGGTCACAATCCTTGCTCGGGATGTTGTTCGCTTGGGCAAACTCTACGTCCATGAAATGGCCAGCCACTCCCGAGTCTACCAATGCACAGGTATACAGTTGGTGCCCTTTCCCACGCTATGTGTAAGAGTAACATGCCCTGACCGGCCCCAGGGACTCACCTGCAATCCCTGGTAGGTTTCTTGTGGGTCCTGCACCTGGCACACAGAGCGGAAATGGCCCAGGGCTCCGCAGTAGAGACACAGGTGGTCTTGGAGTTGATGCCGTCTCTCCTCTGGGTCCAGTTAACCCTGCTCGAACCGCATCGGCTCCGGCTTCTCGTCCTGGGGGCGGTGAGGGCCGGAACGGGCGTCCACTGCCTCGAGGTGGAATCTCGAGCGAGATTGTCCACCACCACAGTCGTCTCCACAAAGCAGTTGAACAGCCACTCCTCTCCTCCGTATGCCCCTTTGTTCTGGAGCTTTGGGTGGAGACCATTCCCGAAGCAGGCCAAAAGGAAGGCAGTGTTCCATCCACTCTGTTCGGCTAGCATCTGGAACTCTAAGCCATACTCGGCCGCGGATCAATTGCCCTGTCCTATGCACAGGAAACAATCGCTGGCAGCACGTGCGGAAAGCGCCTGATTGAATATCGCCTCGAACTTCTTACAGAACTCAACGTAGGTAGTTTTAGTGCGAGTGCACCACCCAGTCCTTGCCCAATGGCACACCAGGCCGGTCAGTAGTGCCACCAAGTAGGCAATTCTGGCCTCCTCTGTCTGGTACATGAGTAGGAGAACACCAGCTCACATTGGTTCAGGAAGCCTTGGCAGTGATCTGGCAACCCGTCATGCCTTTCTGGAGTGGTGATATGGGTGTTGGATAGTAGAGTGCTTGGAGGTGCTGCGGTAACACCCTCTTCCTGTGGAGTCCCAAACTCCTACACCTGCTGAAGGAGTCCGCTAGCCTGGAGTGCAGAAATCAGGCCGTTGAGCATCCCTGCCATCCATTTTAGGGACGGATCGTGAGCTCCAGGAAGAGCACCTTATGCAGCCATGGCATTGTGCAGTTGGCTGTGGGAGAGGCAGAACCTTCTGTCATTGCATCAAAAGGAATAGAGCAATGGACTCAAGAGGGGGGCTCAAAATCTGTTTTAATGGTCGATGGGGTCAGGCAAAAGAGTAGTCAAAACATACAGGCAATGGTCAAGCAATCAGCAAACATCATCCAAAGCATGTGACAAAAATCATGGTAAGTATAAACAGGCAAGGGATCAAGAAACAAGAGTCACAAACACTAAGGGCACACCAGACTAGACCCAGGACATTGCAATTGCTCTAGGACAAGGTTCTACACAGAAGGGCTTCTGGGGTGCCCTTTTATCCCGCAGGTGTTGCTAATGGGCTTGTGGATGAGGGTGTGACACCTATTATTATTACATTGGGTGGCACAGCGAGTAGTGCTG